>NC_052150.1:158740579-159366849 GCF_902713615.1 Scyliorhinus canicula
GGAACCTAGGCAGCACCGTCATCTTAATTGCCTGCACCCATCCCACCAACGGCGGTGGCAGCACATGCCACCTCTTGAAGTCCCCCTTCATCAGCTCCACCAACTGAGTCAAATTGAACTTGTGCAGCTGTGCCCAATCTTGCGCCACCTGGATGCCCAGATATCTAAAACACGCCCCCACAACTTTGAATGGCAACTCCCCTAACCTGTCCTCTAGCCTCAATCGGGAACACCTCACTTGTTCCCATGTTCACAGTACAGTGGTTAGCACTGTTACTCCACAATGCCAGGGTCCCAGGTTCGATTTCCAGCTTGGGTCACTGACTGTGTGGAGTCTGCACTTTCTCCCCGAGTCTGCGTGGGCTTCCTCCGGGTGCTCCAGTTTCCTCCCACAAGTCCCGAAAGACGTGCTGTTAGGTGAATTGGATATTCTGAATTCTCCCTCTGTGTACCTGAACAGGTGCCGGAATGTGGCGACTAAGGAATTTTCACAGTAACTTCATTGCTGTGTTAATGTAAGCTACTTGTGACAATAAAGATTATTATTATCAACTTGTACCCAGAGAACCGGCCATAGTCCTCCAAAGTCCCCATAACGCCCCACTGGGTCTGAAATATATAACAGTTGTCTGTGTGCAGGGAAACCCTGTCCTCGATGCCCCCCCCCCCCCCCCCCCCCCCCCCCCGCCCAGCACAATCCCGTTCCAATCCCTTGAAGCTCTAAGCGCCATTGCCAATGGGTCTCAAGCCAAGGCAAAAGCAATGGGGAAAGCGGGCACCCCTGCCTCATCCCACGATGCTGCCCGAAATATCCTGAACTCACTTGGTTCATCTGCACACTTGCGACCGGTGCCTTGTACAGCAACCGGACCCAGTCCACAAACCCCTGCCCGTACCCAAACCGTCCTAGCACCTCCCACAGATATTCCCATTCTACCCGGTCAAAAGCCTTCTCCACGTCCATCGCCACTGCCACCTCCACCTCCTACCCCTCCGAAAGCATCATAATTATGTTAAGCAGGTTTCCTCACATTTGCCGACAACCGTCTTTCTTTCACAAACCCCGTTTGGTCTTCGCCTATCACCTCCGGGACACAGTCCTCAATTCGCTAAGCCTACACTTTCAGCAGCAACTTGGCGTCTACATTCAATAACAATATCAGGGGTACGATCCACATGGCTCCAGATCCTTGTCCTTTTCAATATCAAAGATATCCCCACTGGGTTCTCCGACTCATACAATCTCCTTCTGTGGAAAGCCTCCAACACCCCATTCTCCCCCACTGGGTCCAACACCATTCTTCTTGTCTCGCCCTTTATTCTGCCAATCTCCCTCGCTGCCTCCTGCTTCCTCAACTGGTGGGCCAGCATCCTACTCGCCTTCTCCCCGTACTCATATACTGCCCCTCTGTTGTTGTCCCACTGCCTTCCCTGTGGACACCAATCCGAACTCCATCTGGAGCCCCTGCCTCTCCTTCAACAGCCCTGCCTCAGGGGACTCCGAATACCTCCTGTCCACCCTCAGGATCTCATCTACCAGCCTGACCATCTCCGCCCACTCCACCTTCTCCCTATGTGCTCAAATTTAAATAAACTCCCCCGAACCACCACCTTGAGTCCCTCCTATAGCAAAGGGGCCATGACCTCCCCATGCCATTGAGCTCCCGGACAGTGGCCCTCACCCGCTCGCACACCTCCTCGTTCACCAGCAACCACACAGCCAGCCTCCTCTGCAGGCGCTGGGCCCTCCACTCTGGACCACTTGCAAATCCACCCAGTGCAGCGCGTGGTCAGAGACCAGATCGGCGAATATTCCGAGACAACCATCCCTGCCAACAACACCCTGTCCACCACAAAAAAGTCAATCTGGGAGTACACCCGGTGAACATGGGAGAAATATGAAAATTCCTTCACCCTCGGCCTCACAAACTGCCATGCACCCCCTTCCCCCTCCATAAAGCTCACTCGGCTAAATCGCTGGCTTTTAAAGCAGACCAAGCAGGCCAGCAGCACGGTTCGATTCCCGTACCAGCCTCCCCGGACAGGCGCCGGAATGTGGCGACTAGGGGCTTTTCACAGTAACTTCATTGAAGCCTACTCGTGACAATAAGCGATTTTCATTTCATTTTTCATTTCATTTCATAAACCCCTTCACTTCCTCCACCAGCATTGACACCATCCCTGATCTTGGGTTCGACTGGTCCGAGCTTGGCTCTATAACCATATTAAAACCCCCCCTCATGATCAACTGCTGCAAGTCCAGGTCAGGAATCTTCCCCCGCACCCACCTCTTGAAATCTACATCATCCCAATTTGGGGTATAAATGTCTGCCAAGATCATCGGCAACCCCTCTGTAGCCATGCTGGCCACGCAAAATGGACACTGAGCCAAACTAAAATGGAAGGCTGCTGGGAAACAGACAGTTCAGCCAGAACAGCAGTCTGCAAAGAGCAGTTTGCATTCTGCAGCAGCAGAAACCAGTTTGGGCTCAGGTGAAGAGACCTTAGCTAGGTGCAAATGGCAAAACGCTTTGCATGCTAATGAGGCCATCAGACTTGAACACCCACACAATAGATACATTTGGTTCTGAATGGACACATTCCAATCAAGACCCAGACATCGAGGCACCAGAAACCTCCGAACAAAAGGACATAAGAAACGCCCCCTCCATCACGGAGACCCCCTCGCATTGGGGAATTAATCCAGTATCGATAAGAAATTGATCCAATAGGTAGAGCCCGCCCGAGAAGAGGGAAGGACAACGGAACCCCTATAAAAGATAGGGACCTCGTGTTGTCCGGTCTGTTAAACCTGTGCTCCGGCCCCGACTGACACCTGGTATCCTGACTCCAGCCGTTGAGCACCAGCCGCCGAAACCGTAAGTTCAACGCTCGCTACGCGATCCAAGCCCACTAGACTCCCAAGTGCCAGAACGCTTGCTGAAGGCTGCAGACAAAACCAGGACGAAGGCCTCGTTCTCTGACCTTGCCTGTTCCTGTTAGATAAGTATTCTGTTTGCTTATGTTTAGTTGTAGCTTAGTCTCTTAGTGTGTGTGCATGAGTATTTATTATTAACTGTATAATAAATATTGATCGTTTGAACTTGACTAATCGGTGTATCGTCTTTATTACTTTGAATTTGACCTTGGAATACTTGTGACGTTGCCTATACGGCAGCTGGCGACTCCAGAGCTTAAATAATTACATAGAACAGAGCCTAGCAGTGTTAAGCACACGTCGAACTCGGAGGCGTGTTAATACACTCCAATAAACGCGTTTTACGCCCATAGTAAAACGTGCAACATTTAGTGGCGACATCCGCCGGGACCCTGTTGTAAGTGGAAACACCACAGTGTCCAGGACCCTGAAATTTGAATTAGAACTCCAAATTGCAGAGAAAGAAAGAGATCACAAGTATTCAAGGTGTTCAAAATAATAAGCAAAATTCGGAAGTGTGTTTTAGTGCATGCGTACTAACAGGGCTGTAAGGTAAAACTGAAAGCTTTTTGTTGCGACAAACTTTCGGTAGTTTTGTGATCGGAAAATAGCGTAAGCCGTACCCTTTTTACGAAACACCACCCCAGCAACCCCCTGTTCCAAATTATAAAAAGAGAGTCAGAGGAAATGGCCATGCAGGCAATGGAACGTCTGATGGATCCAGCAAAGTTTGTGGTCGCAGCGACCAGCAGCAGTAGCAGGGTAGGCCAGTGTCCCACGTGGGAGCTGGAACTCCGCAAATATTTACAAGGAAAGGGATGGCCCCTTTGGAAAGAGTTTTGTGCAAATGAGGAGACAGGTCCCGGAAGTATAGGTCATACTTGGTGGGAGAACCTCTCTCAGATACACAAAAAGAGTTTAAGTAAAGCACGCAAGCCGATGGCGATTGTGTCCTGCTTGGCACAGTTGCGAGGCGCAGAGGAGGTTATCAGGACGCTCCGGGCAGATTTAGAGGAAAGGAACCGAATGAGTAAGGTCGATGTCAGGGACATCGAGAAAGAAAACCTGGATCTTAAAGGGAAGTTGGCAGAGAAGGGTAGAGAGGTGGATGATGCCAAGAGGGCTCACCAGTCTTGTCTAGCTCATCTGAACAGTTCCCAGACCCAGTATGAGAAAGCCTATCAGGACGTGCAACGTGCCGTTCTGATAAGACAGGAATCGGAAAAGCAGGTGGAGGCATTGCAGAGGCAATGTTCCGATCTCAAAGCAGCTTTGAGAGCACTCCACGCTGCAACGACCGAACAAAGACAAAGCACAGTTGACCACGCGAAATGCAGGAAACAGATTGCGGAACTGCAATCTCTGCTTTCGGTGCAGAATGGCTTCCAAAGCACCTTTGGAGCTCAGTTAGATGGGGAAAACGCCCCAGATTGGCAGGAATTAAGCGAGACAGCGCAGCGTTATGTTCAGGGAACATGTGCGCCCGCAGCTCAGCAGAAACGACAGGCACCCCAACCCCCCACAGCTCAGATCATAACCGCACCCATGAATCCCGTAACCACACAGAGGAAAGCCGAATCAGAAGGCGCCCCAGACATAACTTACACCACCCCTTTAACAGTAACCCAGCTAAGGGACGCTTGTGAAAAGATCACTCCGTTCCTCCCCACCGCAGACCCCCACCAGTTCTTCGCGAAAGTAAAACAGCAGGCTACCATGTACGGCCTGGATGAGAGAGAGCAGGTTAAGCTCACCGTGCTGAGCTTAGACCAGAGTGTAGTGGCAGCCCTCCCCGACCCACAAAACGTGGCAGGAGGCAGCCTAGAGGAGATGCACATTGCCATTTTAGATGCCATCGGGTACAATAGAGGTGACCCCGTAGAAGGCTTGAATAAGTGCAGGCAGAAGAGATCCGAACACCCCACCGCATTCGCAGGAAGGCTGTGGATTCATTTCAGCGCAGTTTCCGAACAGCTAGATAGAGCGCATTTAACCCGCGAAAACATGGTTAAGTGGACGCGCACAATTATCTCACACGCAACAGAAGCAGGACAGAGCGCTTGCAATAATTACGACCCCTCAGAAGAGGCCCATAACGAAAAATGGGTCCTGAAAAGATTGTCCCGCGCTTGGGAGCAATCGCTTCAGGCAAAAGGAAAGGTTAGATCCCCAGAAGAGGCTCAGGCTGCTGCAGATATCCAAGCAGTCAGAGAGCACCAGAAGCCCGCATGGGTAAATGAAGGCAAGAGCAGCCCTCAACAGAAAGGACAGGAATGCTATAACTGTGGACAGTTAGGGCATTGGGCAAAAGAGTGTAATGCACCCCAGCGATCTCAGAGAGGCCAGCAGACAGGCACTCTGAACCGCAACAAGGCAAAACCCATCCACAATGTAGCAGTACAGTCAGGACCCACCAATGTGGACGAGACGAACTGACGGTGTTCGGGCTCCCCCACTTGGGTCTGTGACACACTATGGGACTCATCAGGGAGGCCCGTAGTCACGGCAAAGGTCAAAGGGAAGCCCATAGAGTTATTGTGGGACACAGGAGGATCCCGCACCACCATTAACTCCACAACCACGGCACACGCAGACACGTGGCCGACCACCTCCACCATCACACTTAGCGGGTTCACCGGACACTCGCAGCAGGGACATATCACAGCACCCGTAGCGATCCAGCTAGGGAACATTAGCACAAGGCACCCCGTAGTTTTAGTAAATCTTCCCCGGACAGCAGAGCACATCCTGGGGATAGATTTTATGAACACACACAGCTTGTCGTTCGACCCAGTGAACCAGTGTGTCTGGCGAATGGCGAGATCAGACAGAGCCCCAGCCACCCTCACAGTAGGAGACTACGCTAATCGGATTAGCGCAGTGGGAGAGTACACATTCGACCTGACTACACTCCACACCGACCGACAAATTAAGGCCCTACTAAACAAACACAGGACAGCATTTGCAAGTCACCGTCATGACTGTGGCAGAATGACTGGACAAGTTCATGTTACCGGACAGGACCCCCGACCGCAAAAGCAGTATAGATTTCCCCTCGAGGCAGAGGTGGAAATAGAAAAGGTTATAGGCAGCTTGTTGGACCAAGGTGTACTGAGAACGGTAGCCTCCACCAACAATGCCCCTATTTGGCCAGTGAGGAAGCCCGATGGATCATGGCGTCTGACCATCGATTATCGGGAACTCAACAAAGTAACCCCCGCAGTAGCCCCAACGGTAGCTACTAGTCCCGAGACCATGCTCAAGCAGGGTCTCAACGCCAAGTACTTCACGGTATTGGACATCAGTAATGGATTCTGGTCAATACCATTGGCAAAAGCGTGCCAATACAAATTCGCATTCACTTTTAAAACACAGCAGTACACGTGGACATGCCTCCCACAGGGATTCCACAATTCACCCTCCATTTTCCACCGACAGCTGGCAAGTGGATTAGAGAAATTTTCCCGACCCGATTGTCTGGTACAGTATGTAGACGACCTACTACTGCAGACGGACACAAAGGCAGAGCACATTTCGCTTCTGGCCGAACTCCTAGAACTCTTAACTGAAATTGGCTGTAAAGTTAACCCGAAAAAGGCCCAAATATTGGAAAGTAAAGTGATGTATTTGGGATCAGTCATCACGCACGGCAAACGCGAGATCGAATTCAAAAGAATTGATTCGATTGTCAAATTGCCCCTTCCCCAGAATGTATCAGCCCTCCGGTCGTTTTTAGGACTGGTTGGCTACTGTCGGAACCACATAGACGGATTCGCGACAAAAGCCGCCCCACTTTCAGACCTCCTTAAGAAAGGAGCCCCCTGGGAATGGCTTCCGCAGCATACAGGCGCTGTGGAAGAGTTAAAACGAGCCCTTAGTGCAGCACCCGCGCTGCTAGTCCCCGACCAACTTTCACCGTACGCAATAGAGGTAGCGAGCACCGATCTGACCCTCTCGGCCGTGTTGCTTCAGGAACGGCACGAGCAGCTAAGACCAGTGGCTTATGCCTCCCGACTGTTAGACCCAGTAGAACAAGGATTTTCAGCCTCTGAGAGGCACCTCCTTGCTGTCTTCTGGGCAGTGCAGTATTTCTCATACATCACCGGACTCAACCCCATCACCATTCTAACCGAACACACACCCACACAGCTACTACTAGACGGTCGACTGAAGGACGGTTCAGTTAGCCAGATTAGGGCAGCTAGGTGGACCCTACTTTTACAAGGACGGGACATTACAGTGAAACGGACACGCACCCACACATACTTAGCAGACAACCTCCAATACCCCGGACAGCCCCATGACTGTGAAATTGTAGCTCCCCTGCATAACACAGGACCCTTTTTAGCCAAAACACCCCCCAGGAAGATAGGGAACCCGAAACAAAGCCCCCAGCCCACAGACACGTGTGGACCCTTGAGGATTTATGTAGACGGTTCCTCCACAGTTTTAAATGGTGAGCGTATCACAGGATGCAGCATCTATGTAGAGGACGCGCAGGGGCGCGCTCTCGAAGAAATCGCTCTTAAGTTACCAGGTCACTTAGGCGCGCAGGCAGCAGAGCTAGCAGCCATAGCGTACATAGTGGACCACCCCGATTCTTTCCCCAGCCCAGCAGACATATATTCAGACAGCTTATATGTCTGTAACAGTTTAACCGATTTTCTGCCCCTGTGGAGGACACGAGGTTTTGTCTCCGCAGACGGGAAACCCCTTCCATCAGCCCCTCTACTCCAGCATATTTTAGCGAAAGCGAAGGACAGGACCTTCGGCATAATAAAAGTAAGAAGCCACCATAGGTCATCACCCCCTGGGAATGTAAAAGCCGACGCGTTGGCTAAGGCAGGTTCCAGGAGAGGACACTTATGGACCCCCCCAGCTAGCGCACCAGCTAGCGCCCCTGTGAGCGCAGTCCAAGTCTCACAGACTGATATTAAAGATCTCGTGGCAGCACAAAAACAGGACGGAGACCTCAGGGAGGTTTTCAAGGGAAACTTTGTGCCTGCTTACGAGCACTTTAAACACGCACTGACCACACATGAGGGTGTGATCATTAAGGACCGACTTTATGTGGTCCCACAGCAGGACAGGAATCAGATGATTGCCTTGTTCCATGACGGACACGGGCATCAGGGAATTGATGCAACAACGAGGCACCTCAGGCAACTCTGTTGGTGGCCTGATCTCAGGAATGATGTAACGCACTACATAGAGAATTGCCTGATTTGTGCTCAGAATAACCCGGACAGGTATTCTAAGAAGGCACAACTTCGGCATACTCGCCCAGTTAACGGCCCTTGGACAAACCTCCAGATCGATTTTATAGGTCCATTGCCCCCTTGTAGGAATGGCTATAAATACGTTCTGGTGGTGATAGATACCTTTACCAAGTGGGTAGAGGCATTTCCCTCACGAACAAATACAGCAAAGACAGCTGCAAAGATCCTGACCCACCACATCTTCACGAGATGGGGTTTACCCCGAAGTATCGATTCGGACCAGGGATCTCACTTTACAGGACGGGTCATGAGGAACGTCCTGACAATATTCGGGATCAAACAGAACTTCCACATTGCGTATCATCCACAGTCCAGCGGGATTGTGGAGCGCATGAATCGGACCCTAAAAACTACCCTTAGGAAAATGGTTCAAGAGAACAATTCCACATGGGATTCAGTGCTCCCCTTTGCACTTATGTTCATAAGGAACACTGTCTCCACATCGACAGGATACACACCACACACACTCATGACCGGACGCCCTATGAAAGGTACAGAATTCCTTTTAGGACTGGACATGACAAGCCCCGAAGTGACGGCCCTCACACATGAAAAGGCAGTTAAAGAACTAGTTGAGACTGTGAGGTCTGCACAGCTCGCAGCCGCAGCCCAGCTAGGGAAACGCCGACAGCAACGGACTGCCTGTTTCAATAAGACCTTACACACCACAGAATTCCAGGTTGGGCAACAGGTAATGTTATCTGTTTATAACCCCAGCAGTTTTTTGGCTCCAAAATATTCCGGTCCCTACTCAATTTCGGACAAAATTAGCCCCTCCGTTTACAGGATAAAGTATCCTAATGGGAAGACCGCGTGGTTCCATATAAACCAGTTAAAGGCATATGGAACACAGGCCAACCATGCTCACCATGTCCTGCTGGATGCAGCAGAACACTTCACCCCGCCCACCAGAGACACTTTTCCACCATCCCCCTCACAGACCAGTTCATCCACGGACTCGCCCACGACTCCGCCCACAGACCACTACAGACCACGCCCCGACACGCCCACAAGCTGCCACAGCAGAGACAGTAGGACAGACACTGACTCTGAAGACAGCGACACCACACAGCCATACAGCCCACACTGCACCACCTACGACCCCGACTCCAGTGACCCCATGGAAGTCACTTACCTTAAAAACCCAGAACCACCACCCGACCCCGACTACCCCGACAACACACTCGACGCTACACAATGGCACAGGGACAATTCCTACAGACTTGTCCGCAATGACGAGAGTGACCCCCGGTCACACAACTCCAAAATTGCATGCCTGATCCACACAAGGGTGTGGGATCCGGGAGAGCAGGACGACACGGTGTCTGACTCTCGACACGGCAACCCCTTTGTGACCCTGTTCACAGAGGCAGAATCAAAGTGAGGTGTCCAGATGATGTAAGATAGGAATCGTTTGAGGGAA
The DNA here is from genome assembly GCF_902713615.1 of Scyliorhinus canicula. NCBI lineage: Eukaryota > Metazoa > Chordata > Chondrichthyes > Carcharhiniformes > Scyliorhinidae > Scyliorhinus > Scyliorhinus canicula. The sequence goes on from NC_052150.1 coordinate 158,750,220, forward strand.
ACGATGTCCTTTCTGATGGAACCTGCACGTATGTTTGTCTTCGTTTTATGTTTGTTTGTCTCAGGATTGTACAATGTTTCAGTTGGAGGATGGACATCTTCTTTTCAGCTGAAAAGATTGTGACCACCTCACATGCACGTTAGTTTGTCCGCAGATACTTCTGAGAACTTCGGTTTGATTGGAGATCTTTTCCAAAGTTGTAAGGCCACACGCCAAATAGCTTGTCCGCAGATATTTCTGAGAACTTCAGTTGTATCCTCTGGTGAACCGACACGGTTCACGACTTGTTCCCTGTTTTCAGAACGGAGCATCTTGGCTCCCTTGGTTTTTTAGGTGCCCCTCTATTCGGCGAAATAGAGGCTGCAAGTCATGGTTAACACATTCGTACCCGTTTTCTCCAGGTTACTCAGGCAGTGGACAAACGGCACTGAGGACCCGCCCTGTCTGAGAACCAACCCTTGGTCAGCCAAGCTCGGGTATGGCACAGCACGCCCTACCCGGGGATTCCATCCAACTCATACCCGTAGCGGCCCATACGCAACTCATTCGGATGTTCATTTCCAAGTTTGTTTTCATTTTACGTTAGGTAGCCCTTCGGCCGCCATCCCACATGCTATTTACATCCGGAAACATTTGGATGGTAAATCAGCAAAGCCTGCGAGACGGCTCGCAGAAGGAAGGATTGTTAGGTGTATGCTGGTCTTTAAATTCGCTTTTTGAAAAAAAAAATGAGGGGAGTCACAGGGTGTGACTTAGCCAGTCATTTTAAAGGGTCAATTGGGTTTTGAAAGACAGATGCACTAACAAGTAAAGATCTTAAACTGTGTATTGACAGATACTGTGCTTGATCCCAAAGGTTTCAAAGGACGAGACAGAGGTCGAAGCCAGGATTGTCAATACCGGAGGAAGAAGGAAGAGAAAGAAGAAGAACAGCAAAATGATGGAAGCCCACTTATTACTATTTAATGTCATATGTATATGTGTGGAAACAAGACACGTTTCCCCCACAACCCCCACCGTAAATGTTAGTACAGCAAACCCCCAGTGCTCAGCTCTGATCAGCGAGGTTCAGACCTGGTGTACTAAATTCATGACGTGGTACTCCATGTCCTACATAATCGAATCACTGTTGGTGATTGCGATCCTCACCATCCTAGTGCAGACCCTCAGGTTGAGGAAATGGAAGAGGAGAGCCTCTCGTTCCAGCACCTCACCCATCTATAGAGTGCAATCCCCCATCTTCGGATTCCACCAAACCCCTCAACCCCTCACTGATTACAACACTCTGTAAATAAAATTCAGCCATGTATTATATTGTTCCATACTCGACTGCCGAGTTGGGAAGTGTGATGTTGTGGTGTGAATGGTTAAGGTTTAGAGTGATTAAATGTTTAAGTTAAGGTTAATAGTGATAGGTAGAGGTTCCCAATTGTAGTAATGCATGTCCCTTTGACATAGGGCCAAGTAGAAATGTTAGTTAAATTTTTTTCTCTTCTTCCCATAGTTTAGAACAGAGTAGAACAGGAACCGGCAAGAGGTCAGAACACAAGGAGGCAAAGCACATAGGTGATCCTTCACAATAGTATGATTGTGAGGATCACAAGGAGGGAATGTAGCCATGCTGGCCACGCAAAATGGACACTGAGCCAAACTAAAATGGAAGGCTGCTGGGAAACAGACAGTTCAGCCAGAACAGCAGTCTGCAAAGAGCAGTTTGCATTCTGCAGCAGCAGAAACCAGTTTGGGCTCAGGTGAAGAGACCTTAGCTAGGTGCAAATGGCAAAACGCTTTGCATGCTAATGAGGCCATCAGACTTGAACACCCACACAATAGATACATTTGGTTCTGAATGGACACATTCCAATCAAGACCCAGACATCGAGGCACCAGAAACCTCCGAACAAAAGGACATAAGAAACGCCCCCTCCATCACGGAGACCCCCTCGCATTGGGGAATTAATCCAGTATCGATAAGAAATTGATCCAATAGGTAGAGCCCGCCCGAGAAGAGGGAAGGACAACGGAACCCCTATAAAAGATAGGGACCTCGTGTTGTCCGGTCTGTTAAACCTGTGCTCCGGCCCCGACTGACACCTGGTATCCTGACTCCAGCCGTTGAGCACCAGCCGCCGAAACCGTAAGTTCAACGCTCGCTACGCGATCCAAGCCCACTAGACTCCCAAGTGCCAGAACGCTTGCTGAAGGCTGCAGACAAAACCAGGACGAAGGCCTCGTTCTCTGACCTTGCCTGTTCCTGTTAGATAAGTATTCTGTTTGCTTATGTTTAGTTGTAGCTTAGTCTCTTAGTGTGTGTGCATGAGTATTTATTATTAACTGTATAATAAATATTGATCGTTTGAACTTGACTAATCGGTGTATCGTCTTTATTACTTTGAATTTGACCTTGGAATACTTGTGACGTTGCCTATACGGCAGCTGGCGACTCCAGAGCTTAAATAATTACATAGAACAGAGCCTAGCAGTGTTAAGCACACGTCGAACTCGGAGGCGTGTTAATACACTCCAATAAACGCGTTTTACGCCCATAGTAAAACGTGCAACACCTCCAGCTTCCCACTCACCATCACAAACCTCCCCCCCCCCCCCCCCCCCCCCCCCCCGCATCTGCCACAATGCTCTCGACCTCGAACGCCACCTGCCAATTCATCAGCACCACCACTCCCCTCGTCTTCATGTCCAGTCCCGAGTAGAACTCCTTTTCCACCCATCCTTTCCTCAAACTTATCTGAACCCCTATCTTTAACTGCGTCTTTTGCAAAAAGGCCAGGTCTGCCTTCAGACTCCTCAGGGATGCGAACACATGTGACCGCTTGACCGGTCCATTCTGCCCTCTCACATTCCACGTGACCAGCCTGGTTGGGGGGCTCCCCACTGTGGTGGTATGATTAGCATAGCTGCCTGCCATTGGTGCAGAACACCAGCTTACCATTGGCCCTGGTCGGTCATGTGCCTCTCGACCGATTGGTTGAGACCAGTCATGTGACGGCTCCCCGATTGGTTGAGAGGCTGAGTTAACCCCGCCTCCAGGGCGGGGTATAAATACCCAGTACTCCCGGCGGTCGTCCTTATACTGTAATCGACCGCAGGGCTAACATCTAGCTGATTAAAGCCATACTTTTGTACAGCAATTCGTCTCGTGTTCAATTGATGGTACATCAATCACCACCTCCTATGCTGAACAACCATATCCCTTTTTGGGCCATGCCCGACCCGTGTCATGCGACCCTCCTGGCCCACCCTCTCCAGCTGTCCACTGTCATCATTCCCTCTCCAGCTGTGCCACAGCAGCCACATCCTTGTCAGCAACCCCTCCCACTCGCCCCTCCCAAACAAAACAACAACCCCATCCCCTGCCCCAACACCTACCTCCTGACACTGCACTCCCATTAACTAGCCAGTCCAGTTAGCATGTTGGCCCCCGACCAGGGCCTCCGAACCCCTTACCTCCCCAATTGCCCTCCCCCATCTTTTATATTCCCCACACAGAGGGACAAACACCCCGCCGTCAAAACCAGAAGAACATTTCAAGGGGAAAAGTTTCCCGAGAACAAACAAAACAAAAGCCTCCTCACAAACTCTTCTAAAGTTCAATATCCTCCTTCCTCTGCCAGTCCATTGTCCCTCAAACTCCATCGTCTCCTCTGGCATACCAAAATAATATTCGGAAAAGTCACCCAGAGTCAGGCCAGATGCAGCACCCTAAACTTCACTCCCTTCTTGAAAAGGACAGCCTTGACCCGATTAAACCCGGCCTCCTCTTTGCCAGTTCTGCACCCACGGCTTGTTACACTCACAGCTCGTTCCCTTCCCAGGTGTGCTTGGTCGACCTCCAGGGGCCGGTTAAAGGCTCCTTGCCCCATCAACTGCTCCAACACTTTGGCCACATATGTACCAGCCTCCGCCCCTTCGATGCCTTCAGGCATCCCCACAATCCTCAAATTCTGCCTTTTGGAGTGGTTCTCCAGATCCTCCACCTTCTCCTTCAGCCTCTTCTGGGTCTCCTGCACCATCCCCAGCTGCTCCTCATGCTCTTCCACTGCCTCCTCCACTTTCTGGATCACCCAGCCTTGGTCCAGCCTCTGCTCCAGTCTCTTGATACCTGCTTGAATTGGCTCTACCACTTTGGCCAAGGCCTCCAGGGCCTCCTTCCTCTGTTGGCTGAACTTAACATTCAGAAATTCCACCAACTGCTCCGTTGACCACTGGGTGGGCAGAATGGACCCTTTGCCCTCTGTCATCTTTACCTGTAGCGCACCACGAAGACGCTCCTGTTCCAAAAGCCCCTTTCTTCTCGGGCACTGTGCTACCGTGCACAGAGGGCAGCACAGTAGCACAGTGGTTAGCACAGTTGTTTCATGGTTCCAGGGTCCCAGGTTCCATTGCCGGCTTGGTTATTGTCTGTGCGGTGTCTGCACGTTCCCCATGTCTGCGTGGGTTTCCTCCGGGTGCTCTGGTTTCCTCCCACAGTTCAAAGATGTGCAGGTTAAGTGGCTTGGCCATGTTAAATTGCCCTTAGTGTCCAAAAAGGTTGGGTGGGGTTACTGGGTTATGGGGATAAGTTGGAAGTGTGGGCTTAAATGGGATGTTCTTTCAATTTGCTGGAGCAGACTTGATGGGCCGAATGACCTCCTTCTACACTGTAAATTCTATGATTCTCGACCCACTCCTGGTTCGTGGATCCATCCCAGCCACATCAGAGGAGTTACACCTTCGCCAGGCCTTCCATCCAAAACTTCACCCTTCAGACAGGGAAAAGACCAAAAAATACCACCTTGAGTGGGAGCCACCAAATGTGTGACCATGGGCGCAACTGGACGTACGAGCATAGTCTACATGTAAAACTTCCCTTTCTACCAGTGACAATTGACTAATTAGCTGAAGTAGGATGATATTAAAACAAGCAAACTTCATAAATTTTAAAGAGAGAGAAGGAAAAGATTTGCACAGAGCTTTACATGACTAGTGGACATCGCAAAATGATATACTTTTGAAAGATGATGAGTGTTGTAATGTCACTGGATTTGTTACTTGTACAAGGAAAAAAAGAATGATGATACCATCACCAGTGGCCTAAATAAATGAATAAATGAATAAATCTCATCAAACAGCTGGGAAACATTAAATTCAAAGTGTGAGAAATGTATTGAAAGCAATGACTTCCACACAGGGTGCCTGTCCACTTCTCGTTTGATAACACTGATTACACCGATTCCATGGCTCACAGGAATCTGACACCAGGGACAGTACTTATTAGAGGAAGGAAATAAAAGCAGCCTTGTAAATTGGCTTTGCTCATCAGTGAGCTGTGAGTTGTCGTGTAAGCACAGCATTCCTGATACAACCCTTAATCAGTTGGATTTTGATAATCAACTATCACTCAATGATGGGGACCAGTTGGACAGCCTGCCAACAGAGTTAGTCATCACTGCACCTGTGTAAAAAGTAGAAAGCACAAGAGATAAATTACATTTGGGAATTGGGTGAAAATGTAGCAGATGAATTTCAGCCATGAGAAATACATGGTACTTCACACAGGTACAAAAACCAAGCCAGCAAGGGGCTATTACTTTAATGAAAATTAAATAATGTGCCTGGAAAATGGAGGAGATTTGGAGGTCCTGATTGACAATAAATTGAAATTGTCACAATACTCAGCAGCAGTGGGGATAGAAAATCAGTAATTGGTCGCAAAATTGTGAGGTAATGCTGCAATTTTACAAAACATTGGTGTGACCGCACTGTGCACTGTTCTGGTCACCTCGGTATGAAGAGGGTATCGCAGCTATTGAAAGCTACACAGGAGGGGAAAAAAACCCAGAATAATTAAGGGAATGGAGGGATTGGATTACAAGTGGCAATTATCTAAATTATGCATGCTCATAGGAAAGGAGGAATAGAGAAGCCAGAGAGGTGATACAATTGCTGTTTTAGGATTCTAAAGGACTAGAAAATGTTAACCATGACAATGTGATTGTTTCACCCTATGCAGGACAGAGGAGACAGCCTGTGTAGGGTGACACAGTGGTCAGTGATGTGTTGGGTACTCTGGGTCTGTGAGGACTGTGTTTACCAGAGCAGTAACATAGACAGACTACCAACACTTGTAGAAGTACAACTATATTTTATTTAACTAAGAGCTGTTAAACATACTTGCACTGTGGGTCGACACTATGTTAGATTAACTGAAGACCTATGCCTAACCTGACCAGTCTAAACTGTTAGCACATGGTAGAGGTTTGTGCTACTGACTGCGGGCTCTGTCTGTCTCAGAGGCTGCATCCCGAATGAGTGGGAAAACTAGTGCCCTCTGGCTTTATAGTGACCGTGCCCTATCTGGTGATTGGCTGCTGTGTTGTGTGTGTTGATTGGTCTTGCAGTGTGTCAGTCAGTGTGTGTCTATGCACCATCATACACTTATGTGTGTATTATGACAGTCAGTAGCGCCAGGGACCCGGGTTCGATTCCTACCCTCGGTGGCTGTGTGGAGTTTGTACTTTTTCCCAGTGTCAGTATGGGTTTCCACCGGGTGTTCCAGTTTCCTCCCACAGGCAAAGATATGCAGGCTCGGTGGATTGGCCATGATCAATGCACAGGGTTATGGGGTAGGGCAGGGGAGTGGGTCTAGGTAGAATGCTCTTTCGCAGGGTTGGTGCAGACTCGATGGGCCGAATGGCCTCCAACTGCACTGTTGGGATTCTATGGATCAATGGAAGTAAATTCAAATTAATGTGATTTAAAAATGGCCTGTATATTTACTGGGGTGGGGTCACATTGGCAGAAATCTGGATTTCCTTCCTTGTATGTAGTGGAGTTTTAACTCCATAAGTGTGCGTCCTTTGACCATGATGGGTTTCCCAATTTGATTTGATAGAGTTGACTTCCATCCATCCAGACTCATAGAACAAGACACAGGACCCAAGTAGATCAAATCCATGACCCCAGGATTCCTGACACCTGGGTGTTTTGATTCCAGAGGAGCAGGGCTATTCCTGACCCCTGGCTTTTTGATCCTAGTCGGAATGCTGAGATTGGCCCACGTGGGGTCCATTTCTTCAGAATCTAATCCAGCACAGAAGGCTGTTGGCTTTGTTGCACTGGTTAGATTTCCACAGTTGCAATCAAGATGCCCGCGAATCAGCCTTCATCAGCTTCCGCCTCCCAATGTTCAGACAGCTTGTGGTCACTGGAAAGTAACCATACATCGCTGGCCTGATATTCGGGAAACTGCCATGCATTATTCATTCTGCTGCAATCACATCTTCTGCAGGCTTTCGCTCCTCTGCACAAAGTAAGTGTGTACTGGGAGAGAGTGGCTACCCTCTGAAGAACTGGCGCCTGACTCCTTAGGGGCCCCAACAACTGTCTTAGAGTAGAGACACAACAGGGTCACATCATCCCCAGGGCAACTACATGACAAGCCATTGAGTTGCTCAAAATGTGCTTCAGATGTCTCACTCGCTTTTATTATGATTCCCTTTTCCTGACCTAATGAGTCCATCAAATCTTTAGGCCTGAAACCAGGTTCCGGTTATCACACTTCTGCTGTTCACAGCCTCTGCTGCTTCCAGCCACTCCTGCTTCATTTCGATGGCCCCTCCTCCCATCCGCCCTTCTGGCCTTGCCAACTCCAAGGAAGAGTCAGTGAACTGGTGGCCAGTCCTCCCATCTCTCCTTTCCATCTTCATGCCTTCATATAGCTTCGGCAGCGAGCTTTCCAGCAGCCGTTCAGACCCCTGCGGGATCCCTTTAAATTGAGAACTTTCATTCACAGATTGTGGGTCATCATTATGCCCCTGCTCCATGAGAAGTAGAATGCTGAGTTAAACAACCACAACAAAGTCCACTTCAATTAGCAACAGGTTCCTGACCTGCTGCCAGCTGTCACATTGCGGGCAGATCAATTCTATTACACTTCCACCCATAATGTGGAAAGTGAAGGATGCTTGGGAGGGACAGGTGACTTTGGATATCTGGTTCCCAAATCTTTCCATCACTGGGACTTTCCATGTACCATTTCTGGAACTGTTGTAGATGAAGTAATATAGATTGTTTGTAATAATTATTCAGTGTTTCCATTAGCAGTGAATCAAATGTAACATTAAACCGAGAGCCCTCCTATTCTCTCAGGTAGATGTAAAAGGTTGCATGGCACTGTTTTGAAGAGGAGCAAGGAAGTTACCTCTGGGGTCCTAACTATTATTTATTCTGCAATCAAGCATCAGAGAACCAGATAACCTGGTGATTATCACATTGCTGGTTGTGGAAGCTGACTGTGGGTAAATAGCTGTCCTGTTTCCAACAATATAATAGTCCAGCACTTCAAAAGCACATCATTGGCTGTAAATCACATGGGGAGATCCGAAGGTTGTGAAAGGTGCTATATAAATGCATGCTTTTTCTCCTATGCTGCAGCCACCAGGAGGGTAGAAGGTGAACTAGATGGACCGTGGTCTTTTCTTGTCTCGCATTTCTTATATTCTTAATCACAACGATTGACGGAGAGTCAAAAAAAAAAGAATGTAAAAATTCTCCCGTGGCTTCCCGAAAGACTTGAGGTAAAGTTCCTGTCTGGAACTCATACAGACTGTAGCTCCCATGTTTGATTCTCACTCTGTGACGATTTGGGGGAAGGCGGGATCAGGGTATTGAATTTGTTTTTTTTTAAATATAATTTTTATTGGAATTTTTTACAGAAAATATAAAACGTAACGACAAACAATGAAATGCAACAAAATAACCCATAATAACTGTATCACCCCCAGACCGTATCGACGCATGTATCCCATCCCCCACCCCCCCCCAACCCCAATGAACAACAGAAGAACTTAAAAATAAATTTAAATTAAATAAACAAACATAGTCATCGTCCCCCCCCCCCCCCCCCCCCCCCCCCCCCCCCCCCCCCCCCCCGGGTTGCTGCTGCTACTGTCCCTGTACCCTATCGTTGAGCCAGAAAGTCGAGAAAAGGTTGCCACCGCCTAAAGAACCCTTGTACCGATCCTCTCAGGGCGAATTTGATCTTCTCTGGCTTAATGAAACCCGCCATGTCATTGATCCAGGTCTCCACGCTTGGGGGCCTCGCATCCTTCCATTGTAGCAAGATCCTTCGCCGGGCTACTAGGGACGCAAAGGCCAGAACACCGGCCTCTTTCGCCTCCTGCACTCCCGGCTCCACCCCAACCCCAAAAATCGCGGGTCCCCATCCTGGCTTGACCCTGGATCCCACCACCCTCGACACCGTCCTCGCCACCCCCTTCCAGAACTCCTCCAGTGCCGGGCATGCCCAGAACATATGGGCATGGTTCGCTGGACTCCCCGAGCACCTGACACACCTGTCTTCACCCCCAAAGAACCTACTCATCCTCGTCCCAGTCATGTGGGCCCGGTGCAGCACCTTGAATTGGATGAGGCTAAGCCGCGCACACGAGGAGGAAGAATTAACCCTCTCCAGGGCATCAGCCCATGTCCCGTCTTCGATCTGCTCCCCCAGTTCCCCCTCCCACTTAGCTTTCAGCTCCTCTGGTATTGAATTTGTTGATCAGCCATTATCATTTTTTTCCTTTTGTTTAAATTTAGAGCACCCAATTTTTTTCAAATTAAGGGGCAATACACATATTTGGGTTGTGGGGGTGAGACACTGGGAGAATGTGCAAACTCCACATGGACAGTGACCTGGGCCGGGATCATCATGAGGCAGCAGTGCTACCACTGCGTCGCCATGCTGCCACATCAACCACAATCATTATGAATGGCGGAGCAGACCCGAAGGGCCAAATGACCTCCTTCTGCTTTTATTTTCTATGTATGATACATATCAGAGAAATAGGCCATTTGGCCCAATCACTTAATGCGAGAGTTTATGCCCCACTCAAGCCTCTTCCTATCTTTTTTCATCTAAGTCTACCAACTAAACATCCACTTCTACCTCATGTGTTTACCTAGTTTCCTCTTAAATTAATCTATATTGTTTGCTTCAACCACTCTCTGTGGTAACGAGTTTCACATTCTTTTTTAAAAATAAATTTAGAGTACCCAATTAATTTTTTCCAATTAAGGGGCAATTTAGCATGTTCAATCCACCTACCTTGCCCATATTTGGGTTGTGGGGGCGAAACCCACACAGGCATGGGGAGAATATGCAAACTCCACACGGACAGTGACCCAGAGCCAGGATTGAATCTGGGACCTCGGCGCCGCGAGACTTCAGTGCTAACCCACTGCGCCACCGTGCTGCCCTGAGTTTCACATTCTTACTACACTTTGTGTAAAGAAGTTTCTCCTGGATTCTTGGTAGTCATCTTATACTGGTGGCCTCTAGTGATACCCTTCCTCACAAGAGGAAACATTCTTTCTATGTCTGCTCTATCAAAACCTGGCAGCATTTTGAAGATCTCCAATATGTCAACCCTCAGGCTTCTTTTACAAAAAAAAGAGACCTGGCCTGTCAATGCTTTCCTGATATGCACATCCAGATGACTGAGAGATGTAGCTTCATTAAAATATTTAAATAAGCAATGCACCTTCTGGGAGGGGGATAGATTACATAATATATAAAAGCAAATTACTGTGGATGCTGGAATCTGAAACGTAAGAGAAAATGCTGGAAAATCTCAGTCTTCTTGTGAATATTTTCACGCAACAATGACATAGGGACCCGGGTTCAATTCTGGCCTTAGGTGACTGTCTGCGTGGAGTGTGCATGTTCTCCCCGTGTCTGCATGAGTTTCCTCGGGTGCCCCGGTTTCTGCCCACAGTCCAGATATATGCAGGTTAGGTGGATTGGCTAAAATTCCCGCTTAGTGTATAACAAAATGTGGAGGTTAGGTTAAGTGTTGTTAGGGGGAATAGGGCGGGGGAGTGAGCCAAGGTAGAATGCTTTTTCAGAGGGTTGGTGCAGTCTCGCTGGGCTGAATGACCTCCTTCTGCACTGTAGGGATTCTATGGAATGTGAGAACACAATTTCAAAATTTGCAGTGGTCAGTGGAAGTATTGTGAACTGTGAGAAGGATAATAAGAGACTTCAAAAGACATAGACAGACTGGTGGAATGGGTGGACATGTGGCAGATAAAAGCGAATGTTGAGAAGCGGGAACTGATTCATTTTGGTAGGAAGAACAGGGAGAAGGAATGTAAAATAAAGAGTACAATTCGAAAGAGGGTCCAGGAGCAGAGGGACCTGGGGGTGTAAGATTTAGACTTAGATTTATTGTCATGTGTACCGAGGTACAGTGAAAAGTATTGTTCTGTGTACAGTCCAGTCAGATTGTATCATACATGAAAAAACATAGGACATATAATAAATACACAATGTAAGTACGTAGACATTGAGTGAAGCATACGGAATGTCGTGCTACTCAGTAGAGAAGATGTGTGGAGAGATCACTTCAGTTCATAAGAGGGTTATTCAGGAGTCCGGTTGCAGCATGGAAGAAGCAGTTTTTGAATCTGTTAGGGCGTGTTCTCAGCCATTTATATCTTATGCCTGATAGAAGAGGTTGGAAGAGAGCATACTCTAGATGGGAGGGGTCTTTGATTACGCTGCCTGCTTTCCCAAGGCAGCGGGGGATACAGACAGACAGTCAATGGATGGGTTTGCGTGGCTGTGTTCGCAATTCTCTGTAGTTTCTTACAGTCTTGGGCTGAGCAGTTGCCATATCAAGTTGTGATGCAGCCAGATAGGATGCTTTCAATAGTGCATCGGTAAAAAAATGGTAAGGGTCAATGTGGACATGCCGAGCGGCATGGTAACACAGTGGTTAGGACTGTTGCTTCACAGCACCAAGGTCTCCGATTCGATTCCCAGCTTGGGTCACTATCTGTGTGGAGTCTGCGTGTTCTCCCTGTGTCTGTGTAGGTTTCCTCCGGCTGCTCCAGCTTCCTCCCACAAGTCCCGAAAGATGTGCTTGTTGGGTGAATTGGACATTCTGAATTCTCCCTCCGAGTACCCGAGCAGGTGCTGGAGTGTGGCGACGAACATAGAACATACAGTGCAGAAGGAGGCCATTCGGCCCATCGAGTCTGCACCAACCCACTTAAGCCCTCACTTCCACCCTATCCCCGTAACCCAATAACCATTCTTAACCTTTTTTGGCGACTAAAGGCAATTTATCATGGCCATTCCACCTAGCCTGCATGTCTTTGGACTGTGGGAGGAAACCGGAGCACCTGGCGGAAACCGGGTGACACAGGGAGAGAACGTGCAGACTCCGTGAGGGGATTTTTTACAGTAACTTCATTGCAGTGTTAATGTAAGCCTACTTGTGACACTAATAAATATTATTGTTATTATAATTTTCTTAGTTTCCTGAATAAATCTCTAAGTGTTGTATTTTCTTGGCCGTAGCATCGACATGGGTGGACTAGCGCTGATTGTTGGTGATGTGTATATCTAGGAATCTGAAGTTGTCAACCATCTCCACCTTGGCCCCGTTGATGCAGACAGGGGTGTGTACGACACTTCGCTTTCTAAGTCGATGACCAGCTCCCTAGTTTTGCTGACACTGAGGCAAAGATTGTTGTCGTTGCACCACACCACTAGGTTCTCTATCTCCCTCCTGTATTCAAACTCATCATTATTTGAGATCCGACCCACAACGGTCATGGCATCAGCAAACTTGTAGATGGAGCTGGAGCCGAATTTTGCAACAGTCGTGTGTGTATAAGGTTTGAGGCGGCACTCCACTTGGGCCAACTGTTCCTAGTTGACCTTTGACAAACTGCTCACCTTTGTTCTGCTATTCACACATTTTAATCTCTTTATATGCCACTATCAGCCCTCTTTTTAGCCTTAATCACTATCATTTACATTCCTTTTATCTTTGTCCTCGTCATCTTTGTCTATCTCCACCTATCGCTGGCCCCCTATCCAGCCACACCGCTCCACAAGTGTTTCCAGTACTTGCTGTTCCATTTTTGGTTTTGTGTTGAGACATGCTGCTGCTACTTCATTAAATATTTCTAATAAGTAATGAAATTTGCTGTATACATTTTGTGGGATAAAAATCTATTCACTAAATGTCTCCTTGTTTAATTTACTAGGAAAACCTTGAATGTATGGGCAAGAAAAACTTACTGGTTTACATACGCTTTGTTGTAAGTACCTTTTAACAAGTTCTGTCAGTTACTTTGCTGCTTATTTTTAGTATCTCTAAAGTGCCTTTCTCTCCGTTGCAGTCCAGCCCTCTTCGTTTTAATCATTATCCTGTCTTGCTGCGGTGGTTTTCGACGTAAAACTCCATGGAACTTCATGCTTCTTTTCTTATTTGTAAGTTATTGCACAAAATTAATATTAGTTTTTAGTATTGTATTTAGTTGAATATAACTTTAGTCTATAGCATCTTCCTAACCATGTGGAATTACCAAAGACCAGAAACGAAACTGGACCCACCATATAAATACTGTGGCTACAAGAACAAGTCAGCATGGCAATTCTGCAGAGTGTAACTCACGTCCCGATCTCAAAGCCTGTCCACCATCTACAAGACTCAAGAAAGAGCGTGATGGAATACTCTCCACTTGCCTGGATGAGTGCTTCTCCAACAACACAAGCTCAACACCATCCAGCATGAAGCAGCCCACTTGACTGGCAACACATCCACCACCTAAACATTCACTCACTTCACTATTTATGTACAGTGGCATCAGTGTGTACCATATACAAGATATACTGCAGCAATTCAGCAAGGCTCCTTCGACAGCACCTTCCAAATATATCACCTTCCAAAGGACTAGGGCAACAGATACATGGGAACACCATCACCTGCAGGTTCCCCTCCAAGCCACACACCATTGTGACTTGGAAATATCTCGCCATTCCTTCACTGTCACTAGGTCAAAACTCCATCCCTAACACCACATGGACTGCAGCGGTTCAAGAGGCAGCTATTTTTTAATAAATTTAGAATACCTCATTCATTTTTCCAATTAAGGGGCAATTTAGAGTGGCCAATCCACTTACCCTGCACATCTTTGGGTTGTGGGGGTGAGACCCGCGGAGCCACGGGGAGAATGTACAAAAGAGGCAAAATTTTGAGGGCAATTATTGATGGACAATAAATGCTGACGTAGCCAGCGATGCCCACACCTCGTGAAATAATTTTTTTTAAAGGTGTTTAAGTTGCAGCTACCTGTCTGTTCAATCCATGTCTAACAGTTGGCAAGTGTCTCTGTGGGTGGGTCAAGGTTGAGTATATCACTGTCATGCAGTCTTGCCCTGTTAAAAAAACTTCCTGAGAGACAGCAGATAAAAAATAATTTGCAACCTGGGTTGATAGTAGCTGCACAATTGAGCAAAATTAATTACAAAAGATACAAATCTAGTGATGTTCCATCGTTTAGATGCTTTAATTTCCACCTTGCATTTTGTCTAATTTTCATACCTTCATTTAAGAGCTTTCTTGTAGCCATTCAAATTCAGTGGTTAGCACTGTTGCGTCAAAGTGCCAGGGAGACCCAGGTTTGATTCCCGGCTGGGTCATTATCTGTCGTGTGTCATACCTCTTCCGCTTGACAGCACAAATTGGTTGCACCGATTACTAGTTGAACCCAGTACCTGATTCCATGTCAGTCCTGAAAGACGTGCTGTTAGGACTATTTGACATTCTGAATTCTCCCTCAGTGTACCCGAACAGACGCCAGAGTGTGGCGACTAGGGGCTTTTCACAGTAAGCCTACTTGTAACACTAATAAAGATTATTATTATTATTATATTTCTGGGCACTTTGTCCCTCGGGAGACATAAACAACATTCATATTGATCCAAACCCTTCAGTAAATGAGATCATTGTATTATATTCCTTTCACCTGCAGACTATTATAGAAGGCTTGCTGTTGGGAGCTGTTTCAGTGTAAGTCTTTATTTTGCTTGAATTGCATCAATATACAATATTAAACAAACACATGGATGCCTTTTTAACTTGAATCATTTAAATTATAACTTTTTTGTCTTTAATGCTCCTTAGTGTTTATGGTGCTGATGCAGTGATGTGGGCTGTTGGTGCTACTATATTTGTGTCAGTTGGACTAACATTGTTTTCCCTGCAAACCAAGGTACTGTTTACAAACTGCATCAACTTCCTTTGACACCAGTTTGCTCATTGCTGTATTTCTGAATAGTTCAAACCTTTTGTTTTCAGTGGGACTTCACCACGGGAAGTGGAATTTTATTTGTGGCACTACTGGTTTTAATGGCATTTGGAATTCTGTGTGCCATAATACGATCATTTGTAAGTCCTTTTAAAAATCTTATGATTACATTGCGAAGTTTAATTTTAGAAAGTTCAGGTGAGGCATGGTGGCGCAGTGGTTAGCACTGGGACTAGGGCGCTGAGGACCCGGGTTCAAATCCGACTTCTGGGTCACTGTCCGTGACCAGCACATTCTCCCCGTGTCTACGTGGGTTTCACCCCCACAACCCAAAGATGTGCTGGTTAGGTGGATTGGCCAAGCTAAATTGCCCCTTAATTGGAAAAAAATAATTGGGCACTCAATTTTTTTTTAATTTAGAAAGTTCAAAATTGTGTCCTTGATAATTTCTTGCAAAGGGATCATCACTTACTGATCCGCTGAGGACTGCAGTTGGGGAGGGTGGTGGGCAGGTCACCCCCATAATGTGGGGGGCGGGGGGGGGGGGGGGTGAATCATATTTCAGGAGGAGATGCTGAATTGCTTTGCAGGGGACTTAGCCATTGGACCTCAAAATGGCAGCCCAATAGCAGAACTTCCTAGGGCATCCCTCGCAATCCCTGCTATGCAAACATTTGTATGGTTAAGGATTGAGAATTGCTTCCTATAACAAGTTTAGCCTTTCAGCTATTGAGAAATCAATAATGTAGATCTACACTGAAAATTTGATCAAGACATTAAGTATAAAACTAGAACACAAAGGTTTAAAATAGTTAAATGTGAATAATTAGAAACATTTACCAATTTGCTGCCCAACTGCAAACATTTTGTGACCAGGTGCACACATTAGGAAGTTGAGCACAGATGTCAATGGGTCCCCACATTTCTTTTACCCATCATAAATTTCCATTGAACTCTGCAACATTATACACACCAGCGGACAAAGTCCCACACTAATAGTAAAAAGTTATTCATTAAAACGGCCCCACCAATCCCATTATTAGATTTATGGAGTATACTGATTAAAACATAGTGAGCAATGAATCATTATATTCAGACAATGTCCATCAATTTGAATTTAAATTGTTTTACTTTTTACCTATAGTGGCTCCATATTGTTTATGCCTCCTTGGGAACGTTGCTCTTCTCCATTGTAAGTATTTTTGACATCTTGTCTTTTCAGGTCATGTATACGTTATGTAGGTTTTCCTCATAATTGGGTGTGATAAATATGGCTTGCTTCTTGTGACACGGGATGAAATATTTCTGTAATACTCCTGATAAAAAAATTGTTGCCAGGACGTTCTACTCTGAGCACTGCTACATTGGCCTTCTTAACTATGCTTGTTTCTCGGTCCCATTCTCTGGTTGTCATTTCCTCAACTCCTGTATTCTCCCTTGTAATTTCCGTTGCTTTCTCCCGACAGAGTTCATGAGAGTTTCTTTATGTTACTGATTTTCTTCAAGTATTGTCCAACTAAACCATTTAGGATTATGTTTATTGAACCAACACTTAGTCCTTGGATTGTGATTAGTTTATATGTTCAGCAGTAGTGGTGAATGTAATATAGATGTATATATGTT
Source organism: Scyliorhinus canicula (assembly GCF_902713615.1). Classification (NCBI taxonomy): domain Eukaryota; kingdom Metazoa; phylum Chordata; class Chondrichthyes; order Carcharhiniformes; family Scyliorhinidae; genus Scyliorhinus; species Scyliorhinus canicula. The sequence goes on from NC_052150.1 coordinate 158,766,948, forward strand.
AATTCACACTGTCTTTGTAAGCGCAGTAGCGCTATCCTACCACTAGGGGGAGAAGCGCTGGGAGCACTCAGGAACTTGTACTGGGCTCCACCCTTGACTCCGCCTACGACTCCTCCCCCTAATGCAGCTGTATAAATACCCTTGTACAGAGTCAGCCTGAGTTCACTACGAGTTCATAGACAGGTAACAGGCTGGCTCTGAAGTAAGTCGATTAAAGCCTAGATTCACATCGGAATCACGTGTCTGGTGAATTGATGGTTCCATCACAGTATGCCCCTATATCTATTCCACATGGCCGCGATTGAATTTCCTTCCGTGCTACTCTCCTGTCAAATGGATTTAACTTCTTGCATTTAAATGACTTGAATTTAAATAGTATTTTTAGTGTAATAAAATGTCCCCAGGCACAGGGGCACTACCAAACATATATGACACCAAACCACACATAAAGACTTTAGGGCAAATAACAAAATGATTGGTCACAAAGGTTGTATCTTAAAAGGAGGAAAGTGAGATAGAGGAGGAATTCCATAGCATAAGGCCTAGACTAGGGCTGAATGCATGGTGACTGAATTAAATTGGGAATGCCCAAGAAAACAGAATAAGAGCACAGTACCTGGGAATGTTGTGGGCTTGGAGGATATTAGAGTTGGGGGATGGGTAAAAAGACCACTGAAGTTATGAATGAAAATTTTAGAATTGAAGATTTGCTTAACAGGGAATCAATTTAGATCAGCGAGAATAAGGAAACAAAACTTGGTGTGAATAAAGGCATGGGCAGCAGAGTTTTGGATGACCTCTAGTTTAGAGAGAGTAGAATTTGGGAGAGCAGCCAGGAATGGGAACGCATTGGACTTGTCAAGTCTAGAGGGAAAGACGACATGCAGGAGGGTTTCAGCAACAATTGAACTGAGGCAGGGTGTGAAGAAGGTGGAAATAGGCAGTCTTAGTCCACCCTGGTCCACTCCTTCATCACCCCCAAAACCTCATCCTCTTCCCATGGCACCTTCCCATGCAGTTGCAGAAGGTGCAACACCTGCCCCTTTACCTCCTCCCTGCCCACCATCTTGGGACCTAAACACTCTTTTAAGGTGAAGCAGTGCACGTGCACCCCCTTCAATCTGGTCTATTACATTTTCTGCTCCCAGTACGGTCTATTCTACGTAGAATCAAAGAATTTACAGTGCAGAAGGAGACCTTCGGCCCATTGAGTCTGCACCGGCCTTTGGAAAGAGCACCCTACTTAAGCCCAGGCTTTCACTCTATCCCTGTAACCCAGTAACCCGACCTAACCTTTTTGGACACTAAGAGGTAATTTAGCGTGATCAATCCACCTAACCTGCACAGCTTTGGACTGTGGGAAGAAATCAGAGAAGTTGGAGGAAACCCACGCAGACACGGGGAGAAAGTGCAAACTCCACACAGTCACCTGAGGCCAGAATTGAACCTGGGACCGTGGTGCTGTGAGGCAGCAGTGCTAACCACTGTGCCACCGTGCCACCCAATGAAAAGAGACTAAATGCAAACTGGGTGACCGCTTTGCAGAACACCTTTAGTCCATCTGCAAGCAAGGCCCAGACCTCCCTGTTGCTTGACATTTCAACTCACTGTCCTGTCCTCATGTTTACATGTCCGTCCTTGGCCTGCTAAAATGTTCCAGTCAATCCCAGCGCAAACTGGAGGAACAGCATCTCATCTTTCGATTAGGCACGTTACAGCCTTCCTGACTTAACATTAAGTTCAACAATTTCAGACTGTGAACTCTCTCCTCCACCTTCACCCCATTTTTAGTTCTATCAATCTATTTTCATTTCTTCCATCAATCCCTTTTTCCCTCACCATTGCCTCCCCTCCCCCACCCCACTAGGGCCATCTGTTCCCTGTTCCAGGTTGTCCTTTGACACATTGCTTACCCCTATTCTGCCATTAGCACATTCTGATCTCTTAATGTGGCACTATCAGCACCCTTTTTTCTCATTTTCACTGCCATTTACATTCCCTTTATCTTTTTGCTTATGATGTGGAGATGCCGGCGTTGGACTGGGGTGAGCACAGTAAGAAGTCTTACAACACCAGGTTAAAGTCCAACAGGTTTGTTTCAAACACGAGCTTTCGGAGCACGGCTCCTTCTTCAGGTGAATGGAAAGGCTTGTTCCAGAAATGTTTATATAGACACAGTCAGAGATGCCCCGGAATGCGAGCACCTGCAGGCAATCAAATCATCAAAGATGCAGAGAGAGAGGTAACTCCAGGTTAAAGAGGCGTGAATTGTCCCAAGCCAGTTCAGTCGGTAGGCCTCTGCAAGTCCAGGCTTGTTGGTGGGGGCCGAATGTAATGCGACATGAATCCCAGATCCCGGTTGAGTCCGCATTCATGCGTGCGGAACTTAGCTATAAGTTTTTGCTCAGCAATTTTGCCCCCACCAACAAACCTGGTCAAATTCGGCCCCCACCAACAAGCCTGGACTTGCAGAGGCCTACCGACTGAACTGGCTTGGGACAATTCACACCTCTTTAACCTGGAGTTACCTCTCTCTCTGCATCTTTGATGATTTGATTGCCTGCAGGTGCTCGCATTCCGGGGCATCTCTGACTGTGTCTATATAAACATTTCTGGAACAAGCCTTTCCATTCACCTGAAGAAGGAGCCGTGCTCCGAAAGCTCGTGTTTGAAACAAACCTGTTGGACTTTAACCTGGTGTTGTAAGACTTCTTACTGTGCTTTTTGCTTATGGCATCTTTGTCGATCTCTACCTATCGCAGGCCTCTATCCAGCCCTCATGCACCACACTCGCCCCCCCACTCCAAACGGTATAAATCTCATCCTATTTCCAATTCTCTTTAGCTTTGACGAAGAGTCATCCAGCCTCAAAACGTTAGCTCCATTCTCTCTCCACAGATGGTGTCAGACCTGCTGAGATTGTCCAGCACTTTCTGTTTTTGTTTCAAATTCCAGCATCTGCAGTAATTTGCTTTTAGTCATAGTAGTGGTTGCAGTTAGCACTGCTGCATCACAGTGCCGAGGACCCGGTTTCAATCCCGGCCCCAGGTCACTGTCTGTGTGGAGTTTGCACATTCTCCCTGTGTCTACATAGGTCTCATCCTCACAACCCAAAAAGATGTGCAGGGTAGGTGAATTGGCCACACTAAATTGCCCCTTAATTAGAAAAAAATAATTGGGTACTGTAACTTTAGTGGTTGCAAGCTCACTCAGGGTCAAATATGACCGCAAAGTTGCAAGCTTGCTGGTTCCGCCTCAGTCAGATACTAGTGAAGAGGGTTGCTAGGGAGAGGGGTTGCTAGGGAGAAGGATGGATGCAGTGGCTAGAGAGCAGAGCTTCTGTCAAGGACTGGAGGCAATGGCAAAGGCATTAGCCTTCCCAATATAATTGGAGGAAATTTCTGTTTATCCAGTACTGGATGTTGGACAAGTAGACTGAGGGTTGAGAGAGGTGGTGGTGAGGTACAAATGAATGTCATCAACATACATGTGGAAATTGTATCAACGTACATGTGGAAACAGATCTGTTTTCTGATTGTATCATTATGGGCAGCATGAGATGGGAAATGGGAGAAGGGACAAGGATAAATGCTTGGGGGAACACCAGAAGTAAAATTGCCAAAGCAGGAAATTAAGCCTTTGGAGAATTCTCTCATTATCATCAGTTAGATAAGTATGGAACAAGACATGTGCAGTCTAACCCCGCTGGACAATGGTGGGCTGGCTTTGCAGGAGGATGGTGTGATCAACTGTGACAAAGGCACAAAGGCCGAGAAGGATGGTTTATCTTCACCACAGTTTAACAAGATTTTGTTTGCAAATTTGATAAGAATTGTTTCATTACAATGGTCAGGATGGAAACCTGGGGCTGGATTCTCCGTAGCCCTTCGTAACACGGGTTGCCTGCGAAAAAAATCGGTGTTAATCACTCCGGCATCGGGGCCTTCTTTAAGGCCGCTATTCTCCGTTCCCGGAGGGGCCAGCAGCTGACTGACGCTATACGCGTCAGTTTCTCCAGCTGCGGAAGTGGTGAGACCCGGCGTATTTTGGAGGAGGAGGAGAGAGACAGACACGGCATTTGGGGGGGGGGGGGTTCCGGCATTTGGGGTGGGGGTGTGTTCCGGCATTGGGGGGGGGGTGTGTTCCGGCATTGGGGGGGGGGTGTGTTCCGGCATTGTGGGGGGGGGGGGGTGTTCTGGAATTGTGGGGGGGGGGGTGTTCCGGCTTTGGGGGGGGGGGGTTTCCGGTATTTGGGGGGGGGGGTTGGGGGCAGCGGCGGGCAGAGAGGGGGGCGACGGATGCCCGGGGCCAACGCACCGTCGCCCCCCCCTCTGTACGCCGCTGCCCCTACCCCAACCCCCTCCCCTCACCACCCCTACCCCCTTCACCACCCCTACCCCATCCAACGCCGCACCCCCCACCCCCCACCCCCCACTAACGCCGCACTCCCCCCCCACTAACGGAGGAAGGAAGGGGGGAGGAAGGAAGGGGGGGACGGAGGAAGGAAGGAGGGGAAGGAGGAAGGAGGGGGGAAAATAGGAGAGGGGGGGTGTGGGTACCGGCCTTCAGAGGGAGGGGGACAGGGTGTGGGTACCGGCGTTGAGGGGGGGGGGACCCGGCGTTGAGGGGGACCCGGCGTTGAGGGGTGAGGGGGGGGGGACCCGGCGTTGAGGGGGGGGGCGGACCCGGCGTTGAGGGGGGGGACCCGGCGTTGAGGGGGGGGGGACCCGGCGTTAAGGGGGAGGGGGTTGCGGCGTTGCGAGAGATGGGGGCGGCGTTGGAGGGGGGTAGGGGTGGTGGGGAGGGGGGTAGGGGCGTTGGAGGGAGGTAGGGGTGGTGAGGGGGGTGGTTGGGGTAGGGGGCAGCGGCGTACAGAGGGGGGGGGCAACGGTGCGTTGGCCCCGGGCATCCGTCGCCCCCCCTCTCTGCACGCCGCTGCCCCCAAACCCCCCCGATGCCGCAACCCACCCCCCTCGATGCCCCCCCATGCCGCAACCCACTCCCCCGATGCCCCCCGATGGCCGCAACCCACCCTCCCGATGCCGCAACCCACCCCCCCGATGCCGCAACCCACTCCCCCGATGCCTCCCCATGCCCCCCCACGATGCCGCAACCCACTCCCCCATGCCGCAACCCACTCCCCCGATGCCCCCCCGATGGCCGCAACCCACCCCCCCGATGCCGCAACCCACCCCCCCGATGCCGCAACCCACTCCCCCGATGCCCCCCCATGCCCCCCACGATGCCGCAACCCACCCCCCGATGCCGCAACCCACTCCCCCGATGCCCCCCCATGCCCCCACACGATGCCGCAACCCACCCCCGATGCCCCCCCATGCCCCCCCACGATGCCGCAACCCACTCCCCCGATGCCCCTCCATGCCCCCCCACGATGCCGCAACCCACCCCCCGATGCCGCAACACACTCTCCCGTTGCCCCCCCGATGGCCGCAACCCACCCCCCGATGCCGCAACCCACTCCCCCGATGCGGGAGCGGAAATAACGCCGCTTCCCGCCAATTCTCCGACCCTGCGTGGGGTCGGAGAATTTCGCCCCTGATTGGAGGTATTCAAACATCAAGTTCCAGGAAAGATTGGCACCAATTTCCCTTATTATATTAATGGCATTGTTTTGTTTGCTTCATCAAGTGGATGTTAAAGATCCCATGATACTATTTGAAGAACTGCACAGAATTTTTCCTCCTTCAATTAAAATAATTAAAGAAGGGACCAACTGACCATTCACCTCCACTGCTGTCAAAAGGAAAATACTTGTGTGGAATAGCCACCATTTTAGTCACAGCACTGCAAAAGTAATTGAGAAGTTGCAGCATGAATTTTACAATGTTTGAAAAAGACAGAGAGGGACTAAAATTCCACAGGACTATTCCTTTGTTCCCCCGCATTAACCCCATGGGCGACTGATGGAACTCTTCTTTTAACCCATCAAGTTAACATGTTTTAAATTACAAATATAATTTTTTTTTTTGCATTTCCTTTTTAGTACCTGGTGATTGACACTCAATTAATGCTGGGAGGAAAGCACAGATACAGTCTGAGCCCCGAGGAGTATATATTTGCAGCACTAAATCTCTACCTGGACATCATGAATCTCTTCCTCTTCATACTCCAAATTATCGGCCTGAGTCGTTAAGATGTGAAACAGAAGGTGTTCCGCACCTATCAACAGTAAATTTTACAAATGTGCGTGGCTATTTATAACTGATACTTTTTATGGAAGCCCTTTTTTTCTGAAAGCAAATACCTGGTAAATTAAGTGATGAGGAAAAAGAACAACAAATATTTAAACTTGTAAAACAAATGTGAATTTGTTCTTACTGTCCCAGTTGTCATGGGCAAGTTTTAAATGCTACATTCCAGAACATAAATGAACCTATGATCATGTAGAACAATTATTAAAATTCCCTGAAGAAGATAAACATGTAAAATGAATATAAAAAGCAGAAACCCAAGCCTCAGTTTATCCATGCTTCCTTTGTCTTAATAACGTTAGTGTCTATTCTAGCATGTCAGCAACTAATTGTGTCACGGATAGTAATTCCTGTACAATAGTATGATTGAAAATTTTAAAGTATCTGACTATAATGGCTTATAAATTCTGAATTGTGCATCAGAAATCTACTTCAGTTCAAATGTCTAAGCCTGGAAGTATTTTCCAAATAGACAATCTGCAATACATTAGGTGTTGACTTTCCCTCCTTATCATTAAAATCAATCCTTGATCATAGCTACTTTCAATCATGATAAAAAATATCTATGTTAATTTTATCTTGCTTTCCTATGTGCAGATAACCAGTTAGCAGGTGAATTGTGATGTGACAGCAATGTGATAACATTGACTAAAAAGGTCAGGCTGAGTTTAAAAAACTGACTGTTCAACTCTAAGACATGAAACTACATGCAGCTGCAGTAACTAGGCAACTGTCTACAATAACTGTTTGCTGACAGAATCTTAAGTGAAAAGGTTTTGGAGTTACCGCTAAGTTCATATGAAGTACGCATGAGTCCACAGTAATTGGAAACTCATTGAGAGTGGCCATAGGGATAACTGACAATGGAAATTAAAATAGCAAACTGGCCCAGCAGCTGGTGCTGTTGAGCTTAACGTGCCATGTTGAAATAAACAAGCTTTAAATTAACCTGAGCATGCGTGGTAATTGTTCTCGATGTAAAAGAGTGAACAGTGACCTATAAAGATTACCAAGCACCAGACTGAATGAGGTCTGATCTTGGTCTAATTTTCATAAAGGTATTGACTTTCAGGTTCATCTATCTGGAATTAGAAGTTTGCCAAAGGTAGTAATGCTTTAAGATATTGGCAGCCCAGATTGGTAACTTCAAAGATTGGTTGCAAAAGGGATAAAAACCACACTTGCTTTGCTGCAAATGTTACTGGTGATTCCAGGTTGGAACAAAACTGTGACCGTCACAATAATTGTGCAGACGGGCGGCACAGCCTGTGGGCAGATAATAGAGTGATGCAAGTGTGAATCCGCCTGTGAAATTGAATTAGTGTTGAAAGAGTTGGTGCCAAGGAGGGTGATTGTGTTTATCATTCATGTTATCTTCCTGAGAGCACTGTGATGGAAAGAGGCAGAAAAGCTGATGGAGCTGGTTACCTTATTGTCACAATTGGAGGTGACCCCTGATGTAGATTGGTTTCCGGCCCTTAGTATTACATACCTGTTCTTCAATTGGTACCAGATAGTTGTGCTAGGACCAGCAGATATCATTGGTAAGACACCATGGTAAGTTTATTAGGCTGTTGATCATCTTGAAATGCTTTGGTTCATATGGTACCACTTAAAGCATTAAATACAGCATCAATGATAATAAAGAAAATACAGATTGCAAATTCCATCAACAAAGCGCTTTGGGGAATCCTACATTTAGTTTTCTTGTAGTCTTCACAGGCCAACCAAAATTTAATGTTCTCCTCGCTGTACTCGGAGAGGAGGAATGCCCGAAAGGCAGCCAAACCATATTTCTGAGCAAGCATCTTGTCCAGAGATTGCCTCCATTTATTTGCGTCCTCTGAGGAGGACCTGGTCCGAACTGGTCTTTGTTTTCTCTATCTTGTTCGCTTGAACAGAACTGTAAGATTTCTCTGATGTCTGTAGAAAAACTCCTAACCGGGACTTCATTCTCTTTGCCCTTTCTAAGCAGCAGCTTTGTAGTGATGATAGTCCTCGGCACATTTTTATTGTGGCTGCCAACTGTTATGTTCCCTTCACAAAATGTCTTCTGCGTGCAGTAGCCTTACATGTACAGGCTGATTTTTTTTTTACTGTTGCCTTTGGAGAAAGCGATATAATTGCTTGCTTTGACAAACAAAACAAGTAGTCTGTTTCTCTTCAGTGTAAGTTGGTTAATGCCCTCTTGGTAGCCTGTTATGAGTATGTGGCATAAGAATTCATGGCAGCAGTATTCTTGATGACCATTAGCAATGCTGTGCATGGCATGAAGTTTACCTGCCTCTCAGTAACATTTGCAGAGCTGCGAGCTGCTCAGAGATTTCAGGTTAGCTGCACCTCCACTTGCATATGTAGTTTGGAAGGGTAGCTGCAAGTGGGCACAATCAGCGGGTCCAATCTCACCTACTTAGCACCCTCAGCTGTTGCTCTTTGTCATCTTCCAGAAAACATAAAAATAGTGTAATAGCATGCCAATTTTTAGGAGCTGGGTAAACAACACTTGGCACAAACCTTTCCTGCTAAAAAAGATAGGTAACCAAAAAATTAGGTGGCATGGTGGCACAGTACCTCAGAGTGCCATGGAGTGGGGTAGTGGGGTTCTGGGCCGGGTGCTCTTATGGGGGTCGGTGCAGACTCGATGGATTGAGTGGCCTCCTTCTGTACTGTAGGAATTCTATATTTCTATATATAAAATAATATTCAAGGGCAATACTTTGTTTTCCTAACTGACCCTTTAAATCAACCAACACCTTCTTAATGATTCTGGATTCCCGTTTTACATGGATGAATTTGTGACTCATTTCACATCTGGCGTAAAATTGGGAAATTATAGGATGCCAAAATTACATTTCCTCTTTAATTACATGTTAAAATGAAGCTCTGAGCTGTCTCCAAGAGGCCAAAATCCACCGAATTAGCAGCAGGTGCAATACAAGCAGAAATACAGCATCAACAATTTCTGCTGATATGGGATGTAACTGGTCAGAAAATTCCCACTTAAGCATTCTGTTTCCAAGCGCAGTTGTTCTTCGCCTCAATGGACGAAATCTTAACCTTAAATAGTATACGCGAAGCATGACATTGCATGCAGGGATTCAAGACCAAGAGATGCTTTCAGGTGAAGTAAATTCAGGTGGCAATCAATAATTTGACCAGAGCAAGGTGCGACGGTGATGGGAAGGAGAAGAGGTAGAGTGGGTTAGGATGGAGGTGGAATCTTATAAGGGGTTTGAGGGCTATGGTGACGGCAGCATTGCCAATGGCTCAGAGTAGGTATTCAGGGAGCCCAGTGATGCAGTCCACGGTGAAGATATGGAATCAGCTGAGGAGGCATTTTAGGGTGGAAGGGATGTTGATGCTAACGCCGCTGTGCGAGAATCATGGGTTTAAGCCGGGGGGGGGGGGGGGGGGGGGGGGGGGGGGGGGGGGGGGGGGGCGCGCGCGCGGATAGTGTATAAAGGAGGTGGACGGAAGTGGGGCCGGTCAGGGTGAGGGATTTGTATTTGGTTGAAGGGTTCGCCAGTCTGAAGGAGCTAAGGGAGAGGGTAGAGCTGCCGAGGGGTATTGAGTTCAGGTATCTACAGGTTATGGACTTTGCATGAAACGTCTGGAAGGGGTTCCCTAGATTGCCGGGATACATCCTGCTGGAGTGACTACTGCTTCCAGATGTGGAAGGGAAGGGAAGAATTGAGGGGATATATAAGTGGCTGGGGGAGCAGGGAGGCGAGCGGGTGGTGAAGATCAAGGAGAAATGGGAAGCGGAGTTGGGAATGGAGATCAATTGGGGAGTATGTAGTGAAGCACTGTGAAGGGTCAATGGGATCTCCTCTTGTGCAAGGATGAGCCTGATACAGTTTAAGGTGGCTCACAGGGTGCATATGACTCAGGCGAGAATGAGTGGGTTCTTTCAGGGGGTAGCAGATGAGTGTGGGAGGTCTGGGCGGGGGCCAGTGAATCATGCGCACATGTCTTGAGGTTGTGAAAAATTGGGAAGTTCTGGGCGTGGTCTTAGCCAGGATAGTGGAGGAGGGAGTGGACCCGACCCTTTGGTGGCGATATTTGGGGTTTCAGAGAAGCTGGAGCTCATGGAGAGGAGGAAGGCCGATGTCTTGGCCTTCGCCTCTCTGATTGCACAGCGACGAATTTTGCTGGCGTGGCAGTCGGCATCGCCACCGGGGGTAGCAGCATGGTTGTGTGGCCTGTCTGACTTCCTGCGGTTAGAGAAGATAAAGTGAGTTAAGGGGCTCAGCACGGGAGTTTGAGAAAAGGTGGGGGATGTTTGTGACCGTGTTTGAGGAGCTGTTCGTCGCAGGGGGGTGGAGGGGTAGGTGATAGGGAGGGGGGGGGGGTGAAAAAAGGGGAAAAATCTGTACAAACTGTATAGTTGATTGTTGGGAAGAATGTTTCCCGAGGTGTTTATTTGCTGTAACCTACTTTGATACAAGTTTGAATAAAATGCGTTTATAAAAAAAAAATAAAAATAAATAAAAATAATTGGACCAGAGCGCAGACATAATTAAGTCCCCATTTTAAAGTCGTGCCTTCTGTCCTCATGTCCAGCTTTCCATTTATAATAGCCTATATAGATAATCAGATTTTTGAACTATAGGGGAGCGAAGGATGATGGGGAGCAGATAGGTGAGCTGATGACAGGATCAGATCAGCCATGATCTTTTTGAAAGGCAGGGCAGGTCTGGGGGGTGAAGTGGTAAATAACTTATTCACACCAAAGAGTTGAGTCAAATCAATTTATTGGCAAAAGCTTTTGGGAGAAAGCCAAGCACTCCACAGTGCTCGTGGTCACCTTCTCAATTGTACAACGACAGTTAGCCTCTTCTATACATGTACACACTGAGTTAGTTCCTCATTAGCTTGGGGGGTTACACCCACGCCCACTAGGCCCCCTAGCAACAATTAGCTTCCAATCACATTCCTCTGAGACCATCCGTTAACTATCATGCACAACTCCTTGTCTACAATTACAAGGGTAACTTTAATAGTTTTTTAAAAATTATTTTTATTCAAATGTGTCAAAAACATAATTTTTTGCATAACCGTTCGCAAAAATTAACATAACAAAATAAAGGTAAACCGTATATACAGAGAAAAGATCAATACTACGTAACAATTCCCCCCCCCTCCCACCCCCAGATTGCTGCTGCTGCTGACCTTTACTGCTCTCCTAGAAAGTCGAGGAACGGCTGCCACCTCCGGGAGAACCCCAGCATTGACCCTCTTAAGGCAAACTTTATTTTCTCGAGACTGAGAAACCCAGCCATACCACTAACCCAGGTCTCCACACTCGGGGGCTTCGAGTCCCTCCACATTAAAAGGATCCTTTTCCGGGCTACCAGGTAGGCAAAGGCTAATACGTTGGCCTCTTTCGCTTCCTGAATTCCCGGATTGTCTGACACACTAAAGATCGCTATCTCTGGACTCGGCACCACCTGCATGTCTAAGATCTTGGACATTGCCTTAGCGAATCCCTGCCAGAATCCCTTAAGAGCCGGGCATGCCCAGAACATATGGACATGATCTGCAGGGCTTCCCTCACACCTCACACGTTTATCCTCAACCCCAAAGAGCTTGCTCATCCTGGTTGCCGTCACGTGTGCCCGGTGGACCACCTTAAACTGGAAGGTGTCTCAATAGTTAACGATCAATTTGTCAGAAACAGAAAAACTCAGCAATTAATCGGAACATTGCAGATGTCAGCAGGTCAGTTGGAGAATGACCTGCCAGTAACTGTCCTTATCAGGTCATTGCAGGATTAGATTGCCGCGGTGAGGAAGCTAGTATAGAATGACTCAGCAGTCCACACAATTGCAGGCATAAGCTTATAATTAAACTTTAAAAAATAGAGAGATTCTTAATGAATAAATGAATAACCTCTCATGTAAATTTCCCTTAACAGGGGCAATATGGCCTAATTCAGCTCCTATGTCTCATGTCCTTCGGTTCTAAACTAGTCACAAAATAATTACACCCTGCTGGCAGAGGTAGTGATGCAGCACCTCTGCTGGCGGAAATGTGTAATTACACCATATGTGCAGCTTTCATTATTAATGCCAATATAAGAATTTATAATGGGAAGTGTCAGGGCAGCACGGTGGCACAGTGGCTTAGCCCTGTTGCCTCACGGCGCCGAGGTCCCAGGTTCGATCCCGGCTCTGGGTCACTGTCCGTGTCGAGTTTGCACATTCTCCCTGTCTTTGCGTGGGTTTCGCCCCCACAACCCAAAGATGTGCAGGGTATGTGGATTGGCCACGCTAAATTGCCCTTAATTGGAAAAAATGAATTGGGTACTCTAAATTTATATTAAAAAATAATGGGAAGTGTTGCAGGAAGTTTCTTGTTCATTCTCTCATGGAATATTGAGCGTCTCTGGCAAGGTCAGCTTCTGTTGTTCATCCAATTATGATCCCACACCAGACCCCAACCATGGCTAGGTACTGGACAGAAACCTCAGTATTTTATTTTAATTTTGTAAGACGGTGAGGAAAGGATACTACACTCCAGGAGTGATTACACAAAGAAATAGGGATGTGGTATATTAAAACAAGCTTTATTACTAACATTGTATTAAAATATTTTTGACATCGCACCAGAAAATAACTAACTCCTTAAATAATGCGACTCAATTCAGTGAATACAGTACCCTTAACTGATATCTTTATTCCCACTTTAAAAAATTTTTTTTTAGAGTACCCAATTCATTTTTTCCAATTAAGGGGCAATTTAGCATGGCCAATCCACCTACCCTGCACATCTTTGGGTTGTGGGGGCGAAACCTACACAAGCACGGGGAGAATGTGCAAACTCCACACGGACAGTGACCCAGAGCTGGGATCGAACCTGGGACCTCGGTGCCGAAAGGCAGCAGGGCTAACCCACTGCGCTACCGTGATGCCCATCTTTATTCTCAGTTAAAACAACAAGAAAAAACATCTGAGCTCTCAATCCACTGTTAAAATACCATTGACACATAGGAATATCTGCTATACAGAGATGTCCTCTGAGACTGGTTGAAAGAAAAGATCTGAATCCTGTCAGAACTATGCAGAACTTGCTGCTGAATGTCTTCAGAAGAGGCTTCTCAGCTCACCTTTTAAAAAAAAAAATGTTATGAGGGTATTTGTAATTTTTATAACAATAATAAGTGACATAAATATGGCACATTAAACATTTCCACCCCCATCACAACCTTCACACCACCCAACAATAAAACAACAGTCTGGCCCTCCCCCTCCCTTTTTGGAATTCTGCTTCTGCTGACATTTTAATTTTCCCCGAGAAAGTCGCCGAACGGCCACCTCCGGGTGAACTCCAGCATTGACTCTCTTGAGGCCAACTTTATTTTCTCGAGGCTAAGAAACCAGCCATTTCACTTACCCAGGTGCCTGCGCTCGGGGGCTTCGAGTTCCTCCACATTAATAGGATTCGTCGCCGGGCTACCAGGGAGGCAAAGGCCAAGACGTCAGCCTCTTTCACCCCCTGAACTCCCGGTTCTTCCGACACTCCAAAGATCGCCACCTCCGCGCTCGGCACCATCCGTGTTTTTAGCACCGTGGACATTGCCTTAGCGAAACCCTGCCAAAACCCTCTAAGCTCCGGGCATGCCCAAAACATGTGGACATGATTTGCTGGACTTCCCACACACCTCGCACACCTGTCCTCTTCCCCGGAAAACTGGCTCATCCTAGCCACTGTCATGTGTGCCCAGCGGACTATGTTGAATTGTATCAGCCTGGCACATGATGATGTGTTAATCCTGCTTAGGGCATCCGCCCACAGACCCGCCTCTATCTCTGTCACAGCTCGTCTTCCCACCTGCCCTTTAGCTCCTCAACCGGAGTTTCCTCGGATTCCATAAGTTCTTGTCCCCTCTCCCAACCAGGTACTGGAGACTACTCTGTCCTGTATCCCCCGTGGCGGCAGCAGCGGGAAGGCCGGAACCTGCCTTCTCAAAAAGTCTCGTAACTGCAGATACCTAAACCCATTCCCAGCTGGTAATTCAAATTTATCCTCCAAGGCTTTCAAGCTGGGGAAGCTCCTGTCTATAAATAGATCCCCCACCCTTCTAATTCCTGCCCTCTGCCGTCTCCAGAACCCACCATCCAGCCTACCCGGTACAAACCGATGGTTATTATAAATCAGGGTCCAAACCTCCACTCTCTTATATCTCGTCCACTGCCCCCAGATTCTCAGAGCTGCCACCACCACTGGACTTGTGGAGTATTGGGCCAGCCAGAATGGGAGAGGTGCCGTTATCAGTGCTCCCAAACTTGTGCCTTTACATGACGTCGCCTCCATTCGCACCCACACCGACCCCTCCCCCACTACCCACTTCCTAATCATGGCTATATTTGCCGCCTAGTAGTAATTGCAAAATTTTGGCAGTGCCAACCCACCCTCCCCCGACTGCGCTCCAGCAACACTTTCTTCACCCGCGGGGTTTTACCCGCCCGCATGAAGCCCAAAATAACCTTATTCACCCGCTTGAAAAAGGTCCTCGGGATGAAGATGGGGGGGCACCAAAAGACAAACAGAAATCTGGGGAGGATCGTTATTTTCACGGTGTGTATCCCCCCACCAGTGATAACGGGAGCATGTCCCATCTCTTATAGTCCTGTTTCATTTGTTCTGCAAGCCGGGATAGGTTTAACTTGTGCAGTGCCTCCCATTCCCGAGCCACCTGGATTCCCAAATATCGAAAGCTCCTCCATACCATTTTTAAAAATATAAATTTAGAGTACATAGAACATAGAAAAATACAGCACAGAACAGGCCCTTCGGCCCACGATGTTGTGCCGAACTTTTGTCCTAGATCAAGAACAAATTAATCTACACCCCATCATTCTACCGTAATCCATGTACCTATCCAATAGCCGCTTGAAGGTCCCTAATGTTTCCGACTCAGCTACTTCCACAGGCAGTGCATTCCATGCCCCCACTACTCTCTGGGTAAAGAACCTACCTCTGACATCCCTATATCTTCCACCATTCACCTTAAATTTATGTCCCCTTGTGGGGAAAAAGTCTCTGACTGTCTACTCTATCTATTCCCCTGATCATCTTATAAACCTCTACCAAGTTGCCCCTCATCCTTCTCCGTTCTAATGAGAAAAGGCCGAGCACACTCAACCTTTCCTCGTAAGACCTACTCTCCATTCCAGGCAACATCCTGGTAAATCTCCATTGCGCCTTTTCCAAAGTTTCCACATCCTTCCCAATTATTTTTTCCAATTAAGGGGCAATTTAGCGTGGCCAATCCACCTAGCCTGCACATCTTTGGGTTGTGGGAGTGACACCCACACAGACACGGGGAGAACGTACAAATTCCACACGGACAGTGACCCAGGGCTGGGATCCGAACCCGGGTCCTCAGCGTCGTAGGCGGCAAAGCTAACCACTGTGCAACCGTGCTGCCTTCTTCCAACCATTCTAAATGGCAGCTCTCCCAGTCTCTTCTCCTGCCCTCTCGCTTGGATCACGAACATCTCGCTTTTCCCCATGTTCAATTTATACCCCGAAAAATTATCAAATTCCCCTAAGATCCGCATAACCTCCCCCTATCCCCTCCAATGGGTCTGAGCTATGCAAGAGCAAGTTATCTGCATAAAGCGAAATCAGGTGCTCCACCCCACCAAAACCAGCCCTTTCCAGTACCTGGAGGCTCTTAACGCCATGGCCAGTGGCTCTATGGCCAGAGCAAACAGTAACGGAGAGAGGGGGCACCCTTGCCTCGTCCCTCGGCGTAGTTCAAAATAACCCGACCTCAATCGGTTTGTACCCACACTCGCTACTGGTGCCTGATAGAGAAATTGTACACAGTCAATGAAGCCCTCACCAAACCCAACCTTCCGAGCACCTCCCACAGGTAATCCCACTCCATCCGATCTAACGCCTTCTCCGCATCCATCGCAACAAGCACCTCTATCTCCCCTCCTTCTGAGGGCATCATAATAACACTTAAATGCCTTTGAACATTGGCCGTGAGTTGCCTGCCCTTTACAAATCCCGTCTGGTCTTCCCTTATCACCCCCGGGACACAATCCTCTATCCTTGTGGCCAATATCTTAGCCAGCAGTTTGCCGTCCACATTCAGTAGAGAAATTGGCCTGTATGACCTGCATTGCTCCGGATCCTTCTCCCATTTCAGGATTAATGAAATTGAGGCCTGCGACATTGTTTGGCGGAGGACTCCCTTCTCTCTTGCTTCATTAAATGCCCTCACCAGCAGTGGGCTCAATATCTCCAAAAACGTCTTGTAAAATTCCACTGGGTAGCCGTCTGGCTCCGGGGCCTTGCCAGATTGCATGCCCTCCAACCCCTCCATTATTTCTACAATTTCAATTGGGGCTCCCATCCCTTCCACCAGATCCTCATCTACCCTCAGGAACCTCAACTGACCCAAGAACTGCCTCATCCCCTCCACCCCAGCCGGAGGTTCTGACTCATATAATTTGCTGTAAAAGTCCTTAAGCACCTCATTCACTCCCCCCCCCCCCCCACCCCCTCCTCCTCCCCGGGTCCAGGACAGTATTCCTTTTAAAAAAAAACAATTTTTATTGAAATTTTTTACAGAAAGTATAACAACAAACAATGAAAAGCAACAATAAAACACCATAATAACTGTAACACCCCCGAGACCGTATCAACGCATGTATCTCACCCCCCCCCACCCCCCAAACCCAGTAAACAACAAGAGAACTTAAAAAATAAATTAAGTTAAAATTAAATAAGCAAACATAGTCAACGTTCCCCCCCCCCTCCCCCCCCCCTTCCCCCCTCCTTCCCCCTGCTGCTGCTGACCCAGTACCCTATCGCTGAGCCAGAAAGTCGAGGAAAGGTTGCCACCGCCTAAAGAACCCTTGTACCGATCCTCTCAGGGCAAATTTGACCTTCTCCAGCTTGATAAATCCCGGCATGTCATTGATCCAGGTCTCCACGCTTTGGGGCCTCGCATCCTTCCATTGTAGCAAGATCCTCCGCCGGGCTACTAGGGACGCAAAGGCCAGCACACCGGCCTCTTACGCCTCCTGCACTCTCGGCTCCACCCCAACCCCAAAAATCGTGAGTCCCCAGCCTGGCTTGACCCTGGATCCTACCACCCTCGACACAGTCCTCACCACCCCCTTCCAGAACTCCTCCAGGTCCGGGCATGCCCAGAACATATGGGCATGGTTCGCTGGACTCCCCGAACACCTGACACACCTGTCTTCGCCCCCAAAGAACCTACTCATCCTAGACCCGGACATGTGGGCCCGGTGCAGCACCTTGAATTGGATGAGGCTAAGCCGCGCACATGAGGAGGAATAGTTAACCCTCTCCAGGGCATCAGCCCATGTCCCATCTTTGATCTGTTCCCCCAGTTCCCCCTCCCACTTAACCTTTAGCTCCTCTACTGACGCCTCCGCCACCTCCTGCATAACCTTGTAGATATCAGATATCTTCCCATCCCCGAACCAGGCCCCCGAAAGCACCCTGTCACTCACCCCCCTCGCGGGAAGCAAAGGGAATCCCTCCACCTGCCGCCTAGCAAACTCCTTTACCTGCAGATACCTGAACATGTTCCCCGAGTGGAGCCCAAATTTCTCATCCAAGTCCCCCAGGCTCGCAAACCTCCCATCAATGAACAGGTCCCTCAACTGTCTGATGCCCGCTCTGTGCCAACCCTGGAATTCCCCATCAATGTTCCCCGGGACGAACCGATGGTTCCCCCTTAACGGAGCCTCCATCGAGCCCCCCACTTCCCCCCTATGTCGCCTCCACTGCCCCCAAATCTTGAGGGTAGCCGCCACCACCGGACTCGTGGTATACCTCGTAGGAGGGAGCGGCCATGGCGCCGTTACCAGGGCCCCCAGGCTTGTGCCTCCACAGGACGCCATCTCCAACCGTTTCAATGCTGCCCCCTCCCCCTCCATCACCCACTTGCGCACCATCGACACATTGGCCGCCCAATAATACCCCGGGAGATTGGGTAACGCCAGCCCCCCACCATCTCTACCCCGCTCCAAGAAGACCCTCTTCACCCTCGGGGTCCCATGCGCCCAAACAAAGCTCATGATGCTGCTAGTCACCCTCCTAAAAAAGGCCCTAGGGATAAAGATGGGCAAACACTGAAAAAGGAACAAGAACCTCGGGAGAACCGTCATTTTGACGGACTGCACTCTACCCGCCAGCGATAGCGGCACCATGTCCCACCTTTTGAATTCCTCCTCCATTTGCTCCACAAGCCTGGTAAAATTAAGCTCATGGAGAGTCCCGCAACTCCTGGCCACCTGCACCCCCAGATATCTGAAACTCTTCACTACCCTCTTAAACGGAAGCCTCCCAATTCCCTCCTCCTGATCACCTGAGTGTACTACAAATACCTCAGTCTTGCCCAGATTTAACTTATAGCCCGAGAAGCTCCCAAACTCCGCCAACAGCTCCATCACCCCCAGCATTCCCCCCTCTGGGTCCGCCACATACAACAGCAGGTCGTCCGCATACAGCGATACCCTATGTTCTTCCCCACCCCGCACCAGGCCCCTCCATCTCCCCGACTCCCTCAGCGCCAAAGCCAGAGGTTCTATCGCCAGTGCAAAAAGCAAGGGGGACAGGGGGCACCCCTGCCTGGTCCCACGGTAGAGCCTGAAGTACTCTGATCTCCTTCCATTGGTAACTACACTCGCCGTCGGGGCCTCGTAGAGCAACCTCACCCATTTGATGAACCCCTCCCCGAATTCGAACCGCTCCAGCACCTCCCACAGGTACCCCCACTCAACTCTATCAAACGCCTTCTCTGCATCCAGCGCCACCACTATCTCTGCCTCCCCTTCCACCGCCGGCATCATAATAACATTTAACAATCTACGCACATTCGTGTTAAGCTGTCTTCCCTTGACAAATCCTGTCTGATCCTCGTGTATCACCCCTGGCACACAGTCATCTATCCTGGTGGCCAGGATCTTCGCCAGCAACTTAGCATCAACATTGAGGAGCGAGATTGGCCTGTATGATCCACACTGCAAGGGGTACTTATCCTGCTTCAAGATCAGAGAGATCAGCGCCCGTGACATCGTCGGGGGCAAAGCCCCCCCCTCCCATGCCTCATTGAAGGCTCGCACCAACAGGGGGCCCACCAGATCCGCATACTTTTTATAAAATTCCACCGGGAACCCATCCGGCCCCGGCGCCTTACCTGACTGCATTTGACCAATCCCCCTGACTAGATCCTCCAACTCTATCGGCGCCCCCAGCCCCTCCACCAGCTCCTCCTGCACCTTTGGGAAACGTAGCTGGTTCATGAAGCTGTCCATTCCCCCCCCCCCCCCCCACCGGTGGCTCCGACTGGTACAGTTCCTCGTAGAAGTCCCTAAAGACCCCGTTCACCTCTGCCCCCTTCTGCACCACATTCCCACCTTTATCCATTACTCCACCAATTTCCCTAGCTGCATCTCGCCTGCGGAGCTGATGCGCCAACATCCTGCTCGCCTTCTCCCCATACTCATATACCGCGCCTTGCGCCCTCCTCCACTGTGTCTCCGCCTTTCTGGTGGTCAACAAGTCGAACTTGGCCTGCAAACTACGCCGTTCCCCCAGCAACCCCTCCTCTGGGGCCTCCACGTACCTCCTATCCACGTCCAGGAGCTCCCCCACCAGTCTCTCCCTCTCCCTCCTCTCCCTCCTTTCCCTATGGGCCCGGATGGAAATCAGCTCCCCCCGGATCACTGCTTTCAGAGCCTCCCAGACCATCCCCACCCGGACCTCCCCGTGTCGTTGGTCTCAAGATACCCCTCAATACTTCCCCGGACCCTCCTACACACCTCCTCATCAGCCAGCATCCCCACATCCAGGTGCCACAGCGGGAGCTGGTCCCGCGCCTCCCCCATCTCCAGATCGACCCAATGCGGAGCATGGTCTGAAATCGCTATGGCCGAATACTCGGCATCCTGCACCCTCGGGATCAATCCCCTGCTCAGGACGAAAAAATCTATTTGGGAGTAAACTCTATGCACATGGGAGAAAAAGTAATACTCCCGCGCTCTCGGTCTCCCAAACCTCCAGGGATCCACCCCTCCCATCTGGTCCATAAACCCCCTCAGCACCTTGGCCGCCGCCGGCCTCCTACACGTCCTTGAACTGGACCGGTCCAGTGGGGGATCCAGCACTGTGTTAAAGTCTCCCCCCATGATCAGGCCCCCTGCCTCCAGGTCCGGAATGCGGCCCAACATGTGCCTGATAAAGCCAGCATCATCCCAATTCGGGGCATATACATTAACCAGCACCACCTTCTCTCCCTGCAGCCTACCCTTCACCATAATATATCTGCCCTCCTTGTCTGCCACCACCTCAGCCGCCTCGAATACCACCCTCTTCCCCACCAGAATCGCCACCCCCCGGTTCTTTGCATCTAATCCTGAGTGGAAAACCTGCCCCACCCACCCCTTCCTCAGATAAACCTGGTCCGCCACCTTCAAGTGGGTCTCCTGGAGCATAGCCACATCCGCCTTCAGCCCCTTCAAATGAGAAAATACCCTAGCCCTCTTAACCGGCCCATTCAGCCTCCTCACGTTCCAGGTTTCCAGGTGATCAGCCGGATCAGAGGTCACCCCGCCCCCCCTCCCCCGCCGACTAGCCATAGCTCATCGACTGCTCGCCCCAGGCCAGCACTCCCTGCCCGACCCGTCCCCCATGACGATACCGCCTCCGCTCTACCCCCCCCCCCCCCCAACACCCCCCGGCCCACACCAGCTCTCTCCTGGCCCTTCCAGCAGCAAGCTGGTATTCCCCCCCCCCCCCCCCCCCCCCAGGCTAGGACCCTTCCTAGCCGCGACGCACCCTCCATGGTACTTCCGAGAGACAGCTGACTTCTGCTGACCCTGGCAACTCCCGCCAAAACCCGGCCCCTCCCGACATGGGGTCATCCCCCCTCCTGCCACACCTCCCTGGCACCACTTCAGCGCGGGAAAAAAACAGTAGAGGCCACGCCCCCACCGCCAGCTCCACCCCCCCTGCCCCGCAGCGTGGGAAACCAGAGGAAAGCCCGCGCTTTCACACTGTCCCACCCCACCCTTCTGACGCAGCTCCCAAATTCCAGTTCCACCCCATCCCCCAGCCCCATACAGAAGAGAAAATAAAAAACACACCCCCAACATTCCCCACATAACACAAAACCATACCCAACAGACCCACCCGGAAACAGAGCAAAAACCAGCATAGAAAACACATGTCAAAATTACAAAAACAGCAACAGCAAAAACAGCAACGACCGTAGTGCACCGGACCCCGCAGCCCCCAGACCCTAGTTCGAGTCCAGCTTCTCCGCCTGTATAAAGGTCCACGCCTCCTCCGTGGACTCGAAGTAGTAGTGCCGGTCCTTATATGTCACCCACAAACGCGCAGGCTGCAGCATTCCAAATTTGACCTGCTTGGCATGCAGCACCGCCTTCGTCCGGTTAAACCCGGCCCGCCGCTTAGCCACCTCCGCACTCCAGTCCTGGTAGATTCGCACTACCGAATTCTCCCACTTGCTGCTCCTCTCTTTCTTGGCCCAGCGCAGCACACACTCCCGGTCACTGAATCAGAATCTGACTCATCAAAAAAGGACTGCAAAAAATCATCTGTTAAGCTTGCTCCAAGCAACCACACAGCAATAGTGTAAAGTGCACCCCAGAGGCAGATTTACACTTCTGGGGGCCCTGCGCTCTCGCTCTTTGTGGGGGTTGGGTTTCCCCTGCAGCTGTTCCCCTTGACCACCTAGGCTCGCAGGTGTGTCAGTGGTGGCTCACTGCTGGCCTGGTTACTGCTGTTGGCTGTCTGGCCTGACCTCTGCTCTCTTGCCCTCACTGGACATGTTGCCGCCCAGCCCCCTCACTCTCTGCCCTGGTCTCTGGTCGAGTTGCCCTCCTGGCCGCTGCTCCCCGAAAACCACAACTCTGGCCTTGGCACCTCCCAACTGCTCACCTAATGATCGAGTGGCTGGGCCTTGAGCCTTGATGACCACATGTGCTCCTGGCTGGCTGCCTGGCTGCTGCTGGCTTTACCTCTTTTCCCACTCTATAGGGGAGTACACCAATCGGAGCCAGGTGTTGTCCTGTATTGCCTGCTGATAGGGTCAAAATTCAGAGCTACCAGGCTCTGATTCGTGCTCCCACACCAGTCACCTCCCAGTATGGGGCCCTCATTGGCCAGGCCCCCTGCTGCAGCGCGGTGTGTTTCATTGTTAGTCCACCTTTGAACCACCCACCAACCATAGGCACATAGGAATAGGACAGTAGGTAATTTAGCCCCTCAAAGCTGTTCTGCCATTCAATGAGATAATGGGTGATCTGCAACCTAACTCCATTTACCAGCATTTACCTCATATTCTTTTATAATTCTGGTTACAGAAGTCTCTCAATTTTAATTTTAAAATTAACCATAGATTTAGCATCAGTTGCCATTTGTGAAGAAAGATCTGACTCTAATTTTTAGACGATGCCTCCTGGGCCTAGATGCCACAACCAGTTTAAGTAATTTCTCTCAATCTATCCAAACTGTCACGTTAATACTTTGAGAATTTAGATGAAATAACCCCTACCTTCTAACTCAACCCTAGTTTGTTTAATCTATCCTTATAGCTTGGAGTCTAGCTTTCATTTCAGTAAATCTAATCAGGAATCCCTCCAAGGCCATTCCTTCCTTTTTTTTAAACATTAGAATACCCAATTCCTTTTTTTCCAATTCAGGGGCGATTTAGCGTGGCCAATCCATCTATCCTGCAGATCCTTGAGTTGTGGGGGTGAGACCCACACAGACATGGGGAAAATGTGCAAACTCCACACAGACCCGGGATTGAACCCGAGTCCTCAGTGCCGTGAGGCAGCAGTGCTAACTATTGTGCCACCGTGCCTTTTTAAATATATTTTTATTCAAGATATTTCCATCATACAAAAGAAAAATATGAACAACCACAATATATAAAAAGAAACAATCCTACCCAAACCCAAGAAACACCCCTCACCCCAGTCCCCCCCCCCCCCCCCCCCCCAACATTCAATGGTAACCAACCTCCGATAGTGCAAAAAGAACAAACCACAACAATTGTAGAACCCCTCCTTCGCCTCTATCAGCTCAATTACAGGGTCAGAAACTGCAGCAGGTCCCCCGGCCACGCACAGGCACAGGGTGGAGAGACTAACCTCCACCCCAACAGGTCCTGCCTCAGAGGTGAAGGCTAAAACATTTGCCCCACTCCTGTTTGCAACTCAGCCGGTCCGACACCCAAAAATGGCTTCCAGGGGACTGGGATCCACATCTATCTGCAAAACCCCCGAGATTGTGCTAAATACCATCCTCCAAAACCTTTCCAACTTAGGGCAGCACCAAAACATATGGCCATGGTTCGCGAGGGCCCCAACCACATCGCTCACAGACATCCTCCACCCCCTCAAACAGTTGGCTCATCCTTGATTTTGTGAGTTGTGCCCTATGTACAACTGTCAGCTGTAACAACCCCAGCCTTGCACACAAGGTTGAGGCATTCACCTTCCGCAGCACCTCACAGCACAATCCCTCTTCCATCGGCACCCCAGCTCCTCCTCCCCCTTTGCCTTAATCCCTTTCATAGACACCCTGTCCACCTCCAGGATCCTCTCATAGGTCACCAAAACCATCCTCCTCTCCAGCCCTCCCACTGATAGCACCGCCTCCAGTGAGAAGAGGCTGGCGTTATCGGGAAGGTTGGGAAAACCTTTCTTGCAAAATCCTGAACCTGAGGTACCTAAACCCTTCCCCCTGCACCAACCCATACTCCTCTCCCAACTTCTCCAGGCTCGCAAATAACCTCCCAAGGAACAAATCCTTAATTTCCTTGATCCTCCTCTCATCGCATCTCCGAAACCTCACATCCATCCTCTCCGGCCCAAACTCATGATTCCCCCTAATCGGCATCCCCCCTGACTCGGCCCTCAGCTTAAAAGGATGCCTGAACTGCCTCCAAATTTCAATGTGGCCACCACCACCGGATTCACCGAGTACTTTCCTGGAGCCGTTGGAAGCTGCGCCATTGCCAGTGCCCGCAACCCACTACACGAACCCGCCTCAATCTTAACCCGTGGAGCCTCCCCCTCCTTGCTCCAGCCTCACACCTTCTCTGCATTCTCCGCCCAATAATAGTACAGCAAGTTTTGAAGACCTAGCCCCCCCCCCCCCCCCGCCTGTCATCCGCTCTGCAAGACCGTCCTCCTAATCCTGTCCACCTCTCCTCCCCCCCCCCCCCCCCCCCCCCACTCAGATGAACAAGGAGATCAACTTGTCCACCCCCCTGAAGAAGGACTTCGATAAAAAATCCGGCAGGCACTGGAATAAAAACAAGAATCGTGGCAAAACATTCATTTTAACTGCCTGCAGCCGGCCTGCCAACGACAGTTGGAGGTTGTCCCACCGTGACAGATTGGCCTTCACCCTTCCCACCAAACTAGTAAAATTATATTTTCGGAGCCCTCCCCAATCCTGGGCCACCTGCACCCCAAGTACCTAAAGTGTGTTGCCGCCAAACAAAACGGCAGCCCCCCCCCCCCCCCACTTCCGGCTGGGAGACCATAAAATACTCGCTCTTGCCTAATTTATACCCCTAGAACATCGCGAATCTCTGGAGCAGCTCCATCATGCTCCCCACCGACATGCTTTGTTCCGAAATATACAATAGCAGATCATCGGCGTATAAGAACACCCTACGTTCCATCCCCCCACTATTCCCTTCCACAGCCCCAAGCTCGTTAGCGCAATGGCCAAGGGCTCTACAGCCAATGCAAACAAGGGGAATATAGGGCACACCTGCCTCGTACCCCGGTGCAGAGTTCATGCTGTTAGTGCAAACACTCACCATCGGTTCCTTATATAACAGCTGCAACCACGCCACAAACCTAGACTCAATGCCAAACCTCTCCAATATCGCCATCAAGTAACGCCACTCTATCCGATCAAACGCCTTCTCCGTGTCCTTTCCCTCCGCCGGAGACAGGAGAACGTTCAAGAAAAGCTGACTTCCCTTCACAAACCCCATCTGATGCTCTCCAATCACCTTCGGTAGACATCCCTCCAACCTTGACGGCAGCACTGTTGCCAATATTTTGGCATCTACATTCAGTAGAGATATGGGCTATATGATCCACACTCCACTGGACGCTTATCCTTCTTTAGCAGCACAGAAATCGAAGCCTGCCACATGGTTTGCGGCAAAACACCCCTCCGAATCGCATCCTCAAACATTCCCAACATCAGCGGCATTAACCTATCCTTAAATTTCTTACAGAATTCAACTGGGAACCCGTAAGGCCCCACCACCTGCCTGCATCCTCCCAATCACCTCCTTCTCCCCCACCGACCCCTCCAAGCCTGCTCTATCCTCCTCACCCAGCCTCAGATACTCCAACCCATCCAGTTGGACCCAACTCATCTCCCGCTCCACCCCACGTAGCCCGACCTATATAGATCCTTATAAAACTCCTCAAATACTTTATTGATCTGCTCCGGGCCACCACCAACTGCATCCCCATCTTGTTCCATAGCTGAACTATCTCCTTCACCACCGCCGCCTCCCTCCAGAGCTGGCCGGTCAACAGACCCACTGCCCTGTTCCCATGCTCATAGACCGCCCCCATCACCCTTCCCAATTGGTGCACCGCTTTCCCTGTGAACAACTGGTCGAACCTCACCTGCAACTCCTTCCTCTTGGCCAAGAGGCCCGGGTCCGGTTCCGCAAGTACCTCCCATCCACCTGCAGAATTTCCTCTCAGTTTTTGTGTGTTACTCTTTCTTAGCTTTGAATGAGATCATCTCCCCCCTCACCACTGTCTTCAGATCCTCCCAAACCGACTACGAAACTTCCCCTGTGCCATTAAACCCCATATATTCCTCGATCACCTTCCTGATCTTATCACAAAAGCTCTGGTCAGCTAACAACCCCACATCCATCCCAATCTCTGGGCTATCCCTTCTCTAAAACAAAATCAACCAATATGGAGCATGGTCAGAAATCACTATTGCTGAGTACTCCGATCTTCTAACCCAGCCAATAGCGCCTTTCTCACCATGAAAAAGTCTACCCTCGAGTACACCTTGTGTACTGGGAAGAAAAACAAATAGTCCCATTCCCTCTGGTGCAGGAACTTCCACCAGTCCACTGCTCCCATCTCCCTCATAAGCCCAGCCAGTGCCATTCTTTGCCCCCCCCCCCCCCCCCCAGCAGGCGCGCTGAGACGTGCCCACCTTCGATTCCTGCACCATATTCCAACCTCCCCACTATTAACTCGTGGGTATCCAAATCCAAGATGGCACCCAGCATCCCCATCACAATCCCCACATTGTCACAATTGGGGCCATATACGCTCGCCAGTGCCATTAACCTCCCCTCTAGCACCCCCACCACCTTCTCCATCTGAAACCTCACCCTCTTACCCACCAATACCACTACCCCCGAGCTCTACTATCGAACCCTGAGTGGAAAACCTGACTCACCCAACCCTTCCTAAACCGGACCTGATCCTTCACCCTCAGATGGGTCTCCTACAGCATCACCAGGTTGGTCTTTTAAGTGTGTCAAAACCCTTGATCTCTTCACCGGCCCAATTCTCAACATCATCATTCTCACTGGATCTGCTGGCGATGGGACACACTTTTGTTATCCAAAAATAGATTAAATTTACCCTCGATTGACAATGTTGCAGAGTAAGCAATCCGTGGTCTGCCCACAATACAATTCCACCTTTATAAAAAGCTGAACTCTGTTCATAATTCACAGGTTTGACAATTTCTGTAGTTGAAAATCTCATCACTGGTTACATTATAGAATACATCAAAGAAAGACAACAAACAGCTAAAATAGGGTAAAGAATGCAATGCACTATACGTCTTGAGTGTATTAAACAAATGGAAATCACATTATTAACAACTCCGAGAAGTCTGTACATGGCCACTCGCTTCAGATTTACTTCCTATCGTTTGACCTGGAGAACGGAGCTAGATTGTTTATGGTTCCTCTTCCTGGACAGGGACCTCTCTCTGCTACGTTCCCTCGAGAGGGACCTGCTCCTACTCCTGCTGGAGCACCTTTGGAGAGGTGGAAATCTGTCCCCGGACCGGGGAAGGTGGGGGGCTTCTGCGGCAATAATTTTCCCGAGAACGCCTGGCCTATGCTGGAGGTGGGCCACGGTTACAAATGTGTGTCTCTCAATTGGGACAGTTATGCACAAACACAGTAGTCACAAAGATTTCTTCCATCAAGCTCTCTGACTGCATCCGAAGCATTGTGTAGATCTTCAAACTCAACAAAGGCAAACCCAGGTGTTCCGGGCAGCCCACACACTGCAGAGTGGGCCATGATATCCAAATGATCTCTCCAACTCAGTCTTGTTCCCATTCCCACTAAATAGATCTGACCAACAGCAGTTTTAGTTATTTCTTGGTTATTGGCAGATAGCCATTCTGAGCTGGTTGGCTTTTTAACACATTTGTGGCATTGTGCTATGCCATCTGGGGAAATGTGCTGAGCGCTTTTTCATGTGTTTTCTAAAATTCCCGCAAGCAGACATCTAAATTTTGGCTTGCTATTTGTAAATCCTGCATTTGTTATAGTTTGTGCAGTGCTTTGGGATGTCGCTGGGACAGGAATAATTCTGTCGTGAACACATTAGAATAAATTTGGAATATTCTGTTGTGCCTATGAGGAATGTGCTCTGGAGAACAGAGCTATAAATGATAGGAATGTGCTCTATGACATGCAATAGTCATTAATATTAAAGGTCAAGGAAGTGGAGTCTTGCAGGCTTTGAGAATGCCTTGTGGCTTGCTAGCTCCTTGCTTGAAATTGGAAGTATTGAATTGAGACAATTAGGAAAATGCCATTTCTTGCTGCCAGCTTATTAACTTTACCTGCATGAATACTGGCCACAGTCTGCAGCCTAAGAGGTCACCAATTAATTTGAGGCGTCAGGTATACTCAACAGAACTTTTGACTTGTTCAGCTTTGAGTTGCGTGCTCACACCCATGAGATTGGTCAGCTGCTGTTTCCTAAGCTGAAAATGCTTGGAGTAATTTTCTCATTGTATTGTAAATATTGTATGTGGCTTGTTGCCCTGATTGCATCTTGGATTGGATTTGTTTATTGTCACGTGTACCGAGGTACAGTGAAAAGTATTTTTGTCCACTGGTGATATTATGAGAAGCTGGAGCAAAACAATTTTCTCCCTTGTGATCTTGTTCCTGCCTTCATACACCATTTGTGTGCTGTTTTGTTCATTTCTTGGAAATAAACTTTGGTTACACAAAAAAAATTGCTTTAAAAACAAAAAAATGGGTTTGACTGCGTAATGCAACTCATCACAACCCCAGAGCATCACTAGAAGAGTTCCTCAAGAAGCATCCTGAGCCCAACCATTTTGGTAGCTTCTTCAATGACCTTCCTTCAGGCATAATATCAGGAGTGAGCTCCTTGCTGCTGATTCCAATGTTTAGCTCCATTCACAACTTATCAGTCAATAAGACAGCCTATGCTTATCTATAGCAGGACACAAATAAAATTTAGGCTTAACAAGTAACATTCATGCCATGTAGGTACCAGGTAATGATCATTTTAAACAAGAGAAAGCCAATAAATCATCCCTTCCACTGGTTAAGGAGTTTCTGCCACTGGAAGCAGTTTCTCCTTATTTACTTCATCAAAATCCTTCACAATTTTGAATACCATTAAAATTTCTCCAGCTTCTCTCGTCTTTATGTACTTGAAGTCCCACATCCCACCATTAAAGTAAATCTCCGATGCACTCATTAAGGCCTCACATCCTTCCTAACGTGTGGTACTCAGAATTGGTCAAAATATTCCAGTTAGGCCCCAATGATTCATCAAAGGTTTAGCATAAATTCCTTACTTTTGTATTCTACGCTTGTTCAGAAAGCCAAAGATCCTATACATTTTTAAAAAAAGTCTTCCCAACTGTCACCTTCAAACATTTGTGTATGCACACGCCCGCATTGCGAAAACTTTGTTTATTGCTTCCATTATCTTGAGACCTGCTTGCTTTCCTGAGCACACATTGTGCTTGCGCATGGAAATTAAGATGGTCTTCTAAAACAACTTTTCTTTGAATGCTGTGTATTGATTTGGTCATGGTAACTCAGGAGGTAGCTAGAGGAAAAACAATTAGGCAGGATTGCAGAAGGGATCGAATCAGTAATTGTTTCGATGTAGAATTTTTATATACTTTCCAAAACTAAGCACAATGCACACTTCTTTCAACTTTTTCTACAGTGCATAAAAAGTTACAGCCACATTCAACGTCACCAGGATTCAAAGACTTTTGGAATTAAGCATCACATTCAGTTTCTATAACAGTTAACCTCAGCTTTGCCACTTGATTACATTCACAATTATTGCACAGTCAGTATAACATTCAAGTCTAGATCGTACACAAATAAATGTTCTCAATCGAAAGGAAATGGGTAATTTGACCCTCACCCCTTTCATTCAACCTATAATTCCCATGCCCCATCACAGCATCGACAAAGAAATCATAAACATGTTGTTATACTGATTTACTAGAAGGGGAACATTTTACTTAAGAAAACCTCAATTGAAAATTTATAATATCCTGGAAAATCTCAGCAGGTCTGGCAGCATCTGTAGGGAGAGAAAAGAGCTAACTTTGAGTCCAGAGGACCCTTTGTCAAAGATTTAGCAAAGGGTCATCTGGACTCGAAACGTTAGCTCTTTTCTCTCCTACAGATGCTGCCAGACCTGCTGAGATTTTCCAGCATTTTCTTTTGGTTTCAGATTAGAGCGTCTGCAGTAATTTGCTTTTATCTATAATATTCTATTTGGACTTGACATGTTAAGTCTGATTAATGAAACAGCAAATATGGATTTTCTTCAAGTTTCCCCATATTTATCGCAATTTCTAAATAGTTAATACAAAGGTACAAGTGTTTAATTTCCCATGCTCATATCAGTTATTTAATGTATAAAATTAAATGCCACCATCTGCAAACTCGTTTATTGCAGGTCCGAGACATGGATTTGGTCCACTGACTGACTTGCATCCAATAGTGGCACAATGTACAAGTCCACAGAATATGGTTAAAAATTTACAGACACAGACTTTATTTATATTTAAAAAGATCACTAATATTCTGCAGAAGTTCCTGCAGCCTCATGTCAAAAATAAATTTTGCAATACTAATTTTTAGAAATGTGTCAGCCATAAACTGAATTTTTGGAGGTCGGAAATCTCAGGTCAACATAGTTTGAATCCTATGATGTTAAAAATGTGAACACTTAAAACAGCTCACCTTTTAATGAGGCTAAGATTCAGTTATATTGCTAAATTTTAATATTCATACATTTTATATATTCATTTTAAGAAAGACTTAAGTGTCTTGGCTATAAACTGTTTCCTGTCGATTCTTTCACCATTATAGCAGGGGTTGGTCCAACACGGGTCCAGATATATCCTTTCTCAGGTCTGGTTGGAATTACTGGAAATGGAGTAGATCGTGATTTGAAGTATTCTGAAGGTGCATGACAGATAAATTCAAAATGCTCCATTTTTCTTGGTAGGTCTTCCTCTGGTCCTGAAGTGAAAGCATAACAATTTTAAAAATAAAACCTAAACACATGTTTTCCAAATAATACTGAACACTCAAAGAAAACTCAAATACTGGGATGAACCCGTTTAAAAAGGTACAGAAAATGCTGGAAAATCTCAGCAATTGTAATTTGTTAATTTTCAAATTGTTCTCACATATTAGGGTCATTATACTTGTTACAGTATGCTGTAGATCAATTTTCAAAAATAACAGGTGGTGAATGTTGATATAAAACAATTATTTTTAGGAGAATGTTGCAATGCCAGCAAACTGTCCTTTTATACTTTTCATCTTGGAGTGCATACTTCAAAATTAGCATAGTGATGGAAAAAATTTCATTTTGGAGTAGATCGATGTTAAATTTAACATCTGGCGCTACATCATTTTTGAATCTGTCTCAGACGGGAATGGCCGTGGTGCAGCGGAGTTCATCCCAGTTGCAGTTGAGCATTGCCGAGGCGCTGCAGAGCATGGTCCAATCACAGAGGAGCATTCGAGCCAGGGTTTGAACCAGCTGCCCCTCCGCCCCAAGGACAATCCCAGGGCCCTATGGGCGCCTGAGCAGGAGGAGAGGGTGCTGGGTACCAACCCGGATTCGTCGCATGGAGTTGGGATGGTGGCCATCAGCTCCCCAGAGTTCCACCTCTCTGATGAGGTTGCGTCTGGAAGTTAGCACACGGACAGGGGGGCATGGCTGTGCATGGGCCACACGCGCGCAGGGGGGGATGGGGGGGGGGGGGGGGTGAGAGAGGGGGTGTGTGTGTGAGAGAGAGAGAGAGAGACAGAGAGTGTGTAGGGGAGGAGACAGGACCGGACTATCAGCAGAGTACAGCATTGTTGGACACCAGTGACACAATACCCTCGACCACAAGCACATGTCACTTTCTTCTGTAATGCAGCCCAACCTCATAGTCGTAGATGTTTACAGCATGAAAACAGGCCCATCGGCCCAGCTTGTCCATGCCGCCCAGTTTCTATCACTAAGCTAGTCCCACTTGCCTGCATTTGGCCCATATCCCTCGATACCCACCCTGCCCATGTAACTACTTTTTAAAGGACAAAATTGTACCCGCCTCGACCACTGCCTCTGGCAGCTCGTTCCAGATACACACTACCCTATGTGTGAAGACATTTCCCCTCTGGTCTCTTTTGTATCTCTCTCCTCGCACCGTAAACCTATGCCCTCTAGTTCTAGACTCCTCTACTTTTAGGAAAAGTTGTCGACTATCTAGCTTATCGATGCTCCTCATTATTTTATAGACCTCTATAAGATCACCCCAAAGCCTCCTGCATTCCAGGGAAAAAAGTCCTAGCCTATCCAGCCTCTCCTTATAACTCAGACCATCAAGTCCTGGTAACCTTTGCCTGGTAACCTCTAAAACCGTTGCCCATCTCTCCACTCCCCCTAGCACTTACCCACCCTCAGGTCGTAGATATGTCCCCGGAGCTGTGCCCCATCCCCTGGGTGTTCAGATATTGGCTGCTGCATGTGTGCTGTTGCCTCCCGCAGTGTTCAACCACAGTGTCCATGCATCAAGGTATTTGGGATGCGAGGCAATGGCTCCCACATGCTACATGGCCCGCCTACCCACAGGAATCCACTTGGGTTGTGTGAAGTGCTCACATAACCATGAATGCCAATTCCCTATTAGCAATAGTCTTCAGCCACACGGCCAGAGTCGGTGGGCTTATGGGTGATCTGTGGGGTAGACAGGCAGGGGCTAGTGTTGCTCCTGGAATGGGTACACATGATCCAGGGGTTGGCATGCTGGTGCCGTGCGGTCCGCCCCCCCCCCAGCCGAACATCTCCCACCCCCACTGCGGAGCACTGGGGCTCTTTGCCTGTGATCAAAAATGGCTACCCACCTCCTCGGATCCCCGCAGATGCCCTTCCGCCAGGTTCACTTTTTCAAAAGGAGTACTAATTGCCGCCAGCATGAGCACTTGCTGGGGAAACCGATGAATGACGGGAGGCCGTTGGAATGGGGTCACTCCTGTTAATTGTATGGAAATAGGGCTTAGGTAGTGATAATTGGTTTCTCGCCACCCTGTGGCAAGATCCCGATTTCGCCTATGGGAGCCGGCCGGTTGCATTGCAAACTGTTTGATGACTGGCGTGGTTCTCCTTTTAGGCCTCTCCCACTATTCACTGGCCTTGCTTTGCTTGAGCGAGAGCGTAACGAGGCCAGAGAATCGTGCCCCACGGTAAAACATCCCTACTTTTATATTCAATTCCCTTCTAATAAAGAATATTTAATTTCTTTTTCTAATCACTTGCTGCACCTGCAGATTAATTTCTGCGAGATTCAAGATCCAGATCCACTGCGCTCTTTCTCTATGTTCTTCCTGGTAAAGTTGGCAAGTTCACATTTTCCCACACTGTACTCCGTTTTCCAAATTTCTGCTCACTTAACCTATCTATATCCTCTGGCAGGTTCCTTATGCCTTCTTCACAACCTATTTTCTTAGCTATCTTTGTGCCATCAGCAAGCTTTGAACTATAGACAGAAACAGCTTATTACATACCAAGTATATAAGTTGCTGCATCAAACTGGTCTTTGGAGCTTGCCTGAGTTGGGATAAGCCACGTGATCACTGCACTCTTCTCGCAGTATTGATCCTGCACAAATCCTCGGATCTGAGCGTAGTAAATCTTTTCATCATCTTCATCCATAACAGAGACTATATCTCCAACTTGGTAATATATACCCTAAAATATATTGAAAGAACGTATACCCTTAAGTAAAACACATTTTAATGCTTTTGAAAATCCAAAGCCAAGTGAATAATGACCCAGTGGGTAAATATAATGGGGAGTCACAGATTCTGAATAGGTCCTGGGTGTGATCACTGGCTTGTGTTGTATAATATGATCTTGGCTGTAATATTAACACTAGAATTGGCTTTGTACCCTTTGGAGTAGTTGGGGGTGGCAGTGGGGAAAGTAAGTTCAGCCTCCTCTTCCTGAGCACAATTCAATGACTGCTTTAAAATGCACTCATACAGTTTTTAGGAGGACAAGACCAGTTTAGTGTTTATGCCATTTCGTGATCGACCACACTACACCACTGGACACCAATTTACATGTGAAAACTGGATGGCTAGCATCAGTTGAACCACATCCACTATGAGTCAATGGATTAGGAATGAAGACCAGAAATTTTAGGGAGTATCTCACCCTAAAACTACAAGAAGGACAAGTTCCCGCAGGGTAAGGTGTAGGATAAACTGAGAGAAAATCATGCTCAAGAAACTGGGGAAGTACACAATTTCTAGAATGCTAATTTCTGAAATTTCAGCCACATTTCAAACCAGACAAAATACATTACTTAAAGATTACAAAGTAGTAAATTGTTGATCTAAAAATTTGGAAGGGGTGGCTACTACAAAACAGAGAAACTATAGAATTATTTATTAACAACATAACTATGCATAGAGAATGATAATAATGCTACCAAAGGGACAGAACGATGGCTCAGTGGTTAACACTGCTGCCTCACGGCACTGAGGACCCGGGTTTGATCCCGGCCCCAGGTCACTGTCCGTGTGGAGTTTGTACATTCTCCACGTGTCTGTGTGGGTCTCACCCCCACAACCCAGAATAGGTGGATTGGCCACACTAAATTGACCCTTAATTGGAAAACAATAATTGAGTACTCTTAAACGTATATTTTAAAAATGCTACCGATGACTTTAGCTAGGAAAACCCACGCTCAGCCCCAGGATTCAAGCGTGCGGCCCAATTGGCCCAACAGGTCACATGGCCCTATAAGAACCCTCCCCTTAAAGGGGCACACTACCAGAGTTGAGAATCAACCGTTAACAATTATATATATTGTTATGAACGTGAGGTTAAATATGATTATGCTTTGGATTGTCTTCAAGGTAAAATGGTGAATGGAGAGTCACGTAAACCGCTACGAGTTCTGCCTGACAAATCTGTGCGGCTTGGTTACCATGGAAACCAGGGCGCCAGGTTGTATGTTAGGTTTAACACCTGAAAACAAAGGCAGGTGCTGATGTTTCTGCTGGTGCAGACTTTCTGTCTCAGGGACTTCGAAGATCAGAGAGATAAGGTTGCTGTGGTCTACAGAGTAAAAAGGCTGACATCTGAGTTAGCTACAAGGCAGAATGCTGGGGAAACATATCCACTGGCTGAAAAGAAGGAGCCCACAGTGATTTAAAGACAATGAAAGATTTGCTTTAGTGGGCAGAGAGAAGAAATTCCTGAGTGGGTCTTACTGCTGAAAATTGTTTTGGGGGTACCAAAAAGAGAGAGAGGACCTTCAATGATTACTGGACACTGACTTGGCAAAACGTGAAGATGTGAACCTGTTGGAAGCTGGTAGACACTTTAGCCTGTTTGCCGAAGACTGCAATTCTGTGGCAAGTGTGCTATGCCGTATATATGCAGCATGGACATTGTTTGTTGCAGTAAAAGTCTCAAAACTTAAATCTGATTGGACAATTGCTTTAAGTCCTGGGAATCAAAAGTTATCGGTCTCGGGATCACAACAATGTAACTTTCCATGAGTAGGTCTTGCACTAGCTGATTCATGCAAATAGTTTCCCCAAAAATGCCTTAAGCATTTTCTCCAGTAGATATTTTCAATATAGATATATAAAACAAAATGACATACTGCTAAAATGTTCTTACCCCGTAGAAAATTGATTCAGATGTGATTATCGTAGAGACAGATTTTGGTGCTTTAATTGGCTGCAAAATACCACAGCAGTTTCTGTAAATGAAAATTCAGACTATTCCCAACAAACATTCAAAATACTATTCTAAATTCAATAACTTTAATGTAATGAAATGTTCTAGATGCTTCACAAGTGTCTTAAACAAAAGTTGACACCAAACCATAGAAATATTAGAGCAAATGGAACATAGGAACAGAAGTAGGCCATTCATCTCCTCATGCCTGGCCCGCCATTTAATGAGATCATGGCTGATGGGGCCGAACACTGCCTTTTGGTGCCTTGGCCCATATCCCTTAATATCTTTGCTTATCAAAAATCTATCTATCTCAGATTTAAAATTAACAACTGTTCTACCTTCAACTGCTGTTCCTAGGAGAGAGTTCCAAATCTCTAACACCCATTTTTTTATTACTTTATCAGAGTTACAAAGCCAGAGCGCAAGAGTGTGGATAGAGGCAGGCAGACCCCTAATCCAGCTCCTTGCATGCTCCAAAAACCGATTCAAATTGAAACCAATTCATGGTCCCCACAAGAGAGACATACCAGATCCAGGCATTACACCTGACCTCACGCTCATCTTAGCCAGAAGGCAGAGAAGCGATATCTCTACCACCCTTTGCGTGAAGAAGTGCTTCCTACCATCCTACCTTTTAGACTATGCCTCCTAGTTTTAGAATCTCCAACCAGTGGAAATAGTTTATCTCTATCTACATTGTCTTTCCCCGTTAATGTCTTGAACACTTCGATCAGATCACCCCATAACCTTCTAAATTCTAGCGAAAACAGGCCTAATCCTTGTAACTTAACCCCTGTAAGTCCAGGTATTATTTTTGTAAACCAACCTTACACTGCCTCCAAGTTCAAAATATCCTTCCCAAGGCATGGTGCCCAGAACTGCTCACAGTACGCCAGGTGGGGTGTAATCAGAGTTTTGTATAGCTGCAGGATAACTTCCGTGTCTTTATATTCCAATCCTCTAGTTATAAAGACTAGTATTCCATTAGCCTTTTTGAATCCCCAAATTTATTTTGATATCCATTGTACTTAACCTCTTTCCATTTAGAAAGTACTCTGCTCTAACCTTTCTTGGTTCAAAAAGTATATCCTCACACTTGCTCACATTGAATTCCACCTGCCATAATTTTTCACGTTCACCTAGTCTGTCAATATCTCCTTGCAATTTTATGTTATCATCTGGGCTTTCTACAATACCACCTAACTTTATATCATCAGCAGATTCGGATATATGACTTTCTATGCCATCATCCAAGTCATTAATGAATAATGTTGGGGGCAGCAGGGTAGCATGGTGGTTAGCATAAATGCTTCACAGCTCCAGGGTCCCAGGTTCGATTCCCGGCCTCGGGTGTCTGTCTGTGTGGAGTCTGCACGTCCTCCCCCTGTGTGCGTGGGTTTCCTCCGGGTGCTCCGGTTTCCTCCCACAGTCCAAAGATGTGCGGGTTAGGTGGATTGGCCATGCTAAATTGCCCGTAGTGTCCTAATAAAAGTAAGGTTAAGGGGGGGGGGGGTTGTTGGGTTACGGGTATAATGTGGATACGTGGGTTTGAGTAGGGTGATCATGGCTCAGCACAACATTGAGGGCCGAAGGGCCTGTTCTGTGCTGGACTGTTCTGTAATGTGATAATGTTGGTCAGAATGGTAGGATTTTGAGAGGGAGAGAAGCGAGAGAGAGAGAGAGAGAGAGAAGAGAGAGAGAGAGGAGTGAGACACCAATGGTGGATGAATTAAAATCAGGGATGCACAAGGGGGCAGAATTAGCAGAGTACAAATATCTCAAGAGGAGATTACAAACAGGGAGGTCTGAGGCCATGGAGGATTTAAAACAAGGAATCAAATGTTAGGATCTTTGGGTATCATTTTACTTTAATGAGCGCCATTTTGGTACTATGACATTGGGGGGTAACCTGATTGGAGGCATTCAACCATGGAATTCCAGGAATGACGGGTCTGGATTTGAGAGATGGCAACACGTTCAAGAATTTGTGAGGAAACGAACATTGGAGATGGAGTGATAGCTTGCAAGGACTGAGGGGTCAATTCACCGTAGACTCTACAAGCACGTACATATAAGGTTACAAACAAAGAAACAAAACCTGCACATTTGTATGAAACACTCAACCAATCATGGGGATTCCCCCTCAAGAGTGCAGGAAATTTGATTTGAATTCACATTGGCTTTTTGTGTATTATCCAACCTATCAACTGTTGAGAAATGTGAAACTGGGAATTGGAGATGGACCATTAAAAGACAACTGAAGTTTGGGAAATGGCAATGAAGAGTCTAAAATAGGAGGGGGAAATTATTCCATGAGCAAATGATTGTGCACCCCAGACTGAGTTACATGCCCATCCATCATGCAAGTATATCAGTGCTATGGAAAATGCAATATCTAATACTCTTCTTTTACTATTCTGAAAGCCAGTAGGTCCCTTATTAAATGTCAGTGTTATGCTCCAATTCAAAACCAAATCATTGAGATTCCACAATGCTGAATTGTTCTCGTTATGTGCTTTTTACAGGAATTTCCCCATTAGTTGATGTAATGGATTTAACAGAGAAGCATGAGTAAAACCCACTGCATCATGTCAAAAGGTCCATGAGAAACAGGGTGAAATATACTCCCCCAATAACACAGTGCTAAAAGATACAACGGCCATTAACTGAGAGTTTACTGGCAAGTTCAGTTCCTGGGACAGTCCAAACAAATAACTGTTGCTGTCATGGTACAAGTCCATGAGAGTAGGTTCTCACTGCAAAGCAATTTCTTTCTGAAGTTTTTCATCAAAAAAGAGATTTTAATAAATCACAGGAACAGAATTAGACAAGTTAGTCCTTCATACACATCCTGGTTCTTTTAAGTTCGAATTTTAATAAGGGATCCATTACTTACCAGAATGCAAAAAAAAAATCCAATCAGCAATTCAGGATGGAGATTTACTTCAAAGAACAAAAATAAGGCATCAAAAATTAATGAGTGCTGCACAGAGAAAGTTTGTCAGAAAGTATTGTATATTAGATCATTTTTTTCAATCTATGATGAAATGGTATAACATAGATCAAGGATAACCGCCCCATTGCTTCAAGAATTTCCCCCTCTGTCCTCCATAATTTTAAATATTTGAAATTGCATCTTTGAACCGCCTTACATTTTTCAATTTGAATATATGCCTACGTCCCTTTCCTTTAGTAGAAACTTTCTTTTCAGCGGGAGGCATGGACCTGTATTTTGTGTTCCGTAACCTTGCAGAGCGCCTATGAATTTCTTGCTTTGCCTGTCAAAACATTAAAAAAAACAATGAAAATAAATAAGTAACTTCAGAGTTACTCCAAAATTAATATATTTTTGGTATGCATTACTAAATAACATATTTCAACAGAATATTAAAGATAGCCCAACACAGTTAACAAATTAACTAATTAAAAATAACATCTGGGCTCATTTAGTGATAAGGGCATCTCTAAGTTTGATTTCATCTGTCTTTGCTTAGAGGGAATAT
Organism: Scyliorhinus canicula; assembly: GCF_902713615.1. Lineage (NCBI taxonomy): Eukaryota > Metazoa > Chordata > Chondrichthyes > Carcharhiniformes > Scyliorhinidae > Scyliorhinus > Scyliorhinus canicula. Next base: position 158,805,999 of record NC_052150.1, read on the forward strand.
GTCATTAGAGTCATCTGTGCAACTAATAGAGCTCAAGAAACACCAACATAGATCAAGTAGTTTGCTGAAATCTTTTCAAGAGTGGGCTCAGCAAAAATAATTACATAGAAATACTAACAAGGTGACTCTCAAAAAAACTAAATAGGGGACAAGTCACATTGCGTCAGGAGAGGTCCCTCAATGGGCTAAACGCTTAGAAGTTCCCAACTTTCATATCTAGTCCACGCTGAGTTAATTTGAACAGAAAGTGGATTTGCAGAACTTGCCACGGCCTGCAGGATGGGAATGGCAGTTGTCATTGAGCAATTTTGACTGGAAAATGTTTGAGAAGAACAAGTTAAATCTAAACAATAGCTCTAATGAAACAACATTGACATGAAATGTTAACTTAGTTTCTCTCTCCACAGATGCTGCCAGACTGAGTGAGCGCTTCCAGCATTTTCTATTTTCATATCAATTATAATTTCCTTAATGACCAAATAGCCAGTTAATACTTAACCACTGAGAATTTTAATAGCATTTCAACATCATATCGTAGGAGTTAGCAGTTTAGCTTAGTCATAATATGGAATCAAAGGATCTAACTGTTAGTGGATGATTAGATTTGGAACTATCCAATCTTTTTGACTTTAATCAATGCGGCTGTACCAACCATAACTGATGTTTAAGAATATTTTGCCTAGCCCACCTTTTAAATGCCCATGATTGTAATCCATTTATGTTACACACACTTTGCATATATTTTAAGTGTTAACCACTGCATAGTTCTCTGTATTAGGTCGATATTGCTTTGTTTAAAATTATAAATAGCTTTGCAATCTGCCCGAAAAGTAAAATAACCACTTTAAACATAACAGCCACAGTATCTCCCAGCAGGACACCTTCCAAAAAGCACAGGCTTTTAAAAACTGATCAAATCAACAATACTCCCAGACACTACAAGTGCCAGATTTAATTAGAAATTCACACTAAATACACAAAGTCTGAGACAATGAGCGAACCGTGTTCTTATCCTGAAGAATTTACATCAGGAGATGGCCATGCACCCACCGTACATGCCTCACCTAGTCAACCATAATCTAATCATGTATTACATAGACCAATCATAGTTCAGGGATACCACTGGTCAGGTTGCAGCTGTGATTTGGAAAGAGAATAAGACCTGCTTTTCGGTGATACCAGGCACAGAAAGGAGATACAAGTTAAAAGAAAGAAGAAGTTTGGAGAAATAGAGCGACCCTGCTGACCGAGATTCAAAGTTCCACTGTCGAGCAGCTGCATCTATTTGGTTTGTAATTTCTGCTGTCATTTTGATAACTCAATAAACTGGTGAATCTTGTCTGAACACACTTGTATCCAGAGTGGTCTCATACTTAGACCCTGAGTCTTACAATTAAAGTTAAATTGGATTTCTGAATCCTACTCATTTGCTCATTTCTGCCCTGTCTTTCATGAATAATGTTTACATTTCGATTAAGCTCCAGCACAAAATGAGCCCATCAAGTTTGTGCTTGGTTCTATGTTACACGTTGACGCAAGTGGAAAGAGGGATGAGGTCTTGCATCAAGAATTCAGGGAGTTAGGTAGTAGACTAAAAAAGCAGGACCTCTCGGGTTGCAATCTTTGGATTACTCCCAATGCCACATGCTAGCAAGTACAAAAATAGGAAAATAGCGCAGATGAATGCATGGTTTAAGAGTTGTTGCAGGAGGGAGGGTCTTAAGATTCCTGGACCACTGGGACCTTTTCTGGGGAAGGTGGGACCTGTACAAGCTGGACGGTCTACATCTGAACTCGAGCTGGACTAACATCCTTGCCGGCGGGTTTGCTAGTGCTGTTGGGAGGAGTTTAAACCAATTCGGCAGGGGAAGGGACACAGATTGTTAGCAGAACAGGGTTACAGCATAACATAGAAAGATGATCAAGTCAGAGGGAATACAGGCTATTAAGTTTCATGGTAGTAAGACAAGGCAGTATGGCTCCTACTTTAATTCCAGGAGTATTACAGGTAAAACGGATGAGTTAAGGGCAAAGATTGACACATGGAATTGTGATACGGTAGCCATCACGGAGACGTGGTTGAGAGAGGGGCAGGATTAGCAGCTCAACATCCCAGGATATTTAATCTTCAGGTGAGGCAGAGGAGATAAAAGAGGAGGGGGCTTGCATTATCAGTTAAGGAGTCAGTTGGGCATCATGGTGGAGCAGTGGTTAGCACTGCTGCATACGGCGCTGAGGACCCGGGTTCGATCGCGGCCCCGGGTCACTGCCTGTATGGAGTTTACACATTCTCCCCGTGCCTGCATAGATTTCACCCCCACAACCCAAAGATGTGCAAGGTAGGTGGATTGGCCATGCCAAATTCCCCCTTAATTGGGAAAAGAATAATTGAGTACTCTAAATTTATTTTTAAAAGTTTAGGAGTCAGTCATTGTAGTAAGGAGAGATATCTTGGAGGGGGCATCAAATGAAGCTTTGTTAGTAGAGCTTAGGAACGAAAAAGGGACAGCCACATTGCTAGGTATTTGTTATAGACCCCCAGATAGTCAGCATGAAATTGAGGAGCAAAGATGTGCCCAATTCGCAGAGGTGTGGAAATACAATAATAGAGTAATTATATTAGGCGATTTCAACTTTCCCAACATTAATTGGGATAGTCAATGTGTCAAAGGCTTTGATGGAATGCAGTTTTTAAAATGCATACAGGAGAACCTTTTAGCTCAGTATGCAGATGGTCCAACAAGGGACGGTGCATTGCTGGACACAATTCTGGGGAATGAAGCTAGACAAGTGATTGATGAGTTGGTGGGGGAGCATTTTGGTGATAGCGACTACAACACAGTACAATTTAAGTCTGTTACGGACACAAAATGGTCAAGTTGCAAAAAAAGGTTGTGGATTGGTGGAGAGCAGATTTTAAAATAAGGCAGGATCTGGCCAAGATCGACTGGAAAGAGTCACTTGTGGGGAAATATACAGAAGAGCAGTGGGGATCCCGGCTCTGGGGGAAGAGAGAGAGAGAGAGAGAGAGAGAGACTAACATGTTCCCTCTAGGGTAATAGGAAGGAGTAACAATCCCAGAGAACCACTGATGACCAGAGGCATTCAGGATACGATGATAAGGCTTTAACAAGTACAAAGGGAGCAAATCAACAGAGGCATTAATTGAGTAAAGAAAGTGCAGGGTGGAACTCAAGAAAGCAATTGGGAGAGCAAAGAGGGGATATGAGAAAGCGCTGGCTGGCAAAAGTAGGGAAAATCCCAAGATATTCTATAAGTATATCAATGGGAAGAGGTAAACCAGGGAAAGAGTTAGGACCATTAGGGAACAACAGGGAAATCTGTGGGTGGAACCAAAGGACATTGGTCGGGTGTTTGACAAATACTTCATATCTGTCTTCACCCAAGAGAATAAGGAGGAAGATATAGACCTCTGGGACAGAGACGTGGGAGGATCTTGAGCAAATTGTCATAGGAAGTGACAAGGTATTGGAGATATTGGCAGGCTTAAAAGTGGACAAATCTCCAGTCCAGATGAATTGTGTCCCAGTACACTGTGGGAAGCGAGGCAGGAGATTGCAGGGCTCTGACCCAAATTTGTAATTTTCTCTGGCCTCAGGAAGTTGCCAGAGGCCTGGAGAACAGCTAACGCGGTCCCACTATTTAAAAAAAGTCGGAGAGATAAGCCAGGGAACTACAAACCGGTGGGTCTTACATCAGTGATAGGGAAACTATTGGAGAAAATTCTGAAGGATAGAGTCTATCTCCACTTGGAAAGGCAAGGCTTGATCAGGAATAATCAGCATGGCTTTGTCAGAGGGAGGTCATGCCGAACAAATTTTCTGACCATGTGCCCAGGTGTGTAGATGAGGGTAGTGTAGTTGATGTAGTTTACATGGATTTCAGCAAAGCCTTTGACAAGGTCCCACATGGGAAACTTATAAAGAAGGCAAATGCACATGGGATACAGGATGACTTGATACGGTGGATTCAAAATTGGCTTCATTGGAGGAGACAGAGGGTGATAACAGACAGCTGCTTTAATGACTGGAAGTCAGTGGCATAGTAGTCTGTCCTGGGCCTCCTATTGTTTGTCATTGATATAAACAACATAAATGACCACGTAGGGGGGAGGATCAGTAAATTTCCGGATGACACAAAGATTGGCCGGGTGGTTAACAGTGAGGTTGAGTGTCTTGGATTACAGGAAGATATAGATGGTATGGTCAAGAGGCTGAAGAGGCTGATGGTACTTAACCCTGAAAGGTGTGAGGTGATACACTCTGGAAGGAGTAATGTGATAAGGAAACGACACTGGGAAGTTCCGAGGAACAAAGGGACCGTGGTGTGTTTGTCCACAGATCTCCGAGCGCAGAACGACAGGTTAACAGGGTGGTGAAAAAGGCATATGGACACTTGCCTTTATTAATCGAGGCACAGATTACAAAAGCAGGGAGGTCATGTTGGAGGTGTACAGAACTTTGGTGAGGCCACAGCTGGAGTACTGCGTGGAATTCTGGGCGCCAGATTACAGGAAGGATGTGATTGCACTGCAGCATGTTGCCTGGGAGGGCAGCATGGTAACAGTGGTTAGCACTACTGCCTCACTGCGCCAGGGACCCGGGTTCAATTCCGGCCTTGGGCGACTGTGTGGAGTTTGCACTTTCTCCCTGTGTCTGCTTGGGTTTCCTCCAGCTGCTTTGGTTTCCTTCCACCATCCAAAGATGTGCAGGATAGGTGGATTGGCCATTCTAAATTGCCCCTTAATGTTCAAAAGATGTGTAGGTTTTGTTAAAAGGTTATTGGGATAGGGTAGCAGAGCAGGTTTGGGTGGAGTGGTCTTTCAGAGGGTCGGTGTAGACCCAATGGGCCAAATGACCTCCTTCTGCACTGTAGGGATTCTATGGTGGAATATTTAAGTTATGAAGAGAGGTTAGATAGGTTTGGGTTGTTTTTGCTGCAGCAGAGAAGACTGAGGGGCGAGCAGATCAAGGTGTACAAGATCATGAAGGGCATTGATAGGGTGGATAGGCAGCAGCTTTTCCCCTTAACTTTTTAAAAATAAATTTAGAGCGTCCAATTAATGGTTTCCAATTAAGGGGCAATTTAGCGTGGCCAATCCACCTACCCTGCACATCTTTGGGTTGTTGGGGTGAAACCCACACAAACACGGGGAGAATGTGCAAAGTCCACACAAACAGTGACCCAGTGCTGGGATCGAACCTGGGACCTTGGCGCCGCGAGGCAGCAGTTTTAACCACTGTGCCTCGGTGGTGGCTGTGTTCCCCTTAGTTGAAGGGTCAGTTACAAGGGTACACTAGTTCAAGGTGAGGGGCAGAAGGTTTAGGGGGAATTTGAGGGAAAACTTTTTTTTACCCAGAGGGTGGTGACGGTCTGGAATGCAGTGCCTGAGAGGGTGGTAGAGGCAGGTTGCCTCATTCTTAAAATGTACCTGGATGAGCACTTGGCCCAGCATAATATTCAAGGCTATGGGCCATGTGCTGGCAAATGGGATTATGTAGGTAGGTCAGGTGTTTTCATGTGTTGGTGTAGACTTAATGGGCCGAAGGGCCTCTTTTGCACTGCATTATTCTGTAATTATTTAGAAACAGTTCGGACAACGTTCACTCGACTGATTCCTGGAATGAAAGGGTTATTTATTAAAAGTTGAAGAGGTTGAATGTGAGGTGACCTTATTGAAACATGCACAATCCTGAGGACTCTCAACCGGGTGAATACTGGGAAGGCATTTCCACTTGTGGGAAAAGTCTAGAACTAGGAGGGACAGGTTTAAATATAAGGGGTCTCCTTATATTTTGAACTCTTCTCTATAGAGTATTTTGAACTCTTCTCTAGAGAGCAGTAGCGATTAGATACCTCACTAACAAGGAAGTCAAAAGTCTTGGGAGGGAGTGAGTTGCAGGTAGGAAAGTGGAGTTGAAATCGCAGTCCGATCAGCCATGATTTAAATGAATAGGGAAGCAGATTCAAAGGTCGAATGACTTCCTCCTGTTCGTAATGTATATGTTTGTATCTCCCTGATCAATGCGCTGCAGCAGAAATGACCCCAGGATCTCCTCCCAGTGTCTTTAATTTCCCAGCCGGCTCCCAGTCCCAGAAACTCTGGAAAGAGGGCGAAGGGCCTGGCCTGACCTGGAGCTCACAACCCACTTCCCCTGGAGCCAGTTCCAGCCGCCGCCTCACCTGTTTGCCGCCATTGCTCTGCTGAGCGGCCGGGGCTGCTCCGGGCCCCGAGCTGGAGCCGGACACCGAGCCGGGTCCGGGGGTTTTACCGGCGCAGTTGTTGCAGACGATCTCGCCCTGATTGCTCTTCCTCCACATGGTCGAGGAGTTGGCCTTGCACACGCTGCAGGACGGCTTCAAACCCAGCGGCATCTCCGCGTCTTCACCGAGCACCCACTCACAAGACCAAAAATAACCGGCGCCCAAAACCGCAAAAGCCAGCTTCGCCTTCCCAAGATAGAGCGCCGGGAGGCCGCTACCGCGCCCCCTAACGGCGGGAGGACCGAGAGGCCGCCGCCGCGCCACCTAACGGCGGGAGGACCAAAAGGCCGCCGCCGTCACGCCCCCTAACAGCGGGAGGACGGGGGGGGGGGGGGGCGGAGAGCGGACTCGGGAGGACCGAGAGGCCGCCACCGCCGGGCCCCCTAACGGCGGGAGGACCGGGGGGCCGCCGCCGCGCCCCCCAACGGCTCGGGAGGACCGAGAGGCCGCCACCGCCGGGCCCCCTAACGGCGGGAGGACCGGGGGGCCGCCGCCGCGCCCCCCAACGGCTCGGGAGGACCGAGAGGCCGCCGCGCCCCCCAACGGCTCGGGAGGACCGAGAGGCCGCCGCCGCCGCGCCCCCTAACGGCGAGAGGCCCGAGATGTCGCCGCCGCGCCCCCTGACGGCGGGGGTCCGGGACGCCGCCGCAGCCACGCCCCCTAATGTTGGGAGGACCGACAGTCTCCCCCTTCCTGCCCCTCCCTGACGTTAATGGCTCACACATCCTTATTTTCATACATTTAGAGTATCCAATTATTTTTTTCAAATTAAGGGGTAATTTAGAATGGCCAATCCACCTACCCTGCACATCTTTGGGTTGTGTTAGGGAAGCACGGTAGCACAGTGGTTAGCACAGTTGTTTCACAGCCCCAGTTGGATTCACGGCTTGGGCACTGTCTGTGCGGAGTCTGCACGTTCTCCCCGTGTCTGCGTGGATTTCCTCCAGGTGCTCCGGTTTCCTCCCACAGTCCAAAGATGTGCAGGTTAGGTGGATTGTCCATGATAAATTGGCCCTTAGTGTCCAAAAAAGTGGGGGTTACTGGGTTACGGGGATAAGGTAGATACGTGGGCTTCAGTAGAGTGCTCTTTGTAAGGGCCTGTGCAGACCGATGGGCCAAATGGCCTCCTGCATTGTAAATTCTATGGTTCTATGAAACACACGCAGACATGGGGAGAATGTGCAAACTCCACACGGACAGTGGCCCAGGGCCAGGATTCGAATTTGGTTCCTCAGTGGCCTAGTCCCAGTGCTAACCACTGCACCACATGCTGCCCCGTTCATACATCCTTAAGTATTTGCTTTTCATTCCAATTTTCTCTTGGAAATTCTGATTTTTGATGTTCTATCCTGTATCTTGTCCACATCCCATTCTTGGCCTCTGCCCTCGTTGGAGGCCTCACTGCTGAGCTCCAGCATTTACTTCTCTCACATCCACGTGAACTTTTCAACATCAGTTTAGAGATAAGGGGTCCAAGGGCAGAAGCTGGGGGGGGGGGGAAGAGAGAAAGGGTTGCTGAATCCAACTCACAATCACAGTCATAGAATTGTTACACCACACAAAGGGCCATTCAGCCAATTGTGTCTGCATCTGCCCTCTAAATGAGCATTTTAGCTAATGACATTCTTCTGCATTCTCCCCTCAACCCTGCAGTTTCTTCCAATATAATCATTTCATTTCCTCTTGACTGCCTCATTTGAACCTGCCTCCACGACTTTTTAAGCAATGCATTCCAGGCCTAAACCACTCATGTGGAACTGTTTTTTCTCATGCCCCTTTTCCTTCCTTCTTCAATTCCCTTAAAACTCTGTCCTCTAAGTTCTCAGTCCTGCCACCACTGGGAATAATTTCCCCCTATGTTTCTTCAGGCCCTCGTGATTTTGAATACTTATATCAAATTTTGTTTCAGAGTTCTTTTCTCCCAAGGTAAAGAGTCCGAACTGCTCCAATCCATCGTCAGAATTGAGGTTTCTCATCCCTGGAATCATTCTCATATATCTTTTATGTACTCTCTCCAATGCCTTCACATTCTTCTTAAAAGGTGGTGCCTCTGAATGAGAGATTGAGAGGCAGTAGATTGTGAACTGGGTTGAGGAGGAATTACTTCTCACCGAGGGTGGCGAATTTGTGGAACCTGCTGCCCCATAATGTGGTGGAACCTGACTCTTAAATGGTTTCAAAGGAGATCGATATATTTCTGATTAAAAAACAGATTAAAGCAATATGGGGAACAAGTAGGGAGGTGGATTTGAGACCATGAAGAGATCAGCTATGATCTGATTGAATTGTGGAGCAGGTTCAAAGAACAAAGAATACAGCACAGGAACAGGCCCTTCAGCCCTCCAAGCCTGCACCGATCACTTGTTCTATCTAGACCAACTGCCTGTACCCTTCTATATCCCATCTGTTCATGTGCCTATCCAGATAAGTCTTAAAGGTCACTAACGTATCTGCCTCAACCACCTCACTTGGCAGTGCATTCCAGGCCACCACCACCCTCTTTGTAAAACCTTTACCCCATATCTTGAACTTGTACCCCCTTGTAATTGTCATTTCCACCCTGGAAAAAAGCCTCCAACTGTTCACCCTATCTATACCCCGAATAATTTTATAAACTTCTATCAGGTCGCCCCCTCAACCTCCGTCTCTCCAGGGAGAAAAATCCCAGTTCATTCAATCTCTCCTCATAGCTAATACCCTCCATACCAGGCAACATCCTGGTAAACCTTTTCTGTACTTTCTCCAAAGCCTGCACTTCCTTCTGGTTGTGCGGTGGCCAGAATTGGACACAGTATTCCAAATGTGATGTAACCAACGTTCTGTATAATCGTAACATAATTTTCAAGCTTTTATATGCGATACCCTGGCCTATGAAGAAAAGCATGCCATGTGCTTTCTTTACAACCATTTCCACCTGTGCTGCCACTTTTAAGGATCTGTGGACCTGCACGCCCACATCTCTGTGTCTCTATGCTCCTGATGGTTCTGTCATTTATTTTATAGCTCCCACCTGAATTTGATCTACCAAAAAGCATCACCTCGCATTTGTCTCGGTTAAATTCCATTTCTCTGCCCAATTTTACAGCCTATCTATATATTGTTGTAATCTCTGACAATCTTCATCACTATCCGCAACTCCTGCAATCTTAGTATCATCCGCAAACTTGCGAATCAGACACGCTACGTTTTCTTCCAAGTAATTTATATATATTACAAAGAGCAGAGGTCCCAGTACTGATACTGTGGTACACCACTAGTTATAGACCTCCATTTGGAAAAACGCCCTTCCACTGCTACCCTCTGTCTTCTATGGCCAAGCCAGTTTGGGATCCATCCAGCTAGTTCACCCCAACTCCATGTAATCTAATCTTTTGCACCAGCCTACCATGAGGGACCTTATCAAATGCTTTATTAAAGTCCATGTAGACAACATCCACAGCCCTTTCCTTGTCAATCATGTTTGTCACTTACTCAAAAAATTCAATCAAATTAGTGGGACATGACCTCCCTTGTACAAAACTATGCTGTCTGCCACTAATAAGACCATTCACTTCCGAATGTGCATAGATCCTATCTCTGAGAATCTTTTCCAACAATTTCACTATCACTGACATCAAGCTCACTGGCCTATAATTATCCTTGCAACCATTCTTAAATAACGGTACAACATTGGCTATCCTCCAATCCTCTGAGATCTCACCTGCAGCCAATGAGGACACAAAGATTTCTGTCAGAGGCCCAGCGATTTCATCTCTTGTCTCCCTCAGTAATCTGGGATAGATGCCACCTGGCCCTGGGGACTTGTCTACCTTAATGTTTTTAACAAACCTAACATTTCCTTCCTTGTAATAATGACCTGTTCTAAAGTGTTTACACATCCCTCTGAGACACCACTAATCAATGTGTCCCTTTCCTTTGTGAATACCGATGCAAAATACTCATTAAGAACCTCACCTACTTCCTCTGTAAGAAGTCTTACAACACCAGGTTAAAGTCCAACAGGTTTGTTTCAAACACGAGCTTTCGGAGCGCAGCTCCTTCTTCAGGTGACTGGAGAGGTATGATCCAGAAACATTTATATAGACAAAGTCAGCGATGCCGGACAATGCTTGGAATGCGAGAATTTGCAGGTAATCAAATCATTACAGATCCAGAGGTCTACACATCATTTCCCTCCTTTGTCCTTGAATGGATCAACTCTTTCTCTAGCCACCCTCTTGTTCCAAATATACGTATAAAATGCCTTGGGATTCTCCTTAATCCTGTCTGACAAGGACATTTTGTGACCCCTTTTTGCCCTCCTAACTCCCTACTTGAGCTCTTTTCTACTTTCCTTGTATTCCCCAAAAGCTTGATCTGTTTTTAGTTGCCTGTACCTCACATATACATCTTTTTTCTTTTTGACAAGATTCTCAATTTCCCTGGTCATCCATGCTTCCTGAGTCCTGCCTTTCCTGTCCTTCCTTTTTACTGGCACATGCCTGTCCTGCACTCCCATCAACTGCTCCTTAAAAGACTCCCACATGCCAAATGTGGATTTATCCTCAAATAACCTCTCCCAAACAACAGACTCCAAATTCTGCTTAATCTGGTTGTAGTTAGCCTCCCCCCAATTTAGCACCTTAACCCTAGGGCAACAGTTTTCCATGAGTATCCAGAAGTTTACGGAATTGTAGTCACTGTTCGCCACATATTCTCCCACTGCAACTTTGATGGGATATAGCCCCCTCTCTAGTCAGAGTATACACATATTGTTCCAAAAAAACCTTCTTCGACACACTTAACAAATTCCTCACCATCCAGACCCCTAGCCCCAAGGAATTTCCAGTCAATATGAGGAAAATTAAAGTCCCCCACTGCAACAACCCTATTATTTCTACATCTATCCAGAATCTGCTTACATATCTGTTCGAAGAGCTGAATTGCCTACTTCTGCTCCTAATTCCTACGTTCCTATGCCCAGAACTGTCCACTATACTCCAGCTGACATCTAACAAGTGTCTTATACAAGCTCAACATAACCTCTTGCACTTAACTTTAAGCCCCATTAATAAAGCTGAATATACTATAAGCTCTATTAACTTCTCTCTCAACCTACTGCCAACTTTAATGACGTATGCATATAAACACCCAGATCTCTCTGTTCCTGCACCCCCTTTAGAGTAGTACTCTTTATTTTACACAGTCTCTCCATGTTCCTGGATGGAGAACTCTGAAGGAGTTCCAGGACTTTGACCCAGTGACACCGAAGGAATGGGGATATAATTCCAAGTCACGATGGTAAGTGACTTGGAAGGGTACTTCCAGGTGGTGGTGTTCCCATGTATCTGCTGCCCTTTGTCCTACTATGATGTGGAGAGGTCGGTGTTGGACTGGGGTGGGCACAGTAAGACGTCTTACAACACCTGGTTAAAGTCCAACAGGTTTGTTTCGAATCACTAGCTTTCGGAGTGCAGCTCCTTCATCACCTGGACTTTAATCCGGTGTTGTAAGGCTTCTTACCTTGTCCTACTAGATCAATGTTTTTCAAACATTTTTTCCCAGGACCCACTTTTACCAACCAGCCGACCGTTGGGATCCATGCCCGCCCGCCTTCGCAACACACACCAGCTGACCTTCAAGACCTATGCCACGTTCAAAGAACCTACTCATTCTGTCCACCATCACGTGCACCCTATGGACTACTTTGAATTGTATAAGGCTAAGCCTAGCACACAACGACGATGCCTCCATCTGCTCCCATGCTGACCCGTCCCCCACCACTCATTTCCTAACCACGGCTAGATTCGCTACCCAGTAATAGTTCATGATATTTAACAAGGCCTCCCCAAAGTATTTGGGCTGCATAGTGGCACAGTGGGTAGCACTGTTTCTTCACAGCTCCAGGGTCCCAAGTTTGATTCTCGGCTTGGGTCACTGTCTGTGTGGAGTCAGCATGTTCTCCCTCTGCCTACGTGGGTTTCCTCCAGGAGCTCCGGTTTCCTCCCACAAGATGTGCCGTCAGGTAATTTGGACATTCTGAATTCTCCCTCTGTGTGCCCGAACAGGCGCCGGAATGTGGCGTCTGGGGGCTTTTCACCATAACTTCATTGCAGTGTTAATGTAAGCCTACTTGTGACAATAAACATTATTATAAAAAAGTGCACGAGTAAACCAACCTCTGAAGCAGCTATACACTCTATTGCAACTCTTCAGCTGCAACCATTGTTTATTTTGCCATTTCAATAAACACCACTGGTTTATCCTATTTTAGAGTCTATTGTCCCAGCACTTTCCTTAAGTCATCAACACTGCGACTTTGTGTGTCCAACTTTATTACAATGAAAACATCAGAGGTTTCTTATCTCTTCCATTCATAAATTTCCTTTTTAACCTGAGCCAGACTGTATCACATCTCCAACTGTGTCACCTGTGCCATGACCACCTGTGGATTTTTAATTTCCCCAGTTTCTATCCTTCACAGACTGAATGCCGAAAACCAAACCTTGATTTATGAATTAATTCAAAAGAGCCTGCCATTTCTGCTGCCAGTCTCGCAGTCTTAACCCTTTGCTCTCCCACGAGTTCTCACTACTGCAGGAAGTAACCCCAATGTCCCCAGGGCTAGTTTAGCTCACTGAGCTAAATCGCTGGCTTTTAAAACAGACCAAGCAGGCCAGCAGCACGGTTCGATTCCCGTACCAGCCTCCCCGGACAGGTGCCGGAATGTGGCGACTAGGGGCTTTTCACAGTAACTTCATTGAAGCCTACTCGTGACAATAAGCGATTTTTATTCATTTCATTTCATACGTTCGGTCTATTTTTAACGCTCTTATCCACCTATCAAAATTATTTTGTTTGGTTTTCAAATTCTATATATGTCTGACCTGGTTCTTTCCTTATATTTTTTAACTTGCTGTCTGTAGGCTACTAGCTCTAGTTCATATGCACTTAAAATGGCTTTTCTCACCTCATCATAATCCCTAGATACTTCCTCTGACAATCATTCAAATACTTCACAGGCTCTGCCTACTAATTTTGACTGAATCAATACCTACATGAGGCACAGATAAGAGCTTCTGTGGACATGTTTAGAGACTCCAGGATGGTATGTTGCCTTCCCGGTGCCAAGGATGTGGAGATGCCGGCGTTGGACTAGGGTGAGCCTGTTAAGTCTTCCAACACCAGGTTAAAGTCCAACAGCTGTGTTTCAAATCACTAGCCTCCGGAGCACTGCTCCTTCCGCAGATGAATGAAGAGGTATGTTCCAGAAACATATATATGGACAAAGTCAAAGATGCAAGACAATACTTTGAATGTGAGCATTTACAGGTAATTAAGTCTTTACAGATCCAGAGAGAGGGGTAACCCCAGGTTAAAGAGGTGTGAATTGTCTCAAGCCAGGACATTTAGTAGGATTTTGCAAGTCCAGGCCAGATGGTAGGGGATGAATGTAATGCAATATGAATCCAAGGTCCCTGTTGAGGCCATACTCGTGTGTGGAACTTGGGTATAAGTTTGTGCTCGGCGATTTTGCGTTGTCGTGCGTCCTGAAGGCCACCTTGGAGAATGTTTACCCGGAGATCAGAGCCCTCGACTGCTGAAGTGTTCCCCGACTGGAAGGGAACATTCCTGCCTGGCGATTGTCGTGCAACGTCCGTTCATCCGTTGTTGCAGCGTCTGCATGGTCTCGCCAATGTACCACGCGTTGGTACATAACTTTGGTCGAGTTGCATGAGTATGTACCGTGTACCCGGTGAGTGGTCTTCTCACGTGTAATGGTGGTACCCATGTCGATGATCTGGCATGTCTTGTGTCGTGGTCGCTGTTCTGAAGGCTTGGTAGTTTGCTGCAAACAATGGTTTGTTTGAGGTTGCTCGGTTGTTTAAAGGCAAGTAGTGGGGGTGTGGGGATGACCGTGGCAAGATGTTCATCTTCATCGATGACGTGTTGAAGGCTGCGAGGAAGATGTCGTAGTTTCTCCGCTCCGGGGAAGTACTGGATGACAAAGGGTACTCTGTCGGTTGTGTCCTGTGTTTGTCTTCTGAGGAGGTGGGTGTGGTTTTTTGCTGTGGCGCGTTGGAACTGTCGATCAATGAGTCGAGTGCCACATCCCCCCTCGTATGAACGGGATATGGCACTCGACTCATCAATCTACAGTTTCAACGCACCACAGCAACAAATGAGGCCAACATCGTCTACCTCATACGCTGCAGGAAAGGATGTCCCGAAGCGTGGTACATTGGCGAGACCATGCAGACGCTGCGAGAACGGATGAATGGACATCATGTGACAATCACTGGGCAGGAACGTGCCAGTGAGGCTAGAAATAGGATAGCTCAGCTAAATACATGGCTAAACTGGTGGTGCAGGAGGGAGGGTTTCAGATTTCTGGACCATTGGGATCTCTTCCGGAGCAGGTGTGACCTGTACAAGAAGGACAGGTAACATCCAAACTGGAGGGGCACCAATATCCTGGCTGGGAGTTTGCTAGTCACTAGAGAGGATTTAAATTAGTATGGCGGGGGATGGGAACCAGAGCGTTAGCTTAGAAGATGTAATAACTGAAGGGAAAATAGAGAACAAAAATAATAGAGCATCATCACCTTCAGGCAGAGCAAAAAAGGTGACAAATGTGAGAAGGGAGGTGGTCAATGCAGGAGTGAGGGTGTTGTGCCTAAATGCACGCTGTATACGGAACAAGGTAAATGAACTTGTTGCGCACATTGAAATTGGCTGGAACGATGTTGTGGGCATCACAGAGACATGGCTGCAAAGGGATCAGGGCTGGGATCTAAATATCCAAGGATAGGTGTTCTATCAAAAAGACAGGCAGATGGGCCTGATCAGGCAGATCAGACTAAAGGGATGATCCTTTAAAACAGAGATGAGGAGGAACTTCTTCAGCCAGAGGGTGGTGAATCTGTGGAATTCTTTGCCGCAGAAGACTGTGGAGGCCAAATCACCGAGTGTCTTCAACACAGAGATAGATAGGTTCTTGATTAATATGGGGATCAGGGGTTATGGGGAGAAGGCAGGAGAATGGGGATGAGAAAAATATCAACCATGTTTAAATGGCGAAGCAGACTCGATGGGCTCAGTGGCCTAATTCTGCTCCTATGTCTTATGGGCAAGGGGGGGGGGGGGGGGGTTGCATTGATAATAAAGAATGAGGTTAAATCGTTAACAAAATGAAAATGAAATGAAATGAAAATCGCTTATTGTCACAAGTAGGCTTCAAACAAAGTTACTGTGAAAAGCCCCTAGTCGCCACATTCTGGCACCTGTTCGGAGAGGCTGGTACGGGAAGGAGTGATATAGGATCAGAAGGCATAGAATCTCTGTGGGTAGAGTTGAGGAATCGCATAGGTAAAAAGACCCTGTTGGGAATTATGTACAGGCCCTCCAGCAGTAGTCAGGATGTGGGGCAGAAAATAAATCAGGAGATAGAAGAGGCATGTAAAAAAGACAATATTACAATAATCATGGGGGACTTCAATATGCAGGTAGACTGGGAAAATCAGGTTGGTAGTGGATCCCAAGAAAATGAATTTGTGGAATGTCTAAGAGATGTTTTTTTTGGAGCAGCTTGTGACAGAGCCCACGAGGAAATAGGCAATTCTGGATTTGGTGATGTATGATGAGGCAGACTTGATGAGGGAACTTAAGATGAAGGAATCTTTCAGGAGTGATCACAATATGATAGAATTTACCCTGTAGTTTGAGAGGGAGAAACTGGAATCAGATAAAACAGTATTACAATTAAATAAGGGTAACTACAAAGACACTAAGGAGGAGTTGGCCAGAGTTGATTGGGAAAGGAGACTAGCAGGGAAGACAGTGGAATAACAATGGGAGGAGTTTTTTCGGGGCATTCGGGAGGCACAACAAAAATTCATCACATGGTGGAGGCAACATGCTAAGGGCAGGACAAGGCATCCATGGCTGACGAGGGAAGGCAAAGGCAGCATATAAGCCAAAGGAAAAGCATACAAAGTGGTGAGGATTAGTGAGAATCCAGAGGATTGTGAATCCTTTAAAAGTGAGCAGAGGACAACTGAAAAAAAGCAATAAGGGGGGAGAAGATGAAATATGACTGCAAGCTAGCTGGTAATATAAAAGAAGATAGGAAGAGCTTTTGTCAATATATACAAGGCGAGAGGCAAAAATAGACATTGGACCACTGGAAAATGTGGCTAGAGAAGTAATAATATGAAAAAAATAAATGGCAGACTAACTGAACAGTTACTTTGCATCAATCTTCATAGTGGAAGACACCAGGGGGATATCAAAGCTTCAGGAGTATCGGGGCAGAGGTGAGTGTAGTGGCCATCACGAAGGAGAAGGTTCTGGGGAAACTGAACGATTTGAAGGTGGATAAATCACCTGGACCCGATGGACTACAACCCCAGGGTTCCAAAAGAGATAGCGGAGGAGATTGTGGAGGCATTGGTGGTGATGCTTCAGGAATAACTGGAGGCAGGGAGGGTCCCAGGGGACTGGAAAGTGGCTAATGTAACATCGCTGTTGAAGAAGGGAGGGAGGCAGAAGATGGGCAATTATAGGCCTGTTAGCCTGACTTTGGTAATTGGTAAGATTTTAGAGTCCATTATTAAAGATAAGTTCGAGGAGTACTTGAAAGTGCATGGTAAAATAGGACCGAGTCAGCACGGCTTCGTCAAGGGGCGGTCATGTCTGGCAAATCTGCTAGAGTTCTTTGAGGAGGTCACAAGGAAGTTAGACAAAGGAGAAGCAGTGGACATGATTTATTTAGATTTCCAGAATACCTTTGACAAGGTACCGCATTGGGCACTGTTAAGAACGCATGGTGTTAAGAGTATGATCCTGCCATGGGTAGAGGATTGGCTGACTGGCAGAAGGCAGAGAGTGGGGATAAAGCGGTCTTTTTCAGGATGGCAGCCAGTGACTAGTGGTGTACCTCAGGAGTCTGTGCTGGGACAACTTATCACAATATGCATTAATGATTTGGAAGAAGAGATGGAAGGCACTGTTGCTACGTTTGCAGATGATACAAAGATCTGTAGAGGGGCAGGTAGTATTGAGGAAGCCCGGGGGGGGGGGGGGGGGGGGGGCGGCTGAAGAAAGATTTGGGCAGGCAAAAGTGACAGATGGAACACAATGTGGAAAAGTGTCAGGTTATGCACTTTGGAAGGAGGAATGGAAGCTAGCTTAGACTATTTTCTAAATGGGGAAATGCTCTGGAAACCAGAAGCACAAAGGGATTTGGGAGTCCTTGTTCAAGATTCCCTCAAGGTTAATGTGCAGGTTCAGTCAGGAGTTAGGAAGGTAAATGCAATGTTAACATTCATGTCGAAAGGGCTAGAATACAAGACCAGGGATGCACTTCTGAGGCTGTATAAGGTTCTGGTCAGACCCATTTGAAGTATTGGGAGCAGTTTTGGACCCCGTATCTAAGGAAGGATGTGATGGCCTTGGAAATGGTCCAGATGAGGTTCACAAGAATGCTCTCTGGAATTAAGAGCTTGTCGTATGAGGAACGGTTGAGGACTCTGGGTCTGTACTCATTGGAGTTTAGAAGGATGAGGGGGGATCTTATTGAAACTTACACGATACTGTGAGAGTTGGACAGAGTGGACGTGGAGAGGATGTTTTCATTTGTAGGAAAAACTAGAAGCAGAGGACACAATCTCAGACTAAAGGGACAATCCTTTAAAACAGAGATGAGGAGGAATTTCTTGAGCCAGAGGGTGGCAAGTCTGTGGAACTCTGCCGCAGAAGGCTGTAGAGGCCAAATCACTGAGTGTCTTTAAGACAGAGATAGATAGGTTCTTGATTAATAAGGGGATCAGGTATTATGGGGAGAAGGCCAGGAGAATGGGATGAGAAAAATATCAGCCATGATTGAATGGCGGAGCAGACTCGATGGGCTGAGTGGCCTAATTCTGCTCCTGTCTTATGGTCCTCCATGGGATTTGGCCAAAGCAACTATTTAGCTACTTTCTCAAAAGAGATTTTAAATATGCTCCCATGTCTTTCTCGTCAAACCTTGGCAGCACTTGAATCTATTTAAGCATATCCCCACCAAGATTTAGACTGGGAAGGGTTACTCCTCCCTCTCGGCTATCCTCAACTTCTGTCTTTAGCTCCAACCTTTTAAGTTGATATTCTCGCTCTCCTTTTCCCTTTCTTCCCTTGCTAATCTTTTCATTTCCACGTCAAATTTCCTAATTTCAATTTCCTTTTGAAAAGCTATTTTGCTTTGCTGCATTTCTAATTGTTTCATTTGTAATTGAATTTTAACTAATTCCACAGATTCTTGCCATGACCCAAGCCGTGTTTCTGGCACCTCTTCCAAATTTAAGTGCTGAGCAATCATTTAAATTATCTCTAACTTCTTCACCCCTCCAGATAAATTCAACTGCAACTTGCCTATCAATTCTAAAAGTTTTGCATTAACCACCTTTTGCAACCCACCCTGGGTTATTTCTCCCATACCCAGGAAACGCGCTCGTGAAAGAACCATTTTACGAGCCACTCCCTATTGAACTGACAAGAGTATCAACTCCTGAAAGCAACAGTTCCCCATATTCGCCGTCTTTAGGTTCAATAATCCCAAACCAAACAAAGAATTATACTTTTTAAACCCCGCTGAAAGCGCCCCAATTATTATGGATCCAGACCAGAACCCCAATCTTTTTAAGATCCTGGACGAGACCCCATTGGTTCTGGGTCGAAGAATGAGAATCCTAATTTGGTATGCGATTCCAGATGCGATCCCAACTTTCTACTTTGGAAAATTGGGAGGAAATGTTCTATGTTACAAGAGTGATAACACTGACCAGCAGACAGCTTTTATCGTAAAACAAACTTTAATTTAAACATAGGATTAAGCACATTAGCAGCAAGGAAATAGCTTTATCTTTAACAGTTATAACATCTTGTTTCCTAACCCTACCTCTATACATTTTTAGAGGCAGCACAGTAGCATTGTTGCTTCACAATGCCAGGGTCCCAGGTTCGATTCCCGGTTTGGTTCACTGTCTGTGCCTAGTCTGCACATTCACCGTGTCTGCGTGGGTTTCCTCCGGGTACTCTGGTTTCCTCCCACAAGTCCCGAAAGCCATGCAATTAGGTAATTTGGACATTCTGAATTCTCCCTCTACGTACCCGAACAGGCGCCAAAATGTGGCGACTAGGGACTTTTCACAGTAACAATTGCAACGTTAATGTAAGCCTATTTGTGAATAAAGATTATTATACATATATATATATATATTTTTCCCCTCCCCAATTAAGCGAACCAGCATATCTTGAATACCCCTCGTGGATAAAGTCAACAACACCGTGGCACAGTGGTTAGCACTGCTGCCTCAGAGCTAGGGACCCAGGTTTGATTCCGACCTTGGGTGACTGTGTGGAGTTTGCACTCTTTCTCCCCATGTTTGCATGGGTATCTTCTGGGTGCTCTGGTTTCCTCCCGCAGTCCAAAAGCATGCAGGTTAGGTGGATTGGCCATCCTGAATTGTCCCTTCGTGTCCAGGGATGCAAAAGTTAGGTTAAGAAGTTATTGAGATAGTGTGGGGAAGTGAGCTTGGGTGGAGTGATCTGTCAGATGGTTGGTGCAGACTTGATGGACCAAATGGCCTCCTTCTGCACTGTAGGGGTTCTATGATACTAACAAGGGTTTCCACATGCTTATATCGTTACAAAGCCTTTTGGAGAGTCTTTTAAGAGGAAACTGAACCCTGTCTGTCCAGGTAGTTCCAGAAGCATCTCTCAAACCTGGCCCCTCCCATTAAGTTTGCCAACTGCAATTCAAAAGCTCAGCACATTCTTGAGTCTTATTACAAAAGGTTACATGGCACCTGTAAAAATCAATGATTCCCTCCCTTTGTAGTCACAGAAAAAATACGAAATACAGCTTTTTAAAATATAAACATTTTTCACATTAGTCTCAACACCCTCCTGTGTCCCCACATACCCTCTCTTGTGCCTCCTCTCACACCCACACCAATCAGCCCCCCATCCCCTGGGCTCCACAACTTCTCACTCCTGGACCTCAAAGCCGTGTCTCTGCTACCAGGGCCCCAATACCCAGCATTTCCGCTCCTTGAGCCCTGAACTCTCCATCTCTGGTGTTTGCTGTTCTTCCAATCACAAATATTTTAGCTCCAAAATTTCCTGCCGATCATCAGCTGCAAACATTAGAGAGAAACAGCCTGTGGTTGGAGCAGCAGTTCCTTGCGGAATCTCCCATTCCATTGTACCTGTTTGACTGGTATTATAAAAACTGGTTCCAGGAGCTGTATCTGCCATACTTTGGACAAGCCTGACTTAGAAGAAGGGCAGCAGGTGAGAACGGGAACACGCCACCTGCAAATTCTCCTCCAAGTCATAATCATCCTGACTTGGAATTATATTGCCATTTCTTCACTGTGCTGCATCAAAATCCTGGGACTGTCTCACTAATAGCACTGTGGGTCTAGATGCATCATTGGGGCTGCAACAGTTCCAGATGGCTGCTCACCACCACCTTTTCAAGAGCTGGGCAATAAATGCTGGCCTTTTCAGTGATGCCCACATTCCATGAATGGTGATACTGACTCCTGTACAACAATATAATTAGCTAGTGGCTCCAAATAGTTTTACTATGTGGTTTTGTACAGATTTAAAAAAAAGTAATTTTCACTTATTTAAGTTACTAACAGGTGGTAGACTGGACTGATGTAACATGCGTAATATTTTGTTATAAATCAATTTTATGCTGTATTACTAAAAATGGTAAAAGGAAATATTTAATGCAAAATTTAAAAAGTTTGTTTTAAAAAACAGCCTGATTGCACTAATTCGTGGAAGGTCTTATGTTTGGAAATATGCAAATGAGTCAAAAGAAAGTTTGCAAAACTAAGGTAATTTGTGTCTAGATTGATGACTGCACCCAAAATGAATCTTGGCTGGTACGTTTCTCTACCGGACCATCAAAGCTCTTTTCTTGGTATGTTCAGATTTGTGTCGAGGGGCGAAAAAAATCCAACATCATTGTTCACTTCCAGAAATTGTTGTATAGTGACCATAATACCTGGCTGATCTTCCTTTAGTTCCTAATGGGACTGTTTATAGTGTTCCGACCAATGCTTCAATTCAGACGAGGTCATTTGGTGGTCTCCAGGGGCGAAGCAAGAGACGAGCCTTGTCCATATGCTCAGTTGCTGGCTGGATAAATGTTCTGGCACATCAGGCAGCTCAAGCATATTTCCTAGTTAATTGTGATAATGTTGAACAAATGTTAACCATTTCTAGCAAAAAAAGTTCAGAAATGTGAATTTATTATAAATATTAATTTACAATTGTGTTGCTCAAACTGCTATCCATTTCCATATTACATTTATCCAAAGAAAAGTATACTTTGAAGACAGCGATTAAACATAGAACTGCAGTTTTCACTGAAACCAACAGCATTAGAATGAACTGAAATTTTATTGTTTGACTTCAGAGGAATATTTTGACTTGTAAAATTTAAAACAGAATTATAGGAGCTTCAGAAAGAAAGAAAATGAAAATACAGTCTCTCTTCACAAATTTAGGTAGGTGGCCCTATTACAAAGTTAAACCATTTGCAGATTTTAATTCTTTAGACAATATGTCCAATCAAAAAAAAATAATTTTGTACAGTTTAACTGTTAAGTTTTAAATGATGCTTTGCAGTGGTCAAACATCTAAATATTATTGTATCCATATATAAAGTGGGAATGTATCAAGTATAGTACTATGAAAGTGCAAATAGTAACATTTCTGTCGAGATAAATCAAGGTTAACAGTTGGCTTTAATATTATAAAATTCCCATTGCCTTAAAAAATAGTTCTGCAAGTTTTTTCTGATTTTCAAATTAATCCAAGACACTTAAAATTTGTAACAGAATATACAATTCTGAATCTGAATGACCTTGTGACCATGCACAGCCAACATTACACAGAATGGACCATGGTTCAAATTTCACAAATAAACAATGGTTTTACAAAAACAAAACCCCACAAAACTACTAACTTCATATACAACACCCTTACATATCTCAACTTTGCAGTACATATTCAATGCCATGTAAAACATATCTTTTTTATTTCCAATATCAAACTGAAATTACTTCAATACAATACTACGTTGTCACACACTGACTCAAGGTAAAACCAAACTGTAAGAGAAACATCTCAAACTTAAATCAGTTACATATCTTGGGCTTTGCATGGTTTTTATTTGTTGAGCTCCAAATTTTAAAAACTGAATTAAATTCTTCAAGTTAAAAAAGCAACTTGGTTTAAAGCATGATGGTTTTAAAAATAAAAACTTTTCTAATAAAAATTAGCACAATTAGTTTATTCCAAATTTAGTGTTGGGAAAGCTTGATTCTTCTTGAACATCAACCAAATTTTAATATTCTATGAAACTTGCCGCTACAATATTCCACAGAACACTATTCAATATTTGAATCAAAATTGTCCTCCCAAAATACAATTGGCAACAATCAAGCTAAAGTAATTTCAGAGTCATACTTGTGTTGGTCTGATCTTAAAGTGGTAGTCTGATGATTCAAAAATGTGTGGCAACCAACCATGTGGATTAGGCAAAGGCACAATGATGGACTGACTGAGTAGGCCAGACATTGATTGATTGTTGTGGCTTTCATGTCATTTTTATTTATTTTTTGCCTATGAGGGATGGCTTTGCATTTTAGAAATCTTAGGCCTATATTTCAAGTCTTAAGACCAGTGGCACTGACAGTGCTTTTAATAGAATACTTGTTTATAGTGAGGAAAGACTCTACGATTGCACTTACAATAAAGTGTCTGTGGAGTTCAAACGCAGTGCGCCTGTTAATATCCACTTCTGAACCTTTTTAAATAAACTGTTTTAAAACAGCAACCACTTAACAAATCAAAGCACAAGCTACATTTCTGCAGCAACAATGCTACTTGAGTTCCAATTTGCATCTTTTCCACAAAAAGATGCCACCTCCAGGAGATGACTCCAAAGAATTGATTAGTTCAGACTAGTGCAGGCACAAGCTGAATGTAATAAAGTTAGATTAACTTGGTTTCAACTGCTTAAGTTTTGGCACCACATTTCACATCTAGTAGGCAGTGCTTACTTTCTTTTGTAATCAGTTTAGAAGTACTCCAGCAGGCTCCCTATAGTATATTTCTCAGTGATACCTATACTACAGGATAAGATAGCCTCACTTTCATTTTTCTGTCATCAGTAATTTTACTTTAGTTTTGATCCATTACAATCGCTAGTTGATAAGTACAATAAGTTAAAAACCAAGGATCTAAAATATTTATGTTCTTCTTTGAATACTCAGGGACTGGTGCTAGACTGATAACTAACTGAAACTGCCTTTTGAGGGCTCAAAACTATGGACTCCCTGTATCATTGATGGGTTGTTCAGCCTCCTACACGGTGTGTCAGATTAGGATTGATGCTGATCTAAGCTAAAGGGACACAACATAAGTGACTGCAACAGATATCTACACTGTTGCATTTACACCAAATGAATTTGTTCTTCCCATTCATTTGACGTGTTATTCTGCTGGGAGTCATCACCCGAAAGTATTACACTTCTGTTGTCACTCACACCTGGCGTTTCTGCTTGTGGTTCAGGCTTTGTAGCACCAATACCTTCCGAAACTTCATCAACTTGGGTTCCTCTACCTTCATTCATGACTGCAGCTTGAAACAGTGCATGATCCTCGTGAAGGCTATGTAACATCTCCTCAAGTCTACTTGATCCTTGTTCCTCTGTACTGCCGAGTTGATGTGAGTTTATGTCAGGTTCAGAAGATGCTGAAGGGATTAATGCAATGCTCTGAGGATTCATGTCATGGAACCATGCCATGATATTACCAAGGAGATTTGCATTCATGGCAGGGTCTGCATCCGCACATTCATGACCTTCAGGGGATGAAAAAAATCTACTTTGTACAGTGAAAGGCTGAGAGCTACTAAACTTGCTAGGATAGGGATCACCATTACCCAATCTTATCAAGCTATCTTCCAAATCCATTAGTTGAGAGTTGCTCAAAGCTCTGGAACTGTCCGCGCTTCTCTGGGTTGCATCGAGCCTTGAAGGCAAAGACGTACCAATGGCCCCTAAAGACAGCTCATTGTTAAGGAACTCTTGTGGCTCACCACCCACTGCAAGTGCAGATTCTTGCAAAGACAGCTGGATAGCTAGCAGGATATTTGGGTCATCGTCATCAAGGGAGCTCAAAGCCTAAGAAAAAGGAAACAATTGTATTATCGCATTGCCAAGGCTTCACCAACAGATTTCTTCTATATGTTCATATATGCGGTTTAAAATATATTTGAGCGGTCAGAGAAGAATCTCACCAGTACAGATCACCTAAACCACAGTATATGTTTTAATACATAATAAGCATAACAGGATTAGAGACACAGGAATATTTCAAGTTCAAATCTGTCCACAAGAACATAAGAAATAGGAGCAGGAGCAGACCATTCAGCCCTTAGAGCCTGCTCCACCATTGAATAAGTCATGGCTGATCTGATCGTAGCCTCAACTCCATATTCCACCTAGCTCCGATAACCTAAGTTTTGTAAATTGCAGATAAACTATTAATAAGTACATAGGACTGTGAGAAAAAGGGCTTTGTCCAAGGGTTCTTTTTGTCCAAAGTGGCAGGATAGCCTAATTTTAGACCTTTCTCTTTGCGGATGTACTGAAGTAATGATGCAAAGTACTGCATACATATGCCTCATACAACAAAACTACAATCCTTAGTTGACCATCAGGGAGATACCAAGTTACACCCACAGAGAACAAGATTATTTATTCAAGTTATAAAGTATCTTCCACCTGAGCTTATTTGTGCACGCCTTGTTGCAGAGCAGTCTTTGCAAAGAACTGGCGGCATATCACTATGATGATATAAGAACATAAGAACTAGGAGCAGGAGTAGGCCATCTGGCCCCTCGAGCCTGCTCCGCCATTCAACGAGATCATGTCTGATCTTTTGTGGACTCAGCTCCACTTTCCGGCCCGAACACCATAACCCTTAATCCCTTTATTCTTCAAAAAACTATCTATCTTTACCTTAAAAACATGTAATGAAGGAGCCTCAACTGTTTCACTGGGCAAGGAATTCCATAGATTCACAACCCTTTGGGTGAAGAAGTTCCTCCTAAACTCAGTCCTAAATCTACTTCCCCTTATTTTGAGGCTATGTCCCCTAGTTCTGCTTTCACCCGTCAGTGGAAACAACCTGCCCGCATCTATCCTATCTATTCCCTTCATAATTTTAAATGTTTCTATAAGATCCCCCCTCATCCTTCTAAATTCCAACGAGTACAGTCCCAGTCTACTCAACCTCTCCTCATAATCCAACCCCTTCAACTCTGGGATTAACCTAGTGAATCTCCTCTGCACACCCTCCAGTGCCAGTACGTCCTTTCTCAAGTAAGGAGACCAAAACTGAACACAATACTCCAGGTGTGGCCTCACTAACACCTTATACAATTGCAACATAACCTCCCTAGTCTTAAACTCCATCCCTCTAGCAATGAAGGACAAAATTCCATTTGCCTTCTTAATCACCTGTTGCACCTGTAAACCAACCTTCTGTGACTCATGCACTAGCACACCCAAGTCTCTCTGCACAGCGGCATGCTTTAATATTTTATCGTTTAAATAA
The DNA here is from genome assembly GCF_902713615.1 of Scyliorhinus canicula. Lineage (NCBI taxonomy): Eukaryota > Metazoa > Chordata > Chondrichthyes > Carcharhiniformes > Scyliorhinidae > Scyliorhinus > Scyliorhinus canicula. The sequence goes on from NC_052150.1 coordinate 158,831,952, forward strand.
TAATCCCGTTTGCTGTTATTCCTACCAAAATGGATAACCTCACATTTGTCAACATTGTATTCCATCTGCCAGACCCTAGCCCATTCACTTAACCTATCCAAATCCCTCTGCAGACTTCCAGTATCCTCTGCACTTTTCGCTTTACCACTCATCTTAGTGTCATCTGCAAACTTGGACACATTGCCCTTGGTCCCCAACTCCAAATCATCTATGTAAATTGTGAACAATTGTGGGCCCAACACGGATCCCTGAGGGACACCACTAGCTACTGATTGCCAACCAGAGAAACACCCATTAATCCCCACTCTTTGCTTTCTATTAATTAACCAATCCTCTATCCATGCTACTACTTTACCCTTAATGCCATGCATCTTTATCTTATGCAGCAACCTTTTGTGTGGCACCTTGTCAAAGGCTTTCTGGAAATCCAGATATACCACATCCATCGGCTCCCCGTTATCTACTGCACTGGTAATGTCCTCAAAAAATTCCACTAAATTAGTTAGGCATGAACTGCCCTTTATGAACCCATGCTGTGTCTGCCCAATGGGACAATTTCTATTCAGATGCCTCGCTATTTCTTCCTTGATGATAGATTCCAGCATCTTCCCTACTACCGAAGTTAAGCTCACTGGCCTATAATTTCCTGCTTTCTGCCTACCTCCTTTTTTAAACAGTGGTGTCACGTTTGCTAATTTCCAATCCACCGGGACCACCCCAGAGTCTAGTGAATGTCGGTAAATTATCACTAGTGCATCTGCAATTTCCCTAGCCATCTCTTTTAGCACTCTGGGATGCATTCCATCAGGGCCAGGAGGCTTGTCTACCTTTAGCCCCATTAGCTTGCCCATCACTACCTCCTTAGTGATAACAATCCTCTCAAGGTCCTCACCTGTCATAACCTCATTTCTATCAGTCGCTGGCATGTTATTTGTGTCTTCCACTGTGAAGACCGAACCAAAAAACCTGTTCAGTTCCTCAGCCATTTCCTCATTTCCCATTATTAAATCTCTCTTCTCATCCTCTAAAGGACCAATATTTACCTTAGCCACTCTTTTTTGTTTTATATATTTATAAAAACTTTTACTGTCTGTTTTTATATTCTGAGCAAGTTTACTCTCATACTCTATCTTACTCTTCTTTATAGCTTTTTTAGTAGCTTTCTGTTGCCCCCTAAAGATTTCCCAGTCCTCTAGTCTCCCACTAATCTTTGCCACTTTGTATGCTTTTTCCTTCAATTTGATACTCTCCCTTATTTCCTTAGATAGCCACGGTCGATTTTCCCTCTTTCTACCGTCCTTCCTTTTTGTTGTTATAAACCTTTGCTGAGCAATGTGAAAAATCGCGTGGAAGGTTCTCCACTGTTCCACCATAAAGTCTTAGCTCCCAGTCTACCTTAGCTGGTTCTTCTCTCATCCCCTTGTAATCTCCTTTGTTTAAACACAAAACACTAGTATTTGATTTTACTTCCTCACCCTCCATCTGTATTTTAAATTCCACCATGTGGCATTCAAAGAAATAGAAAGTGGTTATGGAGTGGTCAGTAAAAGTTAAACCTAAAGAAAATAAATCCACCATACCATTCCCCCCCCCCCCCACAACCTGTTGTTTTGATGCCTATGTTTTAGAAAACACAATCACAGAAACAAAATACATGCGGAAAAATGTTTTCAATGCAATCCCTCTTTGACAGCTTTTACTTTTGTTCTTCTGCTTAGGTTTCTGTTGTAAAGTCACATACCTAAATCTAGATTGCGAAAGGATTCAATGGGTTCTCATAATAGGTTAAAAAATGTTTTATTATGAGTCACTAAATATCTAACAGAATATTATAGAACATTATGTTAATAAAAACAAAATAAATACAACAGTGTAATAGATTTGTGTTTTTATCTTATTAAAACATACAGCAAAGCAAAGATGGTGGAAGGATAGAGGATTGCACCAAGAGAGGTACCTGCAAAGAGTCCTGATTCTCAGAATGACTGACAGGGGTATAGTCATGAAGTGAAGAGCTGTGCAGAATACTCATAGATGCTGAACTCACCATGGAAGTACCATGTCGCCTGCTGTTGCCTTCATGGGTATCTATAAATAAGTAACAAAACAAATATAATGGCTGCAGGACATTTAATTCCAGACTGAAAGGGAGTATGAAAGGTTGTGAATGAATATTGTTTACTTGGTGGAACAATTCATCAATGATTTGTATTGGCTCAAAATATGATTTTCCACAGCTGTCAAAATTGGCATAATTGAGATTTTTAGATATAATGCCGTTGAAAAGTCGTCTTGCCTAAAAGAAATATGGTTAAAAAGGACTAAACTACGTTCAGTCTATTTGCTGCAAGGACATCTTGTATCTTAATCTGAACTGAATATTCAGATTTTCTTCAACAACTCTTCAACTTAACTAAAACTGCTGGTAACTGCCAAAATAAGACATGGTTTCAAACTGGGTAGCATAGGCATTGTTTGCACAAATGTATACAGAAATGGTGAGTGTGGGGAAAATAATGAAAAACTTAAGGCGGCTTCACCAACAAGCATTTCCAGGATCAAAATAAAAACAGACGACTGTTGTTAGTTATTAAAAACTATTTTAATTCATTTAGGCTCGAGCAAGGTTCCAATAGTGCCTTTCAGAACCTTACCTATGCACCCAGTTTTTAACCTCAAATACATTAATCACTGGAAGTATTGGCATGTCTTCATCCATCAACCCCAAACATACTTCTGGACCATGTTGCGAGCTAAAGACTACAAATGTGGACCAAAATCATTTTCCCTATGCACAGGTAAGGAGTTAAAATCATCCTTTCCTTTCTTCAGGTCTCAAAGTACTAAATGCCAGTCCCTGGTTGATTCTGAACGGGTGATCACTGGTATTTCTGCTGCTCTGTAATAAGCTTCCATAAGAGAACGAACAGTTTTCAATCAGAATCTGTCCGATGTCTTATAAATCCTGAGATTTTGTGGGGGAATTTTGGAATGCATACGTAATGTATAAATGAGGTACGTTAAAAAAAAATCCTTTCCAATTCTATTCAGCACAGCTGCTGGCTCATACTATTTTACTGAACTGTTTAAGGATCGATCTAACATATTTCCTTAAGGGTACTAAAATCTGCCATTTTATACATTTTATGACAAATTCAGATAGTAACAGAAAATAACCTCAGCAAACTTTTGCATACGTAGTTGTAATATTGTTGTGTTTGTGAAAGTGACAAGAGGAACAGAAATGCAAGTTTGTATTTTAAAATTACTACACCCTTTTAGGTTTTTATTTTAACATGCAGAGACAACATTAATGCAAAGATGTAACCCCTTATATTTGAGTAGTTCAAATACTATAATATAATGCATGTTTCAATGCCATCATGTGCAAATTGAAGACTTCACAAATAATTGGCCCAGGAAGAATTTGCATTTTAAAATCAAAAACTAGTATGTACTGTAATTTGAGTTAATAAGGGTGTGAATATAATCAAACCAACGCTTTAATTTTAAATAAAGCATGAATAAGAATGCTTCAAGCATTCTGTGCACTGCCAAATAATATGCCTAGAACCCAAGCTCAGAGGAATATCCAGACCTGACGTCACTGTCTGTGTGGAGTTTGCACATTCTCCCAGTGTCTGCGTGGGTCCACCCCCACAACCTAATAAAATATGCAGGTAGGTGAATTGGCCACACTAAATTGCCACTTAATTGGGAAAAAAGAATTGGGTACTCTAAATTTATATAAAAAATAGCGATGAAGCGTCAGCAAGACTAGACCGAGATGATCTAAACTCAGTTTTAATATGGAATTTGTAGCCAGAGCGAAGTTTGCAATTCCATCATTCCAGCCTAGATTTGAACCCAGCTTCTACTGGTGACAGCTAAGTTCCAGTTCAGTAAACTACTTAACCGTCAATGCTGCTGCAGAATAAGTGTACACTTCAATTTTATTTTAAAATGTGTTTAACAGGTTCTAAGTTTTGAACAATAAGAATAGTTAGATTGTACTGTTACCTATTGTACTATCACTGGGATCTTCGGGGTCGGGCGTGTTACTGCGAAGGCTATGCATGTCTCGTCGCCGTTGTCTATGTCGCCGTCTGTACTGAAATTCAGCATATTCCTAAACACAGCAAATAATAGCATTTTTAGCAAAAACTGCAAGCAAATAAAAATTTATACCCTGTCAACATATGTTATTATAAACGAGAGTGTAATAATGCCCATGGAAACTTCTCATTCTACAATTATACCCATGTGTCAGTGGTGGCATAGTCGCACCTCTGTTTTGCACCTTAGAAATAGAGGGCTGAGGATGGGTAGGCCATTCAACCCTTTCAGCTTGCTCCGCCATTCAATATGATCATGACTGATCGGATTATGGTCTCAGCTCCACCTTCCTGTCTGCAGCCCACAACCCTCAACTCCTTTGTCTATCAAAAACTACATGTCTCAGCCTCCGCTGCTTTCTGGGAAAAGAAATTTCACAGACTAACGACTCAGAGAAAATAATTCTCTTCATCTCGGTCTCAAAAGATAGACTTCTTATGCTTAAACTATGACTCCCCCAAAAGAGGCAATATCCTCGTGGTAGCTACCCTGTCAATGCCTCTCAAGATCTTTTGTGTTTCAATAAGATCACTTCACATTCTTCTAAACTCTAAGGGCCCAATCTGTTCAAGCTTTCTCCATAGGATAAGTCCTTCATCCCAGGAATGAGTCGAGTAAGCCTTCTCTGAACTCTTAAGGCCGTTGTATCTTTTCCCAAATAAGGAGACCAAAACTATAGATGGAGTTTACCCCTGACAAGTGTGAGGTTGTCCATTTTGGAAGGACAAATATGAATGCGGAATACAGGGTTAATGGTAGGGTTCTTGGCAATGTGGAGGAGCAGAGAGATCTTGGGGTCTATGTTCATAGATCTTTGAAAGTTGCCACTCAAGTGGATAGAGCTGTGAAGAAGGCCTATGGTGTGCTAGCGTTCATTAGCAGAGGGACTGAATTTAAGAGTCGTGAGGTGATGATGCAGCTGTACAAAACCTTGGTCAGGCCACATTTGGAGTACTGTGTGCAGTTCTGGTCACCTCATTTTAGGAAGGATGTGGAAGCTTTGGAAAAGGTGCAAAGGAGATTTACCAGGATATTGCCTAGAATGGAGAGTAGGTCTTACGAGGAAAGGTTGAGGGTGCTAGGCCTTTTCTCATTAGAACGGAGAAGGATGAGGGGTGACTTGATAGAGGTTTATAAGATGATCAGGGGAATAGATAGAGTAGACAGTCAGAGACTTTTTCCCCGGGTGGAACACACCATTACAAGGGGACATAAATTTAAGATAAATGGTGGAAGATATAGGGGGGATGTCAGAGGTAGGTTCTTTACCCAGAGGGTAGTGGGGGCATGGAATGCACTGCCTGTGGAAGTAGTTGAGTCGGAAACGTTAGGGACCTTCAAGCGGCTATTGGATAGGTACATGGATTAGGGTAGAACAATGGAGTGTAGATTAATTTCTTCTTAAGGACAGCACGGTAGCATTGTGGATAGCACAATTGCTTCACAGCTCCAGGGTCCCAAGTTCGATTTCGACTTGGGTCACTGTCTGTTTGGAGTCTACACATCCTCCCCGTGTGTGCGTGGGTTTCCTCCGGGTGTTCCGGTTTCCTCCCACAGTCCAAAGATGTGCAGGTTGGGTGGATTGGCCATGATAAATTGCCCTTAGTGTCTAAAATTCTATGATTAACCTAGGATAAAAGTTCGGCACAATATCGTGGGCCGAAGGGCCTGTTCTGTGCTGTATTTCTCTCTCTCTCTCTGTATACAGTACTCCATACGTGGCCTCAATAAGGCCCTATTCTGCTGCAAAAAACTTCCCTGTTATATTTCATTCCTTTTGCAATAAATGCCAACATTGCACTTGCCTTGCTAATCATTTGCTGTTTCTGCATACTAATATTATGTGATTCCTGTACCAGGACACCCAAGTCTTTCTATACCACCGAGATCTGCAATGTTTCCCCATTTAAATAGTATACTACTTTTCTATTTTTCCTGTACGGAATCTTCGATGTTAAAGCAGCACGGTGGTACAATGGTTAGCACTGCTGCCTCACAGTGCCAGGGACCCGGATTCAATTCCGGTCTCGGGTTACTGTCTGTGTGGAGTTTGCACGTTCTCCCTGTGTCTGTGTGGTATTCTCCGGCTGCTCCAGTTTTATAACATTAATATAACCGTTTTATTGTCACAAGTAGGCTTACATTAACACTGCAATGAAGTTACTTGAAAAGCTCCTAGTCACCAGATTCCGGCGCCTGTTCGGGTACATGGAGGGAGAATTCAGAATTCTCAGCTGGTATGGAAATTGAACCCGCGCTGCTAGCCTTGTTCTGAATCACAAACCAGCTGACTAGCCCACTGAGCCTCTCCCACAGTACAATGATGTGCAGGTTAGGTGGAACGGCCAAGCTAAATTGCCCCTTAGTGTCCAAAAGGTTCGGTGGGGTGACTGTGTTATGGGGATAGGGTGGGGCACTGGCCTAGGTAGGGTACTCTTTCCCAATTAACTTTTTTTTCTATTATGGGGCAATTTAGTGTGGCCAATCCACCTACCCTGCACATCTTTGGGTAGTGGGGGTGAAACCCACGCAAACACAGGGAGAATGTGCAAACTCCACATGGACAGTGACCCAGAGCCGGGATCAAACCTGGGATCTCGGCGCCATGAGGCTGCAGTGCAAACCACTGCGCCACCGTGTTGCCTCAGTATGGTTCTCTTTCCAAGGGTCGGCGTATGTATTACTACTTAACTATAAACCATGGCATGAATTGGGCAGCATGGTAGCATAGTGGTTAGCACAGTTGCTTCACAGCTCCAGGGTCCCAGGTTCAATTCCCAGCTTGGGTCACTGTGCGGAGTCGGCACGTTCTCCCACTGTCTGCCTGGGTTTCCTCCGGGTGCTCCGGTTTCCTCCCACAGTCCAAAGATGTGCGGGTTAGGTGGATTGGGCATGCTAAATTGCCCATAGTGTCCAAAAAGGTTAAGTGGGGGTTACTGAGTTACGGGGATAGGGTAGAGATGTGGGCTCGAGTAGGGTGCTCTTTGTAAGGGCCAATGCAGAGTCGATGGGCCGAATGGCCTCCTTCTGCACTGTAGATTCTATGAAATCTATGAATCTGCCCTGCCAAGGCAGGGGAGCTGAGGGAACCAGAACAGCTGCCAGGATTCTCACCGGTTTTCCCATTAGAAATTACACAAATTTGGGGAGAATTCCGCACAATATAATTTGGGGAGAATTCTGCACAATATAGAATCAAAGTATATCATATAAAATTAAGGACTGAAGACGTGGTTTGAAAATGGTAATGAAATTATTTCTGCATATCCTGGTATTCATTCCCCACCTTAAAAACTTGCTTTACTAAAAATCACAGCTGGAATTCTCAGATTCTTCGCTGGCGGCGGGTTCTTTGGTCTGGCCAACAGTATACCCCTGCCCGTGGGTTTCCTGGTGGCGTGGGGGTGACTTCAATAGAAAATCCTGTTGACAACGGCAGAAGCAGAGAATCCTACCACCAGCGAACTGCGTGCCGCCTCCCGCTACCGAGAAACGTGCGGCTGGGAGGCCAGAAAATCCTGCCCCCACATGTGGTCAATGTTAAGGCCAATTATAACACCCACTCTTTTGTGATCAGCTTGATTGTACTCAATCAGTGGAGAGAGAGAGAAACAGAGTTAACATTTCAAGTCTGTGTGACTCCTCTTCAGAGCTCAGGAAAGGTAGAAATGTGATGGGATTTATATTGCTGAAGAGAGGGTGTGGAGCAGGTGAGGCAAAACAGAAGGCCAGGGACAGGCAGGAGCTCAGGAGAGATTGGACAACGGTGTAATGGACACAAGACAAAGGAGGTGGCAATGATAGATTAAAGACTAAGGGAGGTGATGATAGTGGCATAAAAGTCAGATAGCAAAATGTGCTAACAGAACAAGGGCCACTGCTCTCTGAAAGCAAAATATTGAAACAAGTTAAAGACTGGCCCCCATGGGGCGGGTTATTGGGAAAAAATATCAAAACGGAGGACAGAATTCATGGTCTAAAGTTGTTGAACTCAATGTTTTTAAATAAAATTCCAATTAAGGGGCAATTTAGCATGACCAATCCACCTCTACTGCACATCTTTGGGTTGTGGAGGTGAAACCCGCGCAGACAGGGGGAGAATGTGCAAACTTTGCAAGGAAGTGACCTGGGGCCGGGATCGAAACTGGGTCCTTGGCGCTGTAGGCAGCAGTGCTAACCACTGCGCCACCTCCATTGAACTCAATGTTAAATCCAGAAGGCTGTAAAGTTCTTAATCAGAAGATGAGGTGCTGTTCCTCCATCTTTTTTGGGCTTCATTAGAACATTGTAGCAGGAGGTGGTCAGAAGTATGGGCATGAAAGAGAGGTGAATTGAAGTGGCAAGCGACAGGGAGGTTGGTGTCATGATTGTGGACTGAACAAAGGTGTCCCACAAAGTGGTTACCCAGTTTGAATTTAGTTTCTCTAATGACTGCATTGTGAGCAGTGAATGCAGTAGACTAAATTGAAAGAAGGGCCATTGAATCACTGCTTCATCTGTAAGGAATGTTTGGGGCCTTGGGACAGTGAGGAGGTAAACAGACAAGTATTACACATCTTACTATTGCATGGGAAGATGCCGTGGGAAGGGTCCGAGGTATCAGGGGTGATAAAGGAGTGGATCAGGGTATCACGGAGGGAATGGTCCATACGGAATGCTGGCAGGGGAGGTGTTTGGTGGTGGCATCATGTTGGAGTTGGAGAAAATGACGGAGAATGATCCTTTGATTGTGGAGGTTGATAGGATGAAAAGAGAGACAATCTATCCCGAGTTCCCACCTATCCCATACCTTCTATTTTGCTCTACCTCCCTTCTTCAACAGTCTAAAGCCATCACGTTTCCACCTATTTTCAGCTCTAAAGAGTCATGTGGACTCAAACTCTTTCTCTCCACAGATGCTGCCAGACCGGTTGAGCTATGCCAGCATTTTTCTATTTTTATTGAGCACAATATAGCTAACTGTACTTTACACGTACATTTACCTATCAGCAATCAGTGTGTACTTTGCAGTTTCTTTCACCAAAGTTTAGAATTCTGGCAGAAATTTGCCAGACAGAGCACATCTACTTGTGGTTATCTCAAACAGATGCAACATAACTAAAATCAAAGGTTGGAATAGAAGTCACTTAAAGGAGCTTTCCTGTACAATTAATGCAGCCTAAAGAGGCTTTTTAAATATAAGTTATAAAAACCCTTACCTGCAGGCCTTCTACGTCTTGTCCTCCATACCTGCAGGCCGTTTTGCATAAAAAAATAAAAAGTAAAAAAAAAAATTATTTTTAATGTAGCACACCCGCAAAAGGTTGGCACCTGGCAAATGTGGTCTTCCAGGGTTGGGCACAGAGACAGAAAGAAGTAGTGAACCTACTGTGTCTGTCTCTAAACCAAGCTCTGCTTCTAGAAATTGGGTCAGGCTGCAGAAATGGTGCATTGAAGCGGACAAGCCTGGCACAGAGAGAAGTGTTCATTTTAGTTAATGCAAGGTAAAACAAAATATTGCATTTTTAATTAATAATTGTTAGCAGCAGAATTGGTGGCACCATTCACTGTCATCACCCATTCAGGATAGCTCCTTTAAATAAAGGTTCTCCTATAAACTCTGCACTGAAAGGGCTATGTAATATAACCGCAAGCAGTGTATACCTACCTCCGGTGATGCAAAACCTAAATATTCCCAATCCCAGGTTCCACCAGCAAAACTGTAACAAACAATTCAAAATTCTGTCAATATGATAGTGGCAGTTACTTGATGTTAATTGAGTTACATGGGTAGCCAATAATAGTTTTTGAACTAATGACCAACATCTGTAATTCATTAAATTGTTTTAAAGTAAAACAATTATTCTATTGTGCTAATTCGTTGTGAAGGGGCGCACCACAAAGTACAATTCAGGACTAGGTAAAATGTAAAAATAAGAAGCACAAATAAGAAGCACTTGACAGAATTGGGCTATGTTTAAACTTCAACGGAATATTTTTCCATTATTAAGTTACTTAAATTGAGAGGTGACTGAAAATGCAAGTCAAAAATATCTTTAACTCTTTCCAGTTTTGTCAAATATTCTAATTTTTTTTTCAGATTGAGTCCAAAATACAATCTTCAATCATAAGCAGAAAATGGGCAAAAATTGTATCTATATTTATCACTATTTACTGGTGGTTTGGTGTAAGCAGCATGTATGGCTATGCACTAGTAATTATTCTGCACATCTGAGCCTGTTTATAGTTTCTGCAGAAAGGAAGAAAGAATGCCTTTTTGCTAAATGCCCCTTCTGTTTAGATGAGATTTCAGTTTTATAAATTTCTCAGCAAAAAACAAAAACATGGCAGCTTCAACCCACACAACAGACACCATGAGTGGGATTCCGCTTTGAGGAAGTTTGAGGAAGAGTAAGGTGTTAGAAATACCCATCTGAAACAAATACTCTTTTTCTCTTTTACTTATTTTTTTTACCCCTTTTTCTCTAATATGAATAAGTAGTTTGTAAGAATTACAAACCTGATGATTGTAATTATTGGGCAGCCAAGGGCCAAATCCTTTGGGTATTTTTCTGCGAACTATTGGTGAATTCAATTGTGTTTCAACTCCGGGTCAGGCGGGATTGGAATTGACCGCGCACTAGCCCAAGCTGCCGTAACATTGCACCGCTCTCAGTTGGGGAACCCACAGCAGAGATCGCTGTCAGCGGGACTGGAAGATACCGCCAGTGGGAATGGCCAGAAAATTCTGCCCCATGGTTTCCTGTTTTATTTTTCTTAATAGTAAAATATCAACAGTACATGGATTTGCCCACATCCATGAAATGGATGGTCAATAAAATGATTAACATTAATTAATTGTATTTTAATGGCAAGACAACGTGACAAGAAAACATGGGATTGAGCTAAAGTTTATCTTTATGCCGACCCAAATACAGAAATTGCATATTTTTTAGACATAATACAAATGCAATTGCACTAATGATTCTGATATGCACCATTTTCATCACTAAGGGTATATTTTCCTCATGTTAAAGTATCCTTCTACTAAATTACTATAAACCTGCACACAAGTGAAGATTGTCATTAAATTAAATGGCTTTACTTCAAAACAATTCATGATATCTTATCTGGTAGATCAAATTCTTCGGTAACGATATGGAAATATTAACATATTACAGGATGTGTACCTGCGTCTCTGTACTTCTGGCGAGTCTGCTGGGGCAACACCACGGGCCACTGAAGCCAGGAACTCCTGTCTTTTCTGTTGCACAAGACATGCTGCTCGGATGATTTTATGGCGAGGAGTGCGGAGGTAAGGTCGGTTTACTTTCTGAGCCAGATCCTCAGTTACCATCTCTAGGTCTGTCTGTTTAATAGAGTGGAAGCAAATTATATCACTTTACAAGATCACCAAAAATGCAACTTGTTGGGCACAAGGTGATATGGTGGGTGAAAACCTAGCTTCATTCGGGGCTGGTTTAACACAGTAGGCTAAACAGCCAGCTTGTAATGCAGAACAAGGCCAGCAGCGTGGGTTCAATTCCCGTACCGGCTTCCCCGAACAGGCGCCAGAATGCGGTGACTAGGGGCTTTTCACAGTAACTTCATTGAAGCCTACTTGTGACAATAAATGATTATTATTATTATTTGCTTTTGTACCTTGGGATTTGAGTTTAGATGGCAGGAATTCAAATGTATCCTGAACAATGAAAATGTAAGAATGAAATGGCTTTATACATCATTGGGATTCTTACTAATGAGTCTATCACTAAATGAGACACAATTTCAGTAATTATTTTGTGCAGCCATAACTATCATAATGGTCTGTGTTTTACATATAAGGTTCAAAGCAGAGAAAAAAATTCAAAACTTCAATTCTCTCTCAAAGATGCAGTAACATAACACAGTAATCAGCTGAAAAAATACTACTCAAAACAGTCGGTGTTTAGACATTATTGATTTTGGTTCCCCACTCCACACTCAAAGCAACTAAAGGCCCTTCAAGTTATAAACATTCCCTTGGGTTAGAATCTTTTACAATTCCTCACCTTTGGATACCAAATCACCAGACAGATCTGGGCATTCATTGATTGTTTCTGTCCTTTCTTTGCTGCTACATCTAGAGACATTCCCATGTCCAAAGTCATGGGGATGGCACCAATATCAATCAGATATAACTCTTAAATGGTAGCTCTAATTATAACACTGTTATTAACTTTGAGTCTCTAGATATCCTGATTGTGACCAGAAATACCCAAGTATTAAAGAGCGGCAACATTCAAAAATCCAAATACAAAGGTACTTGTATTAAGTGAAATTGCTTCAGGCATGAATGGGAGGAAAGAACAGAGGGGAGGAGAAAAGGGATGTAGTTTCAGTGCGAGATTTACCACACCAACCAAAACATTAAAAATCTCTGCAACTACCCTGCAACCCCCCCTTTAAAAGCAGGTTCGTACACTAGGGCACAACATCACTGCGTAGCAGCTCCTCCGTTATTTAGTCCAGAACGGAATACCCTTTCAGAAGCCTAGTTATCACAACTTGGATATTCTGACATACCGATGTAAATCAGGTGGCCAGGAAGTTCTGTTCCATTGGTACGGAGTAACAGAATTCCTGAAAGCTCAATGCTTTTCTCTGCATGCCCACTTGCTGAAAATAATGATCTAATAAAGCGGAAAGAATTTCACTTCTGGCATTTTACAGCTCATTTGCACGCATAACTGCAGGTTTACTTCCTGGGAATTGGGAGATAGCTATATTTCAAGGCAGTGCACCACATCATGTCTGTAACCCAGAAAGGTTTCTGGAGATGAAGGACATCCTCTGGAGCCATGACTCATGGCATCTGTGCAGTTCCCCAGGACACAAGCTGAGCATTCGTATAATGAAGTCCATTTGTGTCTCAGAATAATGGTGAAGCATATAATTTGCATGTTGATTGAAAGCTGGAGATGTCGATCTGGGTTTTCGAAAATAATGGTTTGTGTTGAATGATTTCCTACTTTGCTTTGCTGAAACATATTCTGGAAGCACAAGTGAAGAGTTTCCTCATTGGTAGCAATTGATTAGCAAGAAGAATCAAATAAATTTACAGCACAAAGAGCTGTAACAACCTAGCCTGTTGCACCTGTCTTGGCTCGGGGAAAGATCAATCATGCTTTGTCCCTTTTGTTTCCTCCACAACTTGATTTCCTAGTTTTCATATCATCAGTAAATGTGGCTGCAATACAATTGGTTTCTTCATCCAAGTCATTAATATAGGTCATAAACAGTTCAGGTCCCAGCAATAGTTAGCCAACGTGAAAATGATCTATTTATCCTGAATCCGTTTCCTGTTTATTACCCAACCCTCTGTCCATACTAATAAAGGGTAAAGTTACCATAGTCCCAGATGACGATAGGCTGCTTTCTCCTTTGAGGGGAAGAACTGACTGGTGGTGATTTCTCCTGAGGATCACCACACCTCAGGCGAGGGGCAAGGTTGAGAAGATTGGCCTTCATGAATAACCATACGAACATATTACTTCTAGCACCAATGAGCTCTTACCGTGTGCAGTAACCTGTTTTATGCTTTTTTTCACATTTTAAATTTAGAGTACCCAATTCATTTTTTTCCAATTAAGGGGCAATTTAGTGTGGCTAATCCACCGAACCTCCACATCTTTTGAGTTGTGGGGGTGAGACCCACGCAGACATGGGGAGAATTTGCAAACTCCACAGTCAGTGACCCGGGGCCAGGAACGAACCCAGGTCCTCAGCAACACAGGCAGCAGAGCTAACCATTACACGTGTCACCCGTAGTAACCTTTAATGCGGTACCTTCCTAAACGCCTATTGAAAATTCAGGTAAACCACATCTACTAGTTACCCTTCACCACCCTGCTTGTTACATCATCAAACAACTCCAATAAATATGGGGAACAATATTTCCCTTTCACAAAACCATACCTGATGTTCTAAATGTCCTTCCTAATATTTTTCCATGATGGATGATAGGCTAACAGGCCTCCAATTTCCTACTTTATGTCTCCCTCCTTTCCAGCATCTAGAGAATTTTGGAAGACTGAAACAATGCATTCACTATCTCTGTAGCCATTTCTTTTAAGGTTGTAGGATGGAGGCCATCTTTAGTTGCTCTTTTTTAAAAAAACTTGTAAGAGCTTGCAACGTATGTTTCTATATATTTTACTGGTTTTCTTTCATAGTCTAATTTTTCCCTTTAAAAAAACAATAATCTACTGCTGGTTTTTAAAGTTTTCCCAATCTTCTGGCCCACCACTAATCTTTGCAGCATTGCATAGCTTTTCTAGTATCCAGGCCAGCATGTGTGCAGAACGTATCTCCAGTTGCAGCTCATGGAAGCTTGGATTTTGGAGCTGGAGCATCCGCAAGGCAGAGAGTATCCTCGATGGCACGTATAGAGAGGTGGTCACACTGCAGGCTAAGACTCCACAGGCAGGAAGTGAATGGGTGACCACCCATGGGAGATAGATCACTTGGTTGCATGGTGTACCGAAAACATCCTCTCTCTCTAAATGTTGGAAAGGCCAGGAACTGATCTTCGAATTCAGGAAGCGCAGCATGACACACACACTCCCGTCTGCATCAATGGCTCCAAAGTGGAGATGGTCGATAGCTTTAAGTTCATGGGGGTCACCATCACCAACAGTCTAGCCTGGTCCACTCACGTTCATGCAACAGTCAAGAAAGCCCAATAACGTCTCTACTTCCTATGGAAGCCAAATAAATTCTGCATGTCAGCATCGACTCTAGCATCTCAACTTCTGATTAGGCATGTTAGTCTTCTGGACTTAGCAAGGAGTTCTTCAGATTGTGAACTCTCTCCTCCACCTTCACCCCATTTTTATTTATTTTTCTTAAATTTAGAGTACCCATTTTTTTCCCCAATTAAGGGGAAATTTAGTGTGGCCAATCCACCTACAATACACAATCTTTTGGGTTGTGGGGGTGAAACCCACGCAGACATGGGGAGAATGTGCAAACTCCACATGGACAGTGATTCGGGGCCGGGATCGAACCTGGGTCCTTGGCGCTGTGAGGCAGCAATCCCGTTTTTATTTCTATCAACTTATTTTCATTTCTTCCATTTTATCTGTTTTTTTCCACACCATTATCCCCCCTCCCCCCACTCCACTTGGGCCATCTGTTCCTAGTTGCCCGTTGACACTGCTCAACTTTGTTCTGTCATTCACACATTCTAATCTTTTTACGTGTCACTATCAAGACCCTGCTGAGCCCATATCACTCCTATTTACATTCCTTTTGTCTTTCTGTCCACAACATCTTTGTCAATCTCCACCTATCGCTGGTCCTCTATCCAGCCTCACTGCTCCATGCACCCCCCCCCTCCCCAACAGTATAAATGACAATATTTCCAGTCCCCTTCAGCTTTGACAAAGAGTCATCCTGACTCAAAATGTTAGCCCCCTTCTCTCTCCAGACCTGTTGAGATTGTTCAGTGTTTTCTATTTCTGTTACTTAAGGAAGTTTCCTGAGAAATAGTAAATGTATTGGTGATCATCTTCCAAGATTCTATAGACTCTGGAACAGATTCTATGGATTGGAAGGTAGGTAATTTACATAGATATAGAATTTACAGTGCAGAAGGAGGCCATTCAGCCCATCGAGTCTGCACCTGCTCCTGGCAAGAGCACCCTACCCAAGGTTAACACCTCCACCCTATCCCCATAACCCAGTAACCCCACCCAACACGAAGGGCAATTTTGGACACTAAGGGCAATTTATCATGGCCAATCTACCTAACCTGCACATCTTTGGCTGTGGGAGGAAACCGGAGCACCCGGAGGAAACCCACGCAGACACGGGGAGGATGTGCAGACTCCGCACAGACAGTGACCCAAGCCGGAATCGAACCTGGGACCCTGGAGCTGTGAAGCAATTGTGCTATTCACAATGCTACCGTGCTGCCACGGTGATATAACGCCACTATTAAAAGGAGGTGGAGAGAAAACAGGGAATTATAGACCAGTCAATCTGACATTGGTAGTGGGGAAAATGCTAAGAGTCTATTATAAAAGATTTAATAACAGAGCACTTGGAAAGCAGTGGCAGGATTGGACAGAGTCGGCATGGATTTACTAAAGGGAAATTATGCTGGAAAAATTTATTCGAATTCTTCAAGGATGTAACTAGTAAATTTCATGAGGGGGAGCCAGTGAATGTAGTTTATTTGGATTTTCAGAAGGCTTGAGACAAGGTTCCATATGAGAGATTAATGTTTAAAATTAAAGTGCATGGATTGGGGGTATTGTATCGAGATGGATAGAAAACTGGTCGGCAGACAGGAAACAAAGAGTAGGAATTAACGGGTCTTTTTCAAATTGGTAGGCGGTGAGTAGTGGGGTACCGTTGGGATCTGTGGGGTTCCAACTATTCACAATTATTAATGATTTAGATGAGGGAACAAAATGTAATATCTCCAAATTTAGATAACACAAAGCTGGGTGGGAGGTTGAGCTGGGAGGAGGATGCGGAGATGCTTCAGTATAATTTGGACAAGTTGAGCGAGTAGGTAAATGCATTGCAAATACAGTATAATTTGGATAAAAGTGAAGTTATCCACTTGGTAGCAAGGCAGTTTATTATCTGAATGTTTATAGATTGGGAGAGGGGAATATAAATGAGTCCTGGGTGTCCTTGTACACCAGTTGTTTAAAGCATGCATGCAGGTGCAGCAGACAGTGAAAGCAAATTGTATGTTAGCCGTCATAGCAAGAGGACTTGAGCACAGGAGCAGGAATGTCTTGGGGGACTGACGTACGAGGAGAGATCAAGTCGGTTAGGATTATATTTGCTGGAGTTTAGATGAATGGGGGAGTATCTCATAGGCCCCCTATAAAATTCTAACAGGACTGGGCACAGAAGATGCAGGAAGGATGTTCCCAATGGCGGGGGAATCCAGACCCAGGGGGTCAAAGTCTAAGGATACGGGATAAAACATTCAGGAATCAAAGGAGGAGAAATTTCTTCACCCAGACAGTGGCACGCCTATGGAATTGTCCACCACAGAAAGTATTTGAGGCCAAAACGTCGCATGTTTTCAAGAATTAGTTAGATATAGCTCTTGGTGCTAAAGGGATCAAAGGATATGGGGAGGGAAAAGCGTTAACAGATTTCTGAGTTTGATGATCAGCCATGATCAAAATGATAAATGGAGCAGGTTCGAGGGGCCAAATGGCCTATTTCTGCCCCTGTTTTCAATGTTTTTTTTGGATTGATACCATCTTAACTTCCTTAGCTATGTACAGTGCATCCGTCTTGTAGAGTCTTTCTTTCTGTGTGGAACAAGTCTCACTTTAAATCAAATTTATTTATATTTTTGTGTTAAGAAAAGCTCGAACATAGTTTTAGTTTCATTCAGTTTTTTTTGAGAGCTGGAGGATCTCCCAGCAAAAAAAAGTCAGGTGTTGTGGATTTGACTTAATACCTGCATTTTTAATGAGGTTTACAACCCTTGAAGTGAAGAGCTGGATTACAAATGTGTTAACAGTTTTAGCGACAGGGAGCCAGTGACACAGAGGCAGAAGGAGAAACAGGAAAAGAAATCTAGACTCTATTTGTCAGAGAGAGAAGATAGGAGTTCTAAACTCTGATATGAAATCCTGCAAGGCTGCTGGGGAACAGATGTTAGGGAACTCAAACGAAAGGGAAAATGCTGGAAAATCTCAGCAAGTCTGGCAGCATCTGTAGGGAGATAAAGAAGCTAACGTTTCGAGTCCGATGACTCTTTGTCAAAGGGAACTCATATGGTGCTCTGCAGTTGAAGCAATAGTGAGTTTAGAGTGCAGTGTCGAGCAACAGGGAGAGAGATACTAACAGGGAAAAATACAATTTGTAAACTCTCAAATCAGACTGCAACTGGACCAGCCCAAGCAAGAAGATCAGTGTTAAGCTGGCAAATCTTCACTGGGTTTTCATGTCTGTGAGGGTATTTCTGGGATAAAAGGAATGGTGCGAGTTTGAATCATTTTCCTACATTTGTATTGAGATTTGTCAAACCATGTCATTTCGTGTAATATAGTTCATTTTTTTCAATAAATGTTTCATTCTTTACATTAAAGTTCATCTGTAAATTCAAATACTCTTAAATACTCTGCAACCTTCTTGGCAAAGACTATCATTCATACTCATTTACTTCTATTTATGCAATCAATTCATCGATCGTGTAGGAATGCTGTGTGCATTCGGATAAGAGTCTTGGCTGGCAGTTTTGTGAGATTTACTTTGTGCATCTGCTAAACCTCTTGTACTTACATTTCTGCAGTGTGCTGCAATTTACATTATCATCTCCTTCCACTGTCCTGGGTTGCTTTGTTCCAAACACAATCTCCCTTCTCTGCATCAACACACTTATAGCTACAAAGGAGAGCATGGAATCTTTGTCCTCTAGCTCACCTCTTACAACACTTTTAGCAATACCACTTGCTTGGATGCAGCTATAACATTGACATCTGGCCTTTTTAATTCCTCAGCATACAATCTTCTGCACCCCCCACCCACCACCATGGGCAAGCACTAATTAGTGTTGCTTAATACCTCAAGCCCACTGACAATAATTTAATGAGGTAACCTCAGAAATTATATGTCAACACTTTTCTATACTTGCAGTTGAGCTTCCCATCAATCACTAAGGCCAAAATGTTGTTCAGCTCGGACCTTCCAGCTGCACAGCTGTTCATAACCCTTATCCACAATTGTATTTTTTATATTATCTAGGCTTGATTAGAATACTCAAATCTATTCTTGTTCAGTCCAGATGAAATACGTACAGAAAACCAACTATCTTATAGCCTTCTATTGTATTTTATGACACCTCTGCAACTGACTTTAAAAAAAGGCCTTGAGCAGTATGGGTGAGCAGGGTGAATTAAGTACAAACCATCAAAACCTAGGAACAGCTTTTGACTTGTGTTCTGTAATGAGACAAATCAGTCAACTTATGTACATCATTCAAAAAATCTTTCCACATTTGTGTTAAGGTTTCCAGGTTAAAGTAATAAATCCCAAACGATTCAGATTGATTAACAATAACAAATGGAAGAGGTACTGTGGAACTCTACAGTTTGTATTAAGAAATATGAAGCCTCCTGTACTGCAAACATTGTACAAAGACTCTCATTTGAAAATAATTTCATGCAAATAATGTAGGATAATGAGCAGTGCCTCAAAGTCAACAGTACAAAATACGAAGTATGGAAAATGTAATAGTAGTCAACTCTCATACTACTGCATCACATTCAACTAGAATTGAAAGGAATCCAAAATTTTCAGACAGGCATGACCCGTTCTGCTCACTTTTCAATGTTCAATACTATTGTTTTAGATGGTAAATACAAAATACTTAACTTACACAGCCACTGAAGTTGAAATGTGCAGCAATTGGACTTTTTTTATTTATAAATTTAGAGTACCCAATTCATTTTTTCCAATTAAGGGGCAATTTAGCGTGGCCAATCCACCTAGCCTGCACATCTTTGGATTGTGGGGCGAAACCCACGCTAACACGGGGAGAATGTGCAAACACCACACCGACAGTGAGCCACAGCCAGGATGGAACCTTGGACCTCGGCGCCGTGAGGCAGTAGGGCTAACCCATTGCAATTGGATTTCTGAGCTGATAATCTCATTCTGCTTTAGGCCATGTATTCTTAAATTTACAGAGTCTCACAGGCAATTCACTTCACACTTGGCAAATGGTGCATAAGACCACTAACTTACAGGATCACACCACCTGCTGTAGTCTGCTTCTTTGTATACACTAACTACACCCTTTATCTGCTCACCAAGAGAAGAGCAAATGGGGCCCAGCAGCAAATTGCAAACCTTTCCCTCTCCCCACCGAGGGGAGAATATTGGCCTCTAATTAGCAATGAGAGAGATTGAGTGCGTGTGTGTGCAGGCGTGCGTGTCGGGTAAGAAAAAAAATATAAAGTGAATATTTCTCCTCACAGGTGCCCAGATGCACGCTCCAGAGGAAAATACTGGAACTCCTGTAAGGTTGATTCCCTTATTTCCTATTTATTTTACTTTGCCGTTATCATGTTTGACCCATGGGTATTTAATGGACATATACTTTTAAGCCAAGCAAAGAAAGTGAGGTACTCAAAAGTTGCAAAATAGTACACTGTGCTATGAAGATTTTGATTTTTAACGGAAGAACTCAGACTTTCTGGCACCCGAGAGATCAGAAGGACTTGGTTTGATTGGTTGGCTGGTGGCTAATGGATTGGCCACAGACCATACTTTGCCTGGCGACATATAGTGGTTGGGTCCTACCAAATGGAATGTTTTCAGACAACCCAGGAAGAGAAACAGAACTCTTTTGGGTACCAAGAGAAGAAGCTGTGAGTCCTCTCTCTCTTTCTCCAAAATGATTTCTTGCCTGCTGTTTCTGAATCTGCAGAGAAGTCTTGAGATCCTGATGAATTTACAGTGAAAACCATTACAGACTGAAAGCAAAGAACTCACCCAACTGAAGGCCTAGACAAAAATAATCAAACTGGAAGACATCCTTCTGAAACAAAGACTTTTATCCTTCCACCCCTGAGTTTACATAGAAACATACATAGAAAATAGAAGCAGGAGGAGATCATTCCCCATTTGAGCCTGCTCTGCCACTCATTATGATCATGGCTGATCATCAAGTTCAATATCCTGATCCCACCTTCCCCTATATCCCTTGATCCCTTTAGCCCCAAGAGCTATATCAAATTCCTTCGTGAAATTACACAACATTTTGGCCTCAACTACTTTCTGTGGTAGTGAATTCACAGATTCACCACTCTCTGGGTGAAGCAATTTCTCCTCATCTCAGTCCTTATCCTCAAACTATGACTGCTGGTTCTGGATTCCCTCACCATCGGGAACATTCTTTCTGAATCTACACTGTCTAATCCTATTTTTAAGGAACAATTCAGTGTGGCCAATCCACCTCCCTGCACATCTTGGGGTTTGTGGGGGTGAGATCCATGCAGACATGGGGAGAATGTGTAAACTCCACATGGACGGTGACCTGGGGCTGGGATCGAACCCAGGTCCTCGGCACCGTGTGGCAGCA
The DNA here is from genome assembly GCF_902713615.1 of Scyliorhinus canicula. Taxonomy (NCBI): domain Eukaryota; kingdom Metazoa; phylum Chordata; class Chondrichthyes; order Carcharhiniformes; family Scyliorhinidae; genus Scyliorhinus; species Scyliorhinus canicula. Next base: position 158,853,154 of record NC_052150.1, read on the forward strand.
GTGCTAACCACTGCGCCACCATGCTGCCCTTCGCGTGCTTACTTTCAGCGACTGATGCACGAGACACCAAAGTTTCGCTGAGTATCCATCTGTTTCAATTTACACCCATTCAAATAATAATCAGCCTTCAAATCTTTCCTACCGAAGTCGATAATTGCACATTTATCCACATTATACTGCATCTGCTATGCATATGCCGACTCACTGAGCCTGTCCAAATCCCACTGAAGCATCTCTGCATCCTCCACACGGCGCACTCTCCCACCCAACTTTGTGCTATCTGCAAATTTGGTGATAAAGCATTTAGTTCCCTTGTCAAAATCATTAATTTTGGGGCTGGTTTAGCACAGAGGGCTAAACAGCCGGCTTGTAATGCAGGACAATGCCAGCAGCGCAGGTTCAATTCCCGTACCGGCCTCCCCGAACAGGCGCCGGAATGTGGCGACCAGGGGCTTTTCACAGTAACTTCATTGAAGCCTACTTGTGACAATAAGCTATTATTATATTATTAATATATAATGTGAACAGTTGGGGTCCCAACACAACTCCCTGCGGTACCCCACTAGTCACTGCCTGCCAATCAGAAAAGACCCATTTATTCAACTTTTTGCTAACCAGCTTTCAATCCATCTCAAGACACTACTCATATCTCATGCACTTTAACATTATATAGTAATCTGCTATGGGAGACCTTGTCGAAAGCCTTCTGAAAGTCTAAATAAACCACATCTACCGGTTCTCCCTGGTCAACTCTACTAGTTACATATTCAAAGAATTCTAGTAGATTTGTCGAACGTTATTTTCCCTTTGTAAATCCATGCTGACTTTGTCCGATTACACCACTGCTTTTCAAATGCCATGCTATGAAACCCTTGATAATGGACTCTAGCAACTTCCCTACTGCTGACGTTAGGCTCACTGGTCTATAGTTGGTTGTTTTCTCTCTACCTCCTTTTTCGAATAGCGGGGTTATATTTGTTAACCTCCAATCTGTAGGAACCATTCCAGAGTCCAAAGAATTTTGGAAAACAATGACCAATGGGTCCACTATTTCTCGGGCCATTTCCTTAAGAACTCTGTGATGAAGCTCATCAGGCCCTGGATATTTGTCCGCCTTCAATTCCATTAATTTCCCCCAAGCTATTTCTTTACTAATACTAATTCCCTTCAACTCCTCACTAAAACTTGTGTTTCTTAGAACTTCCGGTATATTCCTTTGTGAAGCCAGAAGCAAAATACTGTCTTGTCTGTGTGTATAGAGGGTGGAGCGAGTAAAAAAAAAAGTGGGGGTGGGTTAGGAATTCGATAATTGTTCACCAGCTGTATTTGCCATTTATTTAACTATATTTGTTATTAATAAAAATTGTGTTAAATGTACAACCTGGTGACTAAGTTGTTGAGCAGCCAAAAACCAAAGACTTTTTCCAATTAAGACCATAAGACCATAAGACATAGGAGCGGAAGTAAGGCCATTCGGCCCATCGAGTCCACTCCACCATTCAATCATGGTTGATTTCAACTCCATTTACCCGCTCTCTCCCCATAGCCCTTAATTCCTCGAGAAATCAAGAATTTATCAATTTCTGTCTTAAAGACACTCAACACAATTGTGTTGTGACTCCAGGTCAAGTGGGGCTGGAATTGACTGCACACTAGCCCAGGATGATGTAACACGCAGGAATGATTATGTGAATAGCTTAAACAGATCAACAACAGCCTGAAAGCAGGACATGAAAAACCGGCAGAGTGCAACAGGCTCCAGTGTTTCAAAAATGAAATGCGTTTTCACTCCAAGTTAATAATAATAATAATCTTTTCATTGACACAATTGTGAAGTTACTGTGAAAAGCTCCTAGTCGCCACATTTTGGTGCCTGTTCGGGTAAGCCGGTACAGGAATTGAACCTGCGCTGCTGGCCTTGTTCTGCATTACAAACCAGCTGTCCAGCCCACTGAGCTATACTAATTTCATTATTTTTGTTCTTTCATGGGATCTGCCCTTGGACTAAGTGGTTTGTGAGGCCATTTCAGAGGGCAGTTAAGAGTCAACCACTTTGTTGTGGGTCTGGATTCCAAATTTATGAATTAAAATCAAATTACACCAATTGACATGTTGGGACTGAACTGATGTTCCTGGAGCATTAGCCTGGACCTTTGGATTACTCGTCCAGTGACATGACTGTCCCACCATTATCTCCCCCAGTGTTGCATCCCATCCTGAACAAGGAATATTGTGAAACTACTGTACTTTTTCAAGCTTTTCAATTCATAATGTCTAACACATAGGAACAGTGAAACAAACTTCCGAATGGCTCTAAGTTTCTCAAATAAATAATTTGAATCAGGTTGTACAATTACGGATATTTCAGCATTAGTGGGGGCTTGGTGGATCATTCTTCATATCAGATAGACTCCCAAAGATGGTCATGAAAATAGTAATGCTGTAAGTTGCACAGATTCATGGCTATGCAATCTTACATCATATTGTGCATAATCCTTTGACCATACATCCTTTTTTAAGGCTACCATAGTATAGTCCAATCATCACAGGTCTTTGGATTTGGCACTGAGGGTTATTATTTGCCATATTGTAGAAAAAGCCTTTGGCTTAGTAGTGGATCCCTGTCTCACTGTCAGAAAGTGCTTGAACCCCGATCCAAGCATTCTGACGAATACAGACCAAACTTCAACCTTAAATTCGGAGTTGGCATCGAGTGGTATATGCCACATGGTGCATGTTAAAAGTCATATAAGTTTAAAAATTACACTGGATGCTAGCTGCTAAATTCTGAAAGACAGAAAACCAGTGAAAAGAAGCTAGTTGCTTCAGCTCAGATTGTCTGCAGATAGCATTTAAGGACCAGTGCTATGTTAGTTATAGAAGGCTGGAGTCACACAGCACACACAAAAATGCAATTGATCATTATGCAGCTGCAGCTCCTGTGTGTCTACTCAGGCAAGGGACAATAGCAAGGGAGTATGATACATCACTGATCAGGCATATCAAAACAAACCTGTTGAACTTTAACGTGGTGTTGTAAGACTTCTTACTGTGCTCACCCCAGTCCAACGGCAGCATCGCCACATCATAGTTATTAGATAAGTAGAGACAAATACGTGCTTGCCAATATTATAATTAAATCTAGGTGCCCAGATTATGATTGGTTAATTATACTCCTATGTTATACATTATATAATCCTAATTATTAGTTGTGAATGGATACAGATAATTCCTACTTTAATGTACTCTCTCGATTGGTATATGTTAATTACTTGGAAGATAAGCAGAAAGTATAATTTAATTGCCCCGTTTTCCTATGATCAGGGAATTAGCACGCCGCCTAGTGGATGCTTCACTCCCCTGCTATAGCTTGAATAAAGTGTTTGAATTGGAACTCATCATCTGGTCAATTGGGAAGTGAGGAACACTATAGTTGAATAGGTTTGAAACTTCCGCAACAGTGGTGCAGTCTCCTGCTTGTATGGATTATGAGGGCCTATAAAACAGTCCTATTGTATAGGGGTAGCAGTCATCATCATTGGTTGTCCCTTCATTCAAGGATTGTGTCTACTCAGGATCGCAAGCTTCTGACTGAAGTCTTCATGTGACTGAACAGGCCAATTTCCGACCCACAGGTCTTTGAGCACATGGAGCAGGATGTCCCACAAGACAGTGGGATTTGCAGTGCAGGGTTTACATCCTTTTCTGTCCCACTCTGCCACTGCTCTGCCTGATCATTAAGACGCTGCAACACAAAAAGCCATGAGGTCACTTGGTGGTCAAGATGTCACCATTTTGCACACTCGGTAGCCAGCCATTAATAACCCTTGACAGCCAGTCATTGAGGTCAATACTACCACTCTTCAAGGAAAGCTTCAGAGTGCCTTTGAAATGTTTCCTTGGTCCTCTGCACCGCTGGCCATTTGAAAGTTGTGAAAAAAGGACCTGGCAGAAGAGGTACTTTTTGGTCATCTGCACATAATATTAACTTTGCTGGCATTTTTCCTGAATACTTGTAGAGCTGGCTTCAAGTAGGTCGCTTGTTTGACTATCCTCACATTGAATCCGGAGGTGGTGCTGGAGGCATTGCTGATGGAATTTAGGACTCTTATATGTCGCTGATATGCACTCCAGGTCTTATGCGAGAGATTCGTGTTGACAACCTACTCTGTACACTAGGACTTTAGATGACTTGTGGAGGTCTTGGTCGTGAAACACTCGCTGCCAGTTTATACAAAGCTGAGCTGCCACAGCTGATCTGGTGTGGTTCTCCTCATCAATGGTGGGCGTTTCAGAGAGGTTGCTGCAAAGTTATGGGAAGCGCTCAACGTATTTCAGAGACGCTCCCTCAACATATTATGGGAGGTGGAATTTTGACTGACTAGGTGTGGGTTGATACGAGTTTTGTTTGACAACATCCAGGATAGATCGAGCTTCTTGTGAGCTGATATGAAGATTGAGAGTAGTTTGCAATTCTGCTGCAGTGGGCAACGACACTGACTGTATGACATGCATGGCTGTAGATCATACATGTGTATGGTGGTTAGTTTAATTTTGGCATGGAGGCAACTGAAGTTAAAGAGTTTTCCATTTGGTGATACTTTAAAAAAAAATTGTTTGTATTAAAGCTCTTTTCAAACAGAATTTTTACATAACTAATAACAGAAAAATAAATGAAAAATATTTAACAAAACTAGGTGGCTGTTATCATTATACAAAAAGAAAATATACATTAAATAGACAGTTTCCCCCACCTGAGCCCCCCATCTCTCCCCCCCGACCCCCCCATCTCTCCCCCCCCCCCAAACGACACCCCCTGCTCTCTCTCTCTCTCTCTCTCCCCCCCCCCCCCCCCCCGATTGCTGCTGCTGCTGACATTTTACCACTCCCCTAGAAAGTCAAGGAAAGGTTGCCACCGCCGGGAGAACCCCAGCATGGACCCTCTCAAGGTAAACTTTATTCACTCCAGGCTGAGAAACCCAGCCATGTCACTAACCCAGGTCTCCACACTCGGGGGTTTAGAGTCTCTCCACATTAACAAGATCCGTCTCCGGGCTACCAGGGAGGCAAAGGCCAACACCTCAGCCTCTTTCGCTTCCTGCACTCCCGGATTCTCGGACATCCCAAAGATCGCTATTGTAGGACACGGCTTCACCCGCGTGTCCAAAATCCTGGACATAGCCCTTGCAAAGCCCTGCCAGAATTCTTTAAGCGCTGGGCATGCCCAGAACATATGGGCATGGTTCGTCGGACTCCCTGAACACCTCGCACACCTGTCCTCCACCCCAAAGAACTTGCTCATTCTTGCCGTCATCATGTGAGCCCGGTGTACCACCTTAAACTGAATTAAGCTGAGCCTGACACATGATGAGGAAAAATTCACCCTGCCCAGGGCATTAGCCCACAGGCTCTCACCTAGCTCCTCCTCCCACTTGCCCTTCAGTTCCCGCCCCACCGCTCCAAACCCCCGAATGCGCTCCAAACACAGTCTTTTAACCCGCGGGGTCTTGTTTCCCCACAAATCCCGTTATAATCTTGTTCACCCGCTTGAAGGAGGATTTGGGTATGAATATGGGAAGGCACTGAAAAACAAACAGGAATCTGGGGAGAACCGTCATCTTCACAGTCTGCACCCTTCCCGCCAGGGAAAGCGGGAGCATGTCCCACCTTTTAAAGTCTCCCTCCATCTGCTCTACAAGCCCAGATAGATTGAGCCTGTGTAGGGTATCCCAGTTCCTAGCCACCTGTATACCTAAGTAACGAAAGCTTCTCTCTACCATCTTGAATGGGAGCTCCCCCAGTCTCTCTTCCTGACCCCTAGCGTGGATTACAAACAGCTCACTTTTCCCCACATTCAGCTTATACCCCGAGAAGCTCCCAAAGTCCCTTAGGATCTGCATGATCTCCCCCATCCCCTCTAGCTGGTCCGAAATATACAATAGGAGGTCCTCTGCGTAGAGGGAAACCCGGTGCTTCTCCACCACTCTCACTTTCCTGATCTCCCTGGCCGCCTCTCTCTTGCTAAGTTGGTGCGCCAGCATCCTACTTGCTTTCTCCCCATATTTGTAGACTGCCCCTTTCACCTTCCTCAGCTAGGCCTCTGCCTTCCCAGTGGTCAGCAAGTCGAACTCCGCCTGCAATCTCTGGAGCTCCTTTCGCAGCCCCTTCTCTGGGGTCTCCGCGTACTTCCTGTCTACGCTAAGTATCTCTCCCACCAGCCTCTCCCTCTCTGCCCTCTCCCTCTTCTCTCTGTGGGATCTAATAGAAAATAACTCCCCTCTAATAACCGCCTTCATAACCTCCCAAACCGTTGTTGCTGTTACCTCGCCTCTGTCATTTGTTGTCACATAGTTTTGGTTGCTCCTCCTCATCCGCCCACACACCTCTTCATCCGCTAGCAGTCCCACATCCAGTCTCCAGAGAGGGTGCTGCCCTTGTTCCGCCCCCAGTCGCAAGTCCACCCAGTGCAGGGCATGGTCCGAGACCGCAATGGCCGAATACTGAACCCCCTCCACCCTCAGGATTAACGCCCTGCTCAACACAAAAAAGTCAATCCGCGAGTAGACTTTGTGGACGTGGGAGGTGGTCTCTGTGGACTTGGTCTCTGTGGGAGAAAAAGGAGAACTCCTTTGCCCTTGGCCACGCGGATCTCCATGGGTCCACGCCCCCCCCCCCCAATCTGATCCATGAACTCCCACAGGGCCCTGGCTGCCGCCAGTCTCTTTTCCGACCTGGACCCATGATCAAATTATTTGACTCCAAGTCTGGGATTTTACCCAATATGCGCCTCATGAATTCCACGTCATCCTAGTTCGGGCATAGACGCTCAATAACACCACCCGGGCCCCCTGCAGCTTGCCACTCGCCATTATGTACCTACCCCCCCTTGTCCGCCACAATACTCCCTGCCTCAAATGCCACCCGTTTACTAACCAGAATTGCCACCCCTCTGGTCTTCGAGTCTAGCCCCGAATGGAACACCTGGCCCACCCATCCCCTCCTCAACCTCATTTGGTCAGCGAGTTTTAAGTGCGTCTCCTGTAGCATGATCACGTCCGCCTTTAATCCCTTTAAATGTGAGAACACGCGGGCCCTCTTGACCGGCACGCTCAGGCCCCTCACATTCCACATGCTCAGCCTGGACGGGGGGTTGGACGGGGGGTTGGACGGGGGGTTGGACGGGACCCCCCCCCCCCCCCATCTCCCTTTTTCGGCCAGCCACGTGCTGGCTCCAGCCCTCCCGCCGGAGTCCCCCCAATCCGACTCTCCATCCGTCCCCAACAGTTGGCTCCCCTTCAGTCAGCAAAGCAGTATCAAAGTAATGGCGTATCAAAGTAATGGCGCCTGTCCTGGTACGCTACCGAAAGCCTCGCCGGATGCAGGATCCCAAACTTCATCCCCTTGCTGTGGAGGAGCGCCTTAGCCCGGTTGAATCCCACACGCCTCATAGCCAGTTCAGCTCCCAAGTCCTAGTATGTGTGAATCTCGCAGTTCTCCCACTTACTGCTCCGCTTCTCCTTTGCCCAACGCAAGACATGCTCCCTGTCTGTGAAGCGGTGGGACCTTATCACCATCGCCCTCGGTGGTTCGTTCGCCCTAGGCTTCCTCGCGAGGACTCTATGCGCCCCATCCAGTTCCAAGGGCCGCGGGAAGGCCCCCGCGCCCATCAGCGTCCCCAGCATTGTAGTCACATACGTGCTCACGTCCGCCCCCTCCGCACCTTCAGGGGGGCCCAGAAACCGCAGGTGTGACTTCTAGATCTATATTAGAGGTCATCCAGTCTCTCCTGCCATCTCTTGTGTAGGGCCTCGTGCACCTCCACTCTGACCGCCAGGCCCAGGATCTCATCCTCATTATCAGATACCTTCCTCTCCACCTCTTTAATCGCTTTCTCCTGGACCTTCCGAGTCTCCACCATATTTTCCATGGAGGCCTTCACAGGAGCCAGCATCTCCATCTTCAGCTCTGCGAAGCAGCTTCTCAAAAACTCTTGCTGCTCTCTCGTCCACTGGGCCCACGTTGCTTGGTCCGTGCCGGCTGCCATTTAGTCCTTCCGAACCCGCTCCGCTCACTTCCTCACAATCGCTCTTTTAACGGCTCCGCTCCTGGTTCCCTCCATGCAGCAGTGGGGGGGGGGGACCTCTCCAGCATCCTTTGCCACGCCGGGAATCACCGCCAAAGTGCTGTTGCCTCTCCGTTTAAAGGCCCGAAACTCCGATCCCGGTGGAAGTTGCCGTGTGCACGACCTATTCGGACATGGCCGCTACCGGAAGTCCCCCATTCGGTGATACTTAATCAACTGCCCTCTGTGGAATTTAATTATATAAATATAGTGATGGCCAGAAAAGGAGCAATCATATTGGCCTACCAGATGCTTTATTAGTGTACAAATCCTTCCGTTGCTTCTCATTTTATTCTGTTCCAGCAACAAATATGAAGACATGACAAGCCAGACAAAGTGCCAATAGTTCAGAGATAAAAACATGAAATGCTAGAAGCACTCAAATGTTGTGCCCCTTCATCAGACCTGAAATGCTTACACTGGTTTTTCTTTCCACAGATGCTCACCGACCTCTTTCAGTATTTCCAAAATTTTTATTTTGGATTTCCACCATGTGCAGTATTTTACATTTGTGCAAATAGTTCCAACCTGGGAGAATTCCAGTCACTTTGATTATCATGATTTTAACCAATTCAGCTCGTTCCAATCCACGAGGAAAGAAATAATGAAGCCATGCTGAATTTAAATACTGGTCCAAAAACATCAGATCTTATTGTGCCAAATAGAATTCAAGTTACATCGCTTAGTATAATACAAGTTCCCCATCACAGTATATGCAGCACTCTTCAATCTTTATTACATGTTTAATCTAGTTACTTACAAACTTTGGGCAAATGAGACAGTCCAATATTACAAGTCATAAATTTTAGCAAAAATACCTGCATGAGCTCAAATATTTCTTTTTTTGTGCTTTTAGGTTCCAGAAAAAATCCATAAGGGTAGGAGCACTTCAGGATACGTCGTGTTTTCAAGAGTTCAAGAACTGCTTCTTCAATAAATGTGGTATCAGGGGACCCACCTTCAACTGACAAGATAAAGCAAGATTATATTACACCTACTGAAGAATTACACATCTATTTTGGAGAACAAGTCGCAACAGTTTATTCCTTCCTGAGAAATAATAGCAATCAACAAAGGATCAGCTGAAGTAGCTGATAGATTATGCCGAAGCATTTCAGGGTTTTAAGATAACTTCAATAGAATTTAATTTTTACATTTAAGTCCTGTTTTATACACAAAAAATAAGGATTGATTGACAGTGGGCTAGAGAAGTTCCAGGTGAAGTTAGCTTGGAGAGTATGAATTTACTTTCCATTAAGCATATAGTAATTCGATATGAATGAGATTTTATTGCGAAAATATAGGTTTCTCTTTTTTAACAATGGAGAAATTCACAATGGTAGTAGTGGAGCTCCAGGACAGGTTTTGACTTTGTCGGTTGCATAAGTGTCCATCATGGAGCCTCAGGGCCGACATAGAATCACAGAATCATAGAATCTCTACACTGCAGAAGGAGGCCATTCAGACCATAGAGTCTGACGGACCCTTGGAAAGAGTACACCAACTAGGCCCATGCCCTGACCCTAACCCATAATGGGGCAGCACGGTAGCACAAGTGGATAGCACTGTGGCTTCACAGCACCAGGGTCCCAAGTTCGATTCCTCGCTGGGTCACTGTCTGTGCAGAGTCTGCACGTTCTCCCCATGTCTGCATGGGTTTCCTCTGGGTGCTACGGTTTCCTCCCAAGTCCAAAGATGTGCAGGTTAGGTGGATTGGCCATGGTAAATTGCCCTCAGTGACCAAAAAATGTTTGGGAGGGGTTATTGGGTTACAAGGATAGGGTGGAAGTGAGGGCTTAAGTGGGTTGGTGCGGACTTAATGGGCCGAATGGCCTCCTTCTGCACTGTATGTTCTATGTTCTATAACCCAGTACCCCACCTAACCTTTTGGACATCAAGGGGCAATTTACCATGGCCAATCCATCTAACCTGCACACCTTTGGACTATGGGAGGAAACCGGAGCACCCAGAGGAAACCCATGCAGACACAGGGAGAAAGTGCAAATAGACAGTCACCAGAGGCTAGAATTGATCCCGGGTCCCTGGCGCTGTGAGGCACTGTGCCCTCGTGCCACTGCATCGCCCTAAAAAGTTTAAATCCATGCTCCCAATAATTCCATCTATATCAAGCTGCCAACACATCTGGGAGTTTCAATTTAAGGTCTATCTACCCACAAGACCATTGTGCTGAAAAACATCCTTTCCAAATCTTTAGGCCCATAGAATTCCAACAAGACGAAGTTGCCTGGGCTTTCAGGATTGGATTACATGAGCTCACACCACATGACCAGATCAAGCAGCCCTGCTCTAGGAAGTTGATAATAAATAATAATAATAATAATAATAATAATAATAATCGCTTATTGTCCCAAGTAGGCTTCAATGAAGTTACTGTGGAAAGCCCCTGGTCGCCACATTTTGGCACCTGCTCGGGGAGGCTGGTACGCGAATTGAACCTGCGCTGCTGGCCTTGTTCTGCATTACAAGCCAGCTGTTTAGCCCATTGTGATAAACCAGAACAATGTGGAAGCAGAACATTGAATTTCATCTTTTGCATCGCTTGATGCTGACTATAAGATGCAGTGTAAACTGAGTAATGTCATAATAGTGGGCGCATTGATCGTTAACAAAACATTGCCTGATATGGAAGTAATGTGGGGAGTCTCACACAGCTGAATGACTTGACAGTTATTTGCCTGTTTAAGTCTTCTCCAGGAGAATTTGCCTCCATTAGTCTTCTCGATGAGATCAGGGGATGCCGCACAATGAATCAATCTGCTTATCCACTAATTCAGCTCCCGAGCATATCTGCCCAGCTTTCCAGTTGAAAACGCCAGATGGTGGACCAAATAGCTTAATCTACAATGACCGTAGCCAAACTCCAATTAGAGGTAGTAAGGGTACAGTCTCAGGGTAGTGTCGTTTTCAGTGATCTTGTGGGTAAACTGCTGCAGCACAGACCTCATCAAAGCTGCCGGCTTTAAAATGAACACAGTACCTGTTATTTCAAATGGCTTTACCATTGGTTTTCTGGGATCGGTGTGGGTCTGGCGGCTAGAATCATGGCTGGTATTTGATGAGCACAAATGCATCAAAAAGATTCCATGAAAAGTTCTCTACAAGTCCAATACTTGCAGTTAACTTCTTAATTCAGTCAAATCTGTGGCTGTTTACATGAATGGTCATTCCAGTTCTTTCATTAACCTGTGAGAAAGCTTACTTTTCTTGGCCACTTTTTCATTCTACCTGGTGGCTGAAAAGACCGCAAACCTTGTTACCCATTGAAAACAGGAATCTGAAAGTCAATTAAAACTTCAAAAAACATGGGTGGCACGGTGACGCAGCGGTTAGCCGAAGACCCGGGTTCAATCCCGGCCCCGGGTCATTGCCCAGGTGGAGTTTGCACATACCCCGCTTGTCTGCGTGGGTCTCACACCCACAACCCAAAAAGATGTGGTTAGGTGATTGGCCACGCCAAATTGCTGGTTAATTGGAAAAAAACAATTGGGTACTCTAAATTTATTTTTTTTTAAACGTAAAAAAACACGCATCTTATGTGAACATCCAATCAACCAGGATTACGGGCACAGGGCCATTTTAGAAATAAAAAAGTTCCAAATAATTCAGGCAATTATGCAACATTCCTAGTGCAGCAAAAAACTAAATACAAAAGAACTACATATTTTCGAGTGCTTTGAGGAAAAGAATGGTGTATTTCTAAAGGGAATGTAGTTGACCTGGTGTATGTTTCAAAGCCTTTGCGAGAAGGTTTATTGCCAAAATGAAGGCACATGGTATTAAAGGGAACATAGGACCATTGAAGTGCATCTGGCTAAAGGGAATGGTACAGGTTAATGGGTGTTTTTTGGAGGAATGGAAACAGAAAATAAAAATTATTTGAACTTGGGTACGTAAAGCAAAATATTAGTTTGTGACAACATACAAATGAACAGAAGCGGACTGTAAATGACTTAGAAAGAAATAGACAAGTTAACAAATTGGCAGACACACATTGGTTAAGTTTAATAAGGAAAGGTGTGATGCAATACAGTCTGGGATAAAGTGAGGGGAAACAAATTCAGTGATCAAAGAGCAGACGGACTCAAAAGGCAGGTTGTTACAATTGGGGTTTACAGGATTGGTAAGTTTTGGGACTTGCATTTAACATAAAATGAAAGGAGTCATATGGCCTGTTCTGAAATCTGTCTGACAGCAAACCTGGGTGGTTTATTGTTAGAAAGTAAATGGTCCAGATTGTTTTGCTGGGAAGAAGTTTCAAGGCATTTACACATGGAGACAATGGTGGCAGGCTGCTTGCTAACAGTGGATGGAGTGAGAATATCCAAAGGCCAAAAAAAGTACAGAGGATTGAAGCTGGAAACAGCTGTGCTTTAAACTTGGTCCAAGATGAAAGACTCTTAAGGATAGCTGATCAGCATTTTACCTTGGATACACCACCATTGTGATTCACACTGTCATGGACATGGTTTCTGAGAGGGGAAGAGTCCAAGATAGCTTGGGAAACTCTCAGAAAAGGTTAGTCAGCCAGAGTTCTGGACAGTGATCAGCTCGAGGCTGAAGGTCTCTATGGATCACCACGCAGGAAGGAGGGTGGGAACTTGTATTTGGACTGGAAAGGCCAAATTCGTGAGGGGTTGAAACGAGGTTGGAAGATTCAGCTAGCCTGAGGAAAAATCCCCAAGGGGAAAAACTCACTGTGGGAGACAGTTCTAAAATTAAAAGTTACCAAGCTGAGAAGGGAAAAGAACAGAAGTAAAGTTGGTTGTGTTGTGTGGTTTAACATAAAATTGCCTACAAAAGTAGCGTTTAATTATGATTCTTTTAGTCTTTTGTTACAGTAAAAAGTCTCAGAATACGAAACCTTGTACTTCCGGTGACAGCACTCGAGAGCAGGTCGCATGAAAGGTGGCTCCTGCCAGGGTACCAGTACCGATATTTTGATCCCTTTTGCCTGGTTCTTTCAGGGAATTTTGGGTTCTAACCCAGTAGGTTGCTGTGGAAAATGGAAAGGGACAGAGGAATGTCAAAAGCCTCAGCAGAGGGTGGCATGGTGGCGCAGTGGTTAGCATTGCTGCCTCAAGGCGCCAAGGACCCGGGTTCAAACCTGGCCCCGGGTCACTGTCCATATGGAGTTTGCACATTCACCCTGTGTCTGTGTGGGTCTCACCCCACAATCCAAGATGTGCAGGTTAGGTGGACTGGTCACTCTAAATTGCCCCTTAATTGAAAAAAATAATTGGGTACTCTAAATTTATTTTTAAAAAGCCTAGTCAAAAAAAGCCACGGGAAAGGTACCTCCGGATGGTAACCCAACAAAGGAATCTGGGGGAGAAAGGATGGCAGAGGTGTCCCCACCCATCATGTTAGAGATGTTGGCTGCGGTGATGGCGCAGGAACTGGAGATGTTTGGCAGGCAGATGGAAGGTCAATTTAAATGACAAGGAAAGGAGATTAAAGTGTCATTCAAAGCCACCATCGAGGAGGCGTGGGCCCGATACAGGATTAGCTGGGCAAGATGGTCAAAGCAGTGAGGAAGCAAGAGGAAGCGCTGAAGGGCATGGAGGCGGCCTCGTCGAGGCACGAGGATCAGCTCGCCTCGTTGGAAGTCGAGATGCTGCTCATGCGGAGAGGAATGTAGGCCGAAGGCTAAAGTTGAAGATCTGGAGAACAGATCGAGGCGCATGAATCTCAGGGGTGCTTGCCGGAAAGAATGGAGGGCCCGAGACCAACAGAGTACTTTTCAGAAATGTTCTCTTGATCATTGGGAGGAGATTAAGTGTTCTCCGCTCTTGAATTGGACAGTGCGCATCAGGCTCTGCGGCAGAAGCCACGACCGAACGAGCCGCCGTGGACAGTGATTGTCCAATTTCCCAGCCACCAGAGGAAGGAACGGGTCCAGACGTGGGCCAGGAAGAATTGGCATACTGACTGGGCGAGGTACATTGCGCACATCTATCAGGACATTGGTACGAAACTGGTGAAGCGGAGGGTGGCCTTCAATAAAGGGAAGGCTGTGCTGTACAATAAAAGTGTGCGGTCCGGGGTGGTGTACCCAGCGAGGCTGAGAGTCACACTGGACTTGAAGGATCACTATTTTGACAAGCCCGAGCAGGCTGAGGCCTTCATCAAGGACAAAGGACTGGGATTGGGTTGGGGACGACTGGTGTTATGTCTTTCCTCTTGCTTTTCTTGAGACTTGTGAGGGGATATTTTCTGGAGGCCAGGGTCATGGGGGATGGTACAGCAGGAGGATAAATATGGAAATTGGAGAGAAAGAGAAGCATAGTAAGGATGTTGGACAGCACGGTAGCATGAGGCAGCACGGTAGCACAGTGGGTCGCACTGTTGCTTAACAGCTTCAATTCCCGGCTTGGATCACTGCATATGTGAAGTCTGCACGTTCTCAGTGTCTGCGTGGGTTTCCTCCGGGTGCTCCGGTTTCCTCCCACAAGTCCCGAAAGACGTGCTGTTAGGTAATTTGGACATTCTAAATTCTCCCTCTGTATACCCGAACAGGCGGTTGGAATGTGGCGACTAGGAGCTTTTCACAATAACTTCATTGCAGTGTTAATGTAAGCCTACTTGTGACAATAAAGATTATTATGTTGAAATTTAGACAAGGGGGGATAGGCTTGGAGGATAGGGTTGATGGCCTTTACTTTGATTGTTTTTGGGCAGGACCTGGGGGTGGGACCTGGCTAGCACTAAGAGGAAGGCTCGTGATGTGGGGGAGGAGCCAATTTGACAAGGCTGATAAGTCTAGAATGTTTGTTTGGGAGGAGGTTATTTGAGTGAGCAGGCAGTTTGTCGGGGGTGGGGGTTTGTTTATTTAATTGTAATTTATTTTTAAGTTCTTTTGTTGTTCATTGGGGTTGGGGGGGGGATGTGATACATGCGTCGATACGGTCTGGGGGGTGTTACAGTTATTATGGGTTATTTTGTTGCATTTCATTGTTTGTCGTTATGTTTTATATTTTTTGTAAAAAATTCCAATAAAAATTATTTTAAAAAAAATTAAAGCTTTGCACATTTGAAGAGTCTGGGAGCTAAAGTGGTGAATTTTAATGGTACCAGACTAGGCTCCAGAAATCCTGGGGGAGCCAGGTGTTTCAGCTGCTCTTTGATAGTCCGGCCCGGGGCTGGCAAACTTAAATAATAGGAGAGTTTGTTTCCGGGTGGAGCGGGTTATAACTGATCAGGGTGGACGGTACGTGATGGTGATAGGGGCATTAGAGGGGAAGTCGATGGTTCTAGTGAATGTGTATGCCTGGAATTGGGATGATGAACTGCTGGCTACAGTGCCGGATTTGGATCCCCACCAATTGATTTTGGGAGGTGATTTAAACTTTGTGTTGGACCCGAAGGTGGATTGTTCCAGGCTGAAATCTTTGCTCCTGGCTGGGGTGGCAAAGGTATTGGCTGTATTTATGGAGGAGACGGGAGCAGACCCGTGGCAGCGTACACGCCCTGGGGAGAAGGAGTTCCCGTTTTTCTTCGGTATACAAGACTTATTCGAAGATTGATTATTTTGAGTCGGACTCTTCTCGCTGGGGTGAGGAAGGCTGACTACTTGCCAGTGGTTATTTCAGATCATGCCATCACCATCAGTTCTTCGGCCCCAGGCCCACTGCCTGCCCTACCCAATGGGTGAGTTAAAGAAAATCCCCTTTCATGTTGCCCCCACCCCCGACAAACTGCCTGCTGACTCAAATAACATTGGGTGGACCTGGTCTTGGCGGTTGGTCGGGAGCGTCGTGGGGATGGCGGGTAGACAGAGGGCTGTTATTGGATTTGGGGTTCTGAGTGACGATTGAGGAACATACAGGAGTCTGTGGAACATAATGATAATGGGGAGGCTGCCCTCAATTTTGTGGGAGGATCTGAAGGTCGTGGTCAGGGGAGAGATCATCACATTTAAGGCACGTGTGGACGGGGAGGCGTGACAAAAACTGATGGGTGAGATTCCAGGGGTGGATTGTAGGTTTACGAGGGATGCATCCCCCGAGCCTTCGACATGCAGGGAAAAACTGTAAATGCAGTTTGACTTGTTGTCAACCGACAGGGCGGTGCGGCAATTGAGGTGGCTGAAAGGGGCGGTGCATGAGTATGGGGAAAAGGCCAGCCTCACTAATTGGAGGTGGCAGGAGGCAACCAGGGAGATTGTCCAGGTTAGGGATTTGGAGGCTGGGTTGGTCTCCGCCCCGGATAAGGTGAAGGGAGTGCTTCGAACCTTTTAAGAGAGGTTATATAGGTTGGAGCTGTCAGAGGACGAACGAGGAATGGCAGAGTTCCTGGAGGGGGGGGGTGGGGATTTTCCGTTTCCCATGGTGTGGGAGGATTCGTGGGAGGAGCTGGAGGCGCCATTCGGCATAGAGGAGATTAAGGCATCGTTGAAGCATATTGAAGCAGGGAAGGCACCAGGGTCAGGTGGGTTCTCGGTAGAATTTTGAAAGGTAAATCAAAAATAGGAGGCCATTCGACCCTTTGAGCCTGCTCCGTCATTCATCATGATCGTGGCTGATCATCAAGTTCAATAACCTGATCACGCCTTCCCCCATATCCCTTGATCCCTTTAGCCCCAAGAGCTATATCAAATTCCTTCTTAAAATCACACAACGTTTTGGCCTCAATTACTTTATGTGTTAGCAAATTCCACAGATTCCCCACTTTCTGGGTGAAAATATTTCTCCTCACCTCAGTCCGAAAAGGTTTACCCCTGATCCTGAAACTATTACCCCTAGTTCTGTAAGTTTTTGGATCAGTTAGGTCCGTTATTGCTGAACATGGTTAGGGACTCTTTGGTGCTTGGGGCAGCCGTCCATCTTACTGCTCCTGAAAAAGGATAAGGACCCCACAAATTGCCTGATCTCCCTGTTAAATGTAGATGCCAAGGTATTGGCATTAATGTTGGAGCCTTGTCGCCCAGAGGTAGTGAGGGAAGATCTGACGGGGTTCGTGAAGGAGTGGAAGTTGTCATCGAATGTGTGGAGAACGTGTGTTGAATGTGGTGCCCACCTCCGCGGCCGGGCCGATACTGGAGATAATTCTATCTTTAGACGCGGAGAAGCCATTTGACCGGGTGGAGTGGTGGTACCTTATTGCATGAAGAATCGTTTGGGTTTGGACATGAGTTTGTGTCGTGGATGCAGTTACTGTATGCAGCCCCATTTTCTAGCATTTGCACCAGCATCATGAGCCCGGGGGTATCGGTTGCATTGGGATATGAGGCAGGACGTCTCCCTTGTTGTTTACGTTGGCAATTGAGCCGTTGGCTACGCTTTGAGGGCCTCAAATGCATGGAGTGAGATCACTAGAGGTGGGGTGGAACATAGGGTGTCGTTATATGCAGATGATTTACTGCAGTACGTTATATACCCCGGGGTATCTATAGGGAATATTATGGATATTTTGCAGTGCTTCGGTGCCTTCTCTGGTTACAAGTTGAACATAGGGAAGAATGAGTATTTTCGATACATAGTGGTCCAGGTGGTGGTGGGTTGAGCACGCCTTCAGAGGCTGAATTATACGAGCGTAGTGGGTAGAGTTAAGGCAGACTTGCCGAGGTGAGCTAGTCTCGTTATTGTTGGCGGGCCAGGTTCAGTCGGTTAAGGTGAACACCTTGCAGAGATTTGTATTTTTATTTTAGTGTCTTACAGTGTTCCTTCCCAAGTTGTTTTTCTGAAAGGTTGAGCGGCTTACTTCTTGGTTATTTGGGTGGGTAAGGCCCCGAGGATTCAGAAGGAAGTCCTCCAGAAGAAAACACAGGGTCTAGCGCTGCAAAATTTGCAGGTCTCTGGGT
This sequence comes from Scyliorhinus canicula, assembly GCF_902713615.1. Classification (NCBI taxonomy): domain Eukaryota; kingdom Metazoa; phylum Chordata; class Chondrichthyes; order Carcharhiniformes; family Scyliorhinidae; genus Scyliorhinus; species Scyliorhinus canicula. Next base: position 158,871,096 of record NC_052150.1, read on the forward strand.
TCAGATGGAGTCAGGGTTATGTAGGTGGACAGGTTTGGGGCATTGGTAACAGCGCCACTTCCATTCGCACCGGATGTGCTGGAGCTGTGGACAGGTGTGAGGGAGGATGTCCTGGCTTTCGCCTCTTGGTGGCGCGGAGGCGGATCCTGTTGGGCTACAGGTTGGCAACACCGGCGAGTGCTTGGGGATCTGATGGGAGTTTTTGCACCACGAGAAGGTCAAATATACTGAGGGGGTTGAATTGAAGGGCTCTACCGGAGGTGACCGCCGTTCATATTGTATTTCAGAGTTGGCCACTGGTGGCTGTTGGGGAAGAGGTGGGGGAATGAGTAAGTGGGGGGGGTCTCATTTTCTTTTTTTGTATTTCACAGGTTGGAAGGTTGTGTTGGGGATTTATTTGGAGTTTGTCTGTTTTGTAATTTTGTATAAAATGCTAAAGATTTAATAAAAACAGTTCCAAAAAAAAAGTGAATGCGAAACCTTGCTGCGTTATTCCTTGAGCTACTGTATTAAATACAAGTTTGAATTTCTTTAAAAAGTTATCTGCCTCCATGGAGATCATAACAGGATACACACCATCAAAATTGAGAGAACAAGTTGATAAAAAGATTATATTTTATAAATAGAGACAATATGGACAGCTTCGCTCCCATTTTTGCCAACAGGTTATTCTGTGGGTCCAGTGGTTGTATCCACTTTAAGGATATGGAGGCAGTTCAGACAGCATTTAGGCTGGGGTCTTTGTTGAAGTTGGCCCCTATTTGTACTAACCACCTGCTTGGCCATACCGGATGCCATGTTCAGGGTACGGGGAAGGAAGGGATTAGAGAGAATGAGACTTTTCTTTGGCAAGGCGATTCGCCAACTTAGAGGAATTAACAGGGTTGAACTCATTTAGGCAACTCCAGGTCCGGAATTCAGTGAAGAACACTTTCCCAGAGGCACCGCCAACATCTCTAATGGAGAGGATACTTTTACTTGCGGGGTCAGAGGAGATTAATAAGTCTGGAATCTATGGGCGGACCCTATCGGAAGAAGTAAACTCAGTGGATGGAGCAAATAGGAAGTGGAGGGAGGGGGGTCTGCCGTAGCTGACGAGGTGTGGAGTGAGATCTTTCGCAGGGTGAACTTCACTTCCTCATGTGTGAGGCTGGGCTTGATCCAGTTTAAGGTAGTGTTTAAGGAGAGGTTGAGTAGTTTTTCCACCTGGAGGTGGATGATAGGTATGAGAGGTGTTCCGGGGGCCCAGCCAACCACATGCACATGTTCTGGTCCTGCCCCAACCTTGTGTGCTTTTGGGTCTCCTTCTTCAGCACCATGTTGCCGATTTTCAATATCGAACTGGAGCCCTGTCCTTTTGTTGCCATATTTGGGTTGTCAAACCTGCCAGGGCTGTAGGGCTCCGTCCCAGAGGCAGATATCCTTCCCTTCATCTCGTTGATTGGCTGGAGGCAAGTCCTGCTGAGGTGGAAGTTCCCAGCCTCACCAAGTGCCCTGGCCTGTTAGGGGATGTAATGGAATTTTTATACCTAGAGAAGGTTATGTGCACGATGAGGGGATCAGTTGATGGGTTCTACTGGAGGTGGTGACCTATTATTACTTATTTCAGGGAACTAACCATCGTCAGTTGCTTTGGGGGGCGGGGATTGACAACTTTAATCAAAACAGATTAAAAAACGTAGAGACAATATAAAGACAGAGGTAATTCTAAACTTGAACAAATCATTGGGTAGGCTACAGTGAAACAGTGTGTTCAGTTTCACAAGCTTCAGGACATACAGCAAACACAGAAAAGATTTACTTTAATGACACCAGTTAAAAATGTCTTCAGTTTGGAAGACAGGTGAGAGACGTGTGGAAATCTTTTCAATCAAACAAAAAGTTAACAAGTGATCTGATAATTGCTCATAATTACAAAGGACATTAATAAGGTAAATAGATAAAAGTTATGGTCTGGCACATCCGTAACCACAGAGTATAAATTTGACCACTGAAAGAATTAAGGGAAAAGATGGGGGATTTTAAAAAAAATCCAGAGCATGGCAGATTCCTAGTATGCCACATCAAAAACAGCGTGGAAGCAAAATGTTCAATAGCAAATAGCTTTACAAAAAGAATCAAAGGATACTGGTCAATCTTCTGCAGTGTTACACTAAAACAGCCAAGATTAAATGTAGCCGACAGATGAAGTAGTGAAGAGAGAATATTTGGATTATGGGCTACAGATGCAATTCAAATTCCACAATAAAGTCTTTAAAAAACGTTTTTTAAAAAAAACAATACTTGGATTTTATGTTTTAAACAACAAAACTTGCAGTTATCTAGGATGCAGGAAACAGGGAGTTGAAACATAGGAGTTTCCCTGCAACATAGACTGAGGAGCTGAATGACTCAAAACTGAAATGAGACTGGATTACCACGAACAGGAGGATATAACGACAGTGTGAAGAGTTTACTTACTCAGTTTGCATTATAAATGTGACCACAGGAATTCGGAACAACAACATTTTTTACCAAAGTGTAACAAAATTGTGACACCACGATGAAAACATTACAACAGGACGCAAGGTTTTGTAGACAGGAAGTGGGTGCAGATTGAAGATTTTGAGGAAAGAATAAGGACAATGGACTGCTCAGTAAACTGCTCTTTCAGAAAGTGGCCACAGGCTTTATAGGTCAGAAAGTTACCTTTTGTGCTGTTGTAAATGTTGTAAAATAAAACAATCCGCTTACTTAATAACTCCTTCCAGGCTGGTGTTTTGCAAGGTTTGTATATCAGGTTGGCAATCACTAAACAGCAGCAGTAGTCTTTATGGACTATTTAAATTATTGACTTTATTTCACCTACCTCCTTTGAGAGCTCTGCTCAGTTGTTCCATCTTTTCTTTGGCAGTTTTCAGAAGACGTTGCTCTAACTAATAAATGACAAAAAGGGCCTATTTTTACTCGATTCAAAGTTGGCAGTTCTAAAATACAAGTATTCTTTCCATAACATACCTTATAACTATGCTCGTGATTTTTAAATCTTGTGTAGTAGTGCATAAATCTGTCAAGTTCCTGAAATTTCTTGTGCTTTTTCTCAGCCTGAAACAGAAAATATATTTCCTAACTTAAAAAATCTCAGGAATCGGTTCAGAAAATGTATACAATATCTACTGAAAGAGATTGAGATAAATTTTAAAAGAATTATTCAATATTAAATTCAAAGTTAGGAGAAATTAAGAAGTTAAAAGGACAAGCTAAAACATCAAATTTAAAAGAAAATAATAATTGAAAAGTTTAAGATTTTACCTATGATCCATTTTGGATTATGCACATTTATAAAAAGCATATTTAGTCTACCATACTATGTTGGAAAACTATCACAATGTTTCTCTCTTCCTCCATGAACCCCATCACCCCCTGTCCTTACTTTTTAAAAATAAATTTAGAGTACCCAATTATTTTTTGTTAAGGGGCAATTTAGCATGGCCAATTCACCTAACCAGCACATCTTTTTGGGTTGTGGGGGTGAGACCCACGCAGACACAGGGAGAATGTACAAACTCCACACTGACAGTAACCCGGGGCCAGGATTGAACCCGGGTCCTCAGCGCCATGAGGCAGCAGTGCTAACAACTGCGCCACCGTGCCACCCCCCACCCCTGTCCTTACTTAACACATGACTAAGCAATGACGAGTGAAGAAGTCTTGGAAGACGAGAACAAACCACAGAATCTAGAAGGAGACAATCACAATAAGAGGTATACTGAAACCATTAACGCATTCATTTTATTTCCCACTTAAATGCGCACCTCAGCTGTCATTTCCTTGGACTGTTCTTCAACCTGTTGGATGACTTCATATCGAGTGCATCTATAATAGCCTCCAGTGGATGAGCTGTGCTTTTTCCATTCTTCCAAACAAATCCAACAAAAATCATATTTGCACTGTGGAAAAAGACAGCAACCTTGGATTTTTCCTCATTCCACTCTTAAACATCAAATATTTCTGCAAACTTATCAAAGAAGCAATGCAACCATATGCATGAAAAAAAACAGGTACTTCATTAAATATACTGAATATTAAATTTAAATAATTCCTTATGAATGATAGTCAATGACTTTTCATGTACACCTGCCACAATATTACTTCTATAGGCTTTAATGCGGCATTACAAATTATCTTTTTAAAAAACCTCATGCATAACCCAAAAGCAAAAATACTGTGCACTTATTTATTAGGACTTCTGGCATCAACATTCAAGGTCCAGAATTTGGATGATGAACCAATAACGTGCAATGCTCTCTCAAAATTAAATGTAATTAAATACAATGAAAAATTATCAAGATAAATTTCAAAGCAAATTCACAGAAAAACTATGACAAACTGAAAGTTTTCAGTACAACTCATTCAGTATGGGTCTGCACTCAACCTATAAGCATTTCATGCTCTCCAAATGGTTCATATAATATGTTCAGTGACTGTGCTACCTTAGCTAGGGCCATCCCATCAATTCACGTGTCTGGATAAGTTAGTATAATTAAATGCAATATCCTATTCAGCAACACTGCTGCATGAACAGAGAGATGCCTAGCCAAGGTTATCACATGGTTGCGGATGATATCTTCCAAAAACTACTTGACAATGAAGTTGCTACATTTAATAAGGCACTAAATAGGTAATGGTCTACCTATTTGGCACACAAAGCCAATTTATTTATGGGAATCTGCAACTAAGTCCAAGGAAAAATATGTGATTCTGTGATATCAGGCAATATTATTTTGAGTAAAAACATGGAGTAGCTCTGGCAAAATGGGGAAACGAATGAAAAGGAAAATAAATAAAGTGAGCAGAAATATGTTTTGAAGTACCATAAATGAGGAGCTGAACATGACATCCAGTGTGGAAATGAAGAATTTGCTTATTTGTCTAATTGTGTTAACTATTTTTGTTATAAAAAGCCAATTTAAGGACTTGTGCTTGAAATGAAATATGTCCATCAATTTGTCAGACCAAATAGATAATCAGATAAAAATGTCACAATATACTCTGATATCCGCATAAACACAAAAGTGTTAACATAATAATAATATTTGTTATTGTCACAAGTAGGCTTACATTAACACTGCAATGAAGTTACTGTGAAAATCCCCTGGTCGCCCCACTCCTGCGCCTGTTCAGGTACACCGAGGAAGAATTCAGAATGTCCAATTCACCTAACAAGCACGTCTTTCGGGACTTTTTCCCAACATTTGCCCAACATTCATGGAGTGAAACATTGCTTAGATTGAGCAGAGCAATTTCTTTGTGTCATTTTACATTGCTTACCTTGGCACATTGCATGTGATTGCAGCCCTCATTCTTTTGAATTGGAGATTTGCAGTTGGCGCATGGTTTAGAGTTAGACAACAACCATAGACAGTTGGCAGCATCTTCAAATGCTTCATTTACACCAGCAACTATTACCACAACAGAATATAGTTTGCAAAACAAAAGAAGTAATTATCAACTTTGATTACTACCACTAACCACTTGGAACATTGCAGAAAGTTATGTTACATATATTGCCTATATTTTAGGCCATTACAACATGAAGTACACAAGCTCTGTTTCCTAATCTTAATTATGCTGCCATGGGAAAGTGTCAGTGAGGACTCAAAAATAATTAAGATTCAAATTCATCCAGGCTACTGTCATGCGTTTGCAGAGTTTAAAATATTGACAGATGATCAACTGCAGGTTGGCTATCATAAATGTGAATTTCCAAACCAATCAGCTGGATAAAACAAAAAACAGCATTTTGCTTTTCATAAACCTGGGCACCAAATCCCAAAAAACGGAAACAAAGTTGAATTTGTACAAAGCATTATTTAGGTCCCACTGTGTTGTATGACCACCCCCATTGTGATAAGGGCATTACAGCCATAGTGCATAGTTCACATTTTAAGGGATGGTGCCAGGAATGTAAAGCCAGAAGAGAAGATTTAAAATACTCGGGAGTATTTTCAGTCAAAGAGAAGATGAAGGAGGAAATTCAACAGGTGTTTAAACATACGAAGCATTTTGATAGAATATATCTGTGGGAGGTGGCGAGACAAATTTTCTCTTAAACATTTTGTCATAAAGTGCATTCTTGCACCCCGCCACACCACCCACTCACCCACCGAGTGGAAGTAACCAAAGCACAATGCAATAAACAACAAAAGAAGAAACTTTAATGTGGAAGCAATTGGGGGCCCAACAAAAGCATGGACTGGGTCGAGGAAGGGGAGAGATAGAGAGGCATATGGTGAAATGTTAACATTTCAGCAATGTATCTAACTACAGAAATGTTGAAGTATCTACAAAGAATCAGAAAAGAATATGAAGCAACAATCTTACGTTCTTCTGGTTTCATTTCTGTAATTTTCTGTAGCCACTTTTTCCACGTTTGACAATCACAGGGTTCGTGGGCTTCTCCCAGACACTCCCTATGGGTAATAATAAATTAACATCCTAAAATATGTCAGTTAATATACTCATGTATAAAATATTTGTAGTTACAAATCCATTTGGATCTAAAGATTTAGGATGTTGGTAGCCCAGTGCTGCAGAGTTGCATTATGGCAGTGCACCAAGTAATAGAATGAAGCGTCCTTTGCATCAATATTTCAGGCGGATTCTGATCTAAGTTAGGGTACTGGAAGGAACCACTGAGTGGAGGGGAGATAGTCAAGAAACAAGAAATGCAGTACTGGTTTAAAGTTAGCAGCTGGGTTTGTATATTTGATCTGAGATGTCATTTGCCTACCTTTTCTGCAGGAGAATAGAGAGCATAGGGCATATACAGGTAGCAAACTGTGAGAAGGGAAAGAGAGATTTACAGTGCAGAGCAGGTAAAGTGCATTACCCAGAGGTATTTTGCACAAATTTTCCCTCTATTTGCCTTTTTATACTCTTTATTTTAACCAATTAGTCAAAATTATTAACCGATGAAGATGTGGCATTTCGAGGCCATTAACAATGCTCCTCTACGGCTGCTAGGAGGAGGAAAGAAATACTATGACATTCACCTCTTAAATCTTTCCCCCTGTATTGGAAATGCCACTGCCTCCAATTGGTGGCTTAATGGAACGCAGATTGGAAATGGAGTAGAACCGTTTCTCTCTCTGGGATACTGTTATTCAGAAGTATGGAATAGCTACACTGCATAAAGTTGATTAAGCACATTCACTGCTCTCTGCAGCAGGGATTCCTAAACAAATCAATTACAAATTAATTGAAGTATCAAAAAGAGAAAGGGCAACAAGGTGGCACAGTGGTTAGCACGGCTGCCTCACGGTGCCGAGGTCCCAGGTTCGACCTCGGCTCTGGGTCACTGTCTGTGTGGAGTTTGCATATTCTCCTTGTGTTTGCGTGGGTTTAGTCCCCACAACCCAAAAGATGTGCAGGGTAGGTGGATTGGTCACGCTAAATCGCCCCTTAATTGGAAAAAACTGAATTGGGTACTCTAAATTTATAAAAAAGAAAAAATTTATCAAAAAGTGTCAAAATCTAATTCCAAAGAATAAAAATTATATACATTAGTAGTCTCTCCTGCATACTGAGACGAATGCATAGTCTCAAGTGATACGAAGACATTGGGTGCTGTTATAAAGTTTTATAAGATTATTACATTATACAACTGTAGCTTTAAATTCAGGGTAAATGAAGGGGATCATGTGACCTGTTCTGCTGTCTGCCTGACAGGAGCTTAGATGATTGATTGTTAGAGATCAAGGAAAAGTTCAAGATAATTTTAATGTGAAGGTGAAAACTATTTACACATAGAAATAATGGCTGCAGTCTCGGAGTTCACAATAAGTAGATTCAGAGTCTATCAAAGCACCAGAAAGGTATGAAGGTACCAGGTTGTAAACTATTGTGCTGTAAACTGACCATTTACTTCAAAAATGAAAGACAGTTAGGTTCTCAAGGAGCTCATTAGGATTTCTACCTAGATACAAGGTTAATGTGCTTCAGATTGCCAAATGGAAAAGGGTAGACAAAGCCATTTTTGAGATCAGGTTCCAAGCTTCCCACAAATGAAGCAGTATGTCAGACAGTAGTCTGTGTGCAGCAGAGAGCTGGATATGGGAGGGAGATGGTTTCTAGTTGAAGAGACACAACTGCAGCCTTCGAGAGTTTCTTTTTTCTTTAAATTTAAGAGTACCCAATTCATTTTTTCCAATTAAGGGACAATTTGGCATGGCCAATCCATCTACCCTGCACATCTTTGGGTTGTGGGGATGAAATCCACGCAGACATGGGGAGAATGTGCAAACTCCACACGGACAGTGACCCAGAGCCGGGATCGAACTTGGGACCTCAGCGCCGCGAGGCAGCAATGCTAATCACTGTGCCACCGTGCTGCCGGGGGAAGAATGATCAGAACAGCCTTAACTGCTTTTGGGGAACTTAAGACACACTCTGAAAAATAAGGACAGCCTAGAGAGAGTCACTCAAAGTTACTATTTGGCAAAACGGGAACCCATAGGAAGCAACTGCAGATGGCTTGCTAAAAGGCGTGTATTTCTGGGGAGAATATGATGCGAGTTAAGTACAAAAGATGAACATTCCTTTTTGTAGCTTAATTTCTTTTTGTAGGCAACTTATACTTTAGCGTTCAGTCAGTAGGGCTTTTAGGCATTTGTTACAAGTCTTAAAATGTGAAATCTTGCCAAAACATTCTTTCAGCAAGCAACTGGAAGTTCAAATGTCAGAGGCTTTTCACAGTAACTTCATTTGAAGCCTACTTGTGACAATAAGCGATTTTCATTTTTCATTTCATCAGTCTCTATTATGGTGATCGTACCAATGTGCAGTGAATTCCGATTTCCACTACAGGACTTGAGCACAAAAAACAATTCTGACACTCCAGTGCAGTACTGAGGGAGCACTGTACCAGAGGAAGTGTCTTCTTATGGATGAGATGTTGAGCTGGGATCTTATCGGTCTCATTGGGTGTCTGTAAAAGATCCTATGGGACTATTGAAAAAAAATGCAGGGGAGTTATCCCTAGGAGCAGGGAGAGGCGCTTTGAGGATGAGGATGGAGGCAGGCTCTTGCAAGGGGTCGAGTTTGCCCCAGGGAAGTTCTTGGGGAGTCCTGTGGTGGTGGCCACAATGAAAATATGGAGGCAATTTCAGCAGCACTTTAGTTTGGGGGAATGGTCAAAGTTGATGCCGATCCGAGGGAACCATGGATTTGAGCCCAGGAGGATAGATATGAGGTTTCGGGGATGGGGGGAAGTGAGGGGTGATGGAAATAAAGAACTTGTTTTTGGAAGGGCAGTTTGCAAGTTTGGAGGATTTGGAAGAGAAGTTTGGGTCCCACATGGGAAGGGTTTCAGGTTCATACAGGTGCAAGATTTTGCGAATAAGGTTTTCCTGACCTTTCCGGTAGCACCATCCTCCTCATCGTTGGAGAGTGTGTTGTCAGTAATGGGGTTGGGGTCATCTGGGCGATCTATGGGAGAAGTTTGGAAGAAGGTAAGGCATCTTTGGAGGGTGTGAAGGCCAGGTGGAAGGAGGAGCCGTGGATGGCGCTGGAGGAGGGGTTGTGGTGTGAGGCGCTGTGGAGGATGACAGCCTCAACCTCGTGCGTGAGGCTGGGGCTAATACAGTTAAAGGTAGTACATAGAGCGGACCTGACAAAGTCGAGGATGAGCCGGCTGTTTGAGGGGATGGAGGATATTTGTGAGCTGTGTGGGAGGGACCCAGAGACTCACATACACATATTTGGGTCCCGTCTGAAGTTGGAGAAATTTTGCAGATCGTTCTTCAGCACCATGTCGGCGATCTTGCATGTGGGCTTAGAGCCCAGTCCCCTGGGGACCATATTCGGGGTGTCAGGCTTGCCGGAGTTGTAGACGGGAGCGGGGTCAGATGTTTTAGCCTTTGCTTCATTGATCGCTCGCAGGCGGGTTCTGTTGGGGTGGAAGTCAGCTTCTCCACCCTGTGCCTTGGTGTGGCTGTGGGATTTAATGGAGTTCGCGCACCTCAGGCAGGAGCCACCAAATGTGCGACCACTCATTCCATGGCTGCCACCGGAAGTCATATTGACATTAATTTATTAACAATGTTTTTTTTTTAAATTTAGAGTACCCAATTCATTTTTTCCAATTAAGGGGCAATTTAGCATGGCCGATCCACCTACCCTGTGCATCTTTGGGTTGTGGGGGCGAAACCCACGCAAACACAGGGAGAATGTGCAAACTCCACACAGACAGTGGCCCAGAGCCGGGATCGAACCTCAGCGCCGTGAGGCAGCAGGGCTAACCCACTGTGCTGCCCTGCTTTATTAACAATGATAAAGGAAACAATGATAAGCAAGTCCCCTAATATATTCCCTTAATTGTGCAGTGGATATAAATGAATTAATTTTAAATAGAAAAGAGTACTTATGTGACAGAATTCCACAGGCCTGAAACAAAAACAGAAAATACAGGATAATCTCAGCAGGCCTGTCAGCATCTGTGGAGAGAGAAGGGAGCTAACGCTTCGAGTCTGGATGACTCTTTTGTCAAAGCATCACAATTTCTCGGCAGAACAGGTGTAGGAGCTGAAATGCAAAAGTGAGTTACAACAGCATCCTCACTGGCAGCAAAGTGTAATTACAGCATTAAAACCTTACACAAGTGTTAGAACTGCGTATATTTCAATTTTGTGGGAACAGTTCGAAACAGGAAGAAGGAATTTGTAACTAGGATGCAAGGTTTCGTAGACAGCAAGCATGTGCAGACTTAACATTCTTAATTAATTCCAGATAAATTTTCACGTTGTACTATCATTATTTGCAGCATGGCTGACAGGCTGAGCAGCAGAGCCCTGGGGGAAAATGAGACAGCAGGTGCACCACAGCATGAAGGGGCTGAGTAGAGCACAGATAATCAGAAAACAATTATGGCTATGTTGTGCATTTTTAAAAAGAGTCAGTCAATACTCCAGGTCTAATTGGCCAATGTTCATAATTGATAGGAAATATGATAATAGCAGCAAAAAGCTCAGAATTCCATGCATTAAATAGAATTTGATCTTTTTACTGGCTGGAAATCAATACGACTACCATACTACTTGGTCTGTAATAAGCAATCAACCCTGAACATGCATGAAGAGACAGTCAGGATGGAAGACTCATTCCAAGGTTAAAGGAATGGTCGATAGAGTTCAGAGATCAGATTAATTGAAGGTACATTATATACTTAGCCGATTATTTCGTAACATCCAAATTGGTACCCAAGATATAGCACCATCTGCTATTTTCCCCAAATCCCTGACAACAGAAAAGCATGTCTACGAAGCAGCTGAATAATTAGGAAATTCTGAAATCCAAATTTCTGTGCACTAACCAACAGAAGAGGTGTCCTTTTCCACAATCCACCGCTGGTGCACTGAGCAGAGGGAAACTCAGCTGATCCATTGTAGAACCTGATCTTTGACAGGTCAGTCTTACTGCCCTTTCACAGCCAGGAGTGGGACACCATCTGATAACAGGATTATTTTCCACAAATGCCTAAAAACAAAAAGATTATACCATATTGAATCCTGACCAGTACAAATATTAAACACCTCGGAAAAGAAAAGTGGGTTCAGTGGCTTCTTGTTTCTGGGAGCTAGACCCGAATCTAGCCTAGAATGAAGCATACCTGAAGCCTTCAAAGTGAAATATTCAGATCTATTTTGTCAGTTTGTTTACAACAAGGGGTTTTGCAAAACATTTATTCAAATTAAATCTTCACCTATTTCGGAAAATTTTCGTATTACTGCATTTTTATCGATGTTGACTTGCCTCCGTCAAACAGAAGAGGGTTGAACTTTGGGCCTTCTTTTTTGTACATCCCAGTTACGTTACTCACTTTAAAAAAAGCATTAAGCTCTCAGAGGAATTGTACGGTTCTATTTTAGTTTTGTTTTACTTCCCTTTAAAGTGAAGGTCATTACTTGTGTGGTATTTAACATTTATATTATTGCGATAGAAGTAAGACATGTTTTACAAAGTCAATGATTAGAAGTATTTTGCAATATTGCAATTTTTATTGCTTAAGTGGACGCTATCTTTTGAATGGCAGTAGAGCATTTTCTGACAACAAGGTGCTACAAAATGTTGACCACAGCACCATTAGAACGTGCTTTAACTTTATCTCACCAGCCATGGAATGACAGGTTACTGCTCTATATTTTATTGACAACATCAGGGTGACAATTATACTGAATGATACTGAAGTCCAAACAGGTGCTTGCCCAGTGTTGCAACTCAGGATGGAACTGAACCAACGTATCAGGACGGACCCTGTTTAATCCCCTGGTCTTTGCTGTTGTCTAATTGCAGTTCTCCTACTTATGGATTTGTTAAAGGAAGGTGTTGCTTCACAAATGTGATTGAATTTGTTGAGGAAGTGACAAGAAAGGTTGATGAAGTAGTGCAGTGGATTTTGTATACATGGATTTTAGCAAGGTGCTTGACAAGGTCCTACATGGCAGATTGATCAAAAAATAAAAGCCCATGGGATATAGGACAATGTGGCAAACTGGATAAAAAGTTGGCTTAGTAACAGGAAACAAAGGGTAATGATCAATGGATGCCCTTGCAAATGCAAAGTCATTTCAAGTGGTCTTCCACAGGGCGAGGTGTGGGGACCCTTTCTGTTTGTGTTATATATCAACGATTTGGACGGTAACGTAAAGGTACGATTGGGAAATTTGCAGACGACATAAATATTGGCCGAATGGTCTAGCTATATTCTTCAAAATGATATAGATTGGTGAAGTGGACGATAAAATGACAGAGAATTTAACAGAGAAGTGTGAAGTCATGCATTTAGGGAGGTCAAACAGTTATAGGGAGTACACAATAAATGGGAATATACTAAGAGGGATAGATGAAGTAAGAGATCTTTGAGTACAAGTACACGGATCACTCAAGTTAGCAGTTCACGTTTACAGGGTTGTAAAGAAAGCGTATGGAATGCTCTCCTTCATTGGCAGAGCCGAATATAAAAGTAAGGATAGAATGTTGGAATTGTATAAAACACTGGTGTGGCCACAACTGTAGTAGTGTCTGCAATTCTGATCACCACATTACAGGAAGGATGTAATTGCTCTGGAGAGAATGCAGAAGAGGTTTACAAGAATGTTGCTAGGGCTAGGAAAGTGTAGTCACAACAAAAGATTGGATAGATTGCAGTGAAATGCCTTGGAACAAAGAAGACTGAGGAGTGACTTAATTGAGGTGTACAAAATGATGAGGGGAAGAGATAGAATGGACAGGATGAAATTTCTTCCCTTGGTAGAGAATTCTAGAACCAGGGGACATAGATTCAAGATAAGTGGCAGAAGGTGTAGTGGAGACATTTGGAAGAACCTTTTTATGCAGAGGGTAGTGGGAGTCTAGAATCCGCTGCCCAAGATGGTGATGGAGGCAGAGACCCGAAGTAACTGAGTCATGAAGAGCAGAAGCTTGGAGGTTTGATTCTTAGTATCCATTCTCAACAGGTGTCACGAGGTTACTACAGTTGATCTTAGCATACCCGAGGTAGGAAAGTGATAATGAATATATAAAGATGTAAAACCATTTCATTCTCTAGCTTATCTTTCCATAGGTACCTGCAGTGTTTAGCACTCATTCTCCTCCTCTCCCCATTAACCCAGGATGCAATTGACTCCTGAATTAATCCAGAATTTGGCTTCACTATCACTTTAATTTTTATAACCATGACTACTTGCCCTGTAATTGCAACTGGAAACGGAACAACCCTTTCCTGCCAATTTAGTGTCTTGGTAAGTGGACAATGTTAATGCCCTGACATTTTAACATTTACATGCTGTGTAACCAAAAGCATGAATACTAAATTAAGTAGTGAAGTACATTTTCAATGTGGCTACTGGTTCCAGAGCTTACCTTAATGTCAAACTGCAAGTAACGTTTGTCCATCTCTCTGGAAACCAAGTTTTCTATGATATCTACAGGAACTAGCTGAAAGCAGTCAAAGGCGGGACAGATTATATTGTGGGCTTCTCCCTCTTGAATCTTGATATTCAAAAACCTGCAAAAAGCATGAACTATTACTGTAAATACTGGGAAAGTGAACTGGGTGTTGACATTTAATCACTAGACTTGAAAACAACAAAATCATAAATTTCACAGATTTTGCAATCAGTGATAATTTTCACCAGCTGTTCATTACAGTTCGACAGCCTTTCTATGGGTTTTGTACTGAAACTGATTTTAAGTAAGAATCCATTTCAACACGTACATATGGAAAGGGTCACTTTTAATTAAAGCATTAAACTGAAAATCCTTCAAATTACACTTTGCAGTAACTGTCAATGTCATTCATAAGACATTTTGCAGTCAGGATGAATTACCTTAAATGTACCTGGCAGTGTTTAGCCAGCATGGTCAACAAAAATTAAAATTTCAGTCAGTGAAGATTTAAATTCATCTCTCAGACTGGAAGTTTTGTACTCAAAGAGACAGTTCCTCATTCTTAAACTACAGTTTCAGCTTGGATAAAATCAAAGGCCCAAATATCCCAGTATCTGAATCGGAAATGGGAATTAAGTTGGGAGACGTGTCATGACCTCCCCAAAGTTCTAATGCGCAGACATGCGCTGAAATTGCCTTGGAAGTTGTAACCTTCCAACGGCTGATTTACATTGCCTGGGAACCTCTGCGAAAATCTCCAACATTGGGACCTGTGTCAGGGGCTTGGGCCAGATATGCAGTACTTATCTGCATATTTACCCTGGAAATGTTATGCTGGTTAATACGTGGTCTAACTCAGAGCACCATAATCAACATCATCACACCAATCATTCCCCTGAGCCAAGCACACTAGTCACCAGTACCACCACCTTCCCTCCACTCCACCCTCCTAACCTACTGAAAGATTTGGACTGAAAAATACAGCAACTATTGCCATGAAAAGAGGGCACATCCTGTCTTTGCCTGTTTTTCTTCCGTCCTGCAATCTTCCACAGGGATGAATGTACTGACTTTTCGTTGCTTCAGCTGGAATTGGAAGTCCTGACTGAAAAGTCACCAACGGGTTGGGTCGCAGAAATCTTCATGGGCAGCATCAATGCGTGCAGCATCGATGCTGACCAGAAGATCTGGGCCAAAAATGGTTTGTGATCAATGTTGATGCGTCCTTTTAGCATTTAAACACATTCAAGTGTTGGAACTTTCTAGTTAATTTCTAGATTGAGAAAAAACTCAAACAAAATTGAAACTTAAATCCACGCAAGATATCTAGCGTAATAACTTCTCTTCCCACTCTGACAGCATCAGCTCAGGAGTCCCTTAAAGATGCATCCTTGTACTTTTCCTTAACTAAATGCTGCCCATGGCAGTAACATCTGTAAATTTACTTGTATGCTATTACACCCAGTTCTGCGAAAGGTTGCTAAGGTCTTTTAACTAAGCTGTCAGTTTGCCTGTCCTATCCAACCTTGGGTAATTTTCAACTCTAGTTAAACATTGGGAGGACTGAAGCTGTCATCTTTGGACGCTGGCACAAAATTTCTTTGAATACCTCCATGGCACCCCTCCCTTTCTCTGCAATTTCCTCTCTGCACGAGGACCCCCCTGAAATTCTGCAGTGCAATCCATTCTGAATTCAACGTTTTGCCTCATCGCCGATTTTTGTGCCTTCAGCTCATAAAGTTCCACTTTCTGAAGTTATTTACTCAATCTATCTGCCTCTTCACTTCCTTCTTTATGACCTTCAAGAACAAGGGTGGGCAAACTTCAGCCTGTCGGCCATATCTGACCCATGGGACATTTTCATCCAGCCTTCGAACTGTCTTGTCTTGCATCTTGAAAATTAAAGTCCACCATTCTAGTCTCTCCCAGACATAAACTACAATTCCAGTGGGGGCCTAAGCACTAAGCATAACTACTGAGGAGGAAGCAGGATTTCCTTCCTGCACTTGCTATCCCAGAATTTCCCAATGCTTTCTCCCCAATGTGGTTGCAACTCTGCTTGTGTCGCTGGGCCTTATCCAATGGCGGGTCTTCAAAAGGCCAGTGGGGTTTTGGCGGGATTTTTGAGACAACATCAGCTTGGTGGTTGTCTGAAAATAACTTTTTACTATTCTAAGTGAGATTTATAATTAAATTAAATTTGGAGAATGGTGGAGGGCGAAGTGGACTTGGACAGGAAACGCCAGTGCAGAAGAAAGATGTGAGCATTGCTGTTAAACAACACATCTGCGGGGCAGCATGGTGGCACAGTGGTTCGCACTGCTGCCTCACGGCGCCGAGGTCTCAGGTTCGATCCCGGCTCTGGGTCACTGTCCATGTGGAGTTTGCACATTCTCCCTGTGTTTGCGTGGGTTTCACCCCACAACCCAAAGATGTGCAGGGTAGGTGGATTGGCCACGTTAAATTGCCCCATAATTGGAAAAATGAATTGGGTACTCTAAATTTATAAAATAAAAACAACACATCCGCTGGAGATATTCCTGACTATGTTATTCTGTCTACTACAAATTGTTATTATTATTATAATATGTAGCTTTGCTCGTTTTCAGCAAGGAGTTGCTGACAGTCCTATTTTGCAGCAACCCGTTGCTAACTTTCGGAGTCGAGTTGCTGAACCTCTTGCATTGCCTGGAAGTCATCAGTAATTCCCCTGCAATGATGTCCGAGAAAGCCAAATTTGGATGTTTAAAAATTAGAATTTCAGTTTTACTTTCTTTTGAACATTTTTGTTTATATGTGTTCATGATATTAATAGAGGACAAGGATGTTGGAGGCAGTGCATTGTTCTGGAGTATTGTTTTAACTTTGTTTATTTTGAAATAAAATTGTGTTGCCCATGTTTGAACATTGTTTCTTTTCTTGAGCATTGATGGTCAATTATACAGTTTTCATACTAAGCTGTGACCCCTCAGGTCAAAAGATCTGCCCGTATCTGCTCTTCAAAGTGAAGCGCGTGGATTAAGATTTTAATCATTCACTTTAAATAAACCATCATCTTTGGTACAGCATCAATTTTTTCCACACCTCTTGACATGTCTTGGGGGCATCTTTCTATGTTAAGACTTAATGAAATCAAGAATGAATTTTCTGTTGCTCATATTTAACATGTACAAATTCATACTCAAACCTTGTTCTATATCAACTGTTGTCATTTAGTTTATTTTAAATCACGAGTAAAATACAAAATCTTTAAGGATGCAGCAGCTTCCATCAAGCACTTCACTGATTGGTGTAGGTGATAATATCTCTTTGCAGAGTTACTGAAGTAGCACTGGATAAATGCTAAGCCCCGTTCACCCATCACTTCTTATAGCTCCACATCTGATCCCATTCTGTTCCTCCATCTCTCTCCTGCTATTGGGCTGTCAATATAAAACTCCCAATAAAGTGACTGCTCCTTTCTTGTTTTTGATTTCCACCCATACTGACTCTGTAGACAAACCCTCGACTACCTCCTTTTCTGCAACTGTGATACACTCCCAAATTATATGGTTTCTGTTTTTAATATTAATGACCTATGCTGCATATATATCTCATTATTTGAAAACAGATGCCAACAACAGACGCTATCATTTCATAAGGACCTCTCTGTGATTGCTTGGTAAATTGATTGATTGGTGAATTTTGAAAATGGGAAAATATCATGCAAGATTGAGGGGGAGGGTTAAAGGTGGTGTTGAGAGAGAAATAAGGGGCCTGGAAACAGATAGGAACTAGGGCCCATGATTTCTCTCTCTGGATGCCATCATAAGTGAATGTCATCCGTCTGATATATTTGAAGGTGTTTTATTCTATCAAGTTTGGAAAATACACATATTCACTTTGATGCTTTTAATTTTAGCATCAATCCCAGTATGCATTATTGGTAATTCAGCAATATCTTGAGGTGAAAACTGACACAAAGTAGCCACTTAAAACTGTTGCCAGATTCTGGCAGTCGCCCATCATTGTCTGAAAGAAAAGAATCCTTGCATAGTCCTACGCAGCCCTTAATGGCCCACCAGCTTCTAACATAGTTGGTATTAAAATCTCAGTTATCCAAAATGATCTTTTCACTTTGGTGGCCTTTAGTTGAGATCTATATTTATTTCTTTTGCTGAGAGAACTACTTTCGCTAAAGCTGTAAATATGACTTGGTAATATTTCATATCAGATACCAAAACAGAAGAATTAATTTGTCCTTTAAACCAAAAATATATTTTTGAAAGTGGCTTTAATATTTGCAGCCCTGGGATGGGGTTGAGATGGAGCCATGCTCGTCTGTGGTGGTCTTCAGGGTGTCAGAGTACCAAGAGCTCTGGCCAGGGAAAAGGAAGGACACCCAGGCCTTTGCCTCACTGATCAGCAGACAGAAACTTTTGCTGGGGTGGAAGTCGGCATAGTCCTGGGCTTCGGAATGGCTCTCAGATCTGGCCGAATTCCTGAGGCTAGAGAAAATCAAATTTAAATCAAGAGGGTCGGAGCAGAGATTCCACACCACATGGAGCAAATTCACAAGCCTATTTACAGACCTATTTGCAACCAGCCGAAAGGAACAAGGAAGGAATGAAGAGGAGGGCCATTTACTGGGGTAAGCACAGGCCTCCCCTGCACTAGGTAACTAGCAGAGCCATCCTAAAAATGGAAATATTATCCAGCATCAGAGCCCAGACATGGCTGTGGTGACAGCGAGGGGTTCAAGGCTGGTTGTTCTGACCTATGTACAGTTTTCTTTTTGGTCGTTGTATAATACTCTAAGTGAGAAACCCAACTCTTTTCTTTTCTATTCTGTAACTGTTACTTGAAACATCAATAAAAATATTAAAAATATACATTTTGGCAGCCCTGGAGGCACAATTTTTAGAAAGAAGCTAATAAAGGAATGAGTTGTGGCGGAGGAGCGATGAATTGCCAACAAAAGCTAAATTAAAACCGACCACCTCAACAAATGGAAATTCTCCAGCCTCCAACAATCCAGATGGTCAAATGATACTCACCCTTCCCAGCATCCTCGGCAAAATTCATGACCACAGGGCACATCCACAGGATCTTCAAACACAGAAATGTTGCACAAGCAAATGCCACACTGAAAAATAAGTTATCATTTCAAGTAACGGTTAAAAAAAAACAAGTAAAAAACAAAAATGTACAAATTCAACAAAACTGAGCCAGGATAAAATCTTGATTCTCAAATGTTAACTTCTTTCTAATTTCAAAATAAGAAAATAGTAAGAGTAGGTCCATTGGCCCTTTGAACCAGCTCACCATTCAATAATATCTTCCACTTAAAGTCCACTTTCTTGCACTATCCTCACATACAGTACCCAATAATCTCATGGCCTCTGACCTGAATATACCCAATGACTGAGCAGCCACAGCTCTCTGGGTGAATAAATTCAATCATCGAGTGAATAAATTTCACATCTCAATCCTAAATGGCAGATCTCTTCTTCTGATACTGTGACCTGTGTTCTAGATTCCCCAGTCAGGTGAAACATTTTTTCAGTGTCTATCCTGTCAAGTCTCTGAAGTATTTTCTATCTTGCAATTAGATCACCTCTCGTTCTTTTAAACACCAAGGAATTATAGGCCTGATCAATCCATCCTCACAGCCAATCCCCTTATCCCAGGAACCAGTCTGGTGAACCTTAGTTGCACTCTTTCTTAAGGAAATCAAAACTGCAGACAATACACCCCAGGCAACCTGGCTTTACCAATGCCCTGCAGCAAGACTTTACTCTTATTCTTCGTTCCATTTTTTTTTTTACAGAAGCTAACCATTTGTCTTTCAAAATGCTTGCTGTACTTCCATGCTAACTTTGTGAAACATTTGCCAGTCTCTCCCTGTTCAACAAATATTCTGCGTTCTTAATTTTCCTACCATCTGCCAGATTCTTGCCCACTCAATCAATGTGTCTATATCCTTCAGTGTTTTCCTCATCGTTTACTTCCCACCTAACTTCGTATCATCAGCAAATTTGGAAACATTAAGACTCAGTGCCATAATTTAAGTCTTTAATATCGATTGTAAATCCTTGTGGTACTCCACTAGTTCCAGCCTACCAATTATCCCACCCTCAATCCAGAGTCCTTGGTAGCTGCATCCTTCCATCTATGGAAGATAATTGACACCCAGCAAACAATTGTTTCGATGGATTTAGGAGATGCAGACTTGCCTAGCAATTGTACGCGCCTCCGTGTCTTCATAGACTTCGGTACTTTTCATAGAATCCCTACAGTGCTGAAGGAGGCCATTCTGCCCATCAGGTCTGTACCAACCCTCAAAGAGCACCCTAACTAGGCCCACTTCTCCATCCTATCCCTGTAACTCCACATAACCCACACATCCCTGGACATTAAGGGACAATTTATCATGGCCAATCCATCTAACATAAGAACTAGGAGCAGAAGTAGACCATCCGGCCCTTCGAGCCTGCTCCGCCATTCCATAAGATCATGGCTGATCTTTTCGTGGTCTCAGAACCACTTACCCGCATTCTCGCCATATCCCGTAATTCCTTTATTTTTCAAAAAACATCTACCCTGTATTTACAATGAAGTAGCGTCTACTACTCCTTTCGGTAGGGAATTCCATACTTTAACCACCCTCTGAGTGAAAAAGTTCCTCCTTGATTCAGTCCTAAATCTGCTCCCCCTAATCTTGAGGCTATGCCCTCTTGTCCTACTTTCATCTACCACTGGAAACATCCTTTCTACTTCTACCTTATCCATTCGCTTCAAAATTTTATATGTTTCTATTAGATACCCCCTCAACCTTCTGAATTCCAGTGAATATAATCCCAATCTACTCAGCCTCTCCTCATACGATAACCCCCTCAACTCCGGAATCAGCCTAGTGAACCTCCTCTGCACCCCCTCTAGTGCTAGCACATCCTTTCTCAAGTGTGGAGACCAAAACTGCGCACCAAAAGTACTCCAGGTGTGGCCTTACCAGCACCTTGTACAACTGCAACATTACCTCTCTGTTGTACAACTGCAACATTGATTTAAACTCAATCTCCTTCGCAATGAAGGACAACATTCTATTTGCCTCCCTAATTGCTTGTTGCACCTGCAGACCAACCTTCTGTGACTCATGCACAAGTACACCCAGGTCCCTCTGCATAGCAGCATGCTGCAGCTTTTTACCATTTAATAATCCGTTCTATTGTTACTCCTACCAAAATGCATGACTTCACACTTATTGACATTATACTCCATCTGCCAGACCTTTGCCCACTCAATGTGTCAATGTTCCTCTGTAAGGTTTTACAGTCCTCAGTACACTTTGCTCTGCCACAAACCTTCGTGTCATCTGCAAACTTGGATACCTTACACATAGTTCCCAACTCCAAATCGTCTATATAAATTGTAAATAATTGTGGTCCCAACACCGATCCCTGAGGCACACCACTCATCACTGATTGCCAGCCAGAATAGCACTCATTTATTCCCACTCTGTTTCCTGTTAGACAACCAATCCTCTATCCATGCTAGTACTCTACCCATAACACCATGCATCCTTATCTTATGCAGCAGCCTCTTGTGCGGTACCTTGTCAAAGGCCTTTTGGAAATCTAGGTACACCACATCCACTGGGTCCCCTTTGTCTACCTTACTCGAAATGTCTTCATAGAATTCGAAGAGATTCGTCAAGCATGACCTCAACCATACAACAACAATCCCCCCCCCCCCCCCCCCCCCCAACCACCTTGGAATACGGCATCTGCTGACATTTTAATTTTCCCCGAGAAAGTCGATGAACAGCTGGCACCTCCGGGTGAACCCGACCATTGACCCTCTTACGGCAAACTTTATTTTCTCGAGACTGAGAAACCCAACCATGTCACTAACCCAGGTCTCTGCACTCGGGGGCTTCGAGTCCCTCCACATTAACAAGATCCGTCTCCGGGCTACCAGGGAGGCAAAGGCCCAAGGCGTCAGCCTCTTTCACCCCCTGAACTCTCGGCTCTTGTGACACTCCAAAGATCGCTACCTCCGGACTCGGCACCACCCGTGTTTTTAGCACCGTGGACATTGCCTTAGCAAAACCCCTCCAAGCTTCGGGCATGCATAAAACATGTGACATGTTTTGCTGGGCTTCCCGCGCAGCTCGCACACCTATCTTCTACCCCGAAAAACCTGCTCATCCTAGCCGCTGTCATGTGTGCCCGTGGACTGTGTTAAATTGTATCAGGCTGAGCCTGGCAGATGATGAGGAGGTATTAACCCTGCTTAGGGCATCTGCCTCTAGACCTGCCTCTATCTCTCCTCCTCCCACTTGCCCATAAGCTCCTCCACCGGAGTATCCTCCACCTCCCAAAGCTCCTGGTAAATATCTGAAACCTTCCCCTCTCCCACCCAGGTACTGGAGACTACTCTATCCTGTATCCCCCGTGGCGGCAGCAGCGGAAAGGACAGCACCCGTTTTCTCAGGAAGCCTCGCACCTGCAAATACCTAAACCCGTTCCCTGCTGGCAATTCAAATTTATCCTCCAAGGCTTTCAAGCTGGGAAAGCTCCCGTCTATAAATAGATTCCCCGATCCTTCTAATTCCTGCCCTTTGCCAACTCCGGAACCCACCATCTAGCCTACCCGGTACAAACCTATGATTATTATAAATTGGGGTCCAAACCGATACTCCCTCCACTCTCTTATATATCCTCCATTACCCCCAGATTCTCAGAGCCGCCTCCACCTCCGGACTTGTGGCATTTCGGGCCGGCGAGAACGGAAGAGGTGCCATTACCAATGCTCCCAGACTGGTGTCTTTACATGACGCCGCCTCCATCCGCTGCCATGCCAGGCCCTCCCACAGCAGTCTGTCTCCCCATCGTTCTCTCCCCCACATGGATAAACATTTAAAAGCATTACATTCCTCAGTAAACAAACATCAGAAAAAAATTGATGAAACAGCCACTTTAGAAAAATAATCACCCCAAAAAGCAGAACCAACTCAAAACCCATCCCCCCTCTAACTAGCTCCCTGCAAGACAAAGTTACCTTTAGCCATCCAAACAGCCCCTTATTACACATAGCACTACTTATATTTATACAATCCAGCACAACAAATCGCCCCCAAAGTACTTCTCCAAGGCTTCAGTATCTTTTAATTCGCCTCCGGCCTCTTTTCTTTAATAAAAATCCATACTTCATCTGGTGTTTCAAAGTAGAAGTCCCGTTCCTCATGTGTGACCCACAGATGGGCTGGGTACAGCATCCCAAACTTCACCCACTTCTTAAAGAGGGCCGTTTTTGACCAATTAAACCCAGCTCACCTCTTGGCCAGATCCCGCCCATGTCCTGATAAATGCGCAGCTCATAGTTCTCCCATTTGCTGCTCCGTTCCTTTTTGGCCCACCACAGAACATGCTCCTTGTCCAGGAAACGGTGAAAGCGTACCACTATGGCCCTCAGCGCCTCGTTTGCTCGGGGCTTCTTCGCGAGGGCTCTGTGCGCTCTATCCACTTCCAAGGGCCGCGGGAACGCCTCAGCCCCCATCAACTTCTCCAGCATGTCCGTCACACAAGTCTTCACATGCGATCCCTCACTGCCTTCAGGAAGGCTGGCAATTCTAAGATTCTGCCTCCTGGACCTGTTCTCCCGGTCTTCCAGCTTCTCCTGCATTCTTTTCTGGCGGTTGTTCATCATCTCCACCTTGGTCTCCAACACGGTTATGTACTCCTCGAGCTCGGACACCTTTTTCTCCACCTCCTGGATCGCTCTCCCGTGGGTCTCTTGATTCTGCATAACTTGATCAATCAAAGCCCTAATTGGGTCCAGCGTGTCCTTCTTCAGCTTGGCGAAGCAATCTTCGAAAAACTTCACCAGCTGCTCCGTCGACCACTGTGCCATCTCTCTGCGGCCCTGCTTCTCCGCCATGCTTTCCTGCGTTACCAGCTCTGCTCACGTCTTCCTTATAGGACTTTGTCTTCTCACACGGCCAATTCTCCACACACCGGAGTGGCATTTCTCCTTACTGTCTCACTTTTCACTGATTTATCCCATAAAATCCGGGAAAAAACGGGGCGATACGGTCCAAAAGACCGTCACAGGCGGGAGCTATCAAATGTGCGACCTACTCCTTCATGGCCGCCACTGGAATTGCTTTTCAGAGTAACTTAATGTAAGCCTACAATAAAGGTTGTTATTATTTATTATTACTATTGTGGAAGTACTGTTAATTGCATAAATGTTAATTTGACCTCAGGTGGAATATTGTGTACTGTTCTGCGTGCCACACAGAAGGATGAGAATGCACTGGAATGCAGAATCCAAGAATTGTTCCAGAGATGAGAAACTTCAGTTATGAGGTTAGAGTGGAGAGATTAGGACTGTTCTCCTTGGAGAGAAGAAGCAGAGGGGAGATTTGATAGAGGTGCTCAAAATTATGATGGGCTAAACAGAATAGATAGGGAGAAACTGTTCCCCCTCATAAAAGGAACCAGAGGGTACAGAATAAAGGTGATTTGCAAATGTGATATCAGAATTTATTTTTCACACAAAACATTTACGTTATGGGTCTAGAATGCACTGCCTGGCAGTGTAGTGAAGGCAGGGCAGGGCAGGCTCATTTGAGGCATTCAAGGGTGTGGGGAAAAAGCAGAGGATTGGCTCTCAGCCATAATGCTCTTTTTGAGAGCAAGTGCAGGCATGATGGGCCAAATGGCCTCATTCTGCACAAAACAATTCTGTGATTCTGTAATCTGGTGTCTTCAAGTTTTATCTTTTTTCCTTTTTAAAAAATCTTTAAATTCAATTTTTTTAGTCTTCACAGGTGGTTTTAAATTCTTGTTCCTGATTTTCTCAAAATACAAATTATAACTTGGTGTGATGGCTTGTTACAAGTTCCCTATGGGATGTAGGCAGTCGGGCACTTGCCACCTGCCATATCATAACACTCTCATATGTGGTACATGACTGAATGTTTTTTGAAAACCCAAATATAACATAAGCTTAAGCAGATAAGTTTAACATTTATCAGTGGACCAACAAATTTTGTATTCATTCTACATAGATATGCTTTTTTTCATTCTAATTACATGAACAATACTCAGTTCAAGCTATCAACATTTTCCATACATACAGACAAAGTGAAACTAAACTATGCATCTAACTATGTTGGTGGCTTAGTACAAAGCTTGAAGTTATATTGTGTGATATGTGCCGGTAGGAAATATCTGAGTAAATTAAAATCATCAACGTACCACAAGTTCATCCTCGTCAGTTGGAGATAAACTGATATCGTCTGGAGATGTGACAGAGGAACGGGTGGTGCGAGGAGTTCGAGGTGAGGGGAGAGTGTCCCATGCATTATATCCACTGGGTGGTGGAATTGGCATCAGAATGCCTGAACGTTGGCAACAGTCTTCAGGGTTTACCATCCAAGCTTCAAGTAGTTTTTCTCGATCCCAGTCTAGGAAAACAGAAATTGAAGAAAAAATACAAAAGATTATTCACCAAAACTTTAGCGCTGCTACATCGGTCTTAAATTGCAATGGCTTAATTAAAGTTCTTACTCGGTGGTATTTGCATTGCAGATTTACAAATGCATTGCGTATTAATTAATTCCCCACATTGTACCTTGTCTCAGTTGGGCTACCACAAAAATTGGTAAACAGAACAGAGGCCCCTTTGATAGGATGTATCATGGATAGTGTATCATGGAGAGGAGGAGAGAGAGAGGGGAGAAGATAGAGGATCCAATGTCACTATTGTTAAGGAGGCAACATCAGAAGCAAGCAAAAATGTAGCAATCTCTCACCTTGTTTTGAGGAACTGAAGATGCTTAAAGGTGGAGTAAAAGACAAAGAAAAATGTGTCCAAAATGGATCAAAAGTTTTAAAGATGATATAGGCTACAAACAAGTATTTGCGAGTCAAAAGCAAAATACTTCAAATGCTGGAAATCCAAAATTAAAACAGAAAATGCTGGAAACATTCAGCAGGTCAAGCTACATTTGGGAATCGGTGTGTCCTAGCTATGTCACCCTTTTAGTCGGATATATGGAACATTCTTAGCCCCATTCCTACTCCGGAACCTCCCCCATTCATTTTCCTGGTCCATTGATGCTTTGACTGCTGTGCCACTTGTTCTGGTCTCAAACTGGAAAATTTCAATGTAAGCTTACTAGTAACAATAAAGATTATTATTATTTCAGTCTCCCAGTTTCTCCATTTCTGTTGTATTTGCTCTGATGATGCCATTTTCAATGATAATGCTTCCGGTATGTTTCCCTGAGCCAGTGGTTCAGCTTCACCCTGGCCGATTGGACCCATTGACCATGCCCATCTCATTTCCACATGTCTGCTCTCACCTCTTCCCCCACACCCAAAACCATGAATTGTGTCCACACCATCACCCTACCAGCCTTCACTCTGTTATTTCTTCCAGCTCATTTTGACCTTTCTATCCATGGCCTCCTACGTTGCTCTAACAAAACTCGAGAGGTTTGAGAAGCTATCTTTCGATGAGCCACTTTGAAGCCTGCCTGACTCATTTCAACAATTTCATGCATAAGAATGAGGAGAAAGCCATTTGGCCCCTCAGCCTGCTCTGCATTCGCCAAGATCATGGCAGAGGAACTAAATGAATACTTAGCTCATGTCTTTACCAAATTAGAAGATGGTGACAATGGCCCAGTTAAAAATGTGGGTGTTGAGCAACTGAACAGAATTGTGATAAAAGGCTGGCAGCACTCCAGGTAGAGAAGCCGCCAGGCCTAGATGGAATGCATCCCAGATTGCTGAGAGGGCATGGGGCATATTGTGGAGCCATTGACAGAAATGTTCCAGACCTCTCAACACAGGATTAGTCGCGGGGAGCTGGAAGATTGCAAATGTGACACCGTTGTTTAAGAAAAGGGCAAAGGATAACCCAGGAAACTACAGACCTGTCAGCTTGCATCAATAGTGGTAAAACTGATGGGAGTCCAAAATACCAGATGAAATAAATATACACTTTAGAGAAAAATAAGTTCATATTAGACTGTCAACATGGCTTTGTCAAGGGTAGGTCATGTCTGACAAATTTTATTGAGTTCTTTGGCGAGGTGACACAGGCAGCGGATGTCATACATTTGGACTTTCAGAAAGCATTTGATACAGTGCCACATGGCAGGTTGGTTAGCAAATTAAAAATGTTTGGGACTGACGGGTCCTTGGCAGCATAGATTAGAAATTGGCTGAGAGGTAGCAAACAGAGGGGAGATATAGATGGGCATTTCTCAAACTGGAGACGAGTTGAAAGCAGTGTTCCCCTGGGCTCACTTTTGGGACCCTTGCTTCTTCGGATTTATATAAATGATTTAGAGGTGGGCAAAATCTCTAAATTTGCAGATGATACTAAGCTAGGTAGAATAGTGAATTGTGAGGATAATGCTGAGTGATTTCAGAGGGACGTTGACTAGTTGGCCAAATGGGCAGACACCTGGCAAATGAACTTCAATACAGCGAAATGAGGTAATGCATTTTGGTAGAAGAAACATGGAAAGACAATAAAGGCTAAATGGTATAACATTGAGGGGAGTACAGGAGCAAAGGGACCTCGGAGTTCAATTGCATAATTCTCTAAAGGTGGCCACGCAACTTGAAACAGTTATTAAGGTGGTTTATAGGATCCTTCGGTTTATAAATAGAGGAATAGAGTATAAAAGCAGGGGAGTTATTCTACACCTCTCCTAATCATTGGTTAGACCACATTTGGATTCTTGTGTTCAGTTTTGGGCACCTTATTTAAGGAAGGATGTTAAAGTCCTGGAGAGAGTTCAGAGGAAATTAACTAGAATTATACCAGGAATGAGGAATTTTAGATACAAGGAAAGATTGGAGAAATTGGGCTTGTTCTCCTTGGAGCAGAGATGATTAAGAGGTGACCTTCTTGAGGTGGGTCAAATTATGAACAATGTTGACAGGGTAAAGAAGGATATTCTGTTTCCACTAGTTGGTAAGTCAGTGACTAGGGGGTTACAATTTCAAAATGGTCAGCAAGAGAGCTAGGAGTGAGATGAGGAGAAACTTCTTTACTCAGAGTTGTTGGGGTTTGGAATGTGCTGCCTGGGAGAGTGTTGGAGGCGGATTCCATGGGAGGTTTCAAAAGAGAACTGGATACATATTTGAAAGGGAATTATTTCGAGGGCTACGGAGAATGAAACTAGCTGGGCAGCTCTTTTGGGAGCCGGTGCAGGCACGATGGGCTGAATGGCCTCTTTCTGTTCTGTAAATAACAAATGATTGTGCTCTCAACTTCCTTTTCCTGTCTCCCATGTACCCATTGGTTTTCTGGTCTCCTCTTGTACTCATTGGCTCCCTTGTCAATCAAGAATCTAACTCAACCTTACAAATATTCAATTACCCTGGCTCCACTGCTCTCTGGGCAAAAGAAATCCGAAGGCTAATGACCCTCAAAATTGTCCCCTTAATGGGAAACCCCTTATTTTTTAAAACAGTGTCCCCTAGTTCTGGTCTCTCCCACAAGGGAAACATCCTCTCAACCACCACCCTGTCAGGTCCTCTCAGGATTTTGTATTTTCAATAAGATCACCTCTCATTTTTCTAAGCTCCAATGGATACAGGCCCAACCAGTCCAACCTTTACTCAAGATAACCCCTTCATCCCAGAAATCAGTTGAGTGAACCTTCTCTGAATTGCTTTTAACGCAATTATATTATTTCTCAAGTAAGGAGACCAAAACTTTACAGAGTACTCCAGATGTAGTCTCACCAATACACTGTACAACTACAGCAAAACTTCCTGACTTTTATATTCCATTCCATTCCATTGTAATAAACAATAGCATTCTATTAACCTTCCTAATCACTTACTCCCCTCAGATTATTTTTTCCCCTCATCTCAGTCTTAAATAGGCAACTTCTTATTTTTAAACAGTGTCCCCTAGGTTCTAGATTCTCCCACGTGCAGCCTGTCAGGATCCCTCAGGACCTCGTATGTTTCAATCAAGTCGCCTCTACTCATCTAAGCTGCAGTGGATACAAGTCTAGCCTGTCCAACCTTTCCGCAGAAGACAACTCACTATTCCCGGTATTAAGGGGCATCTTGACAAATACATGAATAGAAGGATACGGACCCCAGAAGTATATAAGATTTTAGTTTAGACGGGCAGCATGGTCTGTGCAGGCTTGGAGGGCCGATGGGCCTGTTCCTGTGCTGTACTTTTTTTTGTTCTTTATAGCCTAGTAAACCTTCTCTGAAAGACTTCCAGTGCATTTATATCTTCCTGAAAGGATACCAATACTGTACACAGTACTTCAAATATGGTCTCACCAATGTTCGGCATAACTGAAGTATAACCTCTTTAATTTTATATTCAATTCCCCTTGCAATAAACATAACTTTCTATGAACCTTCCTAATTACTTGCTGTATATAGGTTTACCAGCCTGTTGTGTACAATTCATGCATTAGGACACCTAGATCCTTCGGAATCTCAGAGCGCTGCAATCTTTCACCGTTTAGATATGCTTTTAAAAAAAAATCCTTCCAAAATGGACAATTTTCCACATTTTTCCACAATATACTTCATTTGCCAGATCTTTGCCCACTTACATGCCTTTGTAGCCTCCTTACGTCCTCTTTATATCTTACTTTTCTACTTATATTTGTGTCATCAGCAAATTTAAGGATCATACCATTGATTCCTGAAACAAGTCATTGATAGATTGTAAGTAGTTGAAGATACAGGACTGATTCCTTTGGCACTCTCTCTAGTTACAGCTTGCCAACCACAAAATGACTCATTTATCCCACGCTCCGTTTCCAGTTAGCTAACCAATCCTCTATCCATACTAATATGTTACCCCTTATACCATGACCAGATTATAATCACTGCTCCCTTTTTCTTCAGCCAAGTTACTGGTAAATGTATCATTTGTAGCTCCTTCAGACCCAAGTTTTGCTGTTCTATTACCATTTTTACTTTCCACCATATCACAGATCTTGCCATTTGTTCTCTCCTCCTTGTCCACCTTTCCCTGCCTGTGCACTTCCTTAAAACATGTCACATCACTCACTCTTTCCAGTTCAGAGTAAAGATTGACTTGAAATGATAACATTCTATCTCCATAGGTGCTGCCAGACCCGTTGAATATTGCAATAAATTATTATGCACAGCTTTTTTGTTTTTTATACAAGGCTACATATCATGGTTTCTAGGTTTGCTCTTTTCCTTTATTTGATACCACAATATTTTCTCCCTCTGAAGAAACAAAATCTGTCACGATAAACAACCGTCATCTAATGTCCGGGGGGGGGGGGGGGGGGGGGGGGGGGGGGGGGGGGGCTGAAGCGGTTCAATACATCACCAAGATTTTTAAAATTCAAATATTATAGACTATAAAAACATAGAATCCTACAGTGCAGTAGGAGGCCATTTGGCCCATCGAGTCTGCACTAACCCTCTAAAAGAGTGCTTCATCCAAGCTCACACCCCGCCCTATTCCATTAATCAACCAATTTAGCATGGCCAATCCACCTACAACTGCAAATTAAAAAATACTGTAATTATTTGTCCAATTCTAGGAAAGAATGACTGTTTTATGGTAGAAGATAGGAAATAATCTTCACTGTTAAATAATACAAATCAGGTGAGAGCGCAACAGGCCATTCAGCTCGACTTTCTGTTCACATTGGTCTGGTCTCATCGCACCCTGATCTTATTCACCCATTTCATCTATCCCTATAACTTTCTATTCCTTGTTTTCTCGCAAAAAATCAGATAACATATACTCTGGCCAGAGCCTTACAACACATCACTGATTCACACCATGTTGCTCTCCTATGAAGAGTTGGAAGTGATGTGCTCGTGGCCTAGGAAAAGGATGGTGAAATGGGGACACGAGAACCGGAAACCCAATTTAATATCTCACTTCTTCCATCGGGCAGGAGATATAAAAATCTGAGAACATGCACGGACGGACTCAAAAACAGCGCCTTCCCCGCTGTTACCAGACTCCTAATCGACCCTCTTATGGACTGGCCCCTACACCCCTGTATCATTACACCCCTGTATGCTTCACCCGATGCCAGTGTTTTGTAGTTACGTTGTGTATCTTGTGTTGCCCTATTAAGTATTTTCTTTTATTTCCTTTTCTTTTCATGCATTTAATGATCTGTTGAGCTGCTCGCAGAAAAACACTTTTCACTGTACCTTGTTAAACGTGACAATAAAAAAAATCCAATCCAATCCACTTGTTACACTCCTTTTCAACCAGCACACAACATTCTGCCTCCTCCCTTGAAAGCCAAGTCTGCCCCAGTGCATTTGCAATAGAGCAGTCTTTTCTGTAGATCTTATGGGCTCCAACACACAGAGGTTGTTGGCCAAGAGCACTGCAATACAGTAGTCGGAGCAGGAACTTGAGCAGCTTGTCTCTACGTCTTTTTAAGACTTCGGGGTTGTACCATGCAGGAGAGGTATGCAAAGTTTTAGTAAAGTTTTGTAGTTCATCAAGGGTGTTTGAGAAAATGTTAAGTTTAAAACAAATCAAATTACATTAAATTAATTTTCAGCTCTTTGACATGTTGTCCATTCTTCTGTTCTGGGTATCAACTTGCCTGTTTAGTTGCTTATTGATGAATGTGAAGGGATGATTGATGGCAACCAGTTGGTGGATGTCGAATGAATGAATGGTAAATTACAAGACAGCTTTGTGTCAATTGGGGGTTGGGGAAAAGCACTGGACTTTGGTCTAGTATGAATGGCTAACTGTGTCTTAAAGTTATTAGGGAATCTGGCATCTCGAGCAGCATTCTGAGTGGCTGTGGCATTTAGTGCCTTATTTTCATGTCCATTGGATCTTCAGGTGATGAACACCGAGTGGTTTATTCCCCCAGCACTTCTACTTCTGCGGCCCAATGCTGCGCAGAATGCAACACATAATGATTATCCTGGAGACCTTCACTGACGAGTCCTGGAGGGCTTCTTCAGATCTGGCCAGGCACCCAAAATGCATCTTGAGGATGCCAATTAATTGCTTGATGACACACCTGGTTATTATGTGGCTGTCACAAAGTGCTTTTGGAGTTAATTGGTGGAGTTCCTCAAGGTTGTTGTTAGTCAGGGATGGAGAGGGGTATCCATTGGCACCTGGCAACAATCGTGAAAGAGTACTTCCAAGCATGAACAGGGCAGGAATGTTGAACGACATTGCATGAAAGCATCATAGCAACTTTAGTGTCGAGCTATAAGCATCATAGCTTGTAGTTACAGATCAGCAGAACACCGCTCACACATCAGGTTGCAATTTTTGTATCAATGGCATGCTGCACCTGTGGGGAAGAAGCCAGAAACATAAAGCCAAGTGCACGTGCATTTTGATTGTTGTCCCAGGGAAAAAGTACAAACTGCCATCCCTGACAAATAACCCATCCATCCATCATTTATATGCAGCCAGCTAAAGACCCCTGAAATGTTTCTGGTAATAACCCGGAAGGGACTAAAAATAATTGAGGCCATGGCCACTTTCATATCTAGTATAATGCGTGGCCAACAGCGAACACTTCTAAGAAGCTGTAATTGACTGTAAATAGCTGGCATAACAATTTTAGCTACTGGAAGCAAGAACTCTGGTCCAAGGTACAAAATAATTTTTTGCAGCTACTGCATGCTCGTCTCACACTGCATTGTCGGCTACCTCCAGGATCCGAATGGTAAGATTATACAGGCCAGTATGTATAGCCAGCAAATCATGTTTGTACAAATATGCCCTCTTTAAATGGTGGGGATTGTAATGTCAGAGTAAACTGGCTTGAAAGAGTGAAGCACCTTTTTACAGAGCAGCTGAAATGACATAGTAATCATACGACTGTGGGTTAATGACCATTCCTATTGATATCAATTCAGAGAATCAGACTCTTTAACACTTCCATTGAGCTCATGATTTTGTATTGCAATCTATAGGTTAAGAGCTAGGATTCAAATCAGACCAAGTCTCCATCCCACTATTGTACATTCTCACATGTCGATATACATGCTGTACATTTCCAGCTTGTGTTTTTTATTATTTTAAATTCAATTATTATTTCCTTTGCAAGCTAAACAAATATGGTTCCAAGAATTCTTCTCGACAGCTCCTTGAAACAAATTGCTTAAATTAATGTAGACAGGCAGCACGGTGGCCTAGTGGTTAGCACAACCGCCTCACGGCGCTGAGGTCCCAGGTTCGATCCCGGCTCTGGGTCACTGTCTGTGTGGAGTTTGCACATTCTCCCCGTGTCTGCGTGGGTTTCGCCCCCACAACCCAAAAATGTGCAGAGTAGGTGGATTGGCCATGCTAAATTGCCCCTTAATTGGAAAAAATAATTAGGTAATCTAAATTAAAAAAAAAAAATTAATGTAGACACACATCTATTGGCATATAATAATTAGCAACCAATCATTAAACATCGAAATTTGGGTTTGGACAGTGGATTTTAAAATGCATAACAAATGAAAATGACAGCTGTATATTTCATCTAGGACCCCCAGCCTCAACAAGTAAAAACATTACCGTGGGCTCGGAGCAGTGCCTCTGCAGTAAAAAGCGGGGCTTGAAGCATGTCTGCAGTTTCCACTATCAGCATATCCTTGAGCCTCCTCAGGTCCTGCGGCCTTAGGCCCTCATATGGCTTCAGAATGGAAGAAAATACCAAAAAGATATTAATTGGATAAAAACTTGTATATTGACAATGAAACTGCCAATCACATTTACAAAATCTATAGTCACAAAATTCATTACAAACATGTAGGTCACTTACATAAAACTCCTGTTTCTTTCCAAATGCTGAAAGCATTATGATAAACAATTCATAATAACCCCAAAATTAACAATTTAAAATGCTAAAGTAAGGCAATAGCTCCATATTGACCAGTTCTCCTCAAAGTCACTCACCATCCTGACTTGAAAATAGATCGCCGTTCCTTCACTGTTGCTGGGGTTAATACCCTCCCTAACAGCACTGTGGGTGTACCTACACCATATGGATTGCCGTGGTTCAAGGCAGCAGCTCACCAGCACCTTCTCCAGGGCATTTAAGGACGGGCAACAAATGCTGGCACAGCGAAGCCCACATCCCGTAAAAATGTATTTTTAAAAAAATCCCTCTCTAGCATCTCTCACATCATTCTAACACCATCTCCAAGCTCATCTCATCCATTATCCCTTTCTCACTAAACTGCCAACCACCCTGTTTTGCAACCACGTCAACACAACACATTAGCCACACAAATCTATATTGGCTTCTGGTCTCCATGCACCCCCACACGCCCTCATCCAAACAGCTCAAATTTAAAATGTGTCCTTTAATGGCCTTGCCTCCTCCCCACCTCTGCAACCTCTTCTGATTCTAGCACTCAGAAAAGATTCTATTTACACGACCTTTAGTCCATTCACACCCCTTTTCTCTCAAGATTAGTCAATTTCAGCCACTTAGTCTTTACACTTGAATTCCTTTCCTGAATCCTTCCATTCTCCACTTCAATTTCCTTTTCAAATCCTCCACCCATTAAAACCCACTCTTCAACCAAGTTTTTTGTCATGCCGTAAACATTTCCATGTTTGGTTTAGTGTCAATTTGCTGTTGCTGGTTAAACTCCATTGATCTCAGCATTATTGAATATATATCTTGAGATCACAATTATATGGAGCTTTTCCACAGCTACAAATGTCAAAACAGTTATAAAAACAACTTCTGAAAATTGTACCTCTTTTCTGTCCAAAGCCGCATACTCTGCTTCCACTTCTTCAGCTTCTGGATCTCGCGAAAATACCATTCGTGACTCAAGATTGAGAGCAAGATCCTTGTGATGTTGTTTCTCCGCACAGTCGCAGGGAGTATCTCGGTTTTCGTTTTCTGCAAACAGGTCTGCATCATACTTAACTAAAAGCTGAAATCAAGGAAAAAGAAAAGGCAAAGTTTTTGTCTCAGTTTTAATATGGTTAGTAAATCCAGACCATGCAAATGAGAGTTAGTCATACTTTAAGTGGGTCACAATAAAACAGTTGGACTAATGGACAAAGCCACTGCCTATCGTCACTAAGATTTACATTATACTAGACGGGGGTGTCGGTTTGGGCGCCAATCTGCGGCAACCATCGGTTTGCCCCCGGGAGTATGGATGGGGGGGTTTCGAGCATGGTGGCGGGCGGGGGTGCGCGATATGTTCCTGGAAGGGAGCTTTGCAAGTTTGAGGAGCTTGGAGGAGAAATTTGGGCTGATAAGGGGAAATTATTTTAGGTACCTACAGTTGCGGGACTTTGTTCGTAGACAGGTCCCATCTTTCCCACGCCTCCCGCCAATGGGGATCCAAGACAGAATAGTCTCTAGGGGGGAATAAGGGGAGGGTAGAGTCTCTGATATTTATAAAGGTGCTCATGAGGGAGGAAGGGTCCCAGACGGATGAACTGAAACTTAAATGGGAGGAGGAGCTACGCGGGGAAATGGAGGACGGGCTGTGGACAGAGGCCCTGAGTAGGGTAAATTCGAGCGCGACATGTGCCAGGCTCGGGCTGATTCAATTTAAGGTCGTTCACCGGGCCCACATGACGGTGGCTCGGATGAGCAAATTCTTTGGGATAGAGGACAAATGCGCTAGGTGCGCGGGAGGACCAGCGAACCACCTTCACATGTTTTGGGCATGCCCTAAGCTTAGGGTGTACTGGGAGGGATTTGCGGGCGTCATGTCCCGGGTGCTAAAAACAAGGGTGGTGATGGGTCCAGGGGTGGCAATATTTGGGGTTTCGGAAGACCCGGGAGTCCAGGGGGAGAAAGAGGCCGATGTTTTGGCCTTTGCTTCCCTGGTAGCCCGGCGACGAATACTATTGGCGTGGAGGGACTCAAAGCCCCCGAAGACTGAGTTGTGGCTTGCGGACATGTCAAGTTTCCTGGGTATGGAAAAAATTAAGTTCGCCTTGAGGGGATCTGTACAGGGGTTCGCCTGGAGGTGGCAACCATTTATTGACTTCTTTGCGGGAGAGTGAGCGTCAGCAAAAGGTGGGGGGGGGGGGGGGGGTGTAGAGTGGAGTAGAGTAGGAGGGATAAAATGGCGAGTAGTACCGGTGGGAGAGAGGAGCGGGCTTGTGCAGTATGTTACGATTGAAGTATTGAATGTACGTGGATGTTTGCACATTTTTGACGTTTTTGCTTTCTTTCTGTTGATGTTTATAACTGTTTACAAAGCCAAAAACTACCTCAATAAAATTGTTTATTAAAAAAAAAGATTTAAGATTTACATTATACTGATGATGTTGAGTGAGGTAAAATAATATACCAATACATCTCTATAACATCTTGCATACAGTTGGTTGTCTATATTATTACCAACAAACCACATTCCCATTTGTTTTAGTCTCACTGGCTAGGTTTTGGAATGTGTGTTGTTCTTTTGAAATCAGATTTCACCAGTCATGTGATGCAAATGAAAAAGGAAAAGGAAGAGAGAAAGAGTGGGGAAAATGAGCAAGACAAGAGCATCAGAACAACAGGAAAAAAAAGACTTCAATGGGGTAGGAGAATGCTAAGCAAAAAAAAAGCAAATATCATTTATAAAACATATACATTTTTACATTATTCAATTGCTATTTCTTAACAATTACAAAGAACTTGTACTAAGCTATATTACGTTCATCAGCTTCTACTGGATTTGTGGCATTCTTTTATTCATTCATGGGAGCTGGACATTACTGGCATGACCAGCATTCATTGTCTATCCTTAATTGCCCTCGATAAGGTGGTGGTGAGCTGCCTTCTGGAACTGCAATAGTCCATGTGGGGTAGGTATACCTACAGTGCTGGCATGACGTGAATTCCAGGATATTGATCCAGGTGTGACAAAGAGAATGGCGAAATACTTTCAAGTTAGGAATGTGCACGACCTGGAGGGGAGGATGCAGAGGGATGTGCACGACTTGGAGGGGAGGATGCAGAGGAATGTGCACGACTTGGAGGGGAGGATGTAGGTACAGCCATTCTCATGCACTTGCTGCCCTAATTTTTGTTAATGGTAGAGGGTGCAGGTTTGGAAGTTGCTGCCGAAGAAGCCTTGGCGAATAAATGTAGCTCATCTGGTAAATGATGGACATTGCAGTCATGGGGAAAAAAGGGGCAGGGAAGGATGAATTTAAGTTAGTGGATAGATGAGGTGCCTATCAGGCTTTGGGGACATCAGGCAGAATATTACTTGCCATAAAATACCCAGTTCCTGATTGTTCTTGTAGTTAAAGTATTTATCCAGTCCCCCTAGAACATAGAACAGTACAGCACAGAACAGGCCCTTCGGCCCTCGATGTTGTGCCGAGCAATGATCACCCTACTCAAACCAACATATCCACCCTATACCCGTAACCCAACAAACCCCCCCCCCCCCCCTTTTAACCTTACTTTTTTTAGGACACTACGGGCAATTTAGCATGGCCAATCCACCTAACCCGCACATCTTTGGACTGTGGGAGGAAACCGGAGCACCCGGAGGAAACCCACGCACACACGGGGAGGACGTGCAGACTCCACACAGACAGTGACCCAGCCGGGAATTGAACCTGGGACCCTGGAGCTGTGAAGCATTTATGCTAACCACCATGCTACCGTGCTGCCCTTATCTCGGTTTTAAAGGATCGTCCATTTAGTCTGAGATTGTGTCCTCTGCTGCTAGTTTTTCCTACAAGTGGAAACATCCTCTCCACGTCCACTCTATCCAGGCCTCGCAGTATCCTTAAAGTTTCAGTAAGATACCCCCCATCCTTCTAAACTCCAACGAGAAAAGACCCAGAGTCCTCAACCGTTCCTCATACAACAAGCTCTTCATTTAAGGATCATTCTTCTGAACCTCCTCTGGACCCTTGCCAAGGCCAGCCATATAATCATTTGCTTTACATAGTACATATAATTATGATTGGTATCCAAACTAGAAATCATCTAAACCACATAGCAACCAGGAGGCAATTACCTCAACACATGTTTTCATCCCTGAGGCAGCAGCATAGTGCAAAGGTGTGAACTTTTTGTTATCAGTGGCATTGTTTTCAGCCTTCTCAAACTCTCCTTGATCCAGCCTTGCACCCTTCCACTTAAGGATCAATTGAAGACATTCAGCTCGCTTTCCATCATCTTCATTGGGTCGTGCAAGGCGGGGCTGCAGGGCTGCTTCAGGTAGCATGATATGCGGTCCCATACACAGTAAATGCAAAGCAGTCTCATTATGTACATTCCGCTTGTTTGGGTTCCCATCTTTATTATAAAGGAATATTCTGTTTGGCAGAAGAGAACTGACTTTAAAACCAAGTAAATCATTGTCTGCACACAACAATTTATGTTATCCAGTCTAAAATCAATAGCTTTGGTCAAACTCACTTGTCTGCTGTAAAGTGTAAAAGCACGTAGCTATGATCAATACTATCAATACTGTAGCACAGGGACAGCAAATTTTGTGCCAATTAGCTTGGGAAAGAATCATTTTTATCTTATTAAGGCATCAAAATAATCTCCAATTGTTATATTCCTTCTCAACTGCGATATTTGATCCTTCGGTAAAGAGGTGCAACAACTCACAATGTAAATAAAAAGGGACTCCCATGTTGGAGTGAGCATAATAATTTTAGTTGGTAAATACACATTACAATGGTATCAAACTTGTTAAACAAGTTACAATTAATAAGTAAACAAAGGCCTGAATTATGTAGCCAGCAGTGAAGTGACTACATTGAGTGCTGGCCTTGAAGAAAACAGGCCTCAAATATCTAGCAACCTCGGTGGCGTGGGTTTCCTCTTTCACGTTAGTTTGAATCTGGCACCAAGTCAAAGGGATCGTCAGGTGTCCAGCAATAGTGATGTCATTAAGCAGGCAAAGCAGCCAATCACATTGACTATCACTAACAGCAAACCAGTAAGCAAAATGCACCGAGTGATCATTCTTAATTTCTGATAAAAGTTTTAGAGCGCAAGATAAACGGTTTGGACCTGCACATGGGACTAAAGATAGAAGCTGAAATATCATGAGCAAAATTTAACAACAGAATACTTTATCACAATGAAGTAGCTTGACAGTTCATAAATGCAAAATTAGTTTTTCAGGGTTATCCAGCAGTAATTGTGAACTTAATACGCCTTTTAAAAACTCAGTTACATCTGTGAAGAAGGTGCAACATTTTTCCAAATGTTTTCACAGTGAGACTAATAACGTAGAAGGCACGTTCTAGACAGTTCAGTGATTTACACTTGATTGCAGAAGGGCACACACTGTTACCTCTGGGAAATCCAGCAACTTCTGCATTTCCATGTTTAACTGCTTCTGTGCAGACTGCAAAAATTGCTATCACTTAGAGGTGCAAAGACTGTGAACACTTATAGCTTTGTTTTTATTGCTACTGTGAAATCTGGGCCAAAATGTACGTTACTTCACATTAAATAGATTTGAAAAGATATTTTTGTTCATTTGCTTCAATTGAAAAAAAAATAACAGTTAATAAACATTGGGCAACGTAAGTACTAAAAAAGAAAATCATATCAAATGCATTTTCTTACCACTGGTGGAAGTATCTAAACAAAAGTATTTTTCAACTATAGTTTCATTCATTATCCAGCTTAATTATGTCAGCTTTCCACTCATCACTGCAAGGGAGTGGCAAAAAGAAAATTGTGGTTCATTCACCAACCTGCTTGATGGAATTAATTTAAATTAAATTTATTTTAATGGTACAATTTTTGTTTAAAAGTAGACTCAATACAGTTCATGGTTAGCTTGAGGTCACAGCACAAATTTCAGGTTAATTAAGCACCAACTGGTAATAAATTTGTAGTCTTACCAAGGTAAAATAGAGGTGGTTGAACATCAGCCTAAAAATGGTATGCAATGCATGATACCCTGCTCAGGTTGAGGCACAGTAAAATAGGTTTTGTACATTGCCAGTACAAGGGGAGGCAGTAATGCAGTGGTACTGTCGCTGGATTAATAATTCAGAGACCCAGGGTAATGCTCTGGGGACCCGGGTTTGAATCCCACCACGGCAGATGGTGAAATTCGAATTCAATAAAAATATACAACTAAAAGTCTAATGTTGATCATTCAACCATTGTCAATTGTCGTAAAATCCATCTGATTCACCAGTGAAGAAAATCTGCCGTCCTTACTTGGTCTGGCCTACATGTGACTCCATGTCACCCAATGTGATTGAATGCTGGCCCTGGCAGTGACGCCAACTCAAATGAAAAAAAAAATCAAGACTACCTGGGCATTGCTCAACCTTTGATGGAATAACTGTTCTATTCCCGAACAGCACTGATATCTCTGATCTTGATGAGGCAAAAATAATTCAAAAACTGACAGCACAAACTTTTAAAAACAGCAATTCTCATACTCGCTCAACATCAACTCCAAAGTTATTTTTTTTCTGTTGATTGGACAGCTGCCACCAAGAGTCACATTCAAAACACCAATGAGGTCAGGTCACCAGCTGCTCCTCACTGAAACAACAGGCTGGCAGGAGTTCTGGTTGAAGTACAAGTAATCACAGAGATTGGAGTTATTGAACTAATGCAAATCATAGAAATAACAACTAAAGAATAATGTAATGACTAAATTAAGCTTCTAAACATGAATAAATGCTGTTTTTATTCCCAAGTTTTAAAACTTTTAAGTGGCATTACAAAATTCTTAATACCTGTTGTGGCAAACAGGAACCAAATACTTCCCCTTTTCAAAAGACCGTTTTTTTCTCCCCATCCAAAGAGGTAATAAGTAAGAGTCAGGGGAAAGGGTGACAAGAGGGAAGGGAAAATGAGAGATCATGCAAGCAAGATTTGAAAAAAGAGCCCTGTATCAGATTAATTGATGAGATCTTTCCATGTATCATGGATTTACCCAGGAACAATCAAATGTGTCCCCTCTTGAATACGAGCAAAGAGCAAAACCATTAAAAAAAAACAAAGGGAACTTATCAACCTGAATTTTCAATTACACTGATATTCACTATACATTCCAGACTCTGCAGTATTTATTTTAGGAATGATGGATCCGTAAAATCGGAAAAGGATCAGGTTTCCTCCAAAAGAAACACTCTACTTAAAGGATGTTTTAAAGGATGTTTTAACGGTGAAATGACTATTCTGATTTATGCTGTTCACTTTAAAGATTTAAAAATATTACAAGCACTCCTTGACTTTACGATGTCAGAGTTACGATGAATGGCACATACGACATTTATAGATTTTATGATGCCACACAAGCGAACAGTTGGTCTTTAACAACTGTTATGCTCCTTTATGGTCCACCTTTCAAAACATCCGGAAGGACAAACTGCTTCTCAGATACAGAAGATCTCACAAACTTTAACGTAACAAGGTAAAGTTGCCAACGTCTCAAATGACAATAGGCTGCTTTCCCCTTTGAGGAGGAGAGCTGACTGGTGGTGATTTAACCCGAGTGTCACCACACGTCAGGCCAGGTTGAGAAGGCGGGACATTCATTTAAAACTAACTGAGTGGAAGTTGGTGAATCAGATTACCAAGTTTGAGTTTACTTAACGCTCATTGTCAACTGGCTTACTCTTTAAAACTACAAAACAACAAATAAAGGGTGATTCTATACCTCTGTTCATGGTGGCATGGCCACATGTTGATGGAAAGGTAATAATACTTTTCAATGAAAATAGGGCTCGGGGATCAATCCCCCATTTGTAACATTGCAAATTGGATCCGATTTTCCCATAGGAACAATGTTTAGACTTACGACGTGGTTTCCAGGAACCAATTTTGTTATAAGCCACATGTTGATGGAAAGGGAATAATACTTTTCAATGAAAATTAGTAGTAGGCTGAGTGACTTTTAATATACCTGCTTATTTAAAATAGTTGTAGTTACCAAATAAATAAATACACACATCATCTAATTATTTCATCCATTGGACTAAAATAAAAAGTGAACATTTAATAAAAATAGCTGCACAAGTTATTTTTGGTCTGTGAGGTTCATCTACTGATTGCATAATCAGCTGAGTCATCAAGTGACCATGCCTCACACATTTAGATGTGGATTTGTTTTTATTGTTAAATGTTCCGAGGTAGATTGAAAAGTATTGTTCTGCGTATAGTCCAGACAGATCATTCCATACACTAAAGAAAAACATAGGAAATACATAAATACACAATAAATACAGAGGCACAGGCAACGGGTGAACATACGGAGTGCAGTACTACTCAGTAGAGAAGATAGAATCATAGAATCTACAATGCAGAAGGAGGCCATTCGACCCATCGAGTCTACACTGACCCTTGAAAGAGCACTCCACTTAAGCCCATGCCTCCATCCTATCCCCGTAATCCCACCTAACATTTTTGGACATTAAGGGCAATTTTAGCGCGGCTAATCCACCTAACCTGCATATCTTTGGACTGTGGGAGGAAATTGGAGCACCCGGAAGAACCCTAGACAGAAACTGGGAGAAAGTGCAAACTCAACACAGACAGTGACCCGAGGCCGAATTGATCCAAATTGATCCTGGGCCCTGGGGCAGTGAGGCAGTAGTGCTCTCAATGTGTGAAGAGATCAAATCAATCCATAAGAAAGTCATTCAAGAGTCTCTGTAGTCTCTTACGGTCTTGGGCCGAGCAGTTGCCATACCAGGCTGTGATGCAGCCAAATAGGATGCTTTCTAGTGGGTAGCACTGTTGCTTCACAGCTCCAGGGTGCCAGGTTCAATTCCCGTTTGGGTCATTGTTTCCTCCGATTTCCTCCCACAAGTCCCGAAAGACGTGCTGTTAGGTGAATTGGATATTCTGAATTCCGCCTCAGTGTACCCGAACAGGCGCCAGAATGCGGCAACTAGGGGCTTTTCACAGTAACTTCATTGCAGTGCTAACGTAAGCCTACTTGTGACAATAAAGATTATCTGTAAAAGTTGGTAAGAGTCAATATGGACAAGCCGAATTTCCTTAGTTTCCTGAGAAAGTAGAGACGTGTTCTGCTTTCTTGGTCATAGCGTAGTAGTGGTTGGACCAGGTCAAATTGTTGGTGATGTGCATTACTTCGAGAGAGAGAGAGAGAGAGAGAGAGGGAGAGGGCGAGAGAGCGAGAGAGATGTTGACCACGTCACAGTCAGGTATTCCAGGTCCAGGGAGCAGTAGGTCGCCGGAGTCCCCACTTCCGAGCATCAGGAGTAGTTGATGAGGAGGCAAACCCCTCTACCCTTTGCTTTGCCCGATGACATTGTGTGGTCCATTTGGCGTATTGAGAAGCCTTCAGGTTGTATGGCACAGTCTGGTGAGGCAGGGTGAGTCATGTCTCCGTGAAACAAGAGCACACATGAGTCTCTTACCTCCCTCTGAGCGTTAAGCTTGTCCAGCTTGTTTTCGATTGCTACCATACATGAAAAACATATGACATACAATATACACAATGTAAATACACATACATAGAAGCATACGGAGTGTAGTGCAAAGTAGTATAAAAGATGCGCTGAGAGATCAGTTCTGTCCATAAGACAGCCATACAGGAGTCTGTTAGCAGCGGGGAAGAAGCTGTTTTTGAAAGTGTTAGTGTGTTCTCAGACTTTTGTATCTTCTGCCTGATGAAAGAGAGACTACCCCGGATGGGAGGGATCCGCTGCCCGCTTTCGAGACAGTGGAAGATATAGTCAGAGTCACTAGATGGGAAGCAGGGTTGTGTGATGGACTAGGCTTGTTCGCGACTCTATTGCTTCTTACAGTCTTGGGCCGAGCAGCTGCCATACCAATCTGTGATGCAGCCAAATAGAATGCTTTCTATGGTGCCTCTGTAAAAATTGGTAAGAATTAATGTTGTCATGCCGAATTTCCAGTTTCCTGAGTAAGTATAGGCATTGTTGTGTTTACTTTGTTGTAGCGCAACGTG
The DNA here is from genome assembly GCF_902713615.1 of Scyliorhinus canicula. Lineage (NCBI taxonomy): Eukaryota > Metazoa > Chordata > Chondrichthyes > Carcharhiniformes > Scyliorhinidae > Scyliorhinus > Scyliorhinus canicula. Next base: position 158,914,913 of record NC_052150.1, read on the forward strand.
GGCGGACCAGGACAGATTGTTGGTGATGTGGACACATAGGAACTTGAAGTAGTCAACCATCTCAACCTCGGCACCGTTGATGTAGATAGGGGTGTTTACGACACTTCGCTCCCAGAAGTCAATGACCAGCCCTTTAGTTTTGCTGACATTGAGGTAGAGATTGTTGTCGTTGCACCATGCCACTCGATTCTCTATCTCCCTCCTGTACTCTGACTTATCATTGCTCAAGATCCGACCTACGACAGTCATGTCATCAGCAAACTTGCAGATAGAGTTGGAGCTGAATTTTGCCGAACAGTCATGTGTGTATAGGGGGTATAGTAGGGGTCTAAGTACGCAGTCTTGTAACATGTGTTACGGGCTATTCTGGAGAAGGTGTTGTTGTTTAGCCGTACTGATTGAGGTTATGGATCAGGAAGTCGAGGATCCAGTTGCAGAGGGAGAAGCCAAGTCCTAGGTTTTGTAGTTTGGATGTGAGCTTGGCTGGGATTATGGTGTTAAAGGCAGAGCTGTAGTCAATGAATCATTGTTGTCGAGACGCTCCAGGGATGTGTGTAGGGCCAGGGAGATACCATCTGCTATGGACCAGTTGGGGAAGTATGCGAATTGCTGTGGATCAAAGCATTCTGGGAGCTGATCATGAGCTTTGTCTGCTGATCATGAGCTTTGTCTGGGCGGGAAAATCCCCGCGGGTGAAGAAGGCGATGTTGGAGAGGAACCGCAGCGAGGGAGGGCTGGCTTTGCCGAGTCTGATCAATTATTACTGGGCGGCCAACATCGCTGATAAGGAAGTGGATGGTGGGTACGGGGTCTATTTGGGAGCGGGTGGAGGCGGCTTCGTGCAGGGGCTCCAGCTTGGCAGCCCTGGTCACGGCTCCTCTACCGCTGCCGCCGGCCAAGTACACCACCAGCCCGGGAGTGGTGGCGACCCTGCGGATATGGGGCCAGTGGAGGAGGCATGTGGGGGAGATGTCTGTCTGGGCGCCAATCTGCGACAACCATCGGTTTGCCCCCGGGAGTATGGATGGGGGGTTCCGAGTATGGCGGCGGGCGGGGGCGGGAAGGGTGGGTGATATGTTCCTGGAAGGGAGCTTTGCGAGTCTGAGGAGCTTGGAGGAGAAATTTGGGTTGGTAAGGGGAAATGATTTTAGATACCTACAGTTGCGGGACTTTGTTCGTAGACAGGTCCCATCTTTCCCACGCCTCCCTCCAATGGGGATCCTCGACAGAATAGTCTCTAGGAGGGAAGAAGGGGAGGGTAGAGTCTCGGGTATATATAAGGTGCTCATGAGGGAGGAAGGGTCCCAGACAGAGGAACTGAAACTTAAATGGGAGGAGGAGCTAGGCAGGGAAATGGAGGATGGGCTGTGGGCAGAGGCCCTGAGTAGGGTAAATTCGACCGCGACATGTGCTAGGCTCGGGCTGATTCAATTTAAGGTCGTTCACCGGGCCCATATGACGGTGGCTCGGATGAGCAAATTCTTCGGGATAGAGGCCAAATGCGCTAGGTGCGCGGGAGGACCAGCGAACCACGTGCACATGTTTTGGGCATGCCCTAAGCTGAGGGGGTACTGGGAAGGATTTGCGGGGGTCATGTCCCGGGTACTAAAAACAAGGGTGGTGATGAGTCCAGGGGTGGCAATTTTTGGGGTTTCGGAGGACCCGGGGGTCCAGGGGGAGAAAGAGGCCGATGTTTTGGCCTTTGCTTCCCTGATAGCCCGGCGACGAATACTATTGGCGTGGAGGGACTCAAAGCCCCCGAAGACGGAGTGGTGGCTTGCGGACATGTTGAGTTTCCTGGGTATGGAGAAAATTAAGTTCGCCTTGAGGGGATCTGTGCAGGGGTTCGCCCGGAGGTGGCAATCATTTATTGACTTCTTTGCGGGAGAGTGAGCGTCAGCAGGGGGTTGGGGGGGGGGGGGGGGGGGGGGGTTAGAGTAGAGTCGAGTAGGAGGGAAAATATGGCGGGTAGTACCGGTGGGAGAGGAGCGGGCTTGTGCAATATGTTATGATTGAAGTATTGAAAGTACATGGATGTTTGCACATTTTTGCCTTTTTTTTGCTTTCTTTCTGATGATGTCTGTAACTGTTTATAAAGCCAAAAACTACCTCAATAAAATTGTTTATTAAAAAAAAAGCATTCTGGGAGCATGGAGTTGATGTGTCTCATGACTAACCTTCATAATGTTCGATGTCAAGGCCACCGGACAGTGTTGTCATTGTGCTGGAACAGCTTGGCTAGGGACGTGGCAGGTTTTGGTGCACAAGTCTTCAGGACTACTTCAGGAATTTTGTTAAGGCCCATAACCGTTGCAGTATCCAATGCGTACAGCCATTTCTTATTATCAGGTAGAGCGAATAGAATTGGCCGACGGCCGAGTTGGATCATCCACTCGGCATTTCCCACTGAAAATGGTTATGAATGCTTCAGCCTCATCTTTTGCACTGATGTGTTGGGCTCCTCTATCATAGAGAATAAGGATATTTGTGGAGCCTCCTCTTCCAGTGACTTGTTCAATTGTGCAGTACTATTCATGATGGATGTGGAGGACTGCAGATCCTAGGTCTCATCTGTTGGCTGTGAAATGGTGTAGCTCTGCCTAACACTTGACCATAAGATGTAGGAGCAGAGGGAGGCTATTCGGCCCACTGAGTCTGCTCCTCCATTCCATGAGATCATGATTGATCTGATATAATTCTCAACTCCACTTTCCCGCCTTGCTGGATTATGCTGTTTGGCATGCAAGCTATCCTGTATTGTTGTTTCAAGTATGCCTGGTGCTGCTCCTGGCATGCCCTCCTGCACTCTTCATTGAAACAAGGCTGCTCTCCAGGCTGGGTGGCAATGGTAGAGTGAGGGATATGCTGAGCCATGAGGTGACAGATTGTGTAGAGTCAAATTTTGCTGCTGCTGACAGATCACAGCGCCTCATGAATGCCCAATCTAAAGTTGCTCGATGTGTTCGAAATTAATCTATCATGGACAGATGCACCTGCGGCAGGCAGATTGGTGAGGATGTGGTCTAGTATGTTTTTTTCCTATTGTTTGTTCCCTCAACCTCCTGCTGTCTAGCACCTATGTCCTTTAGGACTCAGTCAGCACGGTCTGTGGTGGTGCTACCAAGCCACTGCTTGATGAGTCTGAGAGACTCCTTCCCAATTCTGGCACAAACCCCCAGCTATTAGTATGGCGGACTTTGCGCAGCTTGTTTTCCCGTTGTAGTTTCCAGTGCCAAGGTCGATGCCGGGTGGCCCATCCAGTTTTTAAAATTTTTTATTGACTTAGCAGCGTTTTGAGACAACTGAGTGGCTTGCTCGACTTTGAGGGCATTCAAGAGTCAACTACAGAGCTGTAGGTTTGGAGTCACATGTAGGTCAGACCAGGTAAGGATGGCAGATTTCCTTCCCTAAAGGACATTCGTGAACCCAATGGGTTTTTACGACAATGGTATAGAATTCAAATAGTAAATGCTTGTTTTATTAATTGCTGTGATATGTGTAAGTCCTGATTTGCTGCTTACACCAGTATCACTTTATGCGGAACAGCACATTGCATTTGCTTGTCATGAATTTTTTCACTGTAGATTTCGGGTTACATTTAATGAGGCGCAGCAGTGAGCACTACTGCCTCATGGCACCAAGGACCTGGGTTCGATCCCAGCTCGGGGTCATTGTCCATGTGGAATTTGCGCATTCTCCCGGTGTCTGCGTGGGTCTCACCCCCACAACCCAAGGATGTGCAGGGTAGGTGAATTGGCCACGCTAAATTGCCTCTCAATTGATTTTTTAAAAACAAAGTTTGATACATTTGACAAAATGCCAGCTCCTAAGAAAGCAAGTTAGAAGTTCTTTCATTTCAGCCTATTTAGAGTTGTTCAAAAGAAAAGCCACGCTGTCTGTTCTTTCTATTGTGAAAGTGCTGTTTATTGCACATTCAAGTGTTCAACGACATTTTCAAATTAAGCACGAGCAAACCTTTCCAAGTGAAGCGGAACTGTGGACAAAGTTTAGAGATCTGTGGGGTGCACTTGAAGCTACCGAGGGAGGTCATGGGGCCTCTATTCTGAAGTGTTGGACGTCGCTGCCAGTGAAATTTAACTGTTTGAAGAAAATTGCGCGTGCAAAGTTTTGAGCACTTGGATCCACATACGTGCGTGAACATAGAACATAGAACAGTACAGCACAGAACAGGCCCTTCAGCCCTCGATGTTGTGCCGAGCAATGATCACCCTACTTAAACCCACGTAACCCGTATCCCAACAATCCCCCCATTAACCTTACACTACGGGCAATTTAGCATGGCCAATCCACCTAACCTGCACATCTTTGGACTGTGGGAGGAAACCGGAGCACCCGGAGGAAACCCACGCACACAGGGGGAGGACGTGCAGACTCCACACAGACAGTGACCCAGCCGGGAATCGAACCTGGGACCCTGGAGCTGTGAAGCATTTATGCTAACCACCATGCTACCCTGCTGCCCCTAAACATATAGAACATAGAACAGTACAGCACAGAACAGGCCCTTTGGCCCTCGGTGTTGTGCCGAGCAATGATCACCCTACTCAACCCCACGTATCCACCCTATACCCGTAACCCAAACCCCCCCCCCCCCCCCCAACCTTACTTTTAAGGACACTACGGGCAATTTAGCATGGCCAATCCACCTAACCCGCACATCTTTGGACTATGGGAGGAAACCGGAGCACCCGGAGGAAACCCACGCACACACGGGGAGGACGTGCAGACTCCGCAGACAGTGACCCAGCCGGGAACATATATTTTCACACCTGAAGTCTACACTGCTTCAAAACTTTTTAAATCTAATTTTCCCCTTCATCAGTTTTACCTTCAACTCTATTGCAGGAGAGTCCGACAATCCTTTCCAGTTACAGATATTTAACCTTCAAAATCAAAGACCTTGGATTGAGATAATTCAATAAATTCCGCCGCACAACTTAACTTACAGAAACTCTTCACAAATTCCACTATAAAACATAACTAGTTAGGATCACTGGGACAACACAAGAGCAAAACTACAAATGTGACAAATTAAAGTCATGAGCTTTTGAAACCTTTAAACACAAACTAAGGAATTCAGATTGAATACTCACCGCAGCAACTTGCTCATAGCATGTCTGGCAGCATAATGAAGGGGAGTGTTATGTTGATAAGGCTCTCCGTAAGAGGTATTTGGATCCAGAGACTCTTTGAACTGAGGATTGCTCTCATACAACTGGTAAGCCAAGGATTCATCACCATTTATGAGCGCCTTGCGAAATTTAGTTGTGGTGTTCCCCATATTTTATTGACAATTGTTGGCACTTTCACCTTCGGCCATTTGGCATGCTGATCTCCAACAACATGCTTCACATCCTACAGAAAACAACAGATTTCAAGCTGATGCACCTGTCGAGTGGCAATATTTACATCCTCATACAAATAATTCACAATGATTTAACAATCAGTGAGTTTAGCAATTAAGTGCTAAAGTGCTAGTACCTTTCATTCCCAATAATCAGTTCAAGTTACTTGTTTGTAGAGTTAGTAAGACATAATAACACAGATAGTATGTAGAAGATAGAAGTCTGTACTCTGAGGCTGCTATTTCACTTGATAAAATAGCCTTTACTAATTTAGTTGAAGCAAATTAAAATATTAGCTCAAGAGTGGCAAAACACTTTCAGAGATTACTCCAGAGACTTCTAAGCCTGCATCTTTCTGTTACTCAATCCAGTTTCCCATCACACCGTTATCCAAGGTAATGGATGGTTAGCCACTTACTTCTGAGCAAAAATGAGTCAAGCCCAATTTCCTGGTTTAGAGCTTGCTGCCTGTAGCTCATAATTAGTGGACTGTACACGTGCTCCAAAAGCCTCAATCATGAAACATTTTTAAATATTCATTTTTCACTGACTCTTTTTGAAGGAAAAGTTACACTTACAAAAAAAACCTGTGTTACGGCCAATTAAAAGTTGTGTTCTAGTACCTAGCATTAAGAAAAAAGTCCTGAGCTGTTTCTCAAAGGAAAAAAGATGCAGTGAACTAAAGGAAGAAAGATTAAAATGCAAACAGAAGCTCCATCAGCAAGATGGATTTTAACGGGCACATTGAAAAGGAAGGAAGAGAGGTTAAAAAGAATAGGGAGAAAATTCTAGGGAATTAAGCAGCTGAAGATGTGGCAGTGGAGGATGAAGATCAACACAAGAGGTTAGAGATAATGGAATGAAAGATTTAGGGGTGGGATTGTGGAGCTGTAGCACGTCAGAAAAATAAAGTTACCTGGAAGGAGGGGGGTGAAATCTAGCTGTCAGTGACACGATGAATCAAATTATATAGGAAAGGGGAAAGGGAGGCAGTTAATGGCCAATGCCAGAAGGCTCTTAAATGTGATCATGATGCCCTTGGAGGGTAGGGATGTGGAGGTAGTGGTCGCCATGGATGCGAAGAAGGCCTTTTACCGGGTGGAGTGGGATTACCTGTGGGAGGTCCTGGGGCAGTTTGGGTTTGGGCAGGATTTTGTGGAGTGGGTCCGGTTGCTGTACTAGGTACCACCGGTGGCGAGCATGCAAACGAACCGAGTGAGCTCGGAATATTTTAGGCTGCACCGGGGATGGCTCTCTCCCCACTGGTGTTTTCCTTGGCCATAGAGCCACTGGCGATGCCACTGAGAGCGCGAAGGACTCGCAGGGCATAGTGCGGGCTGGGGTGGAACACTATGCGCGGAGGACCTACACCTGTATATTTCTGACTCGGGGGGAGGATTGGAGAGATTATGAGGCTCCGAGGGGAATTTGGCCGAGGGCGGTGTGTGTGTGTGTGTGTGTGGTGGGGGGGCTCTGGACCTACCGAATTTTAGGAACTATTATTGGGCGGCAAATATAGCAATGATCAGAAAGTGGGTGGTGGGGGAGGGGTGGGTGTAGCACTGGTTGGGGGGGGGGGGGAATCATGTAAGGGCACAAGTTTAGGTACACTGATAATGGCACCTCTGCCGTTCAAAACCGGCTCGGTACTCTACAAGCCCGGTGGTGGCGGCGAATTTGAGGGTGTGGGAACAGTGACTGAAGCACATGGGAATGGAGGGACCATCGGTATGGACTCCAATTTGTGGCAACCACCGGTTTGTGCCGGGCTGGGCTAGATGGGGGGTTTAGGAAGTGGCAGTGAGCTGGGATTGAGCGGTTAAAGGACCTGCTGATTTATGGCAACTTTCAGTGCTTGGAGGAGTAGTTTGAGCTGCGGTGTGCAGGAGGGCACGCGAATCATATCCACATGTTTTGGGCATGTCCAAAGCTTAGAGGATTCTGGCAAGGATTTGCCAATGTCATGTCTACGTACTAAAGACAAGAGTCCAGAGACTGGAGACGTATCTTATTGGAGTGGAGGGACTCGGAGCCCCCAAAATCGGAGGTATGGGTTAGTTGCATGACCAGGTTTCTCAGGCTTGAGAAGATCAAGTTCACCCCGAGAAGATCGACGTCAAGCTTCGCCCGGAGGTGGCAGCCGTTTATCGACTTCTTTGGAGAAATTTAAGCTGTCAGCAGATACCATATGAAGGGGTGGACGGGGGAAGATAGCTTAGGCGGGATCAGTGAGTGGAGGAGGGAGGGGACTGGCAAACTGTGCATGTAAGCCATATTGGCTGGGTGCTGGGTATGGTTGTTGGTTATTCACTGTGTTATGTTTGCTTCCGAAATTGTTGTTAAAAAATTACAAATGCCTTAATAAAATGTTTTTTAAAAAAGGTTGGGGGGGGGGGGGGAGAAGAGAGCGAGAGAGAGAGAGAGAGAGATCCTGCTGAGGAGCATTAAGAGCGGGGAATAAAATTAAAAAGCAGGCTCTTAAGGGTAATCTCTGAATTACTGCCTGAGCTATGTGCCAACAGGCACTGAAAGATCAGGAAAATTAACACGTGGTTAATAGGCTAGTATGGGGGTTCATTTTCTTGGGTACTGATACTAGGACTGGAACAAGAAGGAGCTCTACAAATGGAAAAGACTGAGTATCCGAACTGGAATGGGAGCAGTATTAAGCGGAAAGGGTAAAAAGGGAAGTGGCAAATGCTTTCAACTAGTAAAACGGTTGAGGGATGTGCAAGAACTCCATGATACACTTTGGGGTTCTCTAACCCTGGCCCATAACAACAGTGAGGTTAGGTCTGTCTGCGAACAAGACTAGCAGTTTCTGATAAAACAGATCAGAAGTTGCTGATCTCAAGAAAGTGAATTAAAGATTTGCCTGTGAACAGGATAGGAGCAGTTTCCAAGGCTGGCAGTTTAAACAGTAGTTGAAACGGGCAAGAATCTGCAAGCTGGTTCCTGAAGGATGTTGCTTTCTCAAAGTGGTTTATCCAAGACATCTGTTGACAGAAAGTATTCCGGAGTCTCCTAACTGTATTTAAAAGTGGATTGTGATCAGAGCTGGGTATGTTTGAGTGGAGATAAAGAAAGCAGTTTGGAGTTAGTGTTTCATGTTAGTGTTAAGCATTGTTTAACAGGTAATTGTAAGCTATTATCTTGTGTGATGTTAAAGATATTTTAATCTTGTGTTAGTAATAATAATGTTTTTTTTAAATATACCATCTCCCTATTTGTGCATGGAGTCAAATCCTGGAGTGAAGTATCCTTTTCTCAGTCTTACAAAATTGAATTAAATATTGGGGTTTCTGTCCAGTATCCTAGCAACTGTAGTGGTCTGGTCCAAGATTGTAATATGGGAAAAAGAAAAATTGAAGTTAAAGAAAGAGACATACACTAAGTGAAATGGACAAGAGAAGTGATCAAGAGAAATATGAAAAGGTTGGGAAAGAAGTTCAACATGGACTTGTGGGTTGAATGGACTCCTTTTGTGTCATAATGACGAAGTTTAAAAAAAACAAATGAGGAAAATAAGGAGAAACTATAAAATTGATTTACCAAATAAAATAAAACAACATAGCAAACTGTTCCGTATATAAAAAGGGAAGGCCCAGATGGAAAAGGCCACCGGGGGTCGAAATCAGATAACTGCATTTAAAAAGGGAAGATTTATGGGGAAAAGCGAGAGTACTGATAATGGAGTACTTCAAGGTATCCTAATATAAACAGGGCTAGTAATGGTGAGGGATTCAGGTTGGCACGGGAGGAGGGGGGAGAAGAGAAGAGTTGGTGAGGCTGGAAGAGAGTTTCTGAATGGCGCTCAGAAGTTTCTTCATCAATGTGTTTCAGGCCCAAAGAGGAAGAAAGCATTGTTGGATCTATTTCTGGAAATGGGGAGAGTCAAGTGCACCAAGTGTCAGTCAGGGGGCATTTAGGGAAGTGATCATAATACGATAGATCATAATATTAGTACAACCAGAGCATAGGTAACTATCTGAATGTGGAAAATGTCCAGGTACAACCTATCCCTAAAGCAGGACAAATCAAATCTAGCCTATTATTGCGCTTCACAGCCTCCTCTTAATTGTTAGCAAAGTGATGGAAGGCGTCACAAACAGTGCTATCAAGCAGCACATACGCAGCAATAACCAGCTCACTGGTGCTTAGTTTGGGTTCTGCCAGTGTGAATCCTAAACTCATTGCAGTCTTGGTCCAAACGTGGACAAACAACCAGAGTTATGGAAGTGACTGCCCTTGACATCAAGGCACTATTTGATCAAGTGTGGTATCAAGGAGCCCTGGAAAAATTGAAGTCAATGTGAACCAGGGGAAAAACTCCATTGGTTGGAGTCACACCTAACATAAAGGAAAATGGGTGTGGTTGTTGGAGGTGAATCATTTCAAACCTAGAACAGCACTCCAGAAGTTCCTCAGGGTATTGTCTAAGGCCCAACCATCACCAGTCGCTTCTTCAATTACCTTCCTTCCAGTATGAGGTCAGGTGAGAGGATGTTCACTGATGATTTCACAATGTTCAATGCATTTGCAATTCCTTAGATACTGATACAATCCATGTGCATATGCAGCAATGCCTGCATAACATTCAAGTTTGGGCTTATAAGTGGCATGCAATATTCATACCATACACGTGCCAGGGAATGAGAATATCCAACAAGGCAGAATCGAACTATCTCCCAATCAACAGCATTACCATTCCCGAATCCCCCATTATCAACATCCTGATGGTTACCACTGACCAGAAACTGAACAAGCCATGTAAATAGTGTGGGCCACAAGATATCAGAATTCTGAGGCAAGTAACTTACCTCCTGACTGCCCAAAGTTTGACCACTATCTACAAAGCACAAGTCAGGAGGGTGACGGAACACTTGAGACTCAACAAAGAAACTGGACACAATCCAGGATAAAGTAGTCCTTTTGATCAGTATCTCATCCAGCAATTTAAACATTCACTCCCTCTACCACCAATGCACAGTAGCAGCAGTTTGTATTATACACAAGATGCTTATATAATTTGACAGTGCCTTGCAATCCCTACCATCTAGCAGGACAAGGACAGTAGACACATGGGAACACCGCCTCCTGCAGGCTCCCCTCCAAGCTGCACATTACCCCGAATTAGATCACCATTCCTACATTGTCACTGGATTGTGGAACTCCCTTCTTACAGCATTGTGGGAATAACTACACCAAATGGGACTGCAGATGGCAGCTCATCACCACCGTTTCAAGGGTAATTAGGGATGGGCAACAAATGCAGACCTTGCCAGCAATACTCGCATCCCATGAAAGAATACAAAATATTCGATCTTAGTTCCACAAGCCTTGTATAATCTGCCAATGGAAACAGTTATTTTTCTATCTTATTGAGAACAAAGAAAAGTACAGCAAGGAACAGGCCCTTCAGCCCTCCAGGCCTGTGCCGATCATGTGCAGATTATGAATGTCATAATCTCATACATCTCCTTTGTTCAAATGAGAACAACCCTAGCTTCTCAAAAATCTTATAGCTAACATCTCCCATCCCTGGAACCATTCTGGTGAAGCTCCACTAAACTTATTTCAAGGTCTCCCAAATCCTTCCAAAAGTATGGTGACCAGATTGGATATAATACTTTAGTCGTAGCCTCACCAGAGCTTTATTAAGGTTCATAATAATGTCCCTGCTTTTGTACTTGATACCTGTTTATGAAGCCCTAGATCCCATATATTTTGGGAACTATTCCCTCAATATGACCTGCACCATCAATGATCTTTGTACCCCAAGTCCCTCTGCCCTGTACTTTTTGGAACTGTAATTATGTCACATTGTCTCTTCTGATTCCTTCCGCCAAAAATACATCACTTCAGACTTCTCTGTATTAAATTCTATCTGCCACTTGTCTGCCCATTCTGCTAGTCTACATCCTGTTGCAGTGGACTGGCAGACCTCAAAGTATGGCATCTTTGGCAAATTCTGACATTGTAATCTTATATAAATGGTTGCCTTCTAATATACATACATTAAGATATTCTTCTTAGTCAGTCCCTTGGGATCAAGGATAACTTTTTCCACTCAGGTTTGATGGGTTTGGAGGTGATCCAATGTGAAATCTGTAGATTATGCCACAAGTGAAGCAGGTAGTGCTAGGATGGTTGGGTAGGCGAGTTGTTTGGAAATTTGTAAACTCTCTTTGATGCCTTAACTTTGCCTCCGTGTGCTCCCTGTGAACTCTCTCAATATGTTGTTGCTTTACAAGTGAACTGTCTCCATTTCAATTGGTCTCAAGCCAGGCTCTCCCATGAGTCAGCTGGGATGTTTGGCCTCTTCGGGGATGCCAAGAGATAAGACCAATGATCTCAGCACAGACCTTCAAGGAACACCATTGTCTACCATCCTCCAATCTGAAAAAACAGCCATTTATGATTGTTTTCTGTCCTTAAGCCATTTTTCTTCCAGGTTGACATCGACCCTCCTATTCATGTAGCATCTATTATGTCAAATAACCCTCTCGAAGGTACGTTGTCAGATTATTTATGTATTAAATAAATAAATTTAGAGTATCCAATTTATTTTTTCCAATTAAGGGCCAATTTGGTGTGGCCAATCCACCTATCCTGCACATCTTTTGGGTTGTGGGGGTGAAACCCATGCAAAAACGGGGAGAATGTGCAAACTCCACACGGACAGTGACCCAGAGCCGGGATCGAACCTGGGACCTCGGCGCCGTGAGGCAACCGTGCTAACCAATTGTGCCACCGTGCTGCCCTGCTTTGTCAAATTAAACTCCATATAGACAACATCATCACATTCCCGTCATCAAAAAATTCCAATTGTTGGGCACCATCTCCAATTTGCAAATCTGTGCTGGCCCTCCTTAATTCAAACCTTTCCAATTACCTTTTTTTTCTCCTCCTGATCACTACTTCCAAAACCTTACTCACCACTGGTCTTAAGCTACGACGCCTGTAGTTACAATGAATGCCTTTACAACCTTTGAATAACATTTTTCACTTTCCAATCCTCTAGTACTTATTTCATATTTAGGGAAGATTATGGCAATCCCCTCATTTATCTCCATCCCCACTTCCTTTGGCATCCTGAAATGGAAGGCACCTGGACCAGGCAACATATCCACTTGAAGCACAGCAAGCCTTTCCAGTACACTCTGCCCATCATTTTCCACCCCCGGCATTATCTGAACTATCTGGTTCTATCAATATTTTGTCAACGTCCTCAGTAAATAATTATACAAATTACTCATGTAGGAGGAGGAGGGAAGGGCAAAAAAAGCCAGTGTTCCTTGGATGATGAAAGGGAGAGCAAGATGAAGCAAAAGAAAGGGAAAATAAAGAAATGGCAGATTAATTGGACAGGTATTTTGCATCAGTCTTCACTACGGAGGATAAAGATAACACCCCAACATAGCTGTAAATCCGGAAATGAAAAGGAGGAAGGAGCTCAAGACATTTATAATCACAGGAAGTGGTATGATCACCAGGAAAGTGATATTAAACAAACTGTAGGAGCTGCGGGCTGACATGTCTCCAGGTTCTGATGGACTTCTTCTTAGGATCTTAAAAGAAGTGGCTAGGCGTCTATTTGAGGCATTGGTTTTAATTTTTCAAAATTCCTTCGATTTGGGGAGGGTTCAATTAGATTGGAAAATAGAATGTAACTTGTTTATTCAACAGAAGGAGGGAGACAGAAAGCAGAAATGTATTGACAATGCAAAGATGGTAAGGAAAGTAATTTGTGAAGAGGACACAAGTAGGCTACAAAGGCATATAGATATATTAATTGAGTGGGCAAAGATCTGGCAAATGGAGTATAATGTGGGAAAATGTGAAATTGTCCATTTGGCAGGAAGAAGCATATTATCTAAATGGCAAGAGATTGCAGGGCCCTGAGATACAAAAGGATTTTGGTGTCCTGGTGCATGAATCACAAAAGGTTAATGTGCGAGTACAGCAAATAATGAGGAAAGCTAATGGAATGTGATTGTTGTTGACAGGGGAATTGAACACAAATGTAGGGAGATTATGCTTCAATTATATAGGGCATTGGTGAGACCACATCTGGAGTATGGTGTACAGTATTAGTCTCCTTATTTAAGGAAGGATGTAAATGCTTTGGAAGCAGTTCAGAGAAGGTTTGTAAGATTAATAAGTGGAATGGGCCTGTTGTCTTATGAGGAAAGGCTGGACAGGTTAGGTTTGGATCCTATCTCAAGTTTACAAGAGTGAGAGGCGTTTGGATTCAAACATACACGATCCCGAGGGATATTGACAGGGTAGATGTACAAAGGATGCTTCCCCTTGTGGGAGAATCTAGAACCAATTAAAAATAAAGGGTTGGCTATTTAAGAAATGAAATGAAATGAAAAGAAAATTGATTATTGTCACGAGTAGGCTTCAATGAAGTTACTGTGAAAAGCGCTTAGTCGCCACATTCCGGCGCCTGTTCGGGGAGGCTGTTATGGGAATCGAACCGTGCGGCTGGCCTGCCTGGGTCTGCTTTCAAAGCCAGCGATTTAGCCCTGTGCTAAACAGCCATGAGGAGAAGCTGCTTTCTCTCAGAGTGTTGTGAATCTTTGAACTCTCTTCCTCAAAAGGCAGTGGAAGCAGAGTCTTTGAATATTTTAAGGTAGAGGCAGATAGATTCTGGATAAGCAAGGGGGTGAAGCGTTAGTGGGGGTAGGCAGGAATGTTGAGGCTATAATCAGATCAGTCATGACCTTATTCAATGGCAAAGCAAGCTTGAGGGTCTGAGCAACTTACACCTGTTCCTCCTTTGTAGCTTTGGAAAAAAAAAGGGTAGATCGAAGATGCCAGGTAAGAGATAGCATGAAAACAGACTGGCAACTAATATAAAAGGGAATCTAAAAGTCTTCCAAATTCAGATAAATAGTCAAAGGATAGAAAGAGCCAATTAAGGACCAAAAACAGGATCTACAGATTGAGGATATGACCGAGGTCCTAAATTAATACTTTACATGGGACTTTACCAAGAAAGAGGATGCTGTCAAATCATAGTGAAAGAGGAGATGGTTATTACAAATTGATCTAGAGGATGTATTAGAAAGACTGGCTGCACATAAAATTGTGAAGCTTTCAAAACAAATGGGTGCACCTCGCGATTCTGAGGGGAGCAAGGCAGAAATTGCAAGGGTACGGAGTATAATTTTCTGGTCCAAAATTTAGTGTGAATACAACCTAAGGAGCAGTAATGTTATCCAGAAGGTTCAGGAATAATTGACTTGATGAGAAACGGGAACAGATGAAGCAGTATAAAATATGGTCTTTATTGGAGTGAAGAAGTCATGAGCTCCTTGCATTTATTCATAGACATTGATAGATGGAGCATGGAAGGGTGTTTCAAGATGTAACTGGTGGAATAGCAAGATTGTGACCCAGTGGGCAATTTTGGTGTCATGTAGCCTGATTAAGTTTAATGTGGTCAAGCCAAATTGACATAGCAATTGTGACTATTTTATAGAATAGTCATGCAAATGATCGATTGTCTAGAGATTTCCCCCTTTGCCTTCACTTCCTCAAACATACAGGAACTGCATGTACTGGTTCAGTGCTCAAGGAGTTCAATACACAAAGTGCACAGAAATAACTAGCAGCCATAAGTCTGGTTAGTTATCCACAGTAACATTTCAGACTCTATGTATCCTTCACTGGCTGAGAAAATGGTGGATCAAAAGAAAGCTAGTTGTGTGTCATGTATGGTAATAGCAAGTAAATGATTAGAAGTCTCTTGTAGCTGAAAATAAAATAATTGCAATGAACTTTAGTTCAGTTGCATTGTCAGTAATGCACTGAACACTTCTAATTAACACAAGCTTTAGCAGTTAGGTTGCTGGTCTTTGACAATTCGTACAACACTTTTATTGTTTATAAGTTAACTAAAGTGCCTTCTTATTTTGCCCATTAAGAATATGTTACTGTTTTAGTATTTGTAATACCAAACTAAAAAGCAAAGAACTAATGGAAATATTGCCACCGACAATATCACTTTACTATCTTTCTTCAGCAAGAGGAAAGGGTATTCATTCCATCCTTATAGACTTACTCACTCCAGGAGATTTTCACAGTATTTCATTGCTGTGTTAATGTAAACCTACTTGTGACACAATAAAGATGATCAAGTTTCTAGAAATCCCAAAATACTTTATGTACAATGTCAGTTATTTTTCACAAAGCAGGAATTCATAGAAAGTCAAGATATATGAACAGCAGGTGGGAACATTACTTAAAAGATGTTGTAATATAATGAAAACAAGAAAGGTGTGTTTATATGGTTACCCAGCCCTGAATGTGGTCGTCAAACTGACAGGGAAAGGATCCTTATCTTGGCTCTTGGGAGAAAACACTCTGCTGGAACAGAGCTTTCCGTCTTAGTTGTAAGAATAGCAGTGCAAAGATTTCCTGCCCCACAGAAACGGGCTTCTGCCAGCTTTTTGTCAGCAGGCAACATTAACAACACTGGCAAGAGACACTGGCCCAGACAGTTAAAACTGAAGGAGTAGATTTGGTAGTTTAACGATTGCAGTTGGCGCCTATAAGAAAAATACTGTTAAGAAACATTTAGGAACTGTGCAATTTATTACACATTCCATCTGCTAAGCAGGATTATTTATGTCATGTCTCTTGTTATACTGTTAGAGCAAAGCTTCTGAGGAGCAGGGTAACTCACAGAAACATTTAGATTTCTGTATTAAATTAGCAAGTGTGGTCACCAGAAATTGGTGGACAATTTATTTCTTAAAAGTAGTGACTGAGCACGGATTGCTTCACCGTTATTTTCATTGCAAAGTACATGCTATTCAGGCAGAAAGCCAAACATTGCATCAAAGCTTCGTGGAGCATTGCAAAGTAAATGGCAAACGGCAGGATGGGAACAATTTTTATGGCTAAACAATATTACCTATTTTCTTGCGTCCTCTCACCTGCATGGACCAATTAATTTCAGAAAGAACGAGATTACATCTTAATGAAGTGAACAGGCAGCAAAATCTCTTAACTTCCTTACTCCGCATAAGTAAAATGCCGAGACAAGAATAACAGATCTGTAGCAGTTACATATTAATGTCTTGGACCCTTATTGGCTGTGGCTCAGTTGGCAGCACTCCAGCCAGTGAGTCAGAAAGGTATGGGTTCAATTCCCACTCCAGGACTTGAACACAGCAATCTAGGTTGCCAGTGCATTATCTTTCGGATGAGACATCAACCCTGCCTTCCAGCACTATTTTAAAGAAGATTGCATCCTGACCAATATTTATCCATCAATCAACATCACAAAAATAGATTATCTGGTCATTATCATATTGCTGTTTGTCGAGGACTATGTCTGTTGCATTATAACAGTTACCCTATTGGCTATAAAGTATTTTGGGACATCCTGCATTTTTGAAAGATAATGTTTAAATTCAAGTCTTTCTTTCCCTGTTTGAATAGATGATTAATCACACTAATGTACTTGAATAAATATGCATGTGGCTTTTATGACATATGGTACTAATACACCTCGGATCTGATGCACTTGATTCATATTACTCAAGCTAACCACATGTTCTGCCATGTATTTGATAGCTCAAATGCTCTCTCCAAATAGTGCAAGTTCCATACAATGACTTGAGCACTTAACCCAGTGACTCCAATCAATATGTTGCAGTTTAGTCTTATTCCCACTAAAGTGCCCATCACCCAATTTCCCTTTCTACCTTCCACATTAGCTGATGACTCTCTCCCCGGGGGACTCTTTTCCCCCTCTCTTTCAAACCTATTACAACCAGCTCCTCTTCAATAACCAAGCATCAACTCCTCTGTATTTTCAAACTATCACTCATCTCTGGCTTTCCTTTCCTCTCCAAAGTCCTTGAATGTGCTATTGTCTCTCATTTTTTCATGAACTCTTGTGTTTGAGTCCCTCGGATCAGTTTCCCACAGTACTTAAAACGGCTTTTATCAAGATCCCAAGAGACATCCTGTGTGGCAAAAGTAAACTATTTTTCGAGATTCATAGACTGGTTGCAGCAGAGAAGGAGGCTTTCTTGGCCTGTCGACTGTGTAAGAGCAACTCTGCTAATTCCACTCCCCCTGCCCTTTCACCATGGGCTTGTAAGTTTTTTCTCCTCAGATAATCATCTCTCCTCTCTTTCCCGACATTCAGCCAACTTTGTATCCATATTTCCATCATCCCTTCAGTTCCATAGTCTTTGCCTTTGCTTCTACCACACTCTCAGGCAGTGCATTCCAGATCCTAACCACTTGCTGCATAAGAAAGTTTTTCCTTATGTCGTCTCTCATTTCTTTGCCATTCACCTTCAATCGGTATCCTCTGGTTCTCGACTCTCCC
The DNA here is from genome assembly GCF_902713615.1 of Scyliorhinus canicula. NCBI lineage: Eukaryota > Metazoa > Chordata > Chondrichthyes > Carcharhiniformes > Scyliorhinidae > Scyliorhinus > Scyliorhinus canicula. The sequence goes on from NC_052150.1 coordinate 158,932,640, forward strand.
ACCAATAGGAACAGTTCCTCCCATCAACTCTGTCTAGACCCATCATTTTGAACACATCATTCAAATCTCCTCTCAACCTTCTCTTCTCCATGGAGTACGACCCACAGCTTCACTAACCTGTCCATGTAACTGAAGTCTCACATCCTTAGAAGCATTTTTATAAAGCGTGGTGCCCAAAATTGGACTTAAAAAAAAAAGTTGCACCATAACCACCGTGCTTTTGTACTCCATGTCGCTATGTATAAAGTTCAGGATCTTGTATGCCTCATGAACACTTTTCAACCTGCCCAGCCATCTTCAATGATTTATGTACATACACTCTTAGGTTCCTCTACTCTTGCACCATTTTAAGAATGGTATCCTTTATTTCATTTTGTCTCTCCTCATTCTTCCCACCATTTGCATACCTCTGCATTAAATATCGTTTGCCATGTGTCCACCTCTACCATCAGCCTCCCTCACAGTTCATGATACTTTACAGTGTAGTGCCGTCGGCAAATTTTGAAATTGTGTCCTACAAACCCAAGTCATTAACATAGATCAGGAAAAGCACTGGTCCTGGTTCCACACATTGGACAACCCCGCAGTATACCTTCCTCTGATTCGAAAAACAACCATTCACCTCTATCTTTGACCCCCTCCTATTCCTCATCTGTATGCTGCTTCTCTATGTCAACATCTGAAAGCATGGTCCGTTTCTACATGTGTATCGATGACACCAAACTCTCTCTACACCGGCTCCAAATTGTCAGACAGTTTGTCTGACATCCAGTACTGAACGAGTTGAAATATTCCCCAATTAAACTTTGGGAAGATCGAGGCCACTGTCTTCCCACCCCACCGACTCTTCCCATCTACCTGGCAACCAAATTTGAAGCGCACTGAGCACAAACTTAGTGTCATATTTGATCCCGAGAGAGGATATTAATAGTAATAATCTTTATTAGTGTTACAAGTAGGGTTACATTAACATTGCAATGAAGTTACTGTGAAAATCCCCCAGTCGCCATACTCCAGTGCCTGTTCGGATATACAGAGGGAGAATTCAGAATGTCCAATTCACTTAACAAGCATGTCTTTCAGGAGGACTTGTGGGAGGAAACCGGAGCACCTGGAGAAAACCCATAATTTACCACATATCACTGCCATCACCAAGACCTCCTATTTATATTTCCATAACACTGCCTCACTCTGGCCCTGCCCGAGATCATCTGCTGCTGAAACCCTCTTCCAAGCCTTTATTACTTCTACTCCTGATTCTTTCAATGAACTCCTGGCTGGCCTTCCATATTCTACCTGCTATAAACTCGAGGTCATTCAAAGCTTTGCTGCCCTTGTTTTCACTTGCACCAAATCCTGTTCATCAATCACTTCTAAAATAGCTAACCTACTTTGGCCACCAGTTAAATGCAGTGCTGAATAAATACTCTGTTGCTACCTTTCGGACGATATAGTAAACCATAGCCCTGTGTCTCCAGTTAGATGCAATGTTAAAAAAAACTATTGCACCCTGAAGTGCAAAGAGAAATTTCTGCCAAGATATTGGCCGGCATTGAACGCTCAACCAACATGAAAACAGGTTAAAACAGAAAATGCTGGACAAACGTAGCAAGCCTGGTAGCACCTTTGGAGAGAAACAGAGGTAATGTTTTTGGCCTAAATGACCCTTTTCCAGAACTGAAGGTAGAAATGTAAAGAATTAGATAGTTAGAAAGTGGGCGGAAGAATAGAGGAACAGGTCAACTGGTTATTTATATCACTGATGTTTGACAGACTCTTTAGCTGTCATGTTTATCTAGGAGTGCCTTGACTTCAAAATAGTCCATTCACATTCACTGAACTGCTTTGGGACCTCCTGAGGATATGAAAGGCACCATATAAATGTCTGTCATTTCCTTTTATAGGTGTGTGCATTCATAGGAGTATGACTCTTATTATTTAGGAGGGCAGCTCAGTACTTAAAAATAGAGATTCTGCATTATTATGCTTAAAATGCAAGAAATGCGTTGCCTGTCAGCTTTATATGACTGAACACTTTTCATGTAAATGTGGAGTCCAAGCTAAAGGCTGGATTTGGGTCAATATATAGCAACACCTGTTTCTGTATAACCCATTTATTCAACATAACAGAATACTCCTCGAGGTGATATCTGATGCTTAAAGTTTAAAAAACATTTTATTTTAAAAGCAACCCCATCTTAATTATGAAACAAAAACAGAAAATATTGGACAATCTCAGCAGGTCTGACAGCATCTGTGGAGAGGGAAGGGAGCCAACGTCGAGTCTGAATGACTAGTTGTGAAAGCTTTGACAAAGAGTCATCCAGACTCGAAACGTTAGCTCCCTTCCCTCTCCACAGATGATGCCAAACCTGCTAAGATTGCCCAGTATTTTCTGATTTCGTTTCAGATTCCAGCATCTGCAGTAATTTGCTTTTATATTCCCATCTTAAATGATACCTATTTTCAAACTTAACTGAAGGAAGCTGAATACAAGGGTGCGCTTTACCAGGATTGCAAACTGATGTTCCCTCAAAGTTCTTCTCCCAACTCTTTCATAACATCCGCATCTCTCTCCTCTGCCCAGCTGTGATGATGTAATTTGATACGCAAGGAGAATTCTCATCTCATCACCTTCAGCTCATTTGCTTGAATGGAGCAGTGAGTTAGACAACAAGATTGCATCAGTGCTGCTCATGTTTAAATGCAAATTTTAAAAGACCTACATCAGACCTTCCTATTGAATGGTCTTAAATAGGGATAGATATTTGGAAAGGAGTTCACACCCAATCTAATTAAGGTATTCAGATGAGCAAACTCAAATTTAAAGCAATTTGTAAATGTCAGGAGAGCCAAGATCAAAATCTCTTGAGCAACTGTTGATGACTACAGTAGAATAGTCTAGGCCAAGCAACAGCTCACTTTCTCCACTTCTGGTGCAATTTTGTGCAACCAACTTAAAAATACTTATGTGCTAGGCATATTAGCAAGTTAAGGTGCAACCATCAACTAAAGTATATTACACTATAATACAATCAATACGTCACGTGGCTGGCATTTCCCAAAATGTTATTCTTTAGAGGTTTATCACATTGACTTTGGACGCTAAAACAGAACTTCAGCATACACACTGAAAACCAATTTATCCATAGAAATTTTTAAATTGCACTGACTATGTCAGGACAAAGAATTTTCAAGAAAAATCTTGAATTGTGACTTACTACAGTACAAAATTCTTCTTGCAGCCATTACAGTTTGGAGCCACATGTGAAAATAAAAATTGGAGACTTTCATCTGAAAAATGTTGCAATTTCATGATGTACCTGATCATATTCAGCAGCTGAAAAGCATGCATGCCTGTTTAACTAAGTAATGGTTTCAAAAACTAATTCCATTTTTCACTAAATTTTGCAAAACTGCTTAATATCCCACCTTGCTTGTTTTTGTTTTCTGACAGCTCCACAAATCGAAAACTATGACAAATGGAGGCTGAGCTACTTTGGTTACCCAATATTACTTACATTCCAATCAAGCAATAATTTAGCTTAATTTTGCATGGAGCAAAGTTCCTTTGTGCACGAGTAATGCAGCTCTTCAAGAGATTCCTGTTTGTCGCAAAAAAGACAGATGGGGAGAACCTGGTTTGGTGAAGGGGAATGCAAATGCCATGTCGCCCTGGCTTGGAGCCATCTGACCAAGGGACCAGAAAGCAACCTTCGTTGAAATGCAAAGCCTTCACCAGATTTGCTAAACTATTTGCTACGCCGTTGAAAGGGAAGTATAGATTGAATTATTGTTTCTCACAAGTTATCTCCTGTAAAAAAACACATGCTCTGCTAGGAGAAGCAGGAATATTATGGGAAAAAACTATAAATTATTCACCAGATCAGCTACATCTAGTATACGAGTATGCCATCCATGCAGACCATGCAACAGCAGGTCAGCTGCATCAAGTACATTGCAATTCCATCCAATATACAGCATTCAACAGCAGCCCATTCACTTAGATCAGAGTGGTATTCATCCAGAGATGTATTTATTGGTACATACATATTCAAAGTTTAATAGTAAATATTAAAAGTTAAAAAGGGGGGCAGTGGCGTAGTGGTATTGTCACTGGACTAGTATTCCAAGGACCCAGGGTAATGCTCTGGGAACCCAGTTTGAATCCCACCACAGCAGATGGTGTAATTTGAGTCCAATAAAAGTCTGGAATCTATCGATTGTCGTAAAAGCCCACCTGGTTCACTAATGTCCTTTAGGGAAGGAAATGTGCCATGCTTACCTGGTCTAGCCTAATGTGACTCCAGATCGACAGTAATGTGGTTGACTCTTAATTGTCCCCTCAAGGGCAATTAGGGATGTGCAATAAATGACACAGAAATAGGAAAGGAAGCATACAAGTTTGAAACAAAATAGTCACATACAGTTCTAAATATTCAACCAAGGACATATAGAACAAACTATTGGAATGGGAAAAACAATACAATAGACTACTCTAAAGTACACTGCAAATGCTCATCACTCAGCATGATCAATAACCAACAAGCAGACTCGGCAGGTGGGGAAGATGATGATGGAAGCACAATGAAATGCATCCAAGATGTTAACAGAACTCAAGTAATGCCAATTCTCTATGATAGACACAGCAACATACCTGGATTTTTGTCCATTTGAACATTTCATTTCTGCACAAAGACATCCTGAATAAAAAAGATCTAACATCTCTAGATCACTAACAAATTCACTTATTACTGCATTGAAATCCACAATTGGGTGTCTTCCATTTACTTCTAATATAGGTGCTACGTTAGCCAGGAATTTTGTTTGCCATGCCATACAGGTTAGATTTTACGTAGCCCAGTTTGCCAGTCACCAATTATCTCATTACTCTGTACAGTTTCAATACCCCACCCTCATTATACATTAGCAAAAGTAGTGTTCCTAATATCAAATCACGAGCCTCATTACTACTTTTAACAACTAATCTAAGTTTATACGTTTCAGGGCATTTCAAAAAGTATTGCATGGTTAGTTTAATCTTTTTTCAAACTCTTCACTTGCCATTTTAGTAAACTTAAATGAAGGCTCAACGGTCCAGCTGGCGAATTACAGTATGATGAAGATAACTTTATAGAAATTAACACTTTGCTTATTCTGTTCTTATTCAAAACAAAATTAAAAGCAAATATTAACGCCCACTTGATTCTACAGTTGGATTAGTTTATCCCCCAAGATTGTACTCGTTAGCAATAAGCACCCTGTTAGCGTATATAGTCACAGTAACCACAACATTAACCTCCTCAAAAGGATCACAACTGCATAAACAAAATACCAAACGTTTCAGGTCTGGGACCACTTCATTCTGCTTTCAAACAATAACAAATGTTAATCCGCTCCCCAACTCTTTCAGACGGAGAAACGATCCGAAGCACTAGAGTAACACCATCAGTCAGTGCCATTTTCCTCCCAGTTAACCTTCAGCTCGAATATATTTTCTGCAAGAAGGGATTATAAGTGGGGTTTGCTGGTCGGTCTCCGGGCACTGCTCCTTCTTTAGCTGGAAGCACTGCTGCCGTGTACGCGGATTGCCCGAGAAACAAAGAGTCCACAGAGACGGCGGGCGGGGCGGCCGAGCTCCAGCAACATCGAGCCGGCACTCGGAAGCTGCCCCCCCCCCGGGGTCAGAGAGGCCCGGCCCCAAAGGGGTCAGCACCGACCCGACACCCGGACCCTCAGCCGAATATAACCCCGGCGCAACTCATCAGAAACCTCCCCCTCCCGGTGAGTGACAAGGGCCCGACTCAGTGCGAGTTACCCTGCAAAGCACCGCCAGCCACTCTCCTTCCTCCTCCTCTTCCTCCACCTTCTCCTCCGCTTCAGCTCCGACTGCGTGAAAACAAAAGCCCAGACCTCTGTCCCGGAAGTGCTTCCCAGCTCCTTCCACCGGCCAGTGGATTCCCTCTGAACCGGAAGGGCAGGTTCGGACCGGAAGCTGTGGCGGCCGCTTGCAGTGAAGTCCCGGCACTGAGTGCAGGGCAGGGCAAGTGTGGTATCGGTGCCGGTGCCGGGGAGAGATTGTCATGGAAAGTTAGTGACTCGTTTCCTCCCATTACTCGGGCGGAAGTTAATGTTTTGAACATCTAACTCCCTTTCATTATGAGCGTGCATCAATGAAACTCGGGTTACCGCGGCTGCTTTGTTGACAGAGTTGGATTCCAGGCCTCGCCGGTCGGTTTCGGCACATTGATGCTGTCGGTGGCTCTCTGTGCAATCCCACCTGCACAATACCTGATCAGTGAGGAGGTGAGGAAGGGGACTGCAGTGGGATGAAGAAGGGATGGTAATTATGAAGTTTTGCTTTGTTTACTCTTGGAAGCAAGTGGGCAGAACCCTTTACGAACTGGAGTAAAGTACTGCAGATGCAGATAATTTGAACCGAAAACAGAAAATGCCGGAAATACTGAGCAGGCCAGGCAGCTTCTGTGGAGAGCTAAACACAGTTAAAAGTTGCAGCTGTTGAGAACTAATGAAAGGTCATCGACATGAAACATTAACTCTGTTTCTCTCTGCATAGATGCTGCCTGGTCTGTTGAGTATTTCCAGCATCCATGTCCAGTTTCACTGCTGGAACAGATTACATTTTTGATCTGAACTTTGTTCCATACTTTGTTTCTGTTCAGATTACAAGTAGGGCGATTTGGAACTGTTTTGTGGTTGTCAAAAGAGAGTCAAGTGGTGTTTTCTGCTAATTTGAATCCAAGCCAACTTGCGGTACTGTTCACATGTTTTGCCACTTTCTATAAATGGGTAACCATTTCAGAAATGACCTTGCTGTCATCAGAATAGCACATTGAAGGATACTGTTAATCACTGAAATTCTATGGTACACTAACTTTGTATCATTGTACTATGCTACATTTATGAAGGATAGTGGTTCATGTTTGTGATCATCTTTGTACTATGCTACATTTATGAAGGACACTGGTTCACATATGTGATCATCTGTGTACTATGCTACATTTATGAAGAACACCGGTTCACATATGTAATCATCTTCATTTGGGAAACCAATGTTGGTCTACATGGTCAAGATATTGGGAGGTAATGCATTTTGTTTTCTTTATTATTTTATGGGAGTTTCTGGTAAGGCCACTTTTTGTTGCCCTTGAACTGAGTGGCTTGTTAGGCCATTTCAAAGGAGAGTAAAGCGCCAAACCATGTTGCTGTAAGTCTGGAGTCACATTAGGTTAGACCAGGGGTGGGCAAACTACGGCCCGCGGGCCGCATGCGGCCCGCCAAAGGTATTTCTGCGGCCCACCAAGTCATTAAAAAAAAAATTTTTTTTTAAATTTTTTTTTTTTTTTTTTTAATTTTTTTTTAAGGTTAATGGGGGGGGGGCTGTTGGGTTACTTACTGGTATAGGGTGGATACGTTGACTTGAGTAGGGTGATCATTGCTCGGCACAACGTCGAGGGCCGAAGGGCCTGTTCTGTGCTGTACTGTTCTATGTTCTATATGAGGCGCCCAGAATCATAACCGGGTGAAGTAATTATTTTACTTAATATACTATGCGGCCCTTTGTGAATTGTGAATTTCTGAATGTGGCCCTTGCACGGAAAAGTTTGCCCACCCCTGGGTTAGACCAAGCAAGGCTGGCAGATTTCCTTCCCTAATTAATGAACCGGATGGGTTTTTAACCATAATCAGTAGTTTTGTGGTCATCATTACTGAGTCTAGTTTATATTCCAGATTTATTAATCAAATAGAAAATGACCACTATTTCAAATTGGTGTCAGCATTAGTAATAGTATTTTTGTAACTGAATCTGTAGACAATGGATTTAAAGTAGACTACAGATACCAGGGCAAAAAATCTGAACTGACGCGTCAGTGCAGTACTATGAGAGTGCTACATTTAAATTTTTTTTTTAAATACCCAATTCTTAATTAAGGGGCAATTTAGCGTGGCCAATTCATCTATCCTAAACATCTTTGGGTTGTGGGGGAGGGGAGAGGAGGAGGAGGAGGAGAGACCCACACAGACATGGGGAGCAGGTGCAAACTCCACACAGGAATCAAACTCGGGTCCTCGGTACTGTGAGGCAGCAGTGCTAACCGCTGAGCCATGTGCCACCCAGAGTGCTACGCTTAACATCTCATTATAAGTTGTTACGGTACATCTGCGCTCTCTGCTGCTGTTGCTTATAGCTACTCCTGGTAGGAGATCTACTGTGTCAAGCTTGAGTTTTCCTGTTAATAATCCTTCACCTTCATGAAATTATTTCTGCACATCCCTATACTTCTTCAAACTTTGCCATTAAATCTACCATCATTTACCCTAAACAGACAAACATATCTACTTGTTCCAAAGTGACATTGTTCACTCCTTCTAAGTACAATTGTTTTGTCTTTTTGGTGTTTATACTCAATCCATATTCTAGACTTCAGGTGAACATATAAGATGCAGGATGATAAAACAGGGAATTCCCCAGTATCCTGACTAACATCTTTATTTTAACCAATATCATCATAAAAATTTGATGTGTTAATTTATCTTGCATGTTTGTGGGTCTTTACTGTGTGCAATTTGGCTGCCAGGTTTCCCTACATTGCAATAGTGATCACGTTTCAAAAGTACTTAATTGGCCAAAAGAGCTTTCGGTTGCGCTGAAATCATAAAGGGTACTATCTAAATGCAAATTATTTCATTGCAAGGGACAAGGTAGAAAACATTTATGTTACTAATTTATCTAGTGCCTGGCATATGGAGGGGCGGCGGGTAAATCATGGAAAGATCAGCCATGATATTGAATAGCAATGCCGACTGGCTCAAATTGCCTACTGCTGCTTCTATTTCTTGTTCGCTTGAAAACAAAATTTCAGTACAGGTCAAGAATCCTTTATCTGGAAACTCCGAAACTGAGCACATCCAGAAACCTAACTTTTTCAAAACTTTGTCGCCCTTTATGGGAAGTCTGTGATCAGGGTTGAGACGGACCTTGCCAACTGCACCCTGTATTTATTATTCAGTGGAGCACCTTTAGCCATTTTATTTACTTTAGACTGTAGCTAACCTAGTCTTCGGCCATTGTAATGTAAGTAGACCGAAATGTATCTGAAATCCAAAAAGGAGTTGCCCTGTGAGTGGTTTAAGGACACTTTTGGGAATGGAAATTAAACACTTATATGGTCAAATCAGTCATTTAAAGGAAGAGGATTATGTAAAATAAAGAAAACATCAAATTTATACTGTGTGATTATGTACATTTGCCTTGCATTGGCACTTCTATGCAGATTACAACACTTATTTGTAATACAATTAGAAATATTGTCATGTTGCATAAAATAACTATAAAATTTAACCAGGGCTGTAGAATTGTGAATGTTAGTTTATAGTGACATTTACATTAATATAGAACATACAGTGCGGAAGGAGGCCATTCGGCCCATCGAGTCTGCACCCACCCACTTAAGCCCTCACTTCCACCCTATCCCAGTAACCCAATAACTCCATCTAACCATTTTGGTCACTAAGGGCAATTTAATATGGCCAATCCACCTAACCTGCACGTCTTTGGACTGTGGGAGGAAACCGGAGCACCCAGAGGAAACCCACGCAGACACTGGGAGAACGTGCAGACTCCGCACAGACAGTGACCCAGCCAGGAATCGAACCTGGGACCCTGGCGCTGTGAAGCCACAGTCCTATCCGCTTGTGCTACCAATTTGGTTCACTGGAACAGCTTTAAAATGAAAACAGGGAAACACTGTTTTTCTTCTGCAGTCCGAAGCAGCAAACTGAAACTTAAACCGAAAAACCTAAACCCCCTCTTTCCTGACAGCCACAGCCCAGCTCCACCCACAAATTACATCACTGAAGCCGTGCTACAAGTCATGTGGTGGGACTCTCACATGACAGCACGCAGACAGGTAATCAAGGCCTTAATTGAACCCAGTCCATGGCACTCTGAGGCAGCAGTGCTAACCTGTGTGCCACTGTTCCACACAGATGGTCACCAAAAGTTGGAATTGAACCTGGGTCCCTGGAGCTGTGAGGCAACAGCGCTAACCACTGTGCCATCATAAGACCTGATTATTAACTTTATACATGAGTGGAATTTGAAATATATGGGTTTGTTAAATTGGAATGTCGAGGCAGGTTTCAGGAAGCGTTAAAGTGCTTTAACTATTAACTGTAAAGCTATTTCTTTGTTGCTAATGTGCTTAATTCTGAGTACAAATTAAAGTTTGTTTTAATATAAAAGCTGCCTACTGGTCAGTGTTACCACTCATGTGGTGCAGTAACATTTCCTCAAAGTTTTACCAAATGCAAATAGTTGGGTTCTAATCCAGGATCTTATCCAAAATTGGGGTTCTGGTCCAGACCATAATATAGGCAAGTGGAGAGTATTCCACTACACTCCTGATTTGTGCTTGCAGATGATAGGCTTTGTGGATCGGGGGGTGAATCGTTTGCCGCAGATTTTCGAGCCTCTGACATGCTTTTGTAGCCACAGTATTTATTTATTTTTATAAATATTCTTATTCTCCTTTTTCACATTTTCTCTCAAATTTACACCCACTAACAAACAATAAGCAGTAATGAATACAATGTCAATCCCCACATCTACAACAACAATTCCATCCTCCCACCAAACCCCCAAACAGCAGCCTGCATGTTAACATAAACAAATAACAAAAAGGAATCAAGAATCACCCATAGTCACCATTAACACATACAGTCCTCTCCACCCAACCCTCCCCAACTAATGTTCGATGTTATCCAATTCTTGAAAGTACATAATGAATAATCCCCATGAATTGTTAACTGTAAAGCTATTTCTTTGTTGCTAATGTGCTTAATTCTGAGTACAAATTAAAGTTTGTTTTAATATAAAAGCTGCCTACTGGTCAGTGTTACCTGACATGAATCCCTCCATCCTTCCCCTCAGTTCAAACGTAACCTTCTCGAGGGTCAAAAATTCCAACAGGTTCCCCCGCTACGCCAGAGCACAGGGTGGAGAGGTTGCTCTCCAACCTATCAGGATCTGCCTTCAGGTGATCAATGAGGCAAAGGCTACAACATCTCCCTCCGTACACGTTTCCAACCCCAGCTGGTCCGACACTCCGAATACGCCCTTGTGAGGTGTGCTCTATATACCACCTTCAGCTGTATCAGCCCCAACCTCGTGCACGAGGTGGAGGCATTCACTCTCCGGAGCACCTCACACCAGAACCCCTCCTCCATACCCTCTCCCAACTGTAGCCACAGTTTTAATATGGCTGATTCAATTTCCTGTCAGTGATAATCTCTAAATGTTGATGATGGAGGATTCAATTTTGGTTACGCTGTTGAAAGTCAAGTGGAGATGGTTAGATTCTCTCTTGTTTTTTTAAAATTTATTTATTTATTTATTTTTAGAATAAATTTAGATTACCCAATTATTTTTTCCAATTAAGGGGCAATTTAGCGTGGCCAATCCACCTACTCTGCACATTTTTGGGTTGTGGGGGTGAAACCCACGCAGACACGGGGAGAATGTGCAAACTCCACACGGACAGTGACCCAGAGCCGGGATCGAACCTGGGACCTCAGCGCCGTGAGGCGGTTGTGCTAACCACTAGGCCACCGTGCTGCCCTAGATTCTCTCTTGTTGAAGGTGGTCATCATTTGGTACTCATATGATGTGAATGTTACTTAAAACTTACCAGATCAAATCTGAATGTTATCCTGGATTTGCTGCATGCAGACATGGATTGCTTTTGAGCATCTGAAGAGCTGAGAATGGTATTGAACACTGTTCAAGCATCAGCAAACATCTTCAATTCTAACCTTATGTTGGAGGTCTTTATGCTTATTGATTCATGAATTAATGAAGTGAGAGAAACTGAATGGCCATCCTCATGCATAAGTAGAGTACAATTAGGCATTTGTAAATTGGAAGCATTTCAGTGTTTTTAAAATCAAAACTTTAAAAAGATAATTCGCTTAAATGTATTGTGCATCAAACTATAATTTGAAAAATATAATTGTTATCGATACTAGTTAGGCTTTAAAAAATTTTCACATTGGCAAATATATAGGGCGGGATTCTCCGTTTTGTTGGTGCCCAGGGGTTTTCCGACGGCGTGGGGTTGCCCCACAGTGAGAAACCCCATTGACCGGCCGGCGTAACGGAGAATCCCGCCGGCGGGCCGAGGCTGAAAAGTGGCGTGGCGGGGCGGAGAATCCAGCCCATGGCCTTTTATCATGGCTGATATTTCAAGTAAAACTGACGCAAATATTCAGTGACTCTGGAGTTAGTAATGAGAAAAATAGTGAAGATGTACCTCCTAGGGGCGGCACGTGGCATAGTGGTTAGCACTGCTGCCTACGGTGCTGAGGACCCAAGTTTGAATCCTGGCCCTGTCACTGTCCCTGTGGAGTTTGCATATTCTGCTTGTGTCTGCGTGGGTTTCACCCCCACAACCCAAAGATGTGCAGGCTAGATGGATTGGCCACACTAAATTGCCACTTCATTGGAAATAAAAAGAATTGGGTATTCTAAATTTTAAAAAGATGTACCTCCTAAGGGCTCTTTAAGGATTAAGTGTACTACATCATGTCACACTGCCATATAAAGTAGAAAGTCCCAGGTTTGATTTCTGGTCTTTATTGAGTTATCTTGGTGCATTTATGGGAGAGTAGGTACCTAAGTGCTAAGGCATTGGTGTCCTTGAGCTGAGAAGAGGCAAAATCAGTCAAAGGTTCTGTGTTTTGTTCTCAACCGTTGACCCTGTTGGATAATGGATATTTGTGGATTTTGCTTCAGGACAGAATCAGACTGGAATACAAAGTCTGTTAACTCAGCCATAAAGACTGCAATATGACCGGAATGCACAAACAATGTCCCATGGTGCATCCTTGAGGTCTGACCAGACAAAAATAGATGCAAAACAAATAGAGATATCAGGAGGAGTGAAAAATAGTTTAGACATGTGTTTGAAGGAGTGTGAATGTGGGATAACATGATGAGACAGAGGCGATTCCAGGGCATGAGACTAAAGGGCTGAAGAAATAGTCACCAGTGGTTGGATGAAGGTAATGGTGAATGTGAGGTTTGAGGGAGTGTTAGAGATGGTACAGAGCTATGGAAGACAAGGCCATGAGAGGAGTGTAAATATGAGGCTGAGAATTTAAAATTTGAGATCTTGGGGGATTGAGAGCCAATTTAGGTCAGCAAGGACAATAGTGATAGGTGAGTTAGATTTGTTGTAGTCAAAAATATAGTAAGAAGTCTTACAACACCAGGTTAAAGTTCAACATGTTTGTTTCAAACACTAGCTTTCGGAGCACTGCTCCTTCCTCGGGTGAATCACCTGAGGAAGGAGGAAGAAGCAGTGCTCTGAAAGCTAGTGTTTGAAACAAACATGTTGGACTTTAACCTGGTGTTGTAAGACTTCTTACTGTGCTCACCCCAGTCCAATGCCGGCATCTCCACATCAAAAATACAGGCAGCAGTTTTAAATGAGCTGAGGTTTGTGATGAATAGAACACTGGTCTGGACACGATTGGAACAGTCAACTCTGGATGTGAAGAAGACTTGGATGAGGGTTGCAGCAGCAGATGGAATGAGGCAGGGGTGGCGATGTTACAGAGAGGAGGAGTAGGAGAAGAGCCCTTGTGAGATAAAATATATGGAGTTCAACTTCAGTTTTTGGTCAAATTGGAAAAGGAGTGAACAATTTGCTAGCATCAGGGCCAGAAAAGAAAGTTTGAGGTGCCCTGTTTCAGTGGAACGTGGTCAAGGGATCAGGATTTGGTTCTCGTGAATAAAATGAACTGAGTGCAGATGGATCAGAAACTGGGAAAAAAAACAGGGTGAGGTGAAAAAACAGAAAAGAGAGGTGGGATGAAGGAATGTGCTATCTTGCGAATTGGAGCATCCTCCTTCCGCTGTTTGCTTCTGGTGTGAATAGAGTTGCATATTTTTCTCTTGCCCATGCTTTAGCTTCTATATTATACAATCCTTGCTGACAAAACAAGTAACCTGCTTCCAGGCCTGCAGTTATACTTCTCCAAAGTTGTCCTGGAGGTGTTGTTAAGGCCAAATTCCCTCTGGGAGAATCTTACTGTGACACAGTATCTGAAAGCAACACGGTCAATATATTCTGATATCTAATATTAAGGAATTCATTGAATGTGGTTTGTGAATCTATTACTCCCTGATCTAACGCTCAATACTATCCTCATCACTGTCTCATCCTCTTGTTGTTTTGTTTGCCCTTTTGCTGCATCATCTATTTTCATAATTTGAATGCATCTGTCAAAAGATGCCGAGGGCAGCAAGCTGCATCTTTCAGTACCTTGGTGTGGGCAAATGTGGACTATAGCTATTAGCAATTCAATTCCATTTCTTCTTATTTCCCCATTCATCATCAATTTCATTGCATTTCAAATCCCCATGGCTTCCCTCCAGCACCTTCCTTTCATCCCTCTTTCCCTTTAAGAAATATTCACTCAATCCCTATATTCAACAAATTACATGGTTTCGTAGCCTTACCTTTCAATTCACCCCCGCTCATCTTGATTCTGTCTCATATCTACTATTTTCCCTGAAAGCTGAGCAGCCAGTGGTCCACTCATCACAATGTATCCTGTGGCAGCTAGAAGTCACTTCATCTTCACAATAGAACATAGAACAGTACAGCACAGAACAGGCCCTTCGGCCCTCGATGTTGTGCCGAGCAATGATCACCCTACTCAAACCCACATATCCACCCTATACTCGTAACCCAACAAACCCCCCCCCCCCCCCCCCCCCCTTAACCTTACTTTTTTTTTAAGGACACTACGTGTGTCTTCTCCAATGAATACCGCTCACATCCTTTGCCCCTGCTCACCAGATGAGCTTGTATGGATAAGCTGGCAAATAGAAAGCGCAGCTGCCTCTCGAGGCAATATCAGGAACAGTGCAGTCTCCAGAAACAATAAATACAGTCATGTGTCCCTTTCCGTTTACTGTGTTGCTGTCAACACCTTAAAGTTCAGGTGTGGCATATGAAGTAAATGAGAGATGCTTCTCCCTCCACAGCACCTGAGACCAACAAGCAAGTGCTTACCTCATTGGGAATAAAAAGGTTATTACTGTCTGAGCTGGAGACAACTTTGCTTCCAGGCGTGCAGGCAAGTCTGAGGGCCTTAGCTAACCTATATAATCCATAAAAATGTCTCCGCTTGCTATTATGTAAAAGCTTTCGTCAGTGGTTTTAAGTTGGGTATTGTGTGTGTAATTTTTCTGTTCTTTGTGCAGTGGAATCAACCCTTCAACATAAATGGAACTGCTTTTGTAGCATAACGATTCTTTGCCAGTATTGCAACATAAAGCTGCCATAATTGTGATATTTGTGGGCTTTAACATTAGATATTTTCTTTCTAGTTCATTGCTAGAATATGCCTGTAGGCAAACCCTTGTTGCGTCTGAACCAAAGTAGTTAACTATTATATTAGTTGCCCAAAATCTAGGTGTATATATAGCGAGCCTAGGAATGAAACGTAGAGCTCTTGCCTTGGTTTTCTATCTTACCGGATGAGGCCTCATGATTTTATTCATATTGGAAGACAGAAATATAAAGGCTTTATGAAATAGTAAATGGAAAAATGTGACTATTAGTCAAAAATTAAATATTTACAATAAATAATTGTGTATTCCTGTTGAAAGATGAAAAGCATCAAAGATGTTTGCCTTGCATCAACTTTTACAATAAACAGTACCTTGATGTTGAACTGAACTTCTGTGGTGGTTCACACTAGTGGCTAACTCAAAAGATTAACAAGCTCAACTCGATCAAAACTGCCAATCAAATACATTACATTTGAAATCAAAACAGAAAATGCCATAAATACTCTGGTCAGGCAGCAATTGTAGAGAAAGAGAGAAAAAGATTTATCAACTGATGACTTTTCAACAGAATTGTTTGAGTTTTAAAAAATTTAAATTTAGCGTTCCCAATTCTTTTTTTTTTCAATTAAGGGGCAATTTAGCGAGGCCAATCCACCTATCCTGCACATCTTTGGGTTGTGGGGGTAAGACCCACGTAGACACAAAGAGAATGCAAACGCCATACAGACAGTGACCCGGAAATGGGATCAAACCCAAGTTCTCGGTGCCGTGATGCAGCAGTGCTAACCACCGTGCTGCCCCTAGAATTGTTAGAGATGTAATATAACCTTGCATTCATTGTATCTGTGTTTATTGTGTTTAGTAGTTTGTTGAATAGATCTGTACTATGGATGTTTGGGAGCCAAATATAAAATTATAAATCTCAAGCTGCTGACACTGCGCCCTTTGTATTCTGATTGAAGACTATTAAGCAATAATGTTTAAAGAAAGAACCCATTTCAAATGCCAAGGCCCACAATGTTTATATAGCACAAACTACCAAGAAAATAATAACAATACAAATGTAATCATATTGCTTGGCTTCAAGGGTTGAATTGCCAAGTTTCAGGCTGCTTGTGGCCTTGGGATCATTGTTCATGCCTGCTTTAAAATATACAAACACATTTGTGTCTAAATTGAATTACTTGGCTTCTTTTTTTTTAATATAATTTTTATTGGAATATTTTACAGAAAATATAAAACATAACGACAAACAATGAAATGCAACAAAATACCCCATAATAACTGTACCACCCCCAGACCGTATCGACGCATGTATCACATCCCCCCACCCACCATCGACACATTGGCCGCCCAATAATACCCCGAGAGATTGGGTAACGCCAGCCCCCCCCCCCCAATCTTTACCCCGCTCCAAGAAGACCCTCTTCACCCTCGGGGTCCCATGCGCCCAAACAAAGCTCATGATGCTGCTAGTAACCTTTCTAAAAAAGGCCCTAGGGATAAAGATGGGCAAACACTGAAAAGGGAACAAGAACCTCGGGAGAACCGTCATTTTGACGGACTGCACTCTACCCGCCAACGATAGCGGCACCATGTCCCACCTTTTAAATTCCTCTTCCATCTGCTCCAACAGCCTGGTAAAATTAAGCTTATGGACAGTCCCCCAACTCCTGGTCACCTGCACCCCCAGGTATCTGAAACTCTTCACTGCCCTCTTAAATGGGAGTCTCCCAATTCCCTCCTCCTGATCACCCGGGTGTACTACAAATACCTCGCTCTTGCCTAAATTTAACTTATAGCCCGAGAAGCCCCCAAATTCCGCTAACAGCTCCATCACCCCCGGCATTCCCCCTTCTGGATCCGCCACATACAACAGCAGGTCGTCCGCATACAGCGATACACGATGTTCCTCCCCACCCCGCACCAGACCCCTCCATCTCCCTGACTCCCTCAACGCCATAGCCAAAGGTTCAATCGCCAGTGCAAAGAGCAAGGGGGACAGGGGGCACCCCTGCCTGGTCCCACGGTAGAGCCTAAAGTACTCCGATCTCCTTCCATTTGTAACTACACTCTCCATCGGAGCCGCGTAGAGCAGCCGCACCCATTTGATGAATCCCTCCCCGAATCCGAACCGCTCCAGCACCTCCCACAGGTACCCCCACTCAACTCTATCAACCGCTTTCTCTGCATCCAGCGCCACCACTATCTCCGCCTCCCCCTCCACTGCCGGCATCATAATAACATTTAGCAGTCTCCGCACATTCGTGTTGAGCTGCCGTCCCTTGACAAATCCTGTCTGATCCTCATGTATCACCCCTGGCACACAGTCCTCTATCCTGGTGGCCAGGATCTTCGCCAGCAACTTAGCGTCAACATTGAGGAGCGAGATAGGCCTGTATGATCCACACTGCAAGGGGTCCTTATCCCGCTTTAGGATCAGAGAGATCAGTGCCCGCGACATCGTCGGGGGCAAAGCCCCCCCCCCCCCCCATGCCTCATTGAAAGCTCGCACCAACAGGGGGCCCACCAGATCCGCATACTTTTTATAAAATTCCACCAGGAACCCGTCCGGCCCCGGCGCCTTACCTGACTGCATTTGTCCAATCCCCCTGACTAGCTCCTCCAACTCTATCGGCGCCCCCAGCCCCTCTACCAGCTCCTCTTGAACCCTTGGGAACCGTAGCCTGTTCATGAAGCTCTCCATCCCCCCTCTCCCCATCGGAGGTTCTGACCGGTACAGTTCCTCGTAGAAGTCCCTAAAGACCCCATTTACTTCTGTCCCCTTCTGCACTACATTCCCACCCCTATCCGTCACTCCACCAATTTCCCTAGCCGCATCTCGCCTGCGGAGCTGATGCGCCAACATCCTGCTCGCCTTCTCCCCATACTCATATACCGTGCCCTGCGACCTCCTCCACTGTGTTTCCGCCTTTCTGGTGGTCAACAAGTCAAATTTGGCCTGCAAACTGCGCCGTTCCCCCAGCAACCCCTCCTCCGGTGCCTCCGCGTATCTCCTGTCCACATCTAGGAGCTCTCCCACCAGCCTCTCCCTCTCCTTCCTCTCCCTCCTTTCCCTATGGGCCCGGATGGAGATCAGCTCTCCCCGGATCACTGCTTTCAGAGCCTCCCAGACCATCCCCACCCGGACCTCCCCCGTATCATTGGTATCAAGATACCCCTCAATACTTCCCCGGACCCTCCTACACACCTCCTCATCAGCCAGCAGCCCCACATCCAGGCGCCAGAGCGGGCGCTGGTGTTACTTGGCTTCTTACCTGAGAAACTATCCTGTTTCACAGGATTTCAGCTGGATGAATCCAACTGATGATTTGTAACTGGATTTTGAACAGAATGAACCTGGCAAATGTGTAGAGACTTCTAAATTTAGCCAAATAAATTTTATGATGAGTCTAACAATGCTTCTGACTTGTCTATTTTTCTTTGCAGATTGTAATTTTTCCCCCCTTTTTGTGCATTGTGACACAGCAAAAAGGCAAATACTGATGTTACATGACAGTAACATTGCAATATCTGAAAGTGAAGAGATAAAAGTGGGGCACCCAAGCTATTTGTATGGAAAAAAAACGTTAGAGTTAAGAGGCACTGTAAATATATTGGTGAAGTCAAAAGAATTGAAAAAGCAGTTAATGGCAAATTGCTGACTACATAAAGAAAACATAAGGTTCTTAACAATACATGAGACTTTTTTCAGGTTTCCAGGATGCAATGATTGATTTGTGCCTGATCTTTCATTATGTCTCGCAACCCCAAGAAATGACTGCCTCATTCATTACTGCTATGAATTCCAAACCTTCATCAAATATGAAATGATTTTCTTCCGATATTCTGTCCCTTAAATGAAAAAAATAAACACTTTGTTTTCTGTTCACAGATGAGCTGTACAGGTGGTTGCTATGCTTCTAACTAAGTAAACAGCTATGGGCAGTCTCAATGATCCAGAAGATACGTATATTGCAGTGATTCGTCCTAAGAATGCTGCTAGTTTGAATTCTCGTGACTACCGAACAAAATCTTATGAAGTAAGCAAGTAAATACTTTTTTAAGTATAGAAGCCAAAGAAAATGTGTCATGTAATATGATTTATTGGTCACAATTAGATGATATTGCAGCTTCAATTCCAGTGACTGAGACAGAGTTTTCTTCTGATTATATAAGGGAAAATTTGTTTTGGCACATGGATGATTGATAGTTGGACAACTGCACAAACCAGCTTCACGACCCATTGGTCCACCTTCTTTTTTTTTAAATGCAAAATATCATCCTCTTAATACACAGTGTTTTGAAGAAGAGTGCAAAGTATACCCTTACAGGTAGCTACATAAAAGGTAGCACATCTAGCTAATCTAACAGAGTTCTTTGAGAGAGTACTCAGATGGTAATTAAATTAATTTGATGTACAGGATTCAGAAACACTAATAAAAAATTATTAACTAAAATTAGAGTGCATGGAACTGGAAGCAACCTTGTAGCCAGAACTGGAAATTAATTCTGAGGTAAGAATAGCAATTTGGGATGAAAACAAAGGCTTAGATTGGCAAAAGAATGAAGGGGGCTCAGTACAGAGTAAATAGGGAGAAACTGTTCCCATTGGTAGAAAGATCGAGGACCAGTGGACATCCAATTTAAGGCTTTGGAAAAGGATGCAGTGACAACCTAGAATCCCCACAGTGCAGAGAAGGAGGCCATTCAGCCCATCAAATCTGCACCACTCCCTGAAAGAGCACTCCACCCTATCCCAACAACTCCTTAACCTAACCGACACACCCCTGAACACTAAGAGGCAATTGATCATGCCCAATCCACCCCTGCACATCTTTGGACTGTGGGAGGCAGGCGGAGGAAACTCATGTAGACATGGGGAGAACTTACAAACTCCACACACACAGTCATCCCAAGCCAGAATTGAACCTGGGTCCCTGGCGCTGTGAAGCAGCTGCCCCGCCATACCGCCCCATGAAGAAAGCCTTTTTTACAATTTAGCGGCTGGTGTGTACTGAGAATGTGATGGGGGCAGATACAATCAGAACTTGCAAAAGAGAATTGAATCGATAGTAGAGGGGAAAAAAATGAAGAGTTTTCGGTAAAAGGTGGGGTAATGCGACTAGATGAGTTGCTCTTGCAGTGAGCAGGGGCAGTCACGACCAGCCAAATGGCTTTCTTCTGCACTGCAACCA
Source organism: Scyliorhinus canicula (assembly GCF_902713615.1). Taxonomy (NCBI): domain Eukaryota; kingdom Metazoa; phylum Chordata; class Chondrichthyes; order Carcharhiniformes; family Scyliorhinidae; genus Scyliorhinus; species Scyliorhinus canicula. The sequence goes on from NC_052150.1 coordinate 158,953,223, forward strand.
TTCTATTATTCTAAAAATCAGAAAAACTCAGTTACTGTACAATTCCACATAGACTATATAAATATCCGGCTGCAGATTTTTGGAATCCATATAGCTGAACTTCGGTAATGGAAATTACTGATCTTTGAACTTTGCAATTTGATGCTATACGGCAAATTGTCATGAATAAAAGTTTACTCTCATGCGATCTGAATGCACCCATTTTCCACTATCTTTATTTTTGTTGGGCAATATTGTCGAACCTATAAATTCACAAATAGCTTGAGCTTAATTTTGTTCTGCATTTGTTATGCATGAAAATGGATCCAATTTTGCTAATTCTCCGATTTTATTCTCAACACGAGTGGATTATAGTTTATTTTCATGTTTTACAGTATTGTGAAAGTAGTGGCACTTTTTAAGATCACAATGATGTACCTGAGCATATTATTAATCTGTCAATTTGGTACAGATTGTTTTTAACAAATAGATAGACAGTCCCCAATATCAGTTAGATCTTGTTCCAAATCTATGGGACTAGCTGGGTTGCCATTGCAGAGAGCTGGTCTAAACATGATGGGTCAAATGGCCTTCAGAGCTGGTATAGTCACGATGGGTCAAATGTACCCTTCAGAGCTGTAACCATTCTATGATTGTATGGAATTCTCTGGATTCTTCAACATAACATCATAAGACATAGGAGCATAATTATGCCACTCGACCCATCGAGTCTTCTCCGCCATTCAATCATTGCTGATATTTTTCTCATCCCCATTCTCCTGCCTTCTCCCCATAACCCCTGACCCCTTATTGATCAAAAAACTATCTATCTCTGTCCTAAAGACACTCAGTGATTTGGCCTTCACAGCTTTCTGTGGCAAAGAGTTCCACAGATTCACGACCCTCTGGCTGAAGAAATTCTTCCTCCATCTCTGTTTCCCTTCAGTCTTAGATTGCGTCCTCTGCTTCCATTTCCTACAAGTGGAAACATCCTCTCCACGTCCACTCTATCCAGCCTCGCAGTATCCTGTAAGTTTCAATAATATCCCCCTTCATCCTTCTGAACTCCAATGAGTAGAGAACCAGAGTCCTCAACCGTTCTCATACGACAAGCTCTTCGTTCCAGGGATCATTCTTGTAACCTTCTCTGGACCCTTTCCAAGGCCAGCACATCCTTCCTTAGATACGGGGCCCAAAACTGTTCACAATACTCCAAATGGGGTCTGACCAGAGCCTTATGTAGCCTCAGAGGTACATCCCTGGTTTTGTATTCTAGCCCTCTTGACATGAATGCTAACATTGCATTTGCCTTCCTAACTGCCGACTGAACCTGCACGTTAACCTTAAGAGAATCGTGAACAAGGACTCCCAAGTCCCTTTGCGCTTCTGATTTCCTCAGCATCTTCTTAGAAAATTGTCTATGCCTCCATTTCTCCTTCCACACTTTTCCACATTGTACCCCATCTGCCATTTATTTGTCCACTCTCCTAGCCTGTCCAAGTCCTTCTGCAGCCTGCTTGCTTCCTCAGTACTACCTGCCCCTCTACAGATCTTTGTATCATCTGCAAACATTGCCTTCAGTTCCTTCCTCCAGTTCATTGCTGTATATTGTGAAAAGCTGTGGTCCCAGCACTGACCCATGAGGTACACTACTAGTCACCGGCTGCCATTCTGAAAAAGACCCCTTTATCACCACTCTCTGCCTTCTGCCAATCCTCTATCCATGCCAGGATCTTACCCTTAAACACCATGGGCTATTAACTTATTTAACAGTCTCCTATGTGGCACCTTGTCAAAGGCCTTCTGGAAATCTAAATAAATTACGTCCACTGGTTCTCCTTTGAATGACTTCCTTGTTACTTCTTCAAAGAACTCTAACAGACATGACCTCCCCTTGACAAAGCCTTGTTGAATCAGTCCTATTTTGTCATGCACTTCCAAGTACTCCCCGATCTCATCTTTAATAATGGACTCTAAAATCTTACCGAAGTCAGGCTAACTGGCCTATAATTTCCTGTCTTCTGCCTCGTTCCCTTCTTAAACAGAGGTGTTACATTAGCCACTTTCCAGTCCTCTGGAACCCTTCCTGCCTTCAGTGATTCCTGAAAAATAATCACCAATGCCTCCACAATCCCCTGAGCTATCTCTTTTAGAACCCTTGGGTGTAGTCCATCCGGTCCAGGTGATTTATCCACCTTCAGACCCTTCAGTTTCCCCAGAACCTTCTCCTTAGTAATGGTCACTGCACCCGCCTCTGCCCCCTGGTTCTCCTGGAGCTCTGGTATCCCACTGGTGTCTTCCACCGTGAAGACTGTGCAAAGTAACTATTCAGTTTGTCTGCCATTTCTTTGTTTCCTATTGTTATTTCTCCAGCCACATTTTCCAGTGGTCCAATGTCTATTTTTGCCTCTCTTATCTTTTTATATATTGAAAACAACTCTTCCTATCTTCCTTTATATTTCTAACTAGCTTGCACTCATACTTCATCTTCTCCCTCCTTATTGCTTTTTTAGTTGTCCTCTGCTCACTTTTAAAGGCTTCCCAATCCTCTGGCGTCCCACTAATCCTCGCTACTTTGTATACTTTTTCTTGAGCTTTATGCTCTCCTTGATTTCCCTCATCAGCCATGGATGTCTTGTCCTCCCCTTAGCATGTTTCTTCCTCCTTGGGATGAATTTCTGTTGTGCCTCCTGAATAACCCCCAAAAGCCCCTGCCAATGCAATCAGAGAGACGAAGGCCACGACATTGCCCTTCCTCCTCTCCATGAATTCTGGCTTCTCTGAAACCCCAAATATCGCCACCAAAGGGCCCCACCAACAATCCTTCCATCCTAAAATGGCTCCTCAGCTGATTCCATATCTTCACCGTGGACTGCACCACTGGGCTCCCTGAATACCTACTCGTAGCCATTGGCAATGCTGCCGTCACCATAGCCCTCAAACTAGACTCTTTACAAGACTCCTCCATCCTAACACGCTCTACCCCTTCCTGGCTCCCATGCTAGCTGATTTTGTTAATGCTTTTCTCTCCTCTGGTTCCGTCATCATCAGCTTTCTCCTCAAAATATCAACCCTTGACCCTTCAGTTCTTGCAAACCACTGCCCCATTTCCAACCTTTCCTTCCTTTTCAGAGTCCTTGAATGTTGCTTCTCACTTCATGATCCTCTTTTGGACTCAATATTCAAATCCCTCCAATCAGGTTTTCACCCTTCTCTCTCAGTACTGAAATGGCACTTCTCAAAGTCCTAAATTATATCCTGTGTGACTGTGACAAGCCAAGCTATCCCTCAGTGTCCTTTCCAAACTGCCTGCATCATTTGACATGGTTGATTACACCATCTTCCTCCAATGCCTCTCCTTCATCATCCAATTGGGCGTGACTTTACTTGCCTGGTTTCATTCTGATCTGTCAGATTGTAGCCAGATTACCTGCATTGGCTTCTCTTCCCGCTCCAGCATAGTTTCCCTGGTGCCGTCCCCCAAGAATCTGACTTCGGTCCTCTCCTAGTTCTCATTCACATGCTGCCTGTCTGTGTAGAGTTTGCACGTTCTCCCAGTGTTTGCATGGGTTTCTTCCGGGTGCTCCGGTTTCCTCCCACAGTCCAAAGATGTGTGGGTAAGATGGATTGGTCACACCAAATTGCCTTGTCACGTCCAATACTTTCGGTGGGGTTGCTGGGTTACGGAGATGTGGTGGAGGTGTGGGCTTCGGTAGGGTGCTCTTTCAGGGGCCGGTGTAGACTCGATGGGCTGAATGGCCTCGTTCTGCACTAATTTCTATGATCTATGACCTGTGATCTATGCTGCCCTCGAAGAGATCATCTAAAAACACAGCATCAGTTTTCACATGAATGCTGACAGCATCCAGCTATACCTCAGCACTACCCCTTTTGATCCCTCCAATGACCCTAAATTGTCAGACCGCTTGTCTGACATCCAACGTTACCCGAACAGACATTTTCTCTAATTAAATATTGAAAATACTGAAGCCAGTATTTTCTATCCTTGCCACAAACTCTGCCTCACCACTGACTCGATCTCTCTTCCTCGCAACCGCCTGATGCTGAATAGACTGTTTTCAGCCTTGATGTTATATTTAACTATGTGATGAGCTTTCAATCACTATCTGAGCTATCATTAAGATTATCTGGTTCGGGAACATGTCCTCCCTAAATTGTTCTAATGCACCCCAAACTAGTCTCCCATGTTCTATCTCTGAACTTAAGGTAATCTAAAACTCAGCTACCTTTGGCTAAACTCGTACCAAATCTTTTCATGATAAAAACAGAAAGTGCTGGGAAAACTCAGCAAGTTTGGCAGGATCTCTGGAGAGAGGGGGAAAAAAAGTTAATATTTCAGTTTTTCAAAATTTCTTGCATGGGATGTGGGTGTCGCTGGCTGCGACAGTATTTATTGCCCATTCCTTGGACCCAATGGGCTGTTTCAGAGGGCGTTTAAGCATCAACCACATTTCTGTGGGTCTGGAGTTGCACGGAGACCAGACCAGGTTAAGGATGGCAGATTTCCTTCCCTAAAAGACATTGGTGAACCAGGTGAGTTTTTATGTCAATTGACTTTTAAATCCAGATTTTTATTGTAATCAAATTTCAAACCCTGGTCCCCAGAGCATTATGCTGGGTCTCTGGATTACTGTTCCAGTGACAATACCACGACACCACTGTCTTGACTATCACTCTTCTTTGGAACTAAAGCCGGCTGCTGCAGCAGTTGCGCGTGAATTTCCACGATCAAGGACATCGCAGTGGATGACTCCACGAGCCTCTCGACACCCGCCCGCGACCCCCCTGCGGGTCGAGACCCTCACTTTGAAAATGACTAGGTTAGAAGGCTGGAGAGATTAAATAACAAAGATGCCATGGAACAAAAGGCAACGGGAGTGGTAATCGTTGGAATCAAGAAATAAAGCACTGGTTCAGGGTGAGTTTTAATGGCAGAATATGACCAACTCTGTGAAAGCAAAAACATGAAAACAAGATATCGGCTGGCACTTGGGAAAGAAAGAATCAAAATGGAAGATATACTTCGTGGTCTGAAATTGTTGGACTACATGTTGAGTCCAGACACCTGTAAAGTGCCTCATTGGAAGATGAGTTGCTGTTCCTCAAGCTTGCGTGGGTATCACTGGAACATTGCAGTGAAGCAAAGACAGCAAAGTGAGTGTGAGAGTAAGGTGGTGAATTAAAATCGCAAGCAACCAGAAGGTTAGGGTCATGCTTACGGACTGAGCGAAGGGCCTTCCACATAGCAGCCACTCGGTCTGTGTTTGGTCTCTTCAGTGTAGAGGAAATCTCATCATCCATTTGCCCATCAGCCCTGTGCTTACTTACTACATTGGCTGAGGTTAAGCAATGCACCCATTTTAAAATTTTAATCCTGGATTTCAAATTCCTCCTTGGCCTTGCACCTGCGTTTTTCCATGAGCACCTCCAGCCTCACAACCTGCTGAGTTATCTGTGTTCCTCTAATTCCGGGCTTTTGAGCATCACTGATTTTAATTACTCCATGTGTGCTGTGTCTTCGGCTGCCTGGAGCCTAAACTTGGGAATTCCCTTTCTGTTTCTCTATTTGAAGTGTCTTAAAGGGAGCATGTTATAAAACCTACCTCTTTTGTGTCGTCCTTTTTTCTCCTTTTGTGTCATTTTAAAGACATTTATTATCTTCCTGTGAAGCGCCTTGGGATGTTCTATTCCATTAAAGTTGCTATTTAAATGAAACTTGTTGCTGTTTTACTCCCTTTTAATTAGTTGGGAGGGAAAGTTGAAATAGTGAGCTTATTGCAACTGACATGACCGGATATTGCCTCTAGATCAGGGCCAGACCAGAGATGAGCTGGAATACACGACAGCTTTTGTTCACCTGCCCCCAGATCAAGATCCGAGTAGGAATTGTCAACTGCAGGATAAAAGCAAATTACTGCGGATGCTGGAATCTGAAATGAAAGAGAAAATGCTGGAAAATCTCAGCAGGTCTGGCAGCATCTAGGGAGAGAAAAGTGCTAACGTTTCGAGTCCAATGACTCTTTGACAAAGAGTCAGTGGACTGGAAACGTTAGCTCTTTTCTCTCCCTACAGATGCTGCCGGACCTGCTGAGATTTTCCAGCATTTTCTCTTTTGTCAACTGCAGAATATTGTAATAAGACCAGGCCTTTTCCCCAGAAATTCCAACACCAAATCTTATACCCTGAAGGAACTTGCTTTGTTATCACTAGCTGAAAACAAAAAGGTCTGGTCTTTTTATGTAACCATTCACAGCATTCCATATTGAATAATGTTCACTAGTTCCTATTGTTACCTCTCATCATTGTGCACCTCATCTTGAGAACAATGCTGCACAGGTCAGAACTCGGGGGTTTTCCTTATTATTGGCCTGAGAAATGCATGGTGGCCTTTGATCACTTGTAACTATGTCCAGGTTTGGTCAATACTCCTGAGATTTCCACTAAAACACCCAGGTGTCCTGGCAGTTTATGGGAATTGTTCAAATGTCTAAGTTTTCAGCTCCACTGAGTTCCATTTACTTGTGCGCGGTTTGCCTTTCAGTGCCAATCAGAGAGAGCTGGAAGCCAGCGACAGTGAGCTAAGCAGGTGTGAGTTCATAGTGTAAAATTGCTCAAAGGTTGATGCTAATTGGCAAATGTACAAGGCCAAAAGAATGGCTCTGTGGGAAGTGAAAATGTCACATTGAACTCGGGCCCTGTGCTCTGCCAGGAGAGAGTTTCTATGGTGTGAGTTGAGTAAATAAAAGAATATGTGCGTGCCTTAAATTAACACCGTAATTATTTTAAAAGCATTTGTAAGAAGGCTAAAATGATTTTTGATGAATACCAAGGTAGAGTAGTTAATTGTGTCACTCAATTTTTCAGAAGGCAAACCAAACAGTTCTGGTATGTTAATGAGCCAGTAAAAGGACTGTTAAATTGTCTGTTTTTATTTTTGGATCTCTGACTCATCGATTTGTACATTTTCCAGGGAGTAGATTTTGCCTCAAAATCATGATTACTGTCTGAAACTAATACATTTTTATTCATGTTGAGTGCCTACTATCTTTTCATTTAATATTGTTGAGAAACGCTGGGCTAAATTTTCACTTCAGCCTAAATTCTGCCTTTCTGCAAAGTCGAGTCTGTTTCCAGCAGCTAGTGCAAATGTAGTGTTCAAGGTATTCAGTGCATTTGCTGTCCTTTCTCATTGCTTGAAAAGGAAAGGGTTTGCCTGATGTAGCCTATAATATTAATGAGGTTCAGAAGAAAATTGAATGTTGCAGTGATGCAAAGTTGAGATTCAACGGTATTCGGGGACTTTTATGTTTGTCTTCAAGGAATTTTTTATGATTTTCAGTTGAACAATAGCAGACATTTTCTTTCAAACCCATTTGTGACAAACACATTGAAACACTTTTCGTTACATTATGATCTATATGGGTGATTTTTTTATTTCTGGGCAAGTAGAATGATGGTGATTGGGAGTTGGGTAGGGAATTCACATCGAGAACGTACATTTCACTGATTTTATTTTTCCCTCCACCTCTGTCTTTAAATAAAATTACATCAATACCAATCCCACCTATAATTCTACCCTGAAATTATCATATGTAAAATCAGCGAGCAAAAACAATTACGCCAGTTTGGCACAAACGTTTCACTTTTTTGATTATTTGTGAGGGTGGGGTTGCTGGAACAGAATGCAATTTTTAACCTGTTAACATGCCAGGCCCCATGGACATCGTTTAGTGCTTATTTTCAAATTGGCATCAGTGACAAACATTTGCTTGCGTTTGAAATACTAGACATCCGTGGCATGCAATTGCTAATTCTTTGGCTGCAATTGAAATAAAGTGCTACTGACAACTGGAGCCAAGACGATCTTGAAATGCAAGAAACAAGTATGTGTGGTGTTCAGTGACACATTCTCTGAATCCCACAGTTGGATGTGTGGCACTACAATTCCATTTAAAGTCGCCTCAGGTTTTTAACATCACAACAGGCAGCTAAATGTAACAGAGGGGGTTTTGTAAGTCTAACACAACTTGCTGACTAGACGGCATTAAAACCATTTTAACACTGACAATGTGCTGGAAACTGACAGCAAGCACGTCTTTCGCTGCTGAAGATTGCAAAATACAAAGGCCTCTCCTCTCCCCCTCCTTCGGTCAGCCGGATATTGAGCCAAAGGGAAAAAAAAGTTTACTTTTCCCCCATTTACTGTGTGCCGGGGTCCGCAGTCTCTGACTGGATGCTGCAGCAGTAGAGATGGGGGCAATGTTTGGCAGTTGAGTTATTACATAACTTTTTGTTTGGTGTTTATGCCAATTAAGATTTCATCGCATCTGAGGACCATGGTGCAATCCCAGCCCCAGTCACTATCCATATGGAGTTTGCACATTCTCCCCGTGAAACACAACACTAGTTGTGTTTCACCCCCACAACCCAAAGATGTGCAGGTTAGGTGGATTGGCCATGCTAAAATTGACCCTTAATTGGAAAAAGATAATTGGGTACTCTAAATTTATAAAAAAAGAAGACAAATATGCCATCACATGACCTTGGATTCTCCCCCCCCCCCCCCCAAAACTCCTGCCATTGGTCGCACAACTTGTCAATCATCATGGAGCCTGGTACCTCAATGTTTTGACTTGAAAATCCGTTCACCCTACATTGGGACAAAACATAAAATTATTTAATTGCCCGTGAAATGTATGGGACTTGGGCACTGAGAAGTTCCTGTTTTTCCTTATGTTCTTCTATTGCTTTCTTTAAGTGCTGTTTGTTAATATCTAGAATCAGGATTTTGAAAGAATCTCTCTGGTTTATTGTATTCGACCAATGTGTTAAGCTATCCAAACTGAATAGAGTGATTTGAAAGTAGAAATATATCAGTAAATGCTTCTGAAAAACCTTTGTACCTGGCTAGGCCAGCATTTGTAGCCTATTCCAAATTGCCCTTCAGGTGGCGGTGATGAATGTTCACAAACCATTTCAACCTCGCAACAATGAACAGTGATATAAGTCAGGATGGTGTGTGGCTTGGAGGGGAATTTGCAGGGTGATCTTCCTATGCATGTGCTGTCCTTGTTCTTGTAGGTGGTAGAGGTTTGTGGATTTGGAAAGTGCTGTCAAAGGAGCCTGGTGAGGATCGGCAGTGTATCTTTTAGATGATGCACACTCCTGCCACTATCTGGTGGAGAGAGTGAATGTTTAAGGTAGTGGATGGAATATATCTGATATAATTGTGATACATTCCACACTGTAATCATTATTAATATTAAATTTATAAACCTATTTTTATATGCATCAATCCTGGAGTGTCAATTGGGAACAAAAAGAAAACTAGTTGTAGGGCACGAGGTCGAAATCGGTCACATTGTTGCCCAGAGTTTCATCCATCTCTGCTACTTCGTTTAGAGAGTAGGCATTTTGGGCGGCACGGTGGCCGAGTGGTTCGCACTGCTGCCTACGGCGCTGAGGTCCCAGGTTCGATCCCGGCTCTGGGTCACTGTCTGTGTGGAGTTTGCACATTCTCCCCGTATCTGCATAGGCTTCGCCCCCACAGCTCAAAGATGTGCAGGTTAAGTGGATTGGCCACGCTAAATTGCCCCTTATTTGGAAAAAAAAAGTAATTTGGTACTCTAAATTTATTTTTTTAAATTATTTTTAAAAAGAGTCTAGGCATTTTGAAATACGTAACATCTCATTTTTCGTGTTCTTTATGTTGGTATATCATGTATTGAACTCTGTTTGTAACACACTTGGAATGATGCTTGTTTTTTTTAAGATTCTGCTACTAGAGTTGCAAAACGAAGGTAAGGAAAAAAAGAAGAAGAAAGTTTTGTTACAAACAAAACTGAAGAGGGATGAAAATAAAGGACAAGACATTCTGAACTTTGTAGTTGAAGCTACCAAACTGTCATCTCCGAACAACCAGGGAGTCAAAGGTAAAACAAAAGTACAATTTATTATACTTCATCATGAGAGATTTTATTTGTATTCATTTGTAGTATGGTGTCACTAATTGTAAAGATTCAGTTGGAGCTTTTATATATTGAATGAATGTAGAAGTTCGCAGCAGACCTTATTGGAAACTTGGTGTTAATTATCTCTTGCCAATTACAGGTCATGTCAAACAATTCATGTTTATGTTAGTGCTGGTAATTTTGAACTTGAGTCTCAAACTTTGCTATGTGCACCAATTTGGGACAAATCTGTCAACAAGATTTAAACATGCAGGGTATAATTTCATTGACTGAAGCATTTTGGATGTCATAAAGTCAAGAAAGTCAACATATCAAACCCAATTTTGTCTGTTTCCTTCTTTTTCTAATAATTTGTGGTAACTGGCATTTCCAATTGGCCAGCATAAATTTGCCAATATAATATTTAATGAGGAGGATAGGAACAGATTTCAGGAGGACATAGAGAAACTGGTGAAGTGGGTGGACATTTAATGCAGAGGAATGTAGAGTGATACATTTTGCTAGGAAGAATGAGGGGAGGTAATATATAAGATGAATGGTAGAAAGACCTGGGGTTGTACACCCATAAATCTTTGAAGGTAGAAGATCAAGTTGAAAATATTTTTTTTGTGAAAAAGTATGTACGTTCCTTTACCTTAGAGTACAAAGGCAAGAATTCTAAATCTTTATGAAACGCTCTTAAGCCTCAGCTGGAGTATTATATTCATTTCTATAAGAATGTCATGGGCTCCAATATGTAGAAAAGATTTCCTGGAATGGTGAATAGGGATGTGGTACTTCAGTTATGTAGAGAGACAGAAGAAGCTCCGGTTCGTAGGAGGCAATTCAGAGAAGGTTCACAAGGATGATTCCCGGTAGGGAGGGATTATCTTGTGAGCACTGTTAAACAGGTTGAGACTCTACTCATTGGAATTTGATCCCATTGAAACATATAGAATTCTTAAGGGGCATAACCAGGTAAATGCAGAGAGGATGTTTCCCCTCCTGGGAGAGTCATAATTGATGGATTGATTGATATTTATTGTCACATGTACTGAAGTACAGTAAAAAGTGTATTTCTGCGGCCAAGGGAACCTACACAGTACACAGATAGTAGACAAAAGTCTAGGACCAGATGGCATAGTCTCAGAATATTTAGGACTGTGATGAAGAGAAATTGCGTCTGAGGGTTGTGAGTCTGTGGAACACCTTGCTGGAGTCCCTTGCAGAGGCTGAGTCCTTGTGTGTATTTAAGGCAGAGATAGAAAGATTCTTGATCAGCAAGGAAATTGAGGGTTATGGGGAAAGGGCAGAAAAGTGGACATGAGGAATAACAGATCAGCCATGATCCCATTGAATGGCGGTGGAGGCTTGAGGGGCCAAATGGCCTACTGTTCCTATTTCTTATGGTCTTATAGGCAGTTTTCCTTAGAACAGAGAAGGCTAAGAGGATATTTGTTCAAGGTCGTGAATGGTTTTAATTGAGTAAATAAGGAGAAACTGTATCCAGTGGCAGAAGGGCTGGTAACCTGACAGCATAAATTTCAGATGATTGGCAAAAGAACCAGAGGCAGCATGGAAACTTTTTTTAAACACAGCAAACTGTTGAATGTATTGCTTGAAAGAGAGGGAGAAGCAGATTGTTCAGTAGTAACTTTCAAAAAAAAACATTTACAGGGCTATGGAAAAGAACAGTGGAGAGATTAAGAACAGAAAATGCTGGGAAAACTCATCAGGTCTGGCAGCATTTATGGAGAGAGAGAAGCAGAGTTAACGTTTTGAATCCGTATGACACTTCAGAGCATAGGGTGGGTGGGGGAAGGGGGTTATTAATTGGGTAGTTCTTTCAAAGAGTAGACAAGATTTCTGTGCTACATCATTTTGTCCTTCTAAAATACTGCAGTTAATAACTCAATTTATTAATTTGGAATCTGTGTGTTTTTCCTTTTTCCTAATTTTGCAAGACAGACCAGGAAGTGACTATTTGCTTTTATGTTTCTGCTAGTGGTCCTGAATAACTGGGCAGAACAGGTGCACAAAAACAGCCCGAGACATCTGGCCTTCCAGTTTCCTGTCTCTCCTAGTATTGAACTTTTGAACCACTATTGAAACAATAAAATCTACTCTCTTGCTTGACTGCCTTAACTTTTCACTGTTTTCTTCCTCAATTGAAGCAGTTAAAATCTTCTGGTGTACGGGCCCACTAACCTGGCCTGCTTCATGTTATGTCTCACTCCCTTTCTGATGATCAGAATTTCATTTGTTTGACCGTACTATTCTAAAATTATACAGCACCGGAGGAGGCCATTTGGTCCATTGTGCTTGCGCCAGCTTGCTGAAAGAGGTGCCAATTCGTCCTACTCCCCTGCTCTTTCCTCACGGTCCTGCACATTTTTAATTGTATATCCAATTCCCTTTTGAAGGTTACCATTGAATCTACTAATTTACTTCCACCACCCCCATTCCAAGGCAGTACATTCCAGACCATAACTTGTTGCTTAAAAGGTAATATGTACTGCCTCCCACCTCCTCATCTTTTTGTCAATCATCTTCAATCTATGTCCTTCACTTACCAACTGTCTATTTTCTCCTTATCTACCCTATAACTTCCCATAAAAACATTGACTTGGATACAATTGTGATGTATTACTCTCATTGAATTACGTGTCTTCACATTTTGATCAAATCTAAATTATTATTGATGTTTCCCCAATTCAAAGATTGGTTGGAGTTCAGAAAGATTAAAAACCTGTAAGACTTGGAGATTGAACAATTGAGGCTAGGAGTTTTCCAAACACTCGTATAAAATTATGTTCACAGGCTGGCTATGGTGCTATCAAGTGGCCAAATAGTGCAGTGACACCATGACACGTGTGCACAGACTTGAGCATACAAAAAGCAACAATTGACATTAGTGACAAAATATGTGATGAGTGACCAAATGTGATAGCAGATGTCATATTAATAAGCTGTTTATAAATATGCATGTGACTTGCTGTTAAAATATTGTCCCTTTTCTGTCAGGTAAACGAGTGGTGTTGATAAAAGAATTCCCTGTTCATGGGGAGAATGCTTGCAGAGCAGCTACACTTTATGTTGTACCAGCAGCAGTTAAAGGTAAAATTAAAAGCAGCAATGCTTCAGTTCATTTTTAGTGTGTTTTATTATAAACCCTAGGAAACAATGAAACCACATGTCACAATTATATAGGTGAAACTATTAATATACAACTGAATGGCAGTGTTGCCAAAGGGCAACTTGACAGATAATTTGGATAATGAATTTAGTAATGTCTATAGTGCTATATTTTGATAATATGGGGTTTGAAAGCAAATATGAGATTGACATTGTTAAGTTTAGAGCAAACCTGGAGCCAGAAAGGTTATTATACAAATTATCCACTGCTGCCCGAAAATCACTTTGTCACTGAAAAACTGAGAATAGGCAACTGACTGGAATGCTTGCCCCATAGTATAGTAAAATAATTTGATCATTATTTATTTAATTTTATTTTTAAAAACAACAAAGCAAGAGACCTTGCTTTGGATTTTCGTATGAAATCCGTGGGGATGGTTTGCAGTATTTCCTCTAATCTCTTCCATCCGTTTGTGGAATGAATTTTATGTGCACCAGTATGTGCACCCGTATCAAGACAATGTGGGGAAATGTGACATTAGTGGAAACAACAAAACCTGTCAAATATATATATTTTAAAAGTTAGCATAGTTAAGAAAGAATAATGTCCTCAGCCTTTGACAGTGACCTGCTAACCGAGAAATAACCAGGTGAAACCTACGCAGACACTGGGAGAATGTGCAAACCCCACACAGACAATGACCCGGGGCCGGAATTGAACCCGGGTCCTCAGTGCTGTTGGCAGCAGTGCTAACCACTGTGCCACCATGCTGCCCGACTCGAGGGATTACCTGCTGGTGATCTGAAGCTCGCCAGCAGGAAAGACTCCTCGCAGATCGGGGCGGTGTTTTACCTGGCTGTCCCCATTCTTCCCCCTCACCCCCCCAAAACCTTGGGGAAGCCCTTCTACCTGGTTACATTCCCCGGGCCAGCGTGGCACTACCAGGGTCCAAGGCTGGCAGTGCCCGAGTGCCAGAGAGAGAGAGAGCCAGGGTGCCACCGTCCCCTGTCTCCGACCACCCAGTGGTCTCTAATGGCTTGGAAGACTCCCCTAGGTGCTGTTGTGCCTGGCCCACGTGTGTGTGGTCCAGTACTAAATGGTGCCCTGGCGAGGTGTCTCAAGCCCAGCCGTTGAGTCCCGGGCGCCAGGAGTATCTGTACGGCTCATTTAAATATGGGATCTGGGTCACGCCCAGTGAGGGCGAGATCCAGATCGCAATGTCTTGCGAGATTCCATTGGACCTCCCGATCCGCTTCGAGCGTCGAGATTCACGGCCACATCTCAACACAAATTCGGGTGTGATGAGGCCACTGAACAGCGCCCTAAATTTCTATAAGGACTGTTGCCTAAGGCAGTGTTTATTGTTGCGTTTAAGTATGACTCAGTTGGGCAAATGTTCTTCAAGACTAATTTTATTTTAGAAAATATTTTATTGAGGTATTTATAATTTTTACATTTTCACATTTTAAACAACAATAGAGAGATCCAACCCACACGTTTAAAAAAAAAAAACCCACAATAACGTACCCAATAAGATTAATTTTTAACTGTGTAAATGCAATCATTTATGTTTAGGCTTTCTTGTCTTTTGTTTTTTTTTAAAATGTATTTATTTAAAGTTTTTCAAAACGTTTTACAGAACACTCCAAAAAGGAAAATAATACAAAGAGAAAAGGGCAACCTGCCAACCAAACAGAACAACTTAACCCTCTAAACGTTAAACAGTTTAACAAATTAACACCCAACTCAAAACAAAATAGGGCGAGCGCCCCTTCCAAAAAGAAAAATAAATCAGCCCCCGCCCCCCCTCCAGGGGGGTTGCTGCTGCTGTTGACCTCCACCTAACGTTCCGCGGGAAAGTCAAGGAACGGCTGCCACCGCCCGGAGAACCCCTGCAAGGACCCTCGCAAGGCAAACTTTATCTTCTCCAACCTAAGAAACCCCTGTCATTGATCCAAGCCTCCACACTTGGGGGCTTCGCGTCCCTCCACATTAGCAAGAGCCTTCTCCGGGCTACCAAGGAGGCAAAGGCCAGAACTCCGGCCTCGTTCGACTCCTGCACTCCCGGATCCTCCGATACCCCAAATATCACTATAGGCTTTCTTGTCTGTTGTTGGTAAATATTTAAATTTAATATTTAAAATCTCCAAAACCGCGACTAGAATTTGTGGCACTTGATTTCAGTGCATGTATTTTCTCGTAGTAAAATACAAATTGAGGTTGGCATGTCGGCGCAGTGGTTAGCACTGCTGCCTATGGCGCTGAGGACCCAGGTTCAATTCTGACTCTGGGTCACTGACTATGTGCGTTTGCACATTCTCCCCGTGTCTGTGTGGGTTTCACCCCCACAACCCAAAGATGTGCATGTTGGGTTGATTGGCCATGCTAAATTGCTCCTTAATTGGAAAAAAAATAATTGGGTACTCCAAATTTATTTTTAAAAAATAAAATGCAAATCGAAAATCATAACAACTTGTCAAATTTCCCTTTTGGGATTTGGTTAACCCAGCAATTGCCACCTGCCACTTCATAATAAGTACTGTACTATGTTCAGATAATTTGATGGCCATGTTTGCTATAGTATGTGGCCATGTTTGCTATAGTATGTGACAATCTTGATCTATCTTTTGTTGGACTTTAAGTGGTTATACTTGCAGAGGTCTTTGTTGTCAAACATTCGCTGCCGTAGCTCGTATAAGCTGAGCTAGTGCAGCTGACCTGCTGTTGGACTACCTCCTCAATCGTAGCCTTTTGAGGAGCTGGCTGCCAAAGTATGGGGAGTGCTCAACATACTCCAGAGAGACTCTTTCAACTTATATGGGTGGTGGAATATTTGGCTGACCAGGTGTTCTAATTTATGGAGCAGTTGTCATCACCACATGCCTGTATTGCAGTGAAACCTGGACTGTGTCAGTGACATGCAAGAGTGCTAAATTCCATAGCAATACCTCCGCCGCATCTTCCAGATTAAATGGGAGGCCCATCGAACAAACACTGTTAAAAGAAAATGTCCTTCTTGAAGCCAGCTAATTTCAGGCTAAACCCTGAAAAATCAGCAATAATGCACTAGATCCCAGGCTCCAATTTGCTGGCGCCTTTGTGCCCAGCACCGATGAGCTGCTCAACTGGGTTCACCCTGGGCACTGAATCGTGGGTTCACTCTGGGCGCCGAACCCATCACAATGCTTGCGGCCCGTGGCGCCCAACGTGACCTGGATCACACCCAGCAGTCTTAAAACTCATTTAAATATACGCAGCCCATTCGAGGCCAGAGTCTCCTGGATCTTGCATTCATTGGTGCAGCAGCAATCAATGGACACTAGATGTAATGACCAATCCGGGGGGCTCGGAGGCCATTGGAGCCCCTGGATGGTTGGTGATAGGGCTATCAGTGGCAATCTTGGTGCTGCAGGGGTGCCGGGGCAGTGTCAGGGTGCCAAGGGGCACTGCCAAGCGGCGGGGTCTGAGGGGGCCATAGGCATGAAAGGGGGGGGGGGGGGCGGAGAGAGGTGTGATGCCTCAATACCAGTGAGGATGGATGGGGATGGAGACGGGTCACTCCGATACCTGGGTCATGTGGTACAGTGGTGTCGTGGACATTGAGTGATTTGGGGGGAGGTTGCCCCTCCGAGGTCGGGGGTGTTGCCCATTATTGCGGAAGTTCACAATGTCTTTGGATGTGGGGGCCCTCAACCTAACTTTGATATTTGGTAACTCTATAAAAAGAGCACCCTGATCTCTGAGGAGCTGGTCTTGCCGGTGTCTTTAGTCCCCCACCAGAAAAAATTCGGATCTAGTTTTGTTAATATATTTTGTCGTTCAAACCATGTTAATATGAACCGGGCCAGTCCCTTTTAGATAGATTTAACATTTTTTTTCCATAACAGAATTGATTGTATTGATCATGATGTGCATAAATAGGTTGAGTAAAGTGCCAATTGTTATGCTATTAATTTAACTAATGGTTCTATAATTTATAGACAACAATAAGATATCCTATTGCCTTGGAGCACCAAGTTTTTACTGCTTCCAGGATATTATGCGTGTGTGCAGCGAATCCAGCACTCATTTTTCTACACTCAGTGCAAAAATGCTCATTGCCTTGGATAAGTAAGTACACTACATTTTATTAGCCTTCACTGTGGTACAGCATTGCTGCAAATGTACACAAGGAGTTGTTTATAAAAACTGGAATCAAAAATAGTGAAAACAAATATACATTTGCAATCCTTGAAGAGCCAACCTTCATTGGTACTATCCTAAAACCTAAGTCAGTACAGTCCCATACAGGACATGATACTCTCCATTCTCTCTCTCTCTCTCTCTCTCTCTCTCTCTCTCTCTCTCTCTTCTCCTCCTCCTTCCCCCCCCCAAACCATCCAATCCACATACTAATAACAGGACCAATACCCTACCCCCAAACTGGAGAAGAGATGTCGACCAGTAGACATAGGAGCACAATTAGACCATTCGGCCCATTGAGTCTGCTCCACCATTCAATCATGGCTGATGTGTTTCTCATCCCCATTCTCCTGCCTTCTCCCCATAATCCCTGATTTGGGTATCAATTATTAATTGGCATCCACAGCCTTCTGTGACAGATTTCCACAGATTTACCACCGTCTGGCTGGAGAAATTCCTCCTCATCTCAGTTTAAAGGATTGTCCCTTCAGTCTGAGGCTGTGCCCTCGGGTTCCAGTTTTTCCTACTAGTAGAAACATCCTCTCCACGTCCACTCTATCTACGCCCCCTCAGTATCCTGTAAGTTTCAATAAGATCGCCCCATATACTTCTAAACTCCAATGAGTACAGACCCAGAGTCCTCAATCTCTCCTCCTATGACAAGCTCTTCATTCCAGGGATCATTCTTGTGAATCTCCTCTGGACCCTTTCCAAGGCCAGCACATCCTTCCTTAGGTACGGGGCCCAAAACTGCTCCCAATACTTTAAATGGGGTCTGACCAGAGTTTTATAATAATAATAATCGCTTATTATCACAAGTAGGCTTCAATGAAATTACTGTGAAAAGCCCCGAGACGCCACATTCCGGCGCCTTTTCGGGGAGGCCCGTTACGGGAATTGAACCCGCGCTGCTGGCATTGATCTGCATTACACGCCAGCTGTTCAGCACACTGTGCTAAACCAGCCCCTCAGAAGTAGTAATAATAATAAGTACATCCCTGTTCCTGTATTCTAGCCCTCGACATGAATGCTAACATTGTATTTGCCTTTCTAACTGCCGACTGAACCTGCACAGTAATCTTCAGAGAATCTTGAACAATGAGTCCTGTGTTCTTTTGTGCTTCTGATTTCAAAAGCCTGTTCCCATTTAGAAAATAATCTATGCCTCCATTCTTCCTACTAAAGTGCATAACCTCACAAAACCTCCCTCTTTTGAGGGACCACCCCACAAGACACACTACCTTCCACCAAATAAAGGATATTCAGACTGACCTCACTCACAAGAGCTCTGACAGCAGTTAAACAGTCAAAGTGGGAGACCCACATCAGGAGAAATGACCAACTCCGCTCTAAAGGGGAGTTCAACAAACTCCAGTCCTCAATAGGAAAATACACAGTCCGCCTGGGCCTGAAGAAGAAAAAGGTGCAGCCAAAAATAAATTTTAAAACTCTGACCATGAGTAACCTTCCTCGAACGTAGCAAGGACAAACTAACCTTACCACCTTCACCCTCCCCTTCCACCCACACCCTCCTCCTCCCTCCAGGGATATATTAAAATAAGGAAACTGTACACAAATCCTGAAAACCATATTTGGCTGAACATGATTAAAACCTTATTAACTCCGGATAACCAACAGTGCAGGACACCGCACCCAAAACACCCACACCCTGTAAACCAATAGGCTAACTGGGGTCAGACACAGCCCATGTCAGAGTGTGGAAAATTAGGTAGAGTTGCCGAAAATCTTTATTTTGAGTAAAGACAGGGCGAGATATTGGGCAATACCCTTACCGACATAGTTAAGACTCTTATATCCATTAACAGATACCAGAGGGTGCTTAGCATATGTGCAACTATAGCAGGTATATATGCTCTTGGGATTGGGGAACGGGGGAAGGAGAGATGAAAAAAACCTTGTTGGAAATGGTTACTTAAAATATTTTTGTATGTCTTCCTGATATCTTTACAGATGGTTGGCAGAGCAGCACACCATTTCCCACGCTATTCCGGGTCTTTTTAGACCATCTCCAATTGATCGAATTAAATCTTGTGTTGCAAACCCTGTTTACATCAAAGAAATGGATCAGCCTGAAAATTCATTGCATGTTGGCTACACTGCCTTGGAGATGAGAAGCAAAATGTTGGCGCTGGAGAAAGCTGACCTCTGTATCTACAATCCTCTTTTTGGATCAGACCTACAGTACACAAATAGGGTAGGATCTCAATATGCTAAGATAAATGTACTGTTTTAAAAAATTATAGTATTAACCACCATGTTTCAGTCATTCTGACAGAAACATAATAATGTGTTTACATTGGCTTCTGAAGTAGGTCACCATAACACCATGAACAATCTTTCTTTCTTTCTCATTCATCTGTGGTACAGTGAGGAATTTCCAATAGCTTCACTAATTATGAGTGCAACTAGAAAGCAGGTTGGCTGAAAGGCATTTCACATAACAAATGTTATGTTGCGGGTTTTCTGAAACGTTCTTGCCTAGTTATGCTGACAGAACGTGTTTTATCTGTTGTTACGATCACAGTTGATTTTACTGTTGGACGGGAAGGTCTCTGAACTCTGGAACTCTGGCTCAAAAGCCCGCAACTCTTTCAATTATTTTTTTTAGAAAACATGGGTGAACAGCCATGGGACTGCCAATTAGCTTTTCACAACAATTACAGCCAGGGTTTAGAGAACCCCAAAATATCTCATGTAATTCACCTGATCCATAACTTTAAATAGATTTTGGTTATGGGGAGCACAAGTGCCCACTTTACAGGTGTGGTGCAACAGAGAACTAAGTATTTTTAAACAAAAACAATGTTTATTTTATGAATCCAGTTAACATTTTTAAACACACAGTAAACATCTTAACAACTATCAACACCAATAATCCCCACAGATACAATATTCTATAAGTAACCCTTAATCTTTCTTTGCAACATCCATAAGACAAATACCCTCTTCAACACAGACATCAGGTTTAAATTCTCTACTGAGAGCAGTTATCACTTTTAAACTAGCATGTGATTTGAAGACATTCCTTTCATGCAGAAAGAAATCAGAATTACACCTGATTTTGCTGGATGCAGTTCCCAATCTGCAAAACAAAACTAAACACGCCCTGTAGCTGACAGCCCAAAGCGCAAGTAAAACAGTCAGCCCAGCTGCACCCACACTCTGACATCACTGCAGTTATTTGACAAACACCCATTTCTTAAAGGTACACCCACTGCA
The DNA here is from genome assembly GCF_902713615.1 of Scyliorhinus canicula. Lineage (NCBI taxonomy): Eukaryota > Metazoa > Chordata > Chondrichthyes > Carcharhiniformes > Scyliorhinidae > Scyliorhinus > Scyliorhinus canicula. Next base: position 158,973,731 of record NC_052150.1, read on the forward strand.
GCTATTTGATAAACACCTGTTTCTTAAAGGTACTCTCACATGACACAACAGAAAGACATTTATTAAACATGAAATGTTTGACTATAATCCAATACTCCTTCACTCTCATCTATCTTCTTCACAAATGTATTATCTGAGGAAGGATATTATTGCTATAGAGGGAGTGGGGTGAAGGTTTACCAGAATGAATCCTGGGATGGCAGGACTGACTTGTGAGGAGAGATTTAATCAGTTAGGGTTGTATTCACTGGATTGATTGATTGATTTGATTTATTTTCACATGTACTGAGGTACAGTGAAAAGTATTGTTATGCATACAGTCCAGACAAATGTTGCCATACATGAAGAAAATATAAATACATAGGCACTGGCATCGGGTGAACATACGGAGTGTAGTACCAGTCAGTAGAGAAGATGTGTGAAGAGGTCAGTTCAGTCCTAAAGAGGGTATTTCAGGAGTCTGGTAACTGCAGGGAAGAAGCTGTTTTTGAACCTGCTGCTGCGTGTTCTCAGACTTTTGTCTCTCCTGCCCGATGAAAAAGGTTGGAAGAGAGCATAGCTGGGTGAGAGGGGTCTTTGATTATGCGGCCTGCTTTTCTAAGGAGCGGGAGGTGTAGAAAGAGTTAATAGATGGGAGGCGGGTTTGCGTGATGGACTGGGCTGTGTTCACGACTCTGTAGTTTCTTACTGCCTTGGGTTGAGCAGTTGCCATATGAGACTATGATGCAGCCAGATAGGATGCTTTCTTTTTAAAAAATAAATTTAGAGGTACACAATTCTTTTTCCAATTAAGGAGCAATTTAGCGTGGCCGATTCACCTATCCCGCACACCTTATTTGGCTGTGGGGGTGAGATCCACGCAGACAAGGGGAAAATGTGCAAACTCCACGCGGAGAGTGACCCGGGGCCGGATTGAACCTGGGACCTCGGCGCCGTGAGGCAGCAGTGCCATCCAGATAGAATGCTTTCTATGGTGCATCTGTAAAAATTGGTTTGAGTCAATATGGACATGCCAAATTTCCTTAGTTTCCTGAGGAAATATAGGTGCTGTTGAGCTTTCTTGGTCATAGCGTTGACGTGGATGGACCACAACAGATTGTTGGTGATGGGCACACATAGGAATTTTAAGCCGTCAACCATCTCCACCTTGGCACCATTGGTGCAGACAGGGATGTGTACAATATTTTGCTTCCTGAAGTTAATGACCAGTTTTTTAGTTTTGCTGACATTGAGTTAGAGATTGTTGTCGTGACACTATGCCACTAGGTTCTCTAAGTTCAGAAGAATGAGTGCGGACCGCATAGAAACCTATAAAATTATAACAGAACTAGACGGGGTGATGCAAGAACGATTTTCCCATCGGTGGCAGTGTCCAGAGCCAGGGGCCACATTATGTTTACAAGAAGCAGTTGGGTATAGCACTTGGGGAAGATCAAAGGATATGACGGGAAAGTGGGATCAGGGTATTGAGTTGGATGATCAGCCATGAATGGCGGAGCAGAGCCAAATGGCCTCCCCTGCTCCTATTTTCTATGTTACTATATCTGCAAATTTTAAAGATAACACAGGTTACAAAATATATCTTATTGTTATAATGTTTTCAGTAAATACACAGTCCCATGTACTCCAAGAGGCTAACTGTGGTCAGACACCCCACTCTGAAACCAAGTAGCAGATATCCCCCAATTGAACTCCTCAGAACTCCTTAAACGATTATTACACAAGCGTTTCCAAACTCCATTCTTGAAAAGACCCACCTCCAGAAGCTTCTTCCAAACAACAGTTTTGTTTTCTCTCTCAGTTGTTTTCAGCAAGGATGCACGTCCAGGATTTCCAACTCTCCTTTCAGTATTCCTTTGTCTTGAATTGCCACATGCATTCATGTTTTCACACAATCTGTCAGGTACCCATCCACCAATACAACACTATATTTCTTCATACGCTATACTAAGGATACCAACCTTTAGGATTGCTTCAGATACTTGGGGCAGAATTTACTGGAAGTTCATGCCGGCTGGATATTCCGTCCCACCAATGATGCACGGGTTTCCCGTTGACCACAGCGGGACCAGAAGATCCTGCTGGTGGGCCACCTCTGCTGCCAAAAACCTGCGGTCTCGCTAAATCCCACCTTAGTTTTTCTCTAGGCAACTTCACCAGGTCTGCACTTTCCAGCTCTGTATTTAACTTCAATGAACAGTGCCTTGTTCAAATTCCAGTTCCCTTTTGTTCCTTTGACTTCAATCTTCCTGGAAACGCCTCTCTTTTCAATCCCAGGTTCCTAGAACTAGCTGTTCTTTATTTTCTGGGACTTGTTTTCTAGCCCATTACTCCATTGTTCTGGTTCTGCTTCTGGCAGAGCTGTGAGAACTGCCTTGGGTTCAGTTAAAACTAAACTCAAAAACCCTTCCTAACCTAAAGGTGATCCCTGGTTACTAAGCCACTGTTCAGTCCGTCTTTAGATTTGTTTGCTTTTTGTATTGTAAACTCTCAAATCGCAATGCAGGCACAGTTTAAATTTAAACCAAAACCCTCGTGCTCGCAAACACCTTTCTTTAACATGAATCTAACTAAAGTTTGAACACTTTCTTACACAGAAATACTAAATTAAACTCCAACCGGTACCTTATTTTTAATATCCAACAATACAAACATAAAACTGCCTCTGCTTCCTGACAATGCAGTGCATAATTATTTTCTCCAAAAATAATTAAAAGTAATTAAAGGCAATCCTGCTGGTAAATTTTGATATCCTATGTGAACTTGCCATCATGACTCTGTGGACACCACTGGAAAACTAGAAAGGGCTGTCACAGTTACCTGTTTTCTTCCAAACCAGTAATCTGATTTTCTTTGCTCTTGAGGGCATACATTTTTCCTATCTTCTCTGGCTCACCAGCTTATTCTTCTAGCTCTTTGCACACCTTGTTTCTTTTGCAGTCTTGCTTTTCGCTTTTACTTGATGGAGGTGAACTTTTGCATCATTTAAAATCTGGGCCGAGATTCTCCTCTACCCGGCGGGGCGGGGGGTAGCGGAGTGGCGCCAACAGCTCCGGCGTCGGGCCTCGACCAAAGGTGCGGAATTCTCCGCACCTTTAGGGGTAGGCCCGCGCCGGAGTGGTTTCCGCCACGCCGACTGGCGCCAAAACCGGCACCAATGGCCTTTGACGCCCGGCGTTGTGGCTGGCCGAAAGGTCTTCGCCGGTTCACGCATGCGCCAGCGCGTCAGCGGCCGCTAGCGTCACCACCGGCGCATGCGCGGTGGGGGGGGGGGGGGGGGCTCTTCCGCCTCCGCCATGGTGGCGGCTGTGGCGGCGGAAGAAAAAGAGTGCCCTCACGGCACAGGCCCGCCCGCCGATCGGTGGGCCCCGATCGCGGGCCAGGCCACCGTGGGGGCACCCCCCGGGGTCCGATGGCCCCCCCCCCCCCCCGGCCAGGACCCCGAGGGCCCGCTCGCGCCGCCAATCCCGCTGGCACCAGAGGTGCTCCAATTCCCGCCGGCGGGAGAGGCCTGTCAGCGGCGGGTCTTTGGCCCATCGCGGGCCGGAGAATCGCCGCGGGGGGCACGCCGATTGGTGGGGCGTGATTCCCACTCCCGCTGATTACCGGGTGGCGGGGCGTGATTCCAGCTCCCCCCAATTCTTGGGTGGCGGAGAATTCCGGCCACGGCAGGGGCGGGATTTACGCCGGCCCCGGGCGATTCCCCGACCCTGCGGGGGGTCGGAGAATTCCACCCCTGCTTTTAAGCAGATTGCAGGTTTTTCCAATTCTCAATTTTTCTATATTTACAGCATCTGTTTTTCCGCCTTCCCCAAATACTTTTTATTTTTAAAAATAAATTCAGAGTACCCAATTATTTTTTTTTCTAAATTAAGGGGCAATTTAGCGTGGCCAATCCACCTAATCTACACATCTTTGGATTGTGGGGACGAAACCCATGCGCAGACAGGGAGAATGTGCAAACGCCACGCGGACAATGACCCAGGACTGGGATTCGAACCTGGGTCCTCGGTGCGTAGGCTGCAGTGCTAACCACTGTGCCACGTGCTGCCCTATTACCCAAACACTTTTTAAAAAAACATGTTTGCTTCTTTTCGCATTTTTAATTACTGAAGAAAGGCCTTGCTTAAAATTTTTACATGTCTCTTGTCTCCATTGCTGTTGGCTGATCTGTATTTTTTTCTACCATTTTTTGTTTTAATTGATTATCTGGTCATTTTTTACTCGAAGTCGGAGGCTGTCCAATATTTTAGGATAAACTAAATAGGAATAATGAATGGCTGTGTTTGCTCGTGTCGAACTGATAAAGATTTGCAACAAATCTTTCATCACTCGGCAATCATTTCATTGGCCGTTATTTTAAATGCAAAGGAGCAGAATAATACATTTCCTTCAAGATACTCTTGTCAATTTTCCTTCTTATGGGGCGGCATGTGGCACAATGGTTAGCATTGCTGCCTACGGCGCTGAGGACCAGGGTTCAAATCCCGGCCCTGGGTCACTGTCCATGTCGAGTTTGCACATTCTCCCCGTGTTTGCATGGGTTTCACCCCCATAACCCAAAGATGTGCAGGTTAGGTGGATTGGCCACGTTAAATTGTCCCTTAATTGGGAAAAAAATTAAATGGGTACTCTAAATTTATTTAAAAAAAACAATTTTCCTCCTTACTCTTGTGAAATATTAGGAACTGTAAAAAATACCCAATTTCTAAAGATACATTTGCCTATATTCTGAAATTGGGAACTGTTGACAGTCATCTAATTAGGTCGTGGCTAATATGGTAATTACCTTTTTATTTTTCCATGATTCAACTTGTAGGTAGATAAAGTGGTTATAAACCCATACTTTGGTTTGGGAGCTCCTGATTATTCAAAGATACAGATTCCAAAACATGAAAAATGGCAGCGTAGTATGAGCAGCATAATGGAGGACAAGTAAGTATAGAAATAGACTAAATTTCAATTGAATGTCTGGAATTGCTGAAAACATGTTGGGATCTCATCGATATGGTTTGATAATTAATGTTGATTTGTATTTTGATATTAAAAACCAACTTGATATACATGTCAATGCCAACTGTTAACAGCGCTGCACAATATTTAGGAATATTTTTATTGAAGGCATTTTTAATATATACAAAAGCTAAATCTAGGCAACGGGTAACAAAACTTACAATCCACCCCTGTCACCCAAAGCCCACCTCCTTTTTACCCTTCCCAATAAAACAAAACTCCCCCCACGCTTCAATTCAGTTTAAAGAAGTCGATAAATGGCTTCACTTCAGGGTGAACCCCTCACCCCTCTTCCACTCCCAAATATGGTCAACTTAACTTTTTCCAGGTGCAAATATTCGGCCAGGTTGCTCACCCTTACCCTCGCTTTTGGCGGCTCCGAGTCCCACCAACTCGACAAAATCTGTTGAAAGAGAAAATGCTGGAAAACTCAGCAAGTCTGGCAGCATCTGTCGGGAGAGAAAAGAGAGAAAATCTGTCTCCAGGCTATCAGGGGGCAAAGGCTAAGACATCAGCCTGTCTCCCCACCTGTACTCTTGGATCGTCTGACACTCTGAATATCACCACCTCCGGTCTCTGAGCCATCCATCTTAAAAACCCCTTCCAAAACCCCTTCGGACATGCTGAAAACATATGCGCATGGTTCGCCAGCACCTACCTCATCTAACCTTCACCCCCCGAAAAGAACCAGCTCTTCCTCGAGACCGTCATGTGGGCTCTGTGCACCACCTTAAACTGGATGAGGCTTAACCTCGCACACGATGAGGAAGCATTCGCACTCTGCTCCCAGCTCTTCCTCCCACTTGCGCCTGACCTTCACAGGTGCACCCTCCCCATCCACCAGCTCTGCATATATATCCGCCACTCTCATCTCTCCAATGTCAAGTTCGGACAACAGCTTGTCTTGAAGCACCAAAGGTGGCAGGTCTGGAAAGGACGGCACCTCTTTTCTAACCGATTCCCTCAACTGCAGGTACCTGAACCTATTTCCCTGAGGCAATTGATACATCTACTCCAGGCCTACAAACTTTCCTGCCACAGACAAGTCCCTGAAGTACTCTATCCCAATCTGCTGCCACCCTCAGAACCTCGCGTCCGTCCCTCCGGCGCAATTCTATGGTTGTCACATATCGGAACCCACAGCAACATGCCTTCCAGTCCGAAGTGTTGCGTACTCAACGTTGATACCACTACCGGCTCATGGAGCACCTGAACGGCAGGCATGCCAACAACGTGCTCTCAAACTGGTCCGCCTACACGCCCTCCCCCCAACCAATGTGATGTTTGTTTGCTGCCCAGTAGTAATTCAACATGCTCGGCAAAGTCAGGACCGTCCCTCCCCCTCCCCTCCCCTCGTCAATCCCTTTCCAGAAACATCTTCCTCACCCACAGGGCTTTCCCTGCCCACATGAACCTCAATCGTCCTGTTCACCTTTCTAAAAAAGGACTTGGGAACAAAGATGGGGAAGTTCTGAAATACGAACAGCAACTTGGGCAGCACCATCATTTTCACTGTCTGTACTCTCCCTGTCAAAGATGAGGGCAACACATCCCATCTCTTGAAGTCCGACTTCATACCCTCCACCAATCACGCCAAATTCAACTTCTGCAGCTGGGCTCAACTCTGCGCCGCCTGTATCCCAAGATAGCGAAAACTCACCCCCACCACCCAGAAAACAACTCCCCCAGCCTACTCCTTTGCCGCCTGACATTTATATGGAACACCTCGCTTTTCCAAACGCCACAGGTCCATCCCTGCCATACATTCCTTGAATCCCATCAACTCTTTCGCAGTCGGGACAGCACGGTGGCCTAGTGGTTAGCACAACCGTCTCACGGCGCTGAGGTCCCAGGTTCGATCCCGGCTCTGGGTCACTGTCCGTGTGGAGTTTGCACATTCTCCCCGTGTCTGCGTGGGTTTCGCCCCCACAACCCAAAAATGTGCAGAGTAGGTGGATTGGCGACGCTAAATTGCCCCTTAATTGGAAAAAATAATTGGGTAATCTAAATTTAAAAAAATAAAATAAAAATAAAAAATAAAAAACTCTTTCGCAGTCGCCAAAATCTTCAGGGACCTAGGGCACGACCGTCTAACCTAGGATCCAGAACCATATTGAAATCTCTACCATAATCAGCTGATGTGTGTCCAGGTCCGGAATCTTCCCTAAATCCTGCCTCAAAAAATCTGTGCCATCCCAGTTTGGTGCATGAATATTCACTAGCACCACAGACGTCCCCTCAACTTCCTGCTAACCATCATGTATCTGCCCCAGGATCAGCTACAATACTGTCGACCTCGAAGGTCACCCTCTTGTTGGCCAGCACTGCCACCCCATCTTCTTCATATCCAACCCTGAGTGGAACACCTGACCCACCTACCCCTTGCTCACCCTCGTCTGATCGTCCAGCTTCAGGCGTGTCTCCTGACGAACCATGACGTCCACCTTCAAACTCTTTAAATGTGCAAAAACACGTGACTGTTTAACAGCCCGTTCAGCCTCTGTACATTCCACGTAATCAACTGAGTTACCCCCCCCCCCCTGCCAGTCAGCCATGTCCCTTTTTTACCTAGCTTCTCCCACCATCCAGCATAGAGCCCTCGACCTTCTGAAGTGCCAGGCCTGCGCCTCCAGCCTCTGCTCCACACACTCGACAGTTACCGAAAGCGGCTCCACCACCTCAGCCAGATCCTCTGAGGCCTCCTTCTTCTGCTGCTGAAACTTGTTCAAAAGGTTCACTAGCTGCTCTGCAGATCACTGATGTGGAGATGCCGGCGTTGGACTGGGGTGAGCACAGTAAGAAGTCTTACAACACCAGGTTAAAGTCCAACAGGTTTGATTCAAACACGAGCTTTCGGAGCGCAGCTCCTTCCTCACCTGAGGAAGGAGCTGCGCTTCGAAAGCTCGTGTTTGAATCAAACCTGTTGGACATTAACCTGGTGTTGTAAGACTTCTTACTGTAGATAACTGGGCGGGCAACGATGCCCAGCGCCTTCTGCCATCTTTTTCTTTGTTGCACCTTGATTATTCTCTCCCCACCAGAGAAGTATTTCAATCATTCAGTGCGTATGCACCATTCGCCAACAAAACATCCCTCAAATCGGGTGGGGAAAGACCACAAATTCCACCTCGAGAGCGAGCCACCAAATGTGCAACTACTAAATCCATGGCTGTCATCGGAAGTCAACACTACACAATATCAAGATCAATATCTGCAACTAATTGGTGGCAGTACTAGTTCAACTGTAATTTTGTGGAAATATTGTGTGGGGGGGAATGAAGTTTTGTTCTAGCATCTCTATAATTAGGAAAACAAAACTAAATGTTATTTTCAGTGTGAATATGAAAAGGCTGTTGTGAATTAGCAGTAGTATTATTAGCTAACTGACCTGTTATGTTAAACATACTTTTTGTGATTTGCTTTCTCTGAAACTATTTGAATCCATTTTGTGGTGGTTTGAAATGTTGATGGTGGTGGAAGGATCAGGAAGATGCAAGCCGTTGATTGTAGGGGGACACAGTTAACGTAACCTAGTTGTTACTGAGGAAAGGAAAATTATGTTGCAAATCAACTCCAACTAACCTTGTACATTCTATTGGCTAATTTAAGAGTAGACGAGGCAGGTAAAAAGATGGACTAAAGATTAATTATTTTAACAAGTTGAATATTGAGGGAATGCTATATTGTTGGAGGTGGTATCTTTTAGATGTAGAACTATCTACCTCATCTACAAATGGATGTAAAAGATCCCATGGCACTATTTGAAAAGGAGATTTCTTGTGCTATGGCTGGAATTTATCCCTCAACCAACTGTAAGAGTCCTTCCTGTGTATTTCCTTTTTCCCCATTTATTTTATTGTTTTGGTCCGTGGATCAATAATTGGGATGTGCCTTTAAGTAGAGAGAAGAAAGCAGAAGAAAGTTTAAAACAGCATGCTTGCCAGGGTACTGTATTCTCAGGCTTTGTGTTTGGGAGAAGGAGAAGCCAGACTGTTTGGCACCAAGTAGAAGGACGGAACCAGTTTTGGAGGGAATCCATTTGGTTGGTTAACTGGGGACCAGTGGGTTGGCCAGGGATAGTGTTCTGGCTGACAACAGTCAGTGATTGGTTCCCAGAGCCTTCCAGAAGTGATCAGGCCTCAGAAGTGAAGGGAGCTGTTCTCTGCCTGCTGTCTATTCGTGGGAGCTAAAGATCTTTTGCCAGCAGCTTATTCCTCTTCAGGGGCTGAAGTAAAATAGCTGGTCTATTGTTTTAAAATGCCAGTGTTGGACTGGGGTGAGCACAGTAAGAAGTCTTACAACACCAGGTTAAAGTCCAACTCATTGATTTCCAAAAAATAGATTCCAATAGGTTTGTTTCGAATCACTAGCTTTTGGAGCACTGCTCCTTCCTCAGGTGAATGAGGTTTCATCTCCGGTTTCACCTGAGGAAGGAGCAGTGCTCCAAAAGCTAGTGATTCGAAACAAACCTGTTGGACTTTAACCTGGTGTTGTAAGACTTCTTATTGTCGTGAAAGCAGTAAGTGTCTAGCATATCCTTTGCTGTGAACCTAAAATGATGCTGAGTCTGCAGGGTATGTAAACCACCTTGCCTGAGAAGATCATATCAAGCCTGGAAGAAAGGAAGTACAAACCAGAAGCCTGAACTTCAGAAAGACATTGACTGAACGTCATCCCTGTGAATCAAAGATCCCTATCTTTTTATTTTACTGATATTTTCTTTCCTTTTCCACCATCCTTTCCCATCCATGTGGTTTGTCTGTGTGTTTGTGTAAAGAGTAGGCCGATTTAGAAAAGGTGATGGGTTGAGAAATGGGTGGGAGATAGTCAGATATGTTTTCTGACTGTTTAATTAAAGATACTGTTCATAATAAAATGTCACTCATGTTTTAAAGTTACAAACCTGGTGACTGTAGTTTATTGGACTCAACAAAAGATCTCAGATATTTAAATAAATCTAATTTCACTGGTGTTGTGACTCCGGGTCAAGTGGTACTGTAACACAACACTGCTAAAACAAATCATCTATTCAAATATTTAGTTGCTTTTTTGGAACCTTGTTATGCATAGGTTGGCTGCTGCATTTTCTTCATTACAACTGACAATTCAGAAGTGTTTCCTTAGTTGTAAAGCATTTTAGGACATCCTTGGACCATTTATATTTTATATATATATATATATATATGTATGCCAGTTCTTTTTTAAATGGGGGGGGGGGGGGGGATGTTCAAAGGTTGTAAGGTAATATTAACTGATAATTTATTGGGAAAAAAACATTGATTTGAATTGTATACATGTCTAGTGACTTTCATTCTGAAAAGGTTTTTAAATGAATTTGATTTTTCTTTTAGGGAGCGACAGTGGGTGGATGATTTTCCCCTACATCGTAGTGCCTGTGAAGGTGATACAGATTTACTGAGCAAACTTCTAGACAGTGGCTTTTCAGTAAATCAGTTGGACAGCGATCACTGGGCTCCTATTCATTATGCTTGTTGGTACGTTGTTTGGCTTCAACCTAAACTTTGATAAGCTTTGTTTTACCACTTTTTTAGTTGTTAGCTTTAGATAAGGCCATGAATACAGTGTGTCACAAACTTCTATTTCCCTGATTTGTGCAGTGCATCATGTTTAAATAAAGGAGCTTACCATAGATCTTAGCTCGTGTTCCACTGCAGTGTGTTGCAATTTATGATGTTGCACCTTGCCTCTGTCATAAAGTTTACCAATCTTAGTGTATTGCAAGCATTAACTTGCATGTGCTGTACATACACTTAGCCATCTGTTTCTTGTCTTGATGAAACCATATCATCTGCTTCAATATTCAGCCAGAGACCACAAAGTATTTGGCTTAATTTCTGTATAACCAAATAAATGTCTCTGTATTAAAGTTTTACCGTTTTGTGGTTCCTAACTTTAAAGAATAGCTCTGGATCACATGGAACAGAGAAAGGTACAGCACAGGAACAGGCCCTTCAACCCTCCAAGCTTGCGCCGACCATGCTGCCCGTCTAACTAAAACTTTCTACACTTCCCAGGTCCATATCCCTCTCTTCCCATCCTATTCATGTATTTGTCAAGACGCCCCTTAGACATCACTAGTGTACCTGCTTCCACCACCTCCAGCAGCGAGTTCCAGGGACCCACTTGCCCTCTGTGTAAAAAGAAAACTCCCTCGCACATCTCCTCTAAACTTTGCCCCTCGCACCTTAAACCTATGTCCCCTAGTAATTGACTACTCCACACTGGGAAAAGGCTTCTGACTATCCACTTTGTCCATACCCCTCATAATTTTGTAGACTTCTATTAGGTCGCCCCTCAACCTCTGTCATTTCATTGAGAACAAACCGAGTTTATCCAACCTCTCCTCGTAGCTAATGCCCTCCACACCAGAAAACATCCTGGTAAACTTCTTCTGTACCCTCTCCAAAGCCTCCATATCTTTCTGATAGTGTGATGACCAGAATTGAACATTATATTCCAAGTGTGGTTTAACTAAGGTTCTATGCAGCTGCAGCATGACTTGCCATTTTTTATACTCAGTGCCCTGGCCAATGAAGGCGAGCATAACCGTATGCCTTCTTGACTACCTACTCCACCTGCGCTGCCACTTTCAATGACTTTTGGATCTGTACACCGAGATCCCTCTGCCTGTCCATATTCATAAGGATTCTGCCATTTAATCTATATTTCTCACCTGTATTAGATGCATTTCCTCACATTTGTCTGGGTTAAACTCCATCTGCCATCTCTCCACCCAAGTCTCCAACCGATCTATATCTTGCTGTATCCTCTGACAGTCCTCATCACGATCTGCAATTCCACCAACCTGTGTCGTCCGCAAACTTACTAATCAGACCAGTTGCATTTGCCTCAAAATCATTTATATATACTACAAACAACAAAGATCCCAGCACTGATCCCTACGGAACACCACTAGTCACATCCTCCATTCAGAAAAGCACCCTTCAACTGCTACCCTCTGTCTTCTATGACCGAGCCAGATCTGTATCCATCTTGCCAACTCTCTAATCCCATGTGACTTCATCTTCTGTACCAGTCTACCATGAGTAACCTTCTCGGAGATCTTACTGAAGTCCATGTAGACAGCATCCACTGCCCTATCTTCATCAATTATCTTCGTCAGTTCTTCCAAATACTTGATCAAGTTAGGGAAACATGACCTCCCCTTCACAAAGGCATGTTGCCTCTCGCTAATACATCCACTTGCTTCCAAATGGGAGTAAATCCTGCCTTGAAGAATCCACTCCAATAATTTCACAACCACTGATGTAAGGCTCACCGGCCTATAATTTCCTAAATGTTTCTTGCTACCCTTCTTAAACAAAGGAACAACATTAGCTATTCTCCAGTCCTCTGCAGTCAGTGAGGATACAACGATTTCTGTCAAGGCCACAACAATTTCCTCCCTTGCCCTCTTCAGTATTCTGGGATAGATTCCATCAGGTCCTGGGGACTTATCTACCTTGATGTCTTTCAAACCCCCAACACTACCCCCTTTTTGATCTGAATGTGACCCCAAACTAGCTACATACCCTTCGCCAAACTCATCATCCGCCAAGTCCTTCTCTTTGGTGAAACCTGATGCAAAGTATTAATGGACTAATGAACCCTTGAATAGCTCAGCTGGCTGGTAACAAACACCTTTGATTTCAAGATGATATTACACTTGAGCTGTTTCATTTTGTGAAGGTCAGAATTTTCGGTGATGTATTTTGATTTACTACATGTTCCATCTAAGATATTTGTAAACATTGAATTACATCATGGGAACAAAATGCTTGACCCAATTAGTCAAAGTTGGTGTTCATCTTCAACAATATTTGCCAGTTATCTTTTCATCACCTATCTTATCTAATCACGTCTGCTTCAATAAGGAATGCATCAATATTCAAGTATTAAGAAGAATGCAAAGTAAAACAATTCAACAGAATATTTTTCCCTGATGCGTAAAACATATTTTCTTCAAAGTAGAGAAGATTTTAGTATAATCTGACTAAAATTATATTCTTATTTAATACTCTTATTTAATTTTTTTTGTTTTGCCCATCAATTTGCTTTCTAGGTATGGAAAGGTTGAAGCTACTCGTTTCTTATTAGAAAAGGGAAAATGTAATCCCAACCTTCTAAACGGACAGCTCAGTTCCCCACTTCATTTTGCAGCTGGTGGAGGACGTGCTGAGATTGTGCAGCTTTTACTGCAGCATCCTGAGATTGACCGGGTACAGTTCAGATGATTTCTTAGCATCATCCTTTTTAAATCTTCATACAAACTAGAGTTGAAACCTACTCCTTGTTTGTGTTTGTCTTTATTGAAGCAGATTTACTGTGCTGATCAGGATATTGTTATTTGTTGCTTATTTTAAAAATAACACCAGTTGTATGATTGTATCTCATTGCTAATTTCAAAAATACTTGCAGGTTTTGCAGCTGGTGGTATGCCAGGATTGTGTCAAAGCTGAAAAAATGAATATGCTCAGATTTCCCTAGCTTTATTAAAGCATTGTTTTGCAGCCGGTGGTATGCCAGGATTGTGTCAAAGCTGAAAAAATGAATATGCTCAGATTTCCCTAGCTTCATTGAAGCATTGTTGCAGATGTAAATTGACACTGCACTATCAAACTGCTCATTGATTTATTTTATCCTTTTAAATTTCCTTTTATAGTAGTGTTTCTATAATCTTTTAGGCAATGCAGTGTACAAATGAACAGATAGTTCCATAACCTTGCTGTTGTAGGGAAAAATCCCTTGTGCCAGTGCATTCAAGAGGTCGAGTCTCAAGGCAAGGTTCAAAGCGTTTTTATTGTATTGTACAAGTTCTGAAGTCCTTCAGGGAGACCGACGCAGCCAGCTCCTAACAATGGCTTGACCACGGTGATCTCCGATATGCAGACGAGGTTCAATATTTATAGAGAGTACAAGCATTTGCAAGATTTTGGTGGGCTTTTGCCGTTTTACATTTGAATAGTACAGATAAATAGTACACATACATAATTTCCCGGGCTTCCTGACTCTGACGTCAATGTCTCGTATCTGCTTGGTTTTAATAGGTGTTCCCTTGACTTACAATGGGGTCCCATTATCTCTATGCTGTACCTTGATTAGGTGTTGAGTGTGGTTCCTGGGTTAACCTGGGAATCTATTGTGTCAGCCTCCTGTTTGATAGGATTTGTGTCTGTGTGTAAAACTAATCTAATCAATATATTTAATCCTTAGGTTTCTTTTGCCTGCCTGGGTCATTTTGGTTTTACAACATTTCATTTTATAACGTTTCATTTTATAAGTCTTAGTTTTAATCAAAATATATATATATATTTGCCCCACTGTCAGGGTCTTGAATCGCAGATATCCCGATGTTCTGGCCATGGTGCCGCTTTAAGATGCAGCTTCGAGCTGTTGCTAGGCAGATTTATAGATTCTCCATTTTGTTCGAAAAAGGTTTCTCAGCTGTGCAAAAATGGGATTCAAACGAATGCCCATCCCTTTACATCATAAATGGTGCCAATCAGTCCAATAAATGAAGAATGCTTTGATGATGTAAATATTAATACGAATCCAATATAGCCTTAAAAAATGTCCTACTTCATTGCTCTTCATTATTTTGTTGGAACAATGTGATGAACCTGTTGACAATTTCCAGTCCTACCCTCTTAACTGACGCAAATAGCTTTCTTGCAGTCTGTGCATAAGAAGAGCCAATCACAATAAAATAGCAAATTACTAACTAAATAGGGTGAAAGTATTCCTTGTTAAAACGCTATTTATATATCTTACAGTTTAGTGAATCAGAATGATAGGTTCTAGTGGTGGTATCAAGCTCTAATTTTAAATTGATTATTCTTGTTTAATGCAGGAGCAACATTATTGCAATGAAATATCAGATAGGTAACCTGATTCTCAATCCTGGAGTCTCAATCCATTAAGTGATGGTTGCCAAACTTGACTGGGTATCAGGGGAATGGGACAAGGGGATGCAGGGGGAAAGTGATTGATCATATTTGGTCAGTAGACAATCTGTTCAGATGCAAGTTTGGCTTCTGGAGGGTGAGTTGAGGAGCGTCATTTGGAACATCTGTAAAAATCGACAATCCTTAGTCTTCAGCGATAAAGAAACAAAATGAGATGAGAATGGGTGGGTTGATAGGTGATGGGCACAATTCAATAAGAAAGAACAAAAATAGACTGGCGTTTATAAAGAGCATTTTATGACTACCTGACATTTCAAAGCATTTTACAGCCAATGAAATACCATTCATAAGTATAATTGAGCAAAATATCAACGTACTGCATTATTAGACTGATCTACATCCTCAGTATACCACGAAGAAGGAAAATGAGGAATGCAGTTATGATGTGAAGTTACGAATGTCAGTATTTGGACCAGACGGTTGCAGAATGCTGAGAAGAATAAATAACGTTTCTGAAGCTACAGTACCAAGTGCAAAAGACAGAGAAGTCAGACTGGATCAGGACCAGGAGTTGAAGTAGCCACACTATGACAAGATGGAACTGTACAGCAAAGTGGTTGTCCAATTAATATTTAGTGTCCACATCTTATTGGTCACAATACGTAAGCAGCCAGAAATATTGGTCCCAAAACGCAAGTAGCCAGAAATAGACCACAGAATTAATGTCTGGAGCCTGAATAATGGTGTGGAAGAGGTTAATGAAAAGTTGTTGCCTGGCATGTAAACATCCCAGGGAAAGGCAACTGGGAATTGGGGTGGAAGAATGCACAATTTTTCCCAGAGTGAACAGCTATTCTAGAAAGTGGAGAGAGGGGAAAATGGGTGTATGGCATAATTATGTTGTATTGGTGAAAATCACATAATTCGATATGATTGAAGAAGAGATTGGGGTGGAAGGTGAGGACTGTTATGAGAAAAGGGGTTCAAAAAGGTGAGAACAGAGGTGCAGTCAAAAATACTGTCAAGGGCTGTTGAAGACTACCCTTGTGAAATGAGTCCAACAAAGGACAGGGTGGGGAAAGGTCATGTTGACAGAACAGCAGAGCACCCAGGGTATTGGGTACCAAAGAGAAAATGCTGGAAAATCTCAGCAGGTCTGGCAGCATCTGTAGGGATAAAAAAGAGCTAACGTTTCGAGACCAAATGACCCTTTGTCAAAGCTATAAGACAAAAAGTGGGAAATATTTATACTGTGGAGTGAGAATGAAAGATGAGTCATAGCCATAGGGTCATGAGTCATAGGGTATTGGGCAGTTCTTCCATATTTCAGGATTGGCAGACCTACATGTTTTCAGCATTTTACAATTCTATTACAGCCCTCTGCAGGTTTTCTTTTTCCGTTTCCTCTATCTTTTTGCCTTTTTTCCTTGTGTGGGCTGTGTCAACCATTTCCACCATTTGGATGTTCTTTTAATCTGGTTGTTGTCTTACTGAGATCTTTAATGTCAGATTCCATATTTCTATAACATTTATTTGCAGGTGATGTCCCAGAGGACTGGAGAATAGCCAATGTTGTTTCTTTGTTCAAGAAGGATAGCAAGGATAATCCAGGGAACTACAGGCCGGTGAGACTTGCGTCAGTGGTAGGGAAACTACAGGGGAGAATTCTTCGAGACAGGCTCTACTGCCATTTGGAAGCAAATGGAGGTATTAGTGAGAAGCAGCATGGTTTTGTGAAGGGGAGGGCGTGTCTCACTAACTTGATAGAGTTTTTCAAGGAGGTCACAAAGATGATTGATGCAGGAAGGACAGTGGATGTTGTCTATATGGACTTCAGTAAGGCCGTTGACAAATGTGAGGTAATGCATTTTGAAGGTCTAATACAGATAGGGAATATACAGTGAATGGCAAACCCTCAAGAGTATTGACAGTCAGAGAGATCTAGGTGTACAGGTCCACAGGTCACTGAAAATGGCAACACAGGTTGAGAAGGTAGTCAAGAAGGCATACGGCATGCTTGCCATCATTGGCTGGGGCATTGAGTATAAAAATTGGCGAGTCATGTTGCAGCTGTATAGAACCTTAGTTGGGCCACTCTTGGAGTATAGTGTTCAATTCTGGTCGCCACACTACCAGAAGGATGTGGAGGCTTTAGAGGGGGTGCAGCAGAGATTTACCAGGATGTTGCCTGGTATGGAGGGCAGTAGCTATGAGGAGAGATTGAATAAACTTGGTTTGTTCTCTCTGGAACGTAGGAGGTTGAGGGGGCGACTTGATAGAGGTCTATAAAATTATGAGGGGCATAGACAGCGTGGATAGTCAGAGGCTTTTTCTCAGGGTAGAGGGGTCAATTACTAGGGGGCATAGGTTTCCGGTGCAAGGGGCAAGGTTTAGAGGAGATGTACAAGCAAGCTTTTTTACACAGAGGGTAGTGGGTGCGTGGAACTCGCTGCCGGAGTGGGTGGTGGAAGCAGGGACGATAGTGACGTTTGAGAGGCATATTGACAAATACATGAGTAGGGTGGGTATAGAAGGATACGGACCCGGAGGTGTAGGAGATTTTAGTTTAGACGGGCAGCATGGTCGGCGTAGACTTGGAGGGCCGAAGGGCCTGTTACTGTGCTGTACTTTTCTTTGTTCTTTGTCATTCAGTCGTTAACTCTGATTGGAGTATGCACTATTTTACTTATCCTCCTCTCATACATTGCCAGTGTATTTCCTGTGTATTTCCGGACGCATCTGTTTTGGCTTTACAGTAGTTTTATTTTATTTGTAGGATCTGAGCATCGCTGACTGGGCCAGCATTTATTGCCCATCACTAATTGCCCTTGAACTGAGTGGCTTGGCAGGCCATTTCAGAGGGCATTTTTTAAGAGTCACATGTTGACCAGACTGGGTAAGGATGGCAGATTTCCTTCCCTAAAGGACATTTGGGAACCAGATGGGATTTTACGACAATCAACAAGGGTTTCATGGTCACCATCATTAGACTTTTAATTCCCGATTTTTCCAAATTGAAATTTCACCATCTGCCGTGGTGGGTTTCGAACCCGGGTCCCTCAATGCATTACCCTTCGTCACTGGGTACTAGTCCATTGACAATACCACTACGCCACCATCTCCCCATTGGCTCCATTTAAAGCACTAGTGCCTTCATGCCCATGTGGTTGCCCTGTGTGGCTGTATAAAAATAAAGCCGATGTCAAAGTTGCTATCACCGTTCAGCTTACTAATCATTGGACTCAAATACATTTCTAGTTGAGTAACTTTTGTAAGAATCAAATTTTAATAATAGGACTGTTTCAAGCAATACTTTGCATATTATGGTGAAATTATTTTATCCTTGGTAACTATTCCAGCATATTGTGGATCAACAAGGAAGAACAGCACTGCAGGTCTGTAAAGAGAACAAACAGAATGATTGGGAAACAACAGTACGACTACTTAACGATGCATTGAATAAGCCAGTAAGTTCATTTGCTGAGGCTTTTTTAATTGAAGAACACAAACCTGCAGATTTCCATCAGTGTTGTGCATGTATTTAAAAGAATTGAACATTAAGTTGAATTAGCAAAGTACGTATTTTTATTCAGTTGTGCATGTGTCTATGTGGTATTTATGGCATGTATTTGTATTTTTATTCGTTAAGCACCTCCTTTTTATATATATACAAAAACAATTCATTCATTTACGGGATGTGCATGTCGCTGGCTAGACCACCTAGTTGCCCTGCCAAAGCTGGTGGTGAACAGACTTCTTGAATTGCTGCAGCCCCATGGGTGTAGGTGCACCCACAATGCTGTTCGGGTGGGTGTTCCAGGATTTTGACCCAGCAACAGTGCAGTAATGGCGATATATTTCCATGTCAGTATGGTGGGTGGCTTGGAGGGGAACTTCCAAGTGGTGGGGTTCCCAGGTATCTGCTGCTCTTGTCCTTCTAGATCAGGGGTGGGCAAACTACGGCCCGCGGGCCGCATGCGGCCCACCAAGATCAAGTCATAAAAAAAAAATTTTTTTTTTTTTAAAAAAAGGTTAATGGGGGGGGGCTGTTGGGTTACTTACTGGTATAGGGTGGATATGTTGACTTGAGTAGGGTGATCATTGCTCGGCACAACATCGAGGGCCGAAGGGCCTGTTCTGTGCTGTACTGTTCTATGTTCTATATGAGGCGCCCAGAATCATAACCGGGTGAAGTAATTATTTTACTTAATATACTATGCGGCCCTTTAAAATTGTGAATTTCTGAATGTGGCCCTTGCACGGAAAAGTTTGCCCACCCCTGTTCTAGATGGTAGTGGTCGTAGGTTTGGAAGGTGTTGGCATCCCCTGGGGGGCTCGAAAAGTTTTTAAAAAACACAATTTACTCGAGTTCAAACCAACCTCTCTTTTTTGGGGGGTAGTTTGAGTGAATATGGGAAGAACTTGCCTGTCATCCATGGCAAAGAAAAGTGTGGACTTTTCAGTAACTGAATTTGAATTACTAAAACACATGTTTCTAAATTTGTTAGACATTCACCGAGAAATAGCTGATGTAAATGCTGGATTTGTTGATCTAAATTATTATTTTTTTAATATAAATTTAGAGTCCCCAATTCTTTTTTTTTCCCATTTAAGGGACAATTCAGCGTGGCCTATTCACCTATCCTGCACATCTTTTTGGGTTGGGGGGTGAGACCCATGCGGGAATGTGCAAAGTCCACACGGACAATGACCCAGGGCTGAGGTTGAATCTGGGTCCTCGGTGCCGTGAGGCAGGAGGGCTAACCGCTGCACCACCGTGCTGCCCTGTTAATTGAAATTAAACCTAAGTTATTGCTGTAGTCAAATATATATAAAATTGTAATACACTTGATAAACTTTTTAATAATTCTCTCAATATACGTATTGTGGATTTTCAAAATAATGTAAGGATTTCTAGAGGTCGTTAGTAAGCAATACGTTAGTCTAAAACAAGATCTTTGTATGGATTGGGTATTCATGAATAGATGTAAAGGATTCTAGTACCTCACTAAAAGCATCTGGTTCCTGGAAATTAATTATGGTGATAAATACAGTTAAAACACTGATCTATTCGACAAATTCTTACTATGTGAGCAGAATTCTATGTAAAATTGTGAATTGTATCTGCTCTCAAAATTCTAATATCACAAGGATGTTCCATGTTTCACTGGAAATGCTTTTGCAAATTTCACCTTTCACCTTGGAATTGACCTTGTGTTGGAATTTAAATGAAGAAGTAAACATTTAAAGTTCATTAAAATTTTAATTTTAATTTTTTCTGTTGAATCATCAGTATGAGAAAATTAGAATTTACCGTACTGATGGGTCTTATCGTGCTGTTGAGCTGAAGCATGGCAACAATACCACGGTGCAGCAGATTATGGAAGGCATGCGGCTGTCACAGGAAACACAACAGTACTTTACAATCTGGATCTGCTCTGAGAACCTCAGTAAGACACATGATAAAGTGATTTTGTATTTACATAATTGATCTTGTATTAAATAATTGTTTTTCGCTTTCAAAATATTAAAATATCAGCTGTTGGTGAGAATTTAATTTTCAATTACATTTTTAATATAAGAAAATAAATGATGCAGGGGGCCTCACGGTAGCATGGTGGTTAGCATCAATGCTTCACAGCTCCAGGGTCCCAGGTTCGATTCCCGGCTGGGTCACTGTCTGTGTGGAGTCTGCACGTCCTCCCCGTGTGTGCGTGGGTTTCCTCCGGGTGCTCCGGTTTCCTCCCACAGTCCAAAGATGTGCGGGTTAGGTGGATTGGCCATGCTAAATTGCCCGTAGTGTAAGGTTAATGGGGGGGATTGTTGGGTTACGGGGTTACGTGGGTTTAAGTGGGGTGATCATGGCTCGGCACAACATTGAGGGCCGAAGGGCCTGTTCTGTGCTGTACTGTTCTATGTTCTATGTTCAGCCGTATTAGTGGGGAAATTTTTAGTGCAGGTTTTCAACTGCAAATCTAATTGGAGATATTGTTTTCCAATTTTGAATTCATCTTTTCACTATTTTCATTCTCCTGTTGGATTACATCACATTCTCGATACAAGGGAGAACAAAGAACAATACAGCACAGGAACAGGCCCTTCGGCCCTCCAAGCCTGTACCGGTCGTGATACCACCCTTGGTCAAAATCGTCAGCACTTCTTAGTGCCGTATCCCTCTATACCAGGGGTGGGCAAACTTTTCCGTGCAAGGGCCACATTCAGAAATTCACAATTCACAAAGGGCCGCATAGTATATTAAGTAAAATAATTACTTCACCCGGTTATGATTCTGGGCGCCTCATATAGAACATAGAACAGTACAGCACAGAACAGGCCCTTCGGCCCTCGACGTTGTGCCGAGCAATAATCACCCTACTCAAGTCAACGTATCCACCCTATACCAGTAAGTAACCAAACAGCCCCCCCCCCCCCCCCCCCCCATTAACCTTAAAAAAAATTTAAAAAAAAAATAAAAAAAAAATTTTTTTTAATTTTTTTTAATTTTTTTTTTAATGACTTGGTGGGCCGCAGAAATACCTTGCGGCCCGCGGGCCGTAGTTTGCCCACCCCTGCTCTATACCCATCCTATCCATGTATTTGTCGAGAATGCTTTTCAATGCTGTTAAGAACAAAGAACAAAGAAAATTACAGCACAGGAACAGGCCCTTCGGCCCTCCCAGCCTGCGCCGATCCAGATCCTTTATCTAAATCTGTCGCCTATTTTCTAAGGATCTACTTCCCTCTGTTCCCTGCCCGTTCATATATCTGTCTAGATGTATCTTAAATGATGCTATCGTGCCCGCCACTACCACCTCCGCTGGCAAAGCATCCCAGGCACCCATCACCCTCTGCGTAAAAAAACTTTCCACGCATATCTCCCTTAAACCTTTCCCCTCTCGCCTTGAAATCATGACCCTTTGTAATTGACACCCCCACTCTTGGAAAAAGCTTGTTGCTATCCACCCTGTCTATACCTCTCATAATTTTGTAGACCTCAATCAGGTCCCCCTCAACCTCCGTCTTTCCAATAAAAACAATCCTAATCTACTCAACCTTTCTTCAAAACTAGCACCCTCCATCCCAGGCAACATCCTGGTGAACCTCCTCTGCACCCTCTCTGAAGCATCCACATCCTTTTGGAAATGTGGCGACCAGAACTGCACGCAGTATTCCAAATGTGGCCTAACCAAAGTCCTATACAACTGTAACATGACCTGCCGACTCTTGTACTCAATACCCCGTCCGATGAAAGCAAGCATGCTGTATGCCTTCTTGACCACTCTATCGACCTGCGTTGCCACCTTCAGCGTACAGTGGACCTGAACTCCCAGATATCTGTACATCAATTTTCCCCAGGACTCTTCCATTGACCATATAGTCCGCTCTTGAATTAGATCTTCCAAAATGCATCACCTCGCATTTGCCTGGATTGAACTCCATCTGCCATTTCTCTGCCCAACTCTCCAATCTATCTATATTTTGCTGTATTCTCTGACAGTCCTCCTCGCTATCTGCAACTCCACCAATCTTAGTATCATCTGCAAACTTGCTCATCAGACCACCTATACCTTCGTCCAGATCATTTATGTATATCACAAACAACAGTGGTCCGAGCACGGATCCCTGTGGAACACCACTAGTCACCTTTCTCCATTTTGAGACACTCCCTTCCACCACTACTCTCTGTCTCCTGTTGCCCAGCCAGTTCTTTATCCATCTGGCTAGTACACCCTGAACTCCATACGACTTCACCTTTTCCATCAACCTGCCATGGGAAACTTTATCAAACACCTTACTGAAGTCCATGGGCGCGATTCTCCGCAAATGCGGCGAGTCGTAAAGGCTGCCGTGAAACTGGCCGTGTTTCACGGCAGCCTCTGCGCCCCCTCCCGGGACCCAATTCTCCCCCCCCCCCGGGCGGGGCTAGCAGCGCAGCCCCGTGAAGCACGGCATCGCGGGCTTAGCGACCTTCGCTAAGCCCAAGCTTCACGGCGGCTGACGCGCACGATGACGTCAGCCGCGCATGCGCGGGTTGGACGGCTCCAACCCGCGCATGCGCGGATGACGTCATCACATAGATTCGTCAAACCCGCGCATGCGCGGGCCGTCATGCCCCTCAGCCGCCCCGTGGACTGATCCTGCGGGGCTGCGGAGGAACAAATAGTGCGCGGGTATCGGACCTGCTGCCCGCGATCGGTGCCCACCGATCGCAAGCCCATGCCACCCGTGATGCGGCCGTGCCAATCGGTGCCATGGTTGTCCGGGACGGCACTTTGCGGCTGTTTTCACGAATGGTGAGAGCAGGTGTGATTGCGTTCGTGAAAACGGCCGTAAAGGCCTGGGAACTCGGCCCATCGGCCTGGGGAGAATCGCTGTTCGTCGTAAAAAACGGCGAGCAGCGATTCGTGTCGTGGGGGGGGGGAATAGCGGGAGGGCGGGAAAATTGTCGGGAAGGCCCTCCCGCTATTCTCCGACACGTCGTGGGCAGCGGAGAATTGCGCCCCATGTATATGACATCTACAGCCCTTCCCTCATGAATTAACTTTGTCACTTCCTCAAAGAATTCTATTAGGTTTGTAAGACATGACCTTCCCTGCACAAAACCATGCTGCCTATCACTGATAAGTCTATTTTCTTCCAAATGTGAATAGATCCTATCCCTCAGTATCTTCTCCAACAGTTTGTCTACCACTGACGTCAAACTCACAGGTCTATAATTCATCTGGATTATCCCTGCTACACTTCTTAAACAAAGGGACAACATTAGCAATTCTCCAGTCCTCCGGGACCTCACCCATGCTCAAGGATGCTGCAAAGATATCTGTTAAGGCTCCAGCTATTTCGTCCCTCGCTTCCCTCAGTAATCTGGGATAGATCTCATCCGGTCCTGGGGACTTGTCCACCTTAATGCCTTTTAGAATACCCAAAACCTCTTCCTTCCTTATGCCGACATGGCCTAGAGTATTTAAACATCCATCCCTAGCCTCAACATCCGTCATGTCCCTCTCCTTGGTGAATACCGATGCAAAGTACTCATTAAGAATCTCACTCATTTCCTCTGACTCCACACATAAATTCCCTCTTTTGTCTTTGAGTGGGCCAATCCTTTCTCTAGTTACCCTCTTGCTCCTTATATACGAATAAAAGGCTTTGGGATTTTCCTTAACCCTGTTCGCCAAAGATATTTCATGACCTCTTTTAGCCCTCTTTATTGCGCGTTTGACATTTTTCCTACTTTCCCGATATTCCTCCAAAACTTCATCAGTTTTGAGTCGCCTCGATCTTGTATATGCTTCCTTTTTCATCTTAGCTCGTCTCACAATTCCACCCGTCATCCATGGTTCCCTAATCTTGCCATTTCTATCCCTCATTTTCACTGGGACATGTCTGTCCTGCACTCCAATCAACCTTTCCTTAAAAGACTCCCACATTTCAAATGTGGATTTACCCTTCAACAGCTGCTCCCAATCCACATTCCCTAGCTCCTGCCGAATTTTGTTATACTTGGCCTTTCCCCAATTTAGCACTTTTCCTTTAGGATCACTCTCGTCTTTGTCCATGAGTATTCTAAAAGTTACTGAATTTTGATCGCTATTCCCAAAGTAATCACCGACTGAAACTTCAACTACCTGGCCGGGATCATTCCCCAATACCAGGTCCAGTATGGCCCCTTCCCGAGTTGGACTATTTACATCCTGCTCTAAAACACTCTCCTGGATGCTCCTTACAACTTCTGCTCCATGTACGCCTCCAACACTACATGAGTCCCATTCAATGTTGGGGAAGTTAAAATCTCCCATCATAACCACCCTATTGCTCCTACATTGTTCTATAATCTGTCTACATATTTGTACCTCTACTTCACGCTCGCTTTTGGGAGGCCTGTAGTAAAGTCCCAACAATGTTACTGTACCCTTCCTATTTTTTAGCTCTATCCATATTGCCTCAGTGCTCGAATCCTCCATCGTGCCCTCCTTAATCACAGCTGTGATATCATCTCTGACCAGTAATGCAACTCCTCCACCCCTTTTACCTCTCTCTCTATCCCTCCTGAAGCATCTATACCCTGGGATATTTAGTTGCCAGTCTTGCCCTTCCCTCAACCAAGTCTCAGTAATACCAATAACATCATATTCCCAGGTACTAATCCAAGCCCTAAATTCATCTGCCTTACCTGCTACACTTCTCGC
The DNA here is from genome assembly GCF_902713615.1 of Scyliorhinus canicula. Lineage (NCBI taxonomy): Eukaryota > Metazoa > Chordata > Chondrichthyes > Carcharhiniformes > Scyliorhinidae > Scyliorhinus > Scyliorhinus canicula. Next base: position 158,998,860 of record NC_052150.1, read on the forward strand.
GTTAAAACAAATGCACCTCAGACCACCTGTCCCTTTGCGTTCATCATCTCTTCCCTGTCTACTCTTCCCCTTAGTCACATTGAGTTTATTATCTAGTACCTTACTGGCTTTAGTTGCTGCCTCTTTACTGACCTCTAACTTCCTAATCTGGTTCCCATCCCCCTGCCACATTAGTTTAAAACCTCCCCAACAGTGTTAGCAAAAGCACCCCCTCGGACATTGGTTCCAGTCCTGCCCAGGTGTAGACCATCCGATTTGTAATGGTCCCACCGCCCCAGAACCGGTTCCAGTGCCTGCAAAATCTGAACCCCTCCCTCCTGCACCATCTCGCAAGCCACGTATTCATTCTGACTATTCTTGAATTTCTACTCTGACTGTCTCATGGCACTGGTAGCAATCCTGAGATTACTACCTTTGAGGTCCTACTTTATAACTTATCTCCTAACTCCCTAAATTCTGATTGTAGGACCTCATCCCGTTTTTTACCTATATCGTTGGTGCCTATATGCACCACGACAACTGGTTGTTCACCCTCCCCCTTCAGCATGTTCTGCAGCCGATCTGAGACATCCCTGACCCGTGCACCCGGGAGGCAACATACCATTCGGGAGTCTCGTTTTCGACCACAGAAACGCCTGTCTACTCCCCTTACGATTGACGTCCCTATGACTATAGCCCTGCCAGTCTTTTTCCCGCCCTTCTGTACAGCAGAGCCAGCCACGGTGCCACGAGCCTGGCTACTACTGCCTTCCCTTGGTGAGTCATCTCCCCCAACAGTATCCAAAACGGTATACCTGTTTTGGAGGGCAGTGACTGCAGGGGACACCTGCACTGCCTTCCTGCTCTTTCTCTGCCTTTTGGTCACCCATTCCCTGTCTCCTTCACCAATCCTAATCTGCGGTGTGACCAACTCACTGAACGTGCTATCCATGACCTCCTCAGCATCGCGGATGCTCCAACGTGAGTCCACCCGCAGCTCCAGAGCCTTCATGCAGTCTAACAGTAGCTGCAGCTGGACACACTTCCCACACATGAAGGAGTCAGGGGCATCGGCCGCATCCCTGAACTCCCACATTGAGCACGAGGAGCATAACACGGGTCTGGGATCTCCTGCCATTTTTACACTTTACCTTAACTGATTACAAATATAATCTCAAATAATGAATAAGTGAAAGGAATAAGGATTGTACTTACCAATCACAATACTTACCAACACACGAAGAGTTAAATTTCTCCCAGCTACTGCTAATTGGAGCACTTTCCTTACCAGCCAATCAGGTCACTGCTTTGCTGTGATGTCACTCTTCAAGGTAAATTTTTAAAAGAGGTAAACTTACCTTCCCGACAGACCCCTGGCCACTGCTCCCGCCGAAAATCTGAAGACCGATGCTCCTTATCACCAGTCTTTTTTTTGGTTAGAGGAGGAGAGTGGGTGGGAGACACTACACGTGTCATGTCTCGGGTTCAGGTATCTGCTTCCACAACATCCCCTGGCAACGCATTCCAGACACTCCCATCCTCTGTGTAAAAAAATACATTTTTAAAAATCTGCCACTCGTGTCTCCTCTAAACATTGCCCCACGGACCTTAAACGTATGCCCCCTAGGGCAGCACGGTGGTGCAGTGGGTTAGCCCTGCAGCCTCACGGCGCCGAGGTCCCAGGTTCGATCCCGGCTCTGGGTCACTGTTCTTGTGGAGTTTGCACATTCTCCCCGTGTTTGCATGGGTTTCGTACCCACAACCCAAAGATGTGCAGGGTAGGTGGTTGGCCACGCTAAATTATCCATTAGTTGGAAAAAATGAATTGGGTACTCTAAATTTATTTTTAAAAACTTATGCCTCCCAGTGACTGATCCTTCCACCCTGGGAAAGAATGCATGCATCCATTCTATCCATGCCCCTCATAATCTTGTAGACCTTCATCAGGAAGAATTAACTAGCTTAGCTTTGTCTATATCCTTTTTCTTGGCCTGGTCCTTTGTGCTGCTGCTGGAGATACTATCCAGTGTCCGCTTGAAGCACTCTCATGTCAAATACAGTACCAGCCATCTTGAGTGAGATTAGGGTTCATTTTGAGGTGTGCCAGGATAAGATTGGATAGGTTTACCAGGATAGGCTTGAGATCACTCAATCACATTTTATTTTTGGACCTTAAAACCAACAAACAGAGATAATGTTCATCCCAGCAGCCTGGGCTAGATTTTAATCAAGTTCCCAGAAATAGAATGCCATTGTTTAACCCATTTGAACCATGTAGCTCTCTCATTTCTGTCTTTCTAAGTAATATTTACTAAGTTTAATGTTAATACTCTGCCACATTATATCTAGATTATTTTCCTATTTTCTTTTTATGTAGGTTTGCAGCTCAAACCATACCATAAGTCACTACAGCACCTGCGAGACTGGCCAGAAATAGTTGCAGAATTAACAAGCCTCGACCCTCACTTGGAGAAACCACAGCTTTTCCTGCGTAGGGATGTTCGGCTTCTACTGGAGACTGAAAAGAAGGTTAGTACTAATACTTTGATAACTACAAAGTTCTTTAAATGTGCGAAACGCATGTTTATCAAGCCTTATTATTCATCCACTGCCGAAAATAGCTTTTAGTCATCATATAGTAGTCATACCATCATTTAAGGAGACCGAAATTGGATTTAAACTAGTGTGTGAGGATGGTTTTGAATCCACATGTCTGTTTATTGAAGATTCAGTTAAGCCACAGTGAAAATAAGTGATCACAGTGAACTGTTTATTGCAGAAGTGCTGGCTTTGATTATATTTGTCAAACCTGTGATGAATAAAAGAGAATTCCATTGTATTGCAGCTGACAAAAGAGCCCACAAAGCAATTTCTGAGAGTTTGTTTTCAGTGGGAAATGTTCACAAGCTACTTTTTAAATTTGAAAACATTATGGTGGAATTTACTGGCTGTTCATGCTGACGGAATATTCCGGTCCCACGCGTTTCCTGGTGACTAGGGGTGCAGCCAATGGGAAATCCATTGACAACGGCAGGACCAGAAAATCTCACCGGTGGGCTGCCACTGCCGCCGAAAAACACTGCGGGTTGGTCAGTAAATTTCACTCATAATGTATTGATCGCAGCCAGCAACACGAGAGAATAATGACCCCGACTCTTAAAGGTGACTAAAAAATCATTCATGCCTTTGACTTGCTTTTTCTGTTCTCCAAGCCTCAGGCACTGGCTGTTTTGTCATTTTTCATGTATGAACCTGTGAAAGCTGGCAGGTAATTTGAGTATTGGGACAGTGAGGAATCATCACTGCTCTAATTGATATTCTGCCATCCACACATATGCACTTTGTGGTAGTGTTGTAAACCAAAGTAAAGCTTGAAACTACAATTATTTCATCTACACATGCTGATTGTGAGGTCTCTGTTGAACTCGGTTACACATCACAGACCTGGGGACTAGTTGATCTGTATTGTTCACTTCTAGAAAAGCAAATTAGTGCGGATGCTGGAATCTGAAACCAAAAGAGGAAAGGCTGGAAAATCTCAGCAAGTCTGGCAGCATCTGTAGGGAGAGAAAAGAGCGAACGTTTCGAGTCCAGATGACCCATGCCGGTGTCAGCACGTAGTCTCAGAATCGGAGAATCCAATCCCCTAAATATGGACTATGAAGCAGAATTTAGTGATGCAGGATTGTCTCCCTGATTTACAATTAGGTGTTGATAATAGAGGCCATGTGTGTTGGGCAGGGATAATTGGCAGGAGAGCCATTTACATTGTTCTTGTTCTTTTTGGTGACAGTAACCTTATAACATAGGTTGAGCCCTGGCAAAAGGTGGATTGCTTCTTACTATGCAAGTGTTATCTCCTGACATGAATTTTATTTAGTGCACGGCTCATTGTATATGTGCACTTTGTTTATGCATGTAAACATATATATTTTAACTTGTTTGTTCAAGGTGGATGATCCATTGGCTATCCTTATTCTATTCGATGAAGCACGTAGTAGCCTGCTGAAAGGGTTATATCCATGTGCTGACACTCAATTGATAACGCTGGCTGGTCTCCTCCTCCAAATCATCTATGGAAATTATGAGAGTAAAAAACATAAGCAGGGATTCCTCAAGTGAGTACATTTTCATTGTGGCCATCATTAGCAGGCCAGCATTGGTTGCTCATGCCTAAATGCTACAGCTGAGTGACTTGCTCGGCCATTTCAGAGGGAAATTGAGAGTCAACCATGTGCTGTGGGTCTGGAATCACATATAATCCAGATTAGAACAGTACAGCACAGAACAGGCCCTTCGGCCCTCGATGCTGTGCCGAGCATTGTCCGAAATCAAGATCAAGCTACCCACTCCATGTCATTCTGGTGTGCTCCATGTGCCTATCCAATAACCGCTTGAAAGTTCCTAAAGTGTTCGACTCCACTATCACACCAGGCAGTCCATTCCACACCCTAACCACTCTCTGAGTAATTGGGTAACAACAACCGATTTTCTTCCCCAAAGGAAGGACACGGGTGAGCCAGATGGATTTTTAGGACAATCGATGATTGGTCACCGTTACTGAGAATAGCTTCAATTTCAGATTTTTTTATTAATTGAATTTAAGTTCCACCAGCTTCTGTGGTGGAATTTGAACCTGTGTTCCCAAAGCCTAATCCTGGCCTCTGGAATATTAGCCCAGTGACATTGCCACTGCAGCACAAGGATTTCAGTTTCAAGGTTTTTAACAGATCTCTCTATTCTGTGTCTCACCTTTTATTTTAATAGTATGGGTGAGAAACCTTTCATTATTTAGATTTATAAACAGACATGTCACTCTTATGATTCGCTAAATGGGAAGCCTATTATTGCCTATCTGAATTGTTAGACCGTTGATGTTATGAATGGAAGGGAAAGTGACTCCCCTGTGTTTGAAGGTAACAAAACACAAGATGGCCTTGCTTTTTGATTTGATGATCTCAACAACTGCAGTAAACAACATAGAGCACCATTAATCTGTTGCAGGATAAATAGTTTGTGGTGTGTCCCAATGTAGCTACACTGAGGACTGAGATGATGGCTTGAACCTCAAAAGTGAAACTAAATGGTTTATTAGCACCTTAAGCTGTTGATGCCTTGAGATATCTTTTTAAATGTTGTCTTTGTAGAATGTTTAAAAAAAGAGTTTCTTACAGTACTTAAATGTTGGTTTATGAAAGCAGTGACAGTATGTGACAGCATTGGAGAGAGAATACAGGGATTCACAAGGATGACTACAGAGATAAAGAACTGTAGCCGTGAGGATAGATTGGAGATGTTGGAATTGTTTTCTTTGAAGAAAAGAAGACGGAGGGGACATTTGATAGAGGTATTCAAGATCCTGAGGGATATGGACAGGGTAAATAGTGAGAGACTATCCCCACTGAAGAGAGCATCAAGAACTAGAAGGCACAGATACAAAATAATTGGCAAAAGGAGTAAAAGTGATGCAGGGAAAAATATTTTCACCCAGAATGTGGATGGAGTCTGGAAAGAAGCTTGTACGATTGAATGGGGATGCTATCTGAAAGGAAATAAAATGCAAGGTTACAGAGGTACGGCAGGGGAGTGGGACTAGGTAGAATGTGTTTTGAGAGAGCCAGTGCAGACTCCAAGGCCTTCTGCACGGTAAAGATTCTGTGATTCTGAGTACCACAGGATTCAACAAGTAAAGATAACAAGAGTTTGTGCTCAGTGGAAATATAATTCCAATATACCATACAGTAGTGTGATACTGTGACATAACTGCCACCTCTAATGTCTAACCTTAAGCTTAACCGAAAGAAATGTTTAGGAGAAAATAATCTGTTATTATTTGGAAAAAGTCATGGTGTGCTTTTCTAAAGTGTTAAAGTGCTAATTTGAAAGTGCCCTGTCAGCTTTTTTAAAAGTATTTTTATTCAGCAAATTTTCAACAATTTTACAAAACAACCCCAAACAAACCCTAAGCAATCAACAGTAACCAACTCCCAAAAGTGGATGATGAACAAACCCCCCCCCCCCCCCAACCTCAGCGCAAACTTCACCAGAGTTAAAAACTCCAGCAGACACCCCCGTCCCTGTCACGCCAAGGCACAGGGTGCAGAAGCTGACGTCCGCCCCAACAAGGCCAACCTGGGAGCAATCAGCGAGGCGAAGGGTAAAACATCTGCTCCCGCAACCACCGGCAGCTCCGGCCGGTCTGACATCCCGAATATGGCTTCTGTGGGACCGGGATCCATATGTTACATGTAAGACTCCCGAGATTATACTGAATACCGTCCTCCAAAACCTTTCCAGCTTCAGACAGGACCAAAACATATGAACATGGTTCGCAGGCCCCCTCTCACATCACTCACAGACATCCTCCACCTCCTTCGACAGCCGTCTTGATTTTGTGAGGTGCACCCTGTACACTACCTTCAGCTATATCAGCCCAACCTCGCGCACAAAGTCGAGGCATTCACCTTCCGGAGCACCTCACGCCACAATCCCTACTCCGGTGCTGCCCCCAGCTCTTCCTCCCACTGCCTTAACCATAGACACCCCGTTCTCCTCCAAAATCCTCCCATAAATCGCCGAGACCTCCCCCTTCCAACCGTGCCTTCTCCTCCTCTCCGAACCTCGGACACTCCAGCCAGCCCACCTAGAAAGTCCCTCATCCCCCACTCCTCCTCCGGTGGCTCAGACCTATACAGATTCCGATAAAATTCCTCGCACGCTTTGATGCGATTCACGCAAAAAATGTCTTACGATACTTTGTAGCGGGTTTTTCAGGGCGTTTTTCTCACCGGTTTAGCCCAACTTTGAGTTCAGAACCCCAGCGCTAATCAAAAATTCAGAGATTGGGCCGCCATTTTGAAAGGGTGCCCTGATCTCTAAGTGAGCTTATCGGTCAGCCATACCCCCCACCCAAGGGCAGTGTCACCCCTACACACATGGACACTACCCCCCCCCCCAAGTGAGGATACCCCACCCGGGTGGCAGTGCCACTTAGACGCTGGAGGGTGTTAGCTATGTGGGAGAGGCTGAATAGACCCTGACTATTTTCATTAGAAAGACGAAGGTTGCGGGGTAATCTGATAGAGGTCTACAAGATTATGAGGGGCATGGACAGACTGGATGGGCAGGTACTCTTCCCCAGGGTGGAGGGATCAGGCACCAGAGGGCATAGTCTATGGGGCAAAGTTTAGAGGAGATGTGCGAGACAGATTTTTTTTATGCAGAGGGTGGTGAGTTCCTGGAACTCGTTGCCAGGGGAGGTTGTGGAAGCAGATACATTAAAAGCGTTCAAAAGGCACCTTGACAAACACACGGAAAGGATGGGTATAGAGGGGTACGGTTCAAGGAAGTGCTGAGGGTTTTGGCAAAGGTTGGTATCATGACTGGTACAGGCTTGGAGGGTCGAGGGGCCTGTTTCTGTGATCTGGCATCGTCCCAATTGGGGCCATATATGCTTGCCAGCGCCACCAGCCTCCCCTCTTACGCACTATTTACTCCAATGTACCTACCCATCTGATCAACCACCACCTTCTCCATCTGAAATCTCACTCTCTTGCCCACCAATATAACGACCCCCCCCCCCCCCCCCCCCCCGAGCCCTACTATCAAACCCCGAATGAAACACCTGACTCGCCCACCTCTTCTTAAGCCTCAGCTGATCCATCATCCTCAAATGGGTCTCCTGCAGCCTTTAAACTCTTCAAGTGGGCGGCATGGTAGCTTGGGTCACTGTCTGTGCAGAGTCTGCATGTTCTCCCTGTGTCTGCGTGGGTTTCCTCCGGGTGCTCGGTTTCCTCCCAGAAGTCCCGAAAGACGTCCTTGTTAGGTGAATTGGACATTCTGAATTCTCCCTCAATAATAAAGATTATTATTATAATATATTTTTTTATAAATTTAGAGTACCCAATTCATTTTTTTCCAATTGAGGAGCAATTTAGTGTGGCCAATGCACCTACCCTGCACATCTTTGGGTTGTGGGGGCGAAGCTCCACATGGACAGTGACCCAGAGCCGGGATCGAACCTGGGACCTCGGCGCTGTGAGGCAGAAGTGCTATCCACTGCACCACCATGCTACCCTAATTGTTATTATTAAGTGTGTGAAAACTCTCGATCTCATCACCGGACCTCCTAACCTGTCACTTTCCACATCAATGTTCTGACGGGCGGGGGGGGGGTGTCTCTCTCACCCCCTCCTGCCTCTCCTATCTGCCATCATCATATCTCCAGGCCCTTCCCCTCTGGCCTGGCCATCCCCATCCGTTTGTTACCATCGAATACCCCCACCCCCCAGAATCCACCCCATCCATTTCCTTTTGCAAACCCCTCTCCCAGTATTGATCAATCCTCTTTTCGCACCTCCCAGGCCCATCGAATCCTGCTCAACCAGCTTCCAGAGACCGCAGCCCCTCCCCCACCCCACTCCTGTTCATCAGCCAACCTTTACTTGCTAGTGTGGTAACCCCTGCTAACGGTTCTCCAGGTCCTTCACTTTGACTCTGAGCCCCTTCTTGGCCTCCGCAACCCTCCACAGCTCCTCACCGATCGAGGTGAACTGATTGCTCTGTTGTGACAATGCCTCCTCCACCCCCTTCAACGTCTCTCCTTGCTCCCACACTTCGACCGGCGTCTTCATCACTGCTGCCATTACCGGGACAATCGCCTCCTCTGTCCACTCTTTCATAGCAGCCATCATCTCTCTCCACAGCACCTCCATATGCTTGGCGAACAGCCTCTCTAACTCCCCCGATGTTCACCTCGGTCAGAGTTTCCAGTGTGAGGGAAGCAGCCACACCCAGCGACCCAGTCTCCGACATCTTTCTTCCCGCCAGACTGACCAAATCACTCGACAGCAGACTTTCGCTCGCCCCTTCTTTCCAGTTTCCTTCTTCTGGGCCATCAGCATTTTACTCCTTCCTTATAACTTCCCTCAGCTCATTCACAAACAACCCCTGAAACTGGGCATAAAAGTCCAAAAACCAAGGACTCTAGCAGGAGCCACCTAATGTGTGACCTCCACCTACATGCCACCACTAGAAGTCCTCTGTCAGCTATTTTTAAAAGTTTTAAGCCATTTGAAGAAATTTATTTCCTTCACATTTAAATGCACAGCAGGATTTCAGGGTATACAATGTTATAGTTGGAGCAAGTGATTTTCTTCTGAATTACAACTTCTCCAAAAACTTCATTCAGTCACTAGACTTTAATTATAATCAATTGTAAATAGCCAAAGTGCTGCTGTTCTGTCTCTGTCTGCTTAAATTTACCAGTTGGCTACTGTAACAGCTGACCCGGGAGTCAAGAACCTCTCAGTTTTGCACCACTGAGCTCCAGTATCATATAGATTCCACATGTAGACAGTGCCAGTAGGCAAAGTGATGGTTAAATTGACCAAGTGGAAGTGTCCTTTGGTGTCAGTGTTTCCTTTAACCTGTATGAATTTTGCCAATTCTCACACAACGTCCATGATTTTTGCAATTTTTTTGCTGTATAAGCACACTCGGCTCAGTACAAAACATTGACATCCTTTTGACAGAACAAATTCTGTAAAATTCTAGCTTATTATCTAACATCCTCATGATTTTTGCAAGTTTTTTGCTGGATAAACACACGTGGTATCAGTACAAAATACTGGCATCCTTTTTGACAGAACTACTTCCGTAAAATTCTAGCTTATCATCTATCTTTCAGAAACCATTACATCAACATATGCTCAAATAGATTGTATAACCATGGTGTAGCCATGGGATCCCCTCTAGGTCCAGCAATCGCTAACATTTTCAGCTGCCTTTGAAGAACACATTTTTGATGGAATGAACCCTATTATACTACCCTGTTCTTATTTCTTATCGAATAATGATCTTTATTATTGTCACAAGTAGACTTGCATTAACACTGCAATGAAGTTACTATGAAAATCCCCTAGTCACCACACTCCGGCACCTGTTCGGGTACGCGGAGGGAGAATTCAGAATATCCAATTCACCCAACAAGCATGTCTTTTGTGACCTGTGGGAGGAAACTGGAGCACCTGGAGGAAACCCACGCAGACACTGGGTGAATGTGCAGACTCCACAAAGACAGTGACCCAAGCCGGTATTGAAGATAATTTTAAGTCTCCCCTCTCCTGATATCTTGTGTTGTTCCTGTGACAGCAGCAGTGTCCAATTAATTTATCTTCTCTAGCCAGGGATGCTTGGGGTATTTGTACCTTGACTAAGATCTGGTAAATTAAATATAGAGCAAGAATTAAATGTGTAAGATTCTGACATCATAATAATGCATTTGCCACTGCAGAGGTAATTTATTTTGCCATTTCACAAAATTTTATCTTCCTCATGCTTCAATGAAAGTGAACATTGGTTGTCTATTTTGTTATGCACAATGTACATTACTTTAATAGACTCCTATTCATTTCAGTGAAGAAAATCTCAAGTGTATATTACCATGTACCAAACTGAAAAGCAAGGCCCCACATTGGATCGGTAGGATTCTACATGAGTACAAGGTCAGTTTAAATAAATTTTGATATACTCATCACTTCCCAGCAGTTGAATTCTTCAGCATGCATGTAGCAGATACCATGGAGATGCAGGCATTCCCCCAGTGTATTTTTGTAACTTTTGCATCTGAATTAAAAGTGGCATGAATGAGACCTGAATGTTAGTGTCTTAACTGCCGTTTGAATTAATGATTAAGGCCTATGAAGTGAGACAAGTTAAATTACAGTTGCAAAAGGGGAAGGAAAGTGTACCGTAAATAAATAGCCTATTGCTTCCCTTGTGTTGAGTTTTTGAATTTGCATCTCTCGCAGAGAAGAAAATAGTTTGAATATGTGGTTTAGATCAGCTTGAGTAAATTGAAAAATCTGCCCTAATTGAAAATGAAAATGAAAATCGCTTATTGTCACAAGTAGGCTTCAAATGAAGTTACTGTGAAAAGCCCCTAGTCGCCATATTCCAGCGCCTGTTCGGGGAGGCTGGTACGGGAATTGAACCGTGCTGCTGGCCTGCCTTGGTCTGCTTTAAAAGCCAGTTCTTTAGCCCTGTGCTAAACCAGCCCCTATGAAAATCGCTTATTGTCACAAGTAGGCTTCAAATGAAGTTACTGTGAAAAGCCCCTAGTCGCCACATTCCGGCACCTGTTCGGGGAGGCTGATACGGGAATTGAACCGTGCTGTTGGCCTGCTTTCAAAGCCAGCGATTTAGCCCTGTGCTAAACCAGCCACTATATTAACCATACAAGTGCATGAGGCAGCTCTTTGCTAGAAAATTCCAAATGAAGCCTCTGCTCTGAATGTTCCTTATCTTTCCCCACTTCAAATGTTAAACTAGTTTGCCTTAAAAAGTACAATGGCCTCTGCCTCAAGCTCCAGCATGCTTTAGCAACCAGCTATGTAACACTATATTGACAATGTTAAATTGATGATCCCTTGTCTCCACAACCAGAGAAGAAAGTCGGTCTTTCTCTAATCTATCAAGACAATCATAATTTTAAAAACCTCTAATACATCTTCTCTTAGTCTTCCTTGTTCTAGTATAATCCCAGTATTTCAAGATTTGTGGTCACTCTCGTTTCCCACCATTTTCCTGGTGAATTAATGATATACGCTCTCATGATTTTATGTGCTTTGTGTAATGGAATCACTAAAACTGCACACATTTGCTCCAACTGTGACCTACCAGACATGTATTGTGAAAGGCTTGCTACTTGATAGTAGAAGCAAATAGAGTAATGTTCTTCCTTAAAATCTGCAAATTCCAAATTGGTTAGCAGTTCTTAATGGCGGAAATGCCACATTGTATAAATGACTGTCTAAATATCTTCTGTGTTGCAATAGTTTAACTGATAACTCTGAGAACAACAAGTAGCCACAGTCTTGATTACAAACTCAATACCGAGTTACTGATTAATACCGAGTGGGATTGAATAAAATGTTATAACAAGTTTCTAAATAATCACAATTAATTGAAAACTACACTATTTGGCTACAGTTCTTAAACTGCAATGTGAATATGGCTAGATATAGCCATTAAAAAAAATATGTTTGTTATATATAAAATTTTATCTTTTTTTTGCACTGGCAATGTTTTACTTCAGAATATATATCTTAACAGAATATGTTCTTTAACAGAGCCTTAGCAGTCGCGAAGGAATCAGTAAGGAGATGCACCACCTTCAACGTCTTTTCCTGCAGATTTGCTGGGAATTTCCAACTTATGGAGCAGCTTTTTTCACAGGACAAGTATATACTAAAGCAAGCTCAAGTCATAAAGTTGTCAAAGTACATGTTGGTGTAAACACAAAAGGTCTACATCTGCTAAACATGGAAACTAAGGTAAATTGATAGTACAGTCTCCCAAAGAATTTAGAATGTAACAACAAATGTGCATTTATTTATTACCTTCTAAAATGCCTCATCGAATCTACAGTGCAGAAGGAGGCCACCCGGCCCATCGAGTCCACACCGACCCCCGAAAAGAGCACCCCATCCAAGCCCATTCCTCCATCTCATCCCCACATCTGGGCAGCACGGTAGCATGGTGGTTAGCATAAATGCTTCACAGCTCCAGGGTCCCAGGTTCGATTCCCGGCTGGGTCAATGTTTGTGCGGAGTCTGCATGTTCTCCCTGTGTGTGCGTGGGTTTCCTCCGGGTGCTCCGGTTTCCTTCCACAGTCCAAAGATGTGCGGGTTAGGTGGATTGGCCATGCTAAATTGCCCGTAGTGTCCTAAAAAGTAAGGTTAAGGGGGGGTTGTTGGGTTACGGGTATAGGGTGGATACGTGGGTTTGATTAGGGTGATCATTGCTCGGCACAACATCGAGGGCCGAAGGGCCTGTTCTGTGCTGTACTGTTCTATCTCCACTCTATCCCCATAACCCCACCTAAACCTTTTTGGACTCTAGGGCAATTTATCATGGTCAATCCACCTAACCAGCACATCTTTGGACTTTGGGAGGAAACTGGAGCACCTGGAGGAAACCCACATAAACACGGGGAGAACGTGCAGACTCCGCACAGTGACCCAAGCCGGGATTCGAACCTGGGACCCTGGAGCTGTGAAACAACTGTGCTAACCACTGTGTTACCGTGCTGCCCTTGAAGAATAATTTCTGAAGTGGCAATTTTTATTAGAGACAATTGTTGAGAAAGAGTAGTTCCTTAATTCTATATTCTTAGCACGTAGCTTACTCAAGAATAGCGGTCTCTGGAGGATTGCCACTCCGGATGGACTTGTTGAAATTGCAAAGCCCCTGTCTCGCCCACCCTTCCTCACTCAGGCTGGCTGAGACAGGAGCAAAGAAGCGCGCCTCAGGCTGCATCAACGCGGATTGACTGAGGCGCAGGGAACAAAATTACATCCCCTTTTTATGACGATGTGGGGTTGGGGGCGGGTGGGGGATCATGCTGGACCCGGGAGGACGGTCGGGTCAGGTCTGACCGGGAAGGGGCTAGTGTTAGAAATTGTTATTTTTTTACTTGTACTCTTTCAGAGTACCTATCAGAGTAAAACTGGCAGGACCATACAAAGTTAACTATTTAAATTGCTTCTGTGGACTGGTTCCCCGTCCAGCGTAATTGCAATTGCCGGTTAAGCCCTTGCGTGGTAACCTCGAGGGATTCCCCAGCACATCATTGGGGTACCCCCTAAATGTGACGCTGGAGAATCAGGAAGTTATGGACTCTTCCATTTAGTCCTTACACTCTGTTTAAATTAACAACCACTAGACAATTAGCACAATATACTGAGTGACTGGTGTTTTGAGCACTATGGCTTCCTGTCCAACCTTGCCTTGAGGTTTAAATTCCGCATCTATCCATCACCCAAACCACCTATTTCCACTTTGCAACATTGCCTAGCCTTTGAGCAGTTCCTGGGAGATATGTGCCACTGTTCCAAGCATGTTTTCAATATTTTTTGGTAACATGTATAAGTGATTTAGAGACTGTAGGTGGCAGCTACGCATCTGTGACTCGTGGTTTAAAATTCTACTCCATCTGTCTTTGCAGTACCATATGTAGGTGTTCAAATACATCCCTATAGGCTATTTTCAGAGAATCTACAGTTCAGAAGGTGTAGAGATTCTTAACTGTTGGTGGCTCTGATGTATGTACTTCCAGAACTGCAAATACAGTTGGTCCTAATGTTAATCCTTATCTTGATGCGTCTCAATCTTTGCCAGGCTTTGCTGATTAGCCTTAAGTATGGCGCCCTCATGTGGCAGTTGGGTGAAGCAGATGCCTACTTTCAAATTCACAGTTTGGAAAATAAAATGAGCCTTGTAGTGCACTCAAAGCAGGTAAGAAATTCTCAACAGCGCTGATTTAAAGATGAGTCCATCCAATTTTCAGATAAAGCTAGGAGTTTAAACACTGCGTACATATGAGGATCTATTTCTTATCATTTATGTGGTCGATATAGCTAATAACAAACTGATCAAACTGACATAGTAATGGAGCTGATGTTTAAAGAATCTGAAATTTTCTTTTGACATGAATCTTCAAAGCAATTAGGTTACTTTTAATTTCAAAAATATTTGCTCAGATTTTGATATAGGAAGATATTTTCAACTGTAAACTAGCAGGATAATATAGACCTGAGAGTTGTGAAGTTGCTTTATAGCACCCTTTGTACTTACCTTTCAGTAACATTTATTTCTACCTCCACTCCGCAGGCTGGTCTGATTGTGAAATTACTGATGAAACTAAGTGGCCAACTGAGTGTAAATGAAAGAAACTTGGCAGAGAGGCATGGATATGGGTAACCATTAAATATCAGGACATCTTTACCTTGACCAGAACGTTTTGTTGACTTTGGATTATTAAGGAACCAAGAAAAAAATCCTCTCGTTGTATATTTGTATGATATTGAAGAATCATGTACACCTTACTTGATGTATTTCTTTTTAACAGATTAAGTGTGTGATAATTCCATTGCTTGATTTCTTTGCAAAAGAAGTAATAGTTTCATTTGTTCGTAAAAGAGCAAAATCTAGCCTTGGAGTATGCATTATTACTGTGATAGCTGTGCTGTTCGGTACATTTTATAAAACATTTTAGAAAAGCATTATAATGTATCCATTTATTTTTTTTGATATAAATTAAAAGAGCACCTTTTTAATTTTGGTTGGTTTGCATTTTTAATGTATTAATTATGTATAATTGTTTAGCTATTTTGACAAATGACAGGTGGCAACACCATCCAAATGCCGAAGCACTGGGGTATGCAAGTGAATAAGGGTATTGGGTGTTCAGATACAACGTGATTAAGAACTAACTCAATCATGGATTTTTTTTAATAAAGCAAATTAAATGCTCGCCTTCACCAGAAATAAGAGAATAAAAGCAAAGAGGGAGTACAGCAGTTGTACAATGTATTGGTCAGAACTCTTTTGAAATACTGTGTTCAGTTTTAGGCACCCCATTTTGAGATGGGTAAGAGAATGGGTAAAATTAAGTTATTCTCTGGAGATGAGAAAGTTGAGATATGATCTGATTGAGTTTTTAAAATTATGATGGCAATTTCCATGATAGCTGGCAGAAGCCCAAACGAACAGAATGCAATCTTAATTCTAAAATCAAGGTCCACACACGCCAACGCTACCATCAAGAAAGCACAATAGCCCCTATACTTGTTCAGGAAACTAAGGAAATTCGGTATGTCAACATTAGCTGTTACCAACTTTTACAGATGCGCCATAGAAAGCATCCTATCTGGCAGCATCACGACCTGGTATGGCAACTGCTGGGCCCAAGACCGCAAGAAACTTCAGAGAATCGTGAACACCGTCCAGTCGATCACACAAACCTGCCTCCCATCCATTGACTCCATCTACACCTCCCGCTGCCTGGGGGAAGAGGGCAGCATAATCAAACACCCCTCCCACCTGGCTTACTCACTCTTCCAATTTCATCTATCGGGTAGGAGATGCAAATGTCTGAGAACACGCACAAACAGACTCAAAAGCAGCTTCATCCTCGCTGTTACCAGACTCCTAACAGGTAACAGTTTGTTAGGCTGTTATGGGCTGACTTGATTAACACTATACCCCTGTATGCTTCACCCGATGCCGGTGTTCATGTAGTTACATTGTGTTCCTTGTATTTTCTTTTTATTTTATTTTATTTTCATGTACTTAATGATCTGTTGAGCTGCTCGCAGAACAATACTTTTCACTGTACCTTGGTACATGTGACAATAAACAAATCCAAGAACAGAATCAGTTCAAAGATAACTGAGGAAAATATAAATTCTCACAAAACCTTATGTAAGTATAATGCTGGGCATTTATTGTTTGTTTCCACTAAATCCTGATTGAAGACATTGGCATCATCGTCTTCTCTAGTCTCCGTCCACATTTCAAATGTTGTCCACCCATTTGATTTTTCTTCTTCCACTTCTGTATTTACTCTCCAATTTCTCCTTCAGTAATTGCCAGGACAAGGTTGTCGAGGCTTTGTTTTCAGTCCATACTTGACTCTAGCAGCCGTTTAAACTCCTGAACTTCTACCAATCAAAGTAATTGAGGTGTCAAAAAATAATTGAGCAAGTATTCATTAATACTCATAAACAAGTATGAGTATTAAATGAATTTGGGGCGGCCTGGTGGCGCAGTGGTTAGCACTGCTGCCTAAAGGCAGCGATGACCCGGGTTTGATCCCAGCCCTGGGTCACTGTCCGTGTGGAGTTTGCACATTCTCCCCGTGTCTATGTGGGTCTCACCCCCACAATCCAAAGATGTGCAGGATAGGTAAATTGGTCACGCTAAATTGCCCTTAATTGGGCAAGGAGAAAAGAGAAGAAAAAGAATTGGGTACACTAAATTAAAATAAAAAGGAAAATAAAGAGTATTAAGTGAATTTAAGCAAAGATGGAGTTCACGTAGCTGATAACCGGGATCAGCAAACGACCTGTTTTGAGTACGTAGGTTCTATAACAAAGTAGTAAGGAGTTAGTTTCATCATCACTGTAAGAAGAAATATTTTCTTCCAGAATAATAATCTTTATTGTCACACTGTAGGCTTACATTAACACTGCAATGAAGTTACTGTGAAAATTCCCTAGTCGCCATATTCCGGCACCTGTTCGGATACATTGAGGGATAATTCAGAATGTCCAAATTACCTAACAGCACGTCTTTCAGGACTTGTGGGAGGAAACCGGAGCACCCGGAGGAACCCCACGCAGACACAAGGAGAACGTGCAGTCTCCGCACAGACAGTGACCCAAGCCGGGAATCGAACCTGGGACCCTGGAACTGTGAAGCAACAGTGCTACCCACTGTACTACCGTGGTTGCAGGCGTGATTCCAGGATATGTTGCCTCCCTTGTGCCAGGGCCATGGATATCACTGAGGGGGAATCAGAGGTCATGGCCTACGTTGGTACCAATGATATAGACTGAGAAAAGGATGAGGCGATGATTAATTTATGGAGTTAAAGAAGAGATTAACGAATAGAGCCTCAGGTACTAATCTCCGGATTACTCCCAAGGTTACATGCTATTGGATATGGAAATGGGATAATGTGTGGCTGGCGAAATGGTGCAGGAGGGAGTGCTTCAGATTTCTGGGGCATTGTGACTGCTTTTGGTGAAGGTGGTATCTGCAGAAACCGGACAGACTACACCTGAACAGGTCCGGGACAAATGTGCTTGCAGGGAGAGTTGCTGGTGTTGGGAATGGTAGCACTGGTTAAAAAGTACAGCCCAGGAATTTGGCAGTTAAAAAGTTATATTTGTAAATACAAGGAACGTAGTAAACAGCTGATGAGCTGAGGCCACAGTGTTTTCACTTTATAATTCCTGCCTTGCTGTCTGCCTCAGAATTGCAGACCCTGCTTTTAAACTCCTGATGTTGAACTGAAACCCCCACCCATGCTGCAAGCTGCTATTTGGACTGGCCCAGGCAGACCCCTTGATTCAGTATGTTCTTGTGGCAAAGTTCGTGATGTCATTTGATGGACTTGGCTAGCAGCCAATCCCCTCTTCAGTTCCGGGGCATCTTGTATTCTCAATTGGAATTGCCAGAATCTTTCAGAAAATTCTGGAACAGAATGCAGATTCCATTTTGGCTTTCAGTTTCGTTCTGAGCAGGAGCTGAGCAGAATGGAACTTCTTCCCTCTCTGATCCCTCAGGTCTGGACATTGTCTCTCGCAGTGCTGTGAAGATTTAACTTCTGACTGAAAGACTGGAATCAGCAGCCAGGTCTGTGAAAGTTTAAATCTCTGTTTGGAAGGCTGGTGATTAAAATACACTCCAGCTCAGCCTGTGAATGTTCCACTGCTGGTTAAAATGCTGTGGAACTGAATCTGATTTATCTCAACTGATGGTCTCTGTTTAAATATCTTTCTCTCTCCAGTCAGTTCAATCTGTGGGAGGGTCCAGTCCAGCGCCACCTGCAGGAATAAGGGTTGGTTTAAAATCCAAGTGAAATCTTCAGGTGCAGAATTCTAATATTTCTGTGAGTCTGAGAGCCAGTGTGGTGGAGGTCATTCAAAAGAAAGTGACTATCCAGAGGGAATGCTATCACCTGCATGTTCTAATTGAAGATAACCATTAGAAGATCTAAAGCGTGATGATTTCAACACTTTGAGTCCTTGGAAGATTGCCAACTATAAAAACCACAACCTCAGCAGCAAGGATTAATCTCGCGCCCTCTTAATCCCTGTTATTTTGAACATTTACTACCCCCTCCACCATGTGTCTGTCTTGTGTATGTGTTTGATGGAGGGTGGGACAGGGTTTGGGGACTATTTAGATTAGTAGACCATTGTTCTATTCCATTCCATGTTTATCTCTTGTTACAATAAACAGTTTTTTAATGTTTTACTTACAGGCACCAGATTTGTAAGTCATTGGAGCAGTTGAGGGTCAAAGATTTCAGGAAAATGTACAAATTATTCACTTATGTTGGGACTCCGGAGCCTGTGGGACTGGAATTAACCACACTAGCCCAGGGTGTCGTAACAACAGAGGCATGGCAGCATGATATCGCTGATTTGGAAACATGGCGTAAAGAAGGGCAAAATTGGTCCCTGGATATAGGGTTTTCAGGAAGGACAGAGCAGGATTTCAAAAGGTGGGGGTGTAGTTTTATTGGTTAAAGAATCAAATTACACCTATGAAGCCCACCTAAGTTACACATCTTTGGACACTGAGGGGCAATTTTATCCCATCCAATCCACCTAACCTGCACACCTTTGGACTGTGGGGGCAGCACGGTGGTGCAGTGGTTAGCACTGCTGCCTCACAGCACCAAGATCTCAGGTTCGATCCCGGCTCTGGGTCACTGTCCGTGTGGAGTTGCACATTCTCGCCGTGTTTGCTCGACACAATAGCGTAAGAAATTATGGAAAATCGTGAACACAGCCCAGTTCATCACTCGAACCTGCCTCCCATCCATTGACTTTGTCTACACCTCCCGCTGCCTTGGGAAAGCGAGCAGCATAATCAAAGATTCCTCCCACCCGGGTTATTCTGTCTTCCAACCTCTTCCATTGGGCGAGAGATACAAAAGTCTGAGAACACGCACGATTGGATTCAAAAATGTTTCTTCCCCGCTGTTACCAGACTCTTGAATGACCCTCTTATGGACTGAACTGATCTCTCCACGCATCTTTATTGAGTAGCACTACTCTGTATGCTTCACCTGATGTGTATGTTTCACCTGATGTGTATGCTTCACCTGATGACTATGTCTGTGTATTTATTGTATGTCATATATTTTTCATGTATGGAATGATCTGCCTGGACTGGACGGAGAACAATACTTTTCACTGGACCTCGGTACACATGGCAATAAATTTAAATCTAAAAGAGTATAGACAATACAGGTGAAGTAAAAAAATGAAATCAGGAAAGCAAAAAAGAATATTGGTAGGTATAATGGAAGAAAACCCAAAGATGTTTTATCAGTACATAACCTACAAAGCTACTGGCTGGGTGCTGGATGGTGGGATTAGAATGGATGACTAGTTTTATTTTCAGCTGGCGCAAACATGATGGACTGAATGGCTTCTTTGTCACAACTTTTCTATGGTTTCTATTGACCAGCCTCTCCAAGCTCAGTGCCCTAGACACAGAGCCGACCACACTCTACCTTCAGTATGACAAACAGATGGACAAGCATCAACGGGTTGTCAGAGCTGTTCAGCAGCTATTAGACACTGAAAAATGATGCGGGAATAAATACATAAACACAATTTAATGAAGCAGAGCAACCATTAGACAACATCAAAAGTATAAATACCTGTTCTATCTGGATGCATCTGTGATCTTTCTAATGCTCTTCCAAGTTCTCCAACAAAGTGCGGCCCTAGCATCTGCAGCTGAAGTGGAGGGAAGCTGCTGGACACAGTGCTCCGTTGCCTGAGATGACCTTGGTGGGTGTCCAAAGCCGGAAAGGCCTGGCATGCCAAGGGCTTCTTTGTGTTTTGGGGTGAAGGCGATGTGTGACCATCTTCCCCACAGATACATTTACCTCTGATGAGGGGAAGATGTGTCACTGCATTCTGAGGATTGGATGCCCTCCACTGAGGTGGACTGCAGGATCTCTACTGAGACCACAGCCCATTCCTCCAGTGTGCAGAAACATGCATGGGAGAACACAAACAATTAGCTCTTTGGCCTTCCCATTGACTCCACCCATCCATTTGTGCTACACACTTTCTTTCTTCCCAAATGTAGATACCATATTCTAGGTCTCCTTGTTCTCTTTGTCCATCACTCTGATGTCTTCTCAGCAATTCCTTCCCAGCCATTCTATCCTCTGGCCAGATTGAGAACATCCATCTCAGCGACTGGCAGGAGTCTTGGGGCTGGCACATCTCTACCCGTCTTTGTCCTTTCCCTAGTGTGAGGGGCCATTTTCTCCTGCAGGCAGAAGGGTAAGTGAGTCTTGAGTTAATGATCAACAGGGCTCACTCCTTGTCTGGCATCCCTCAAGCCCATGTCTTTCTCACATGTCCAAGGTCATGGAACTTGGAGGATGCTGGCACTGCGAGGTAGATTCAGCCATTCCTCCTGTGGCTGCTGCTGCTGAGGTCTATTATTTCACCTGCCTGGCCAATCCTTCCCCATGTTTTTTTTTTAAATAATTTTTATTGGAATTTTTTACAGAAAATATAAAACATAACGACAAACAATGAAATGCAACAAAATAACCCATAGTAACACCCCCCAGACCGTATCGACGCATGTATCACATCCCCCCCCCCCCCCCCAACCCCAATAAACAACAAAAGAACTTAAAAATAAATTAAAATTAAATAAACAAACATAGTCATCGTCTCTCCCCCCTCCCCCCCCCCCCCCCCCCCCCCCCCCCGGGTTGCTGCTGCTACTGTCCCCGTACCCTATCGTTGAGCCAGAAAGTCGAGGTAAGGTTGCCACCGCCTAAAGAACCCTTGCACCGATCCTCTCAGGGCGAATTTGACCTTCTCTAGCTTAATAAAACCCGCCATATCATTGATCCAGGTCTCCACGCTTGGGGGCCTCGCATCCTTCCACTGTAGCAAGATCCTCCGCCGGGCTACTAGGGACGCAAAAGCCAGCACACCGGCCTCTTTCGCCTCCTGCACTCCCGGCTCCACCCCAACCCCAAAAATCGCGAGTCCCCATCCTGGCTACACCATCCTCGCCACCCTCTTCCAGAACTCCTCCAGGGCCGGCCATGCCCAGAACATATGGGCATGGTTCGCTGGACTCCCCGAGCACCTGACACACCTGTCTTCACCCCCAAAGAACCTACTCATCCTCGTCCCAGTCATGTGGGCCCGGGGCAGCACCTTGAATTGGATGAGGCTAAGCCGCGCACACGAGGAGGAAGAATTAACCCTCTCCAGGGCATCAGCCCATGTCCCGTCTTCGATCTGTTCCCCCAGTTCCCCCTCCCACTTAGCTTTCAGCTCCTCTACTGACGCCTCCTCCGCCTCCTGCATAACCTTGGAGATATCAGATATCTTCCCCTCTCCGACCCAGACCCCCGAAAGCACCCTGTCACTCACCCCCCTCGCGGGAAGCGAAAGGAATCCATGCACCTGCCGTCTAGCAAATGCCTTTACCTGCAGATACCTGAACATGTTTCCCGGGGAGAGCCCAAATTTCTCCTCCAACTCCCCCAGGCTCGCAAACCTCCCATCAAGAAACAGGTCCCTCAGCTGTCTGATGCCCGCTCTGTGCCAACCCTGAAATCCCCCATCAATGTTCCCCGGGATGAACCTATGGTTCCCCCTTAACGGAGCCACCATCGAGCCCCCCACTTCTCCCCTATGTCGCCTCCACTGCCCCCAAATCTTGAGGGTAGCCGCCACCACCGGACTCGTGGTATACCTCGTAGGAGGGAGCGGCCACGGCGCCGTTACCAAGGCCCCCAGGCTTGTATCTCCACAGGACGCCCTCTCCATCCGTTTACATGCTGCCCCCTCCATCACCCACTTGCGCACCATCGACACATTGGCCGCCCAATAATACCCCGAGAGATTGGGTAACGCCAGCCCCCCACCATCTCTACCCCGCTCCAAGAAGACCCTCTTCACCCTCGGGGTCCCATGCGCCCAAACAAAGCTCATGATGCTGCTAGTCACCCTCCTAAAAAAGGCCCTAGGGATAAAGATGGGCAAACACTGAAAAAGGAACAAGAACCTCGGGAGAACCGTCATTTTGACGGACTGCACTCTACCCGCCAACGATAGCGGCACCATGTCCCGCCTTTTAAATTCCTCCTTCATCTGCTCCATCAGCCTGGTAAAATTAAGCTTATGGCGAGTCCCCCAACTCCTGGCCACCTGCATCCCCAGGTATCTGAAACTCTTCACTGCCCTCTTAAATGGGAGTCTCCCAATTCCCTCCTCCTGATCACCCGGGTGTACTACAAATACCTCGTTCTTGCCTAAATTTAACTTATAGCCCGAGAAGCCCCCAAATTCCGCTAACAGCTCCATCACCCCCGGCATTCCCCCTTCTGGATCCGCAACATACAACAGCAGGTCGTCCGCATACAGCGATACACGATGTTCCTCCCCACCCCGCACCAGACCCCTCCATCTCCCTGACTCCCTCAACGCCATAGCCAAAGGTTCAATCGCCAGTGCAAAGAGCAAGGGGGACAGGGGGCACCCCTGCCTGGTCCCACGGTAGAGCCTAAAGTACTCCGATCTCCTTCCATTGGTAACTACACTTGCCATCGGAGCCGCGTAGAGCAGCCTCACCCATTTGATGAATCCCTCCCCGAATCCGAACTGCTCCAGCACCTCCCACAGGTACCCCCACTCAACTCTATCAAACGCTTTCTCTGCATCCAGCGCCACCACTATCTCCGCCTCCCTCTCCACTGCCGGCATCATGATAACATTTAGCAGTCTGCGCACATTCGTGTTGAGCTGCCGTCCCTTGACAAATCCTGTCTGATCCTCGTGTATCACCCCTAGCACATAGTCCTCTATCCTGGTGGCCAGGATCTTCGCCAGCAACTTAGCGTCAACATTGAGGAGCGAGATAGGCCTGTATGATCCACACTGCAAGGGGTCCTTATCCCGCTTCAGGATCAGAGAGATCAGTGCCCACGACATCATCGGGGGCAAAGCCCCCCCCCCCCCTCCCATGCCTCATTGAAGGCTCGCACCAACAGGGGGTCCACTAGATCCGCATACTTTTTATAAAATTCCACCAGGAACCCGTCCGGCCCCGGCGCCTTACCTGACTGCATTTGTCCAAACCCCTGACTAGCTCCTCCAACTCTATCGGCGCCCCCAGCCCCTCTACCAGTTCCTCTTGAACACTTGGAAAACATAGCCTGTTCATGAAGCTCTCCATCCCCCCTCTCACCATCGGAGGTTCCGACCGGTACAGTTCCTCGTAGAAGTCCCTAAAGACCCCATTTACTTCTGACCCCTTCTGCACTACATTCCCACCCCTATCCGTCACTCCACCAATTTCCCTAGCCGCATCTCGCCTGCGGAGCTGATGCGCCAACATCCTGCTCGCCTTCTCCCCATACTCATATACCGCGCCCTGCGCCCTCCTCCACTGTGTCTCCGCCTTTCTGGTGGTCAACAAGTCAAATTTGGCCTGCAAACTACGCCGTTCCCCCAGCAACCCCTCCTCCGGTGCCTCCGCGTATCTCCTGTCCACATCCAGGAGCTCCCCCACCAGTCTCTCCCTCTCCTTCCTCTCCCTCCTTTCCCTATGGGCCCGGATGGAGATCAGCTCCCCCCGGATCACTGCTTTCAGAGCCTCCCAGACCATCCCCACCCGGACCTCCCCCGTGTCATTGGTATCAAGATACCCCTCAATACGTACACGGACCCTCCTACACACCACCTCATCAGCCAGCATCCCCACATCCAGGCGCCAGAGCGGGCGCTGGTCCCGCGCCTCCCCCATCTCCAGATCAACCCAGTGCGGAGCATGGTCTGAAATCGCTATGGCCGAATACTCGGCATCCTGCACCTTCGGGATCAATCCCCTGCTCAGGACGAAAAAGTCTATTCGGGAATAGACCCAATGGACATGGGAGAAAAAGGAATACTCCCGTGCTCTCAGCCTCCCAAACCTCCAGGGATCCACCCCTCCCATCTGGTCCATGAATCCCCTCAGCACTTTGGCCGCCGCCGGTCTCCTACCCGTCCTTGAACTGGAGCGGTCCAGTGGGGGATCCAGCACTGTGTTAAAGTCTCCCCCCATGATCAGGCCCCCTGCCTCCAGGTCCGGAATGCGGCCCAACAAGCGCCTCATGAAGCCAGCATCATCCCAATTCGGGGCATATACATTAACCAGCACCACCTTCTCTCCCTGCAGCCTACCCTTCACCATAATATATCTGCCCTCCTTGTCCGACACCACCTCAGCCGCCTCAAACGCCACCCTCTTCCCCACCAGAATCACCACCCCCCGGTTCTTCGCGTCCAATCCTGAGTGAAAAACCTGCCCCACCCACCCTTTCCTCAGACGAACCTGGTCCGCCACCTTCAAGTGGGTCTCCTGGAGCATAGCCACGTCCGCCTTCAGCCCCTTCAGATGAGAAAATACCCTAGTTCTCTTAACCGGCCCATTCAGCCCCCTCACGTTCCAGGTAATCAGCCGGATCAGAGGGCAACCCGCCCCTCTCCCCCGCCGGCTAGCCATAGCTTATCGACTGCTCGCCCCAGGCCAGCTCGTCCTGCCCGACCCGTTCCCCATGGCGATAACGCCTCTCCTCTACCCCCCCCCGGCCCACACCAGCTCCTTCCTGGCCATTCCAGCAGCAACCTGGTATCCCCCCCCCCCCCCCTCCACCCCCTCACCCCCAGGCTAGGACCCCTCCTAGCCGCGACGCACCCTCCATGGTACTTCCGTGAGTCAGCTGACTTCTGCTGACCCGGCAGCTCCCACCAAAACCCATTCCCTCCCGGCTTGGGGTCATCCCCCTCTTGCCACACCTCCTTGGCACCGCTTCAGCGCGGGAAAGAAAACCAGTAGAGGCCACACCCCCACCTCCAGCTCCACCCCCCCCCCGCCTCACAGCGCGGGAAACCAGAGGAAAGCCCGCGCTTTCACACTGCCACACCCCACCCTTCTGACGCAGCTCCCCAAAATCCAGTTTCACCCCAACCCCCAGCCACGTTCAGAAGAGAACATATAAAGCACATACCCCCAACGTTCCCCACATACCCCACACCCATACCCAACAGACAAACCCACCCGGAAACAGAGCAAAAAAAAAAACACGTTTCAAAATTGAAGAACAGGAACAGCGAAAACAGCAACGGCCATAGTGTGTCCCCAGACCCTAGTTCGAGTCCAGCTTCTCTGCCTGTACAAAGGCCCACGCCTCCTCCGGGAACTCAAAGTAGTGGTGCCGGTCCTTATATGTCACCCACAGACGCGCAGGTTGCAGCATTCCAAATCTGACCTGCTTGGCATGCAGCACCGCCTTCGTCCGGTTGAACCCGGCCCGCCGCTTTGCCACCTCCGCACTCCAGCCCTGGTACATTCACACTACCGAATTCTCCCACTTGCTGCTCCTCTCTTTCTTGGCCCAGCGCAGCACACACTCCCGGTCACTAAATCGATGGAACCGCACCAGCACCGCCCGCGGGGGTTCATTTGCCTTAGGCCTCCTGGCCAGCACTCTGTGGGCTCCCTCAAGCTCCAGGGGCAAATGGAAGGACCCCGCTCCCATCAACGAGCTCAACATCGTGGTCACATACGACGGGAGATCCGACCCCTCCAACCCCTCCGCCAGGCCCAGGATCCTCAAATTCCTTCGCCTCGTGCGAACGTCCAGCTCCTCCAAGCGGTCTTGCCACTTTTTGTGAAGTGCCTCATGCAACTCCACTTTCCCCACGAGGACCACGACCTCCTCCTCCCTCTCAGTGGCCTGCTGCTGCAACTCCCGAATGGACACCTCCTGGGCCGCCTAGGTCCCAAGCAGCTTGTTGGTAGTCGCATTCAGTGAGTCCAGCAACTCAGCCTTCAGCTCCGCAAAACAGCGCAGAAGAGAGGCCTGCTGCTCCTGCGCCCACTTCCACCAATCCTCGGGTGTTCCGCCGGCCGCCATTTTGTCCTTCTTCCCCCGCTTTTCTTGGGGAGCTGCTGCAGCTTTTTCCTTTGCCCCACTCCGGGTGAGCACCATAAATTATGGGGAATGCTCCTCTAGACACCTTCCCCCACTGGGATTCGTCGAGACAGCACCGTTTGGGGCCCTCAAATCGGCCCAAAAGTCCTTAAGTAGCGGGAGCTGCGGTGCGGCTTAGCTCCGCATAGCCGCAACCGGAAGTTTCCAAAGCCGATTTTCTGACCGCTCCACTCCTAGTCCAGGCCATTCACCGGTGGTGAATCTGAGAAGGAGTGTTCCCACACGGGGAAAAGTCCAAACAGCACCACTACGAGCCCTTAAAAGAGCCCCAAAGTCTGAAAATAGCGGGAGCCACTGAACGTGCGGCTTAGCTCCGCATCACCGCTACCGAAAGTCCATCCCCGCTTCTTCAATGGCCTTGGTGAGATCTTTTCACAGTTCTTCCCTCTGCTGCTAGAATGCAGCTTTCATAAAGGGCCTCAAGTCAGCTTGAGGCCTCTAAGCTGGCCCTTCCCCCGCCTGCATGCTTGCAGAGGCTTTTGTCTGCTGCTGCTTCAGCCCAATCTTGCACTGTTTCTGAGGGTCTGATAACCAAGAAACATACTATTCCTGGGGGAAAGTACTCCTCGAACATTCACCTACGCCTTTTCATCGAAATTCCAACCCGTGCCACCCAAAAAAGTGCTCTTTTCTGTAACCTTGGGCAGGAGCTGCCTCTGTGTGATCACTCACTTCATGGTGCACACCGGAAGTCCCCAATCCTTCCCCATGTTGAGATCCACTGTGTATTGCCCACCTAACAGCAACAGTGTTGCCCATGTCCAGGTCCGCCACTGGCGTCTACATCGCCAACATTAAATTCTGCCCATAGAATCATTATGGCATAGAGTCCATTCGCCCATTTATTCCATGTTGGCTTTCCCTTTTTGCAATGCAGTCAATGCCTTCCACCTGCTCTATCCCTATAACCCGACAAGTTTATTTCCCTTAAATGCTGATCCAATTTCCCTTTGATATAATTGATTGTCTCCAATTCTACCACCCTCGTAAGGCAACAAGTTCCACTTATTCCCACCCGCTGCATAAAAAAGGCTTTTCTCATGTCCACTCTGCATCTCTTGGCCAAAATTTTGAATTTGTGTCTCCTAATCCTTGTACCATTAGCTGATAGGAACAGTTTTTCTTTGTCTCCTTCATCCCAAACTTATACAATCTTGTTTGAAATGAGAACAACTTTGGCTTCTCCAGTCTCCCACTAAAATTCCTCGTCCTTGGAATAATTTTGGTTGATTTGCTGTGCACCGCCTCAAGGACCCATGTATCCTTACTGAACTGTGGTGACCAGAATTGGATGCAATACTATAATTGTGACCTAATCGGAGCTTTATTAATGGTCAGCATAACGTCTCTGCTTTTGTACTTATTTCCTCCAGTTATGACGCCCAAGATCTATTTGCTGTGCTAACTGCTGCCGCTTTTGAAGATCTATGCCAGTGAGCCCTCCATTCCTTTTGTCCCTACAAACTCTGTGCGCCATTAAGTCTTACCCTAACCCTTCTGCTGGCATCTTTTCCCAAAGGTAGAGGAGTCTAGAACTAGAGGGCATATGTTTAAAGGGCATAGGTTTAAAGTGAGAGGAGAGAGATACAAAAGAGACCACAGAGGAAATTTCTTCACACAGAGGGCGATGAGTATCTGGAACGGGTTGCCAGAAGCATTGGTAGAGGTGGGTACGATTTTGTCTTTTAAAAAGCAGTTAGACAGTTACGTGGGCAGGGTGGGTATAGGGAAATTTGGGCCAAATGCGGGCAAGTGGGACTAGCTTAGTGATAGAAACTGGGGAGCATGGACAAGCTGGGCCGAAGGGCCTGTTTCCATGCTGTAAACATCTATGACTATATGACACACTTCCCTATGTACAATTCCCTTTGCCACTTGTCTGACCATTTTGCTCGGCTGTTATAATGGATTGGTAGCATCATGACTATTTGCTGCACCTCCAAATATGTGATCATTGTCAAATTTAGAATTTTTTTCTCTTTTCCAATATACAAGTCATTTTTATTTGCATATCAAAAAATCAATGGTCCTAGAACTGATCCTTAGGGAACACCAATGTCTGCCATAATCCCAACCTGAAAAACAACTATTTACCGCAACTCACTGTTTTCTATCCTTAAGCCAATTTTTTTAATTCGAGTTGACACTAACCCTGAGTCTCCATTTTGTTAACCAGCATTTCCCGTGGCACTTGGTTAATCGTTTCCTTAAAATTCATGCATACACCATGCACTGCCGTTCATCAACCTCCCTGTTACTTCATCAAAAAAATCATTTGGATTAATCTGTCTTTTATAATTACATGCTGGCTCTATTTAATTCATTTAAATGTCTAAAGTGTTTTTGATTTTTTTCCTTGATTACTGTTCCTAAAACCTTGCCTGCTATTTACGTTAAACTGACTGGCCCGCAAGGTACTAGGTATGTCCTTGCATCCTTTCTTGAACAAGGGGCCACATTGACACTTCCTAATCCTCTGGCATCTTCCCCATATCTATGAAAGGTTGGAAGATTATGACAAGCCCTGCCACTCCAGATTGAGAATCCCTTATCCGAAATTCAGAAAACTGGAAAATTCCAAAATCTGCAGGTTTTTTAAGCACCAACGTGACATCACGAGCCCCTGGGCTATGCACAGTTCCCAACGTGTCGCACCTGTGCCATCCCCAATGCGCAGTATATGCGCAGTTCCCAACGCACAGTACATGCGCAGTTCCCAATGGATTCACACGCACATTATTTTCCAAAATCTGAATAATTCCAAAATCCGATACACGCTCAGCCCCGAGTATTTTGGATAAGGGATGTTCAGCCTCTATTTCTATCCCCATTTCCTTTAGCAACCTATGATGCAAACCAACTGGACCAGCTGATTTATCCAACCTTTCCATACTCCTCCATTTTCCTCCCATCCATTATCTCTACCATCTCCACTTCTGTTGTTAATTTGTCATCATCTTCTTTCTTGATACTAGCCTTGTTTTTTTTCATTCATTTACAGAATGTGGACATCATTGGCTAGGCCAGAATTCACTGCCCAATCCTGGTTGCCCTCAAAGGTGGTAATGAGCTGTCTTCTTGAACCACTGCAATCCCTGAGTTTTAGGTACATCCAGAGTGCTGTTAGGAAGGGAGTTCCAGGATTTTGACCCAGTGACAATGAAGGAACGGTGATATATTTCCAAATCAGGATGGTGAGCGATTTGGAGGAGAATAATAATAATCTTAATTAGTGTCACAAGTAGGCTTACATTAAACTGCAATGAAGTTGGAACTTCCAGGTGGTGGTTTTCCTGGTATTTGCTGCTCTAATCCATAAATTCTAGATGGGAGCACTCTCTGATTTAGAAGGGGCTGCTTAAGGAGCCTTGGTGAGTTACTGCAGTGCATCTTGTAGATGGCACACACTGATGCCACCGTTCGTCAGCGGTGGTGGGAGTGAATGTTTGTGGAAGAGGTTCTAATCAAGTGGACTGCTTTGTCCTGATTGATGTTGTGCTTATTGAGTGTTTTTAGAGTTGCACTCATCCAGGCAAGTGGAGAGAATTCCATCACACTCTTGATTTGTATCTTGTAGATGGCGGGCAGGCTTTTGGGAGTAATCGCCACAGGATTCCTAGCCCTTGACCTGCTCTTGTATACACTGTATTTATGTGGCTAATCCAGTTCAGTTTTGGTCAATGGTAGCCCCTAGAATGTTGATCGTGGGGGATTCAGCGATGGTAATGCCACCAAATGTCAAGGGACGATGGTTCATAGATTATCATAGAATTTACAGTGCAGAAGGAGGCCATTCGGCCCATCAAGTCTGCACTGGCTCTTGGAAAGAGCATCCTACCCAAGGTCAACACCTCCACCCTATCCCTATGACCCAGTAACTCCACCCAACACTAAGGGCAATTTTGGACACTAAGGGCAATGTATCATGGCCAATCCACCTAACCTGCACATCTTTGGATTGTGGGAGGAAACCGGAGCACTCGGAGGAAACCCACGCACACCGGGGAGGATGTGCAGACTCCGCACAGACAGTGACCCAAGCCGGAATCGAACCTGGGACCCTGGAGCTGTGAAGCAATTGTGCTATCCACAATGCTACCGTGCTGCCCCAGAGGTTAGATCCTCTCTTGTTGGAGATGGTCATTGCCTGGCATTTGTGTGGTGTGAATGCTGCCGCTTATCAGCCCAAGTCTGGATATTGTCCAGATCTTGCTGAATTTTTGCATGGATTGCTTCTGTATCTGAGGTGTCACGAATGGTATTGAGCATTGTGCAGTCATGAGAAAACATCCCCACTTCTGACCTTATTATGGAAGGAAGATGATTGATGAAGTAGCTGAAGATGGTTGGACCTAGAACACTCCCCTGAGGAACGTCTGCAGTGATGTCCTGAAATTGAGATGTTTGACCTCCAACCACCACAACCATCTTCTTTTATCCCAGATATGACTCCAACCAGCGGAGGGTTGTCCCCCTGATTCACATTGACTCCATTTTTGCTCGGGCTCCTTGATGCCAGACTCAGCACTTTCACCTCATCTCTGGAATTCAGCTCTTTTATCCATGTTTGAACGAAGTCCGTAAGAGGTGCTAAGGGATGCTGCGGAAACCAAACTGTCAGCGAGCAGGTTAGTATCAAGCAATTGTTGACTATGATAGCAATGATAGCAACATTGATGACTCCTTCCATCATCCCCTAAGGGGCTGGTTTAGCTCTCTGGGCTACATCGCTGGCTTTTAAAGCAGACCAAGCAGGCCAGCAGCACGGTTTGATTCCCGTACCAGCCTCCCGGGAAAGGCGCCGTAATGTGGCGACTAGGAGCTTTTCACTGTAACTTCATTGAAGCCTACTCGTGACAATAAGCGATTTTCATTTTCATTTTCATTTTTCATTTCATTTTACTGGTGATCAAGAGTGGACTGATGGGGTAGTAATTGGCTGGGTTTTTTTCCATATTGCAATGTAGCTGCCAATGTCTGTGCCTCGAATACATATTACCCATTTTGTCCTTTACAGGATCCCACTTCTTACAACCTTTATGTTGGTGAAAGATTTTTGGGTTCCCTTGTATGTTGACTGTCATTCTATTCTCGTGGTCTCTTTTTGACAATTATATTTTTCTCTTCATTTCCCCTCTAAAGATCACCCATTGTTCCAGAAAAGGTTTCCTGTCAGTCTTTGGTTTTATTTTACCCTCTCACCCCTGTGAAATTGGATGCCTTGCACATTAAGACTCTTCCTTCTATTCTGGGTGGCCACCCATCTGGCACCCTGAACTTTCACTGTCTGTGAGATGACCACCTCCTGGAACATACAATCCAGGGAACACTCATCTTCTTTAATAATCCGCAGTGGCTCCAGCTGCCCATCGAGCCCGAGCAGTTGGAGACACTCCCTATGCAGGTAGTCCTCTAAGACACATTAAGAGTCCTGAAGTTCTCACATGGTGTAGGAATTGCAAGTAACACGTCTCGGTTGCCCATCCATGATCTGAAAAAAATCTATTTATTTTTGTAGAGTCATTCAGGTTCCTTGTGTTAAACTATTAATTTTAATGAATACCTCTAGACTTGATCTGTTCTAATACAATTCACTTACAATTATATTTGCCTCCCTCATCCTGAGTTAATTTTTATCTTTTTTGGTTTTATTTCCCTGCTACCTGATGTCATGCTCATTCCCTCAACTCCTTTAGCCACTTAACCTCAGGGTTCTCCAAACAGCTATTCACCTACCTGCTCTCCTTTGACGTCATTCCTGTATTTCCATTTTTGTTGATTTGTTCACAGAGCTTCCATCGGATTGTTCTCTCCCTCTCTCTCTTTTTCCCTAAGGCTTTCTCTCTCTTGCTGATCCCCACTTTTATCTTATTGGGAAGGAATACCTTATTGGGAAGGGGTGCTATTTTATTTATAAAAACCACAAAGGAAGAAAAGTGCAGAGGACTGTGTGGTGATATGCATCACTATAGATACACAAGGGGTTAATGTAAGTAATGTAAGCGATGAAAGACTCCAAACCGCAGTCCTTGCATGAACAAGAAGTGACTCAAGTGACACAAGCCTCCACAGCGAGCTCGTGGACAGCCTCCATGATAGAAGCAATGCAAGACTCCAAAGGGCAGTCCTTGCATGAACAAGACCATGAGGGCCTAGCAATCTCTTCTGAGCAACCAGCAGCAGACGATGCAAGTCTGCCACGCTCACGTAAACAACAGCAAGACTATGACAGTCTGCCACGCTCCAGTGAACAACAAAGCGACTATGACAGTCCACCCACATTGTTTGAGCCACCAGAAGAAGACCCTGACAGTATACCCAGCCCAATGAACAACAAGACGCTCTATCCACTGTATGTGAGACAAGTGATGACAGCATCCCACTTCCCAGACAAGATGTGCAATGTGACAGACCTCAGCTAGTGTGAACAGAGGCACTCTACGATCACAGTGAGACCACTGGTGACTCCGGTGACACCACGTTACTTCAAACCTCATTTGCTCGAGCCTCCCCACAAGCAAATGCATTCCTGAATGTTTTGACTCCGGACGTGGAGCATCAAGAAATCTCAGCCGATTCCAGTGAACCTGCTATGACTCCAGACAGGGAGCATCGACAAACCAAAACTGACTTAGGTGACACAGACCAGACTCCAGACGGGGAGCATCGAAAAACCAACACTGAGTCAGGTGAAACAGACCAGACTCCAGATGGGGAGCAACCAAACACCAAAGCTGATTCAAGTAAGCCGGACATGACTCCAGACGGGGAGCGCCGCAAACTCAGTGACGGCACGCTCAAGAAAACAGTAGATGCCACAAAGCACGCTGACACGAGTAACTGTGTGAAGGACTCGTATTATCCACAGAGTGTGGTCCTTGAGCGCAGCGAACACAACAACAGAACCACCCAACGCAACATCACGACATCTGAAAACCATATCAAAGACAACGACACGACGCATACCAAAGGCAACATCGTCGACAGCAAGCACGATAAAGACTACACCAATGGAACTACGACTGGTACGACATGGTACAACTGCCCATGAGGGACACTGTTACTGCTCAGCTCAGTACAATGACATACCATGGCAGGACGATGCATCTTCCCAATTCACGTGTGCTGCATTACCAACAGGCAACCTGGCTTTCAGGACAAATGCCATCCAAAATCGGTATCACAAACATCGGAAGAAAAAAAGACTCCAAATCAGACAACAAAGTGATTTGACCACTTCTTGGTTCCTTACGCACAGGGATACTGATGGCGTTCACAAGGACATGCCACCATCAAAATCACCAACTCACCAACCCAACAAGAAAGACATTCGACCATGATACTTGATGGGTTTTGGACTCACACATATGATTTGGACTTATTATTTAGTGATAATTGTTATCATAACTTGTACAGAGCATCGCTCATCTACCTGTTTTTTTTGTTAAATTTTCATTAAGTGTACAGAAAATATGTAACACGAATAAAGGGGGGACGTGGTGATGTGCATCACTATAGATGCACAAGGGGTTAATGTAAGTACATGTAGACTAGCTAGACACAAGAGGGAGCATCAGAGACATGACACACAGACACTCAACCAATAGGTCAGTAAGATAGGACACGACCAATGGGCTTTCACGATACACACAGAGGTGACACTACCACAAGGGGGCCTTACACCAACCCATATATAAAGGACACAGCACACATGATCTTCCTCTTTCCAGTGGACACACTCAGTGAGTAGAGACACAGCGTTGATTCAATATCACACCCAGCACGTGGATTGTAGCAGACTGGTTTGTCAGTCTGAGTAGCTATAGAAGGATTAACAGTAGTGGCGAACCCGAGTAGGAGAAATGTAAATAGTTCAATAAACGTGTTGAAGTTATCTCCACGTCTGAACCTTCCTTTGTCAGAGTGAACATCAAGGGAGCCAATTAGACAGACTGGTTGACAGCTAATGTTCCTATACACAAGGGAAGGTGGAGCAAAAACCTGGGAATTGTAGACCAACGAGGGTAGGATCCCATTCAGGCCACACTGGTACTCTGCAGAGTTCTGATTTCCATACTATAGAAAGGACATGGAAGCGCTGGAGAAAGTGCAAAACAGATTTACAAGGACGGTGCCAAAACTGACAGATTACACATAGCAGAAAAGATTGAACAATTTGTATGGGGGGGGGGGGGGGGGAGGGAGGGGGAGGAGGGAGGGGGGGAGGGGGGGGGATTTTATTAACTCAAAAATAAGAGGAAATTTCCTGGAGACCGATTAGAATGTGGAACTTGCTACCACGGCTCTTTACAACAGCAATTCAGTTGGCGCAGGCTCAACGGATCGAATGATCTTCCTTTGTCCAATAACCATTCTATCATTCACAGAAAGTGGTTGAAGCAAATAGCTTAGATGTTTTCAAAGGAAACTAAATGAATCCATAAAAGAAAGGGAATAGAAAGTTTTGTTGAAAGGCTGAGGTGTGGTAGACAGAATGGGAGGAGACGTCTGTGGAGTGGAAATACCAGCAAAGGTTAGTTCTACCAAATGACCTGTTTCACGGAATTGTTACAGCACAGAGGAGAACATTCAGTCCATCGTGTCTACGCCAGCACTGAGTGAGCAATGCATCTCATGTTATTCCCCTGCCTTCTCCTATAATCCTGCACATTCTTCCTTGTCAAAAAAATAATCCAATTCCTTCTTGAATACCTCAATTGGACCAGCTTCCATCATTCTCTCAGGTAGCGCATTCCAGACCGTAACCACCTACTGTCTGAAAACTTTTCTCCTCATGTCTCCATTGCTTCTTTTGCGCGTGCCTTTAAATTTGTGCCCTCTTGCTCTCAATCCTGTCACCATTGGGAACAGTTTCTCCCTATCTACTCTGTCTAGACACCTTTTCTGATTTGGATTATTTCTATCAAACCTCCTTCTCAACCTTCTCACTGAGGAGAGAATATTTCCGCTCTATCCACATAACTGAAGCTCCTTGATCCCTGAACCATTTTCGGACCTTTTTCTGTACTCTTTCTAAGGCCTTCACATCTTTCCTAGACTAGATGCAATAGCAGTTGTGACTGAACAAGTTTTTTTAATACATACTTAGCATAACCTCATTGTTCCTGTATTATTAATAAAGCCTAGGACACTATATCTTTGTTAACCTCTCAACCCATCCTCCCACCTTCAGCGACCTATGCATATGTACACCCAGGACCCTCTGCTGCATCCCCCTTAGAGTTGTGCCCTTCATATTGTCTCTCCGTGTTCTTCCTACCAAAAAGAATCACTTCCAACTTCTCTGCAATCATTCCAGCAATTTGACTGTCCTTTCCAAGTTCTACAGTCTTGTCATCAAACCCATAATGCTTCCAAGTTTCGTATAATCTGAAAATTTTTAATTGCGCCCTGCATACCAAGGAATAATCATCATTAATATATATCAGCCAAAGCAAGTGTCACAAAACTGACCCCTGCGGAACACTACCAGATAATTTCTTCTAGTCTGAAAAACACGTGAAATTGCAGTAAACTCAATTCTGGTTTCACATAATGTCATATGCAGTCAAAAGAAAACATTGATTATAACAGCAGCTAGCCTTGGCACTAATGCACAGTCAGGACCTGCACCATCACAACCCGAAACTTCAGATTTGATCTGGATCTGGACCTAGGACCTTCTTTGAACAGGAACACAGGCTCAGGAGAAGTAAATGGGGAGCAGAAGGCCGGTGAGTGCAAAGATTGGTGAGATAGTGAGTCTGGGAACTGGCAGCAAGTGGGTGGGCTAGGGAGCGTGAGAAGCTTAAATTCTGAGGGTCGACAACAAGAGAAAACATCAGGGAGCAGGAGAGTCTGATCAGGTCACAAAGCCCATTGTCAGACTGGCGGGAAATGACTTTAAAATGAACCTGTGATGCTAAATGAGGATACAAAGCCCATTAACTAACCATCGTTAAAGCAAAGCCCTACTATTCCCCCCTATGGGAATATACCTTGTTGGTCCCTAAACTATCTCATCTTTGAATGTGGCCCACTGTTCATTTACCATTTTTTCTGCCAACGTTTCACATAATCACAGAATTGTTACAGAACTGGCAGAAACCCGCAGCCAGCGACATAACAGTCAGCACACTATAGCGATGTTGGACACTTTTGTACTCCCTCCTGCACCCTCAGCAGCCACGATGCCTCTGTCCCGATTTGAAATACCACAAGTGAACCACACTGTCGGTAATTCCTCCTGGCGGAGGTGGAGCGTCATGGAAGGCCTGGACAATTCTGGGTCGGGCTCGTTAATGATATGCCAACATTCTTTACTGTACAATTTGCATGCCCATGCTGGCGTGCAGTGTAGAGCGCATTCACACCGCTGTTGAGGGACCTGAGCATGGCATTCCGTTTGGCACCCGTGCCAACCTCAATTTTTGGCTGACGCCGAATTCTTCGCCGTGTTTCCCGATTCCAGCATCAACCATTGGAGAATCCCGTCCAAGGTCTCTAAATAACTACTCCCCAGGGAACCCTCTTCATAAAAACAAAGTCCATTAGCCCAAACTTTTATGAAGCTTTAATTGCACCAGACTCCAAAAGGCCTAGCTGTCTTTCAAACCAGGATATTTAAAAACATGACTGCAGTCACATACTTTCTCAGGCTTTTAACACTTACTGCACCAACTAAATATGATACAATATATATGAAATTCTTACATTCATCACAGTACTCTCTGTTCCCTTTGCTCTGTCATTGGTGGCTATACTTTCAACTGTCTAGGGACCAAGCTCAGAAATTTCCTCCTGAATCCCTTCTACCCTTTCTTCAAGAACTTGCTTAAAACTTGCCTGAAAATCCTTCACCTTGACCAAGCTTTTGATCACCTGCCTAACATCTCTTCCTTAGGCTCAGCATCCATTTTGTCTGTTTACATCTATCCAAAGTACAGAATATTACAAAACACAGTCAAAAAGCTGAAATTACCTTTTCAAAATAGGCAGTAATCAGAACATCTAGCTTTGAACTGCAGAAAGCTTCTATGTTAAAGTCACTATGAAAATACAATTGTTTAATCTCTTGTCTTCTGCTTGGAGCGATGGATATCCATTGGGCATAGATCAATCTCAGGCTGAAGACAGGTTTCAGGCTGTGACTGAGGTTGGGGAAATATGTGGGCAGGGGAAATAATTAATGTCAGCTTTTGACGTATGGATGTTGGTGAGTCACAGTGTGTTGTCAATTTGAACACAGGAAGCTCCCACTAATGGAAAGGTGATGATGACCAGAAAGTCTGTTTTTTCTGATTGATGGATAAAGTTGTCCAGAACACTGGGGATCACACCCCACTATAAGAAAATAATGTCTTAAAAATATTTTCAATCCTGCAGCAGAGTCAGGGGTTAAATTAAAAGGTGTATTCACAAGAAGGAAAGAAAACTTAAGCACACAAAGTTAGTTACACAGTTAAAATTAGTCTTACAAAATATTGCCCTAAAAGACAACCTACTTGGTCA
This sequence comes from Scyliorhinus canicula, assembly GCF_902713615.1. NCBI lineage: Eukaryota > Metazoa > Chordata > Chondrichthyes > Carcharhiniformes > Scyliorhinidae > Scyliorhinus > Scyliorhinus canicula. The sequence continues at coordinate 159,036,964 of NC_052150.1, forward strand.
GATCCACAAGTAAATATTCTCCAGACAACACTCCCTTGTGAATGTTTAATGTAAAAAAACAGTAATATTACCCAAGGCAAAGCTGCTGTTTTTTAATAAAATATACCGCACAACCTCTCAAAGTCGCTTCCACTCTGCAGAGGAAAAAACCTTCAGATACAGGACTGCTTTTTGCAGCCCAAGATTTTTCTGGCTTCACTGGATGGCTTATTTAAACTGCACCTTCTCTCAACCTGGAGCTTTTTCTATCAGGAGGTCTTCTCCTAATCAACTCAACATCTCTCCATAAAAACCCCTTTTCCCTTTCATCTATGATTCCATTGTCCTCAGCATATTGAACTTAGCTTTTCCAAAATATAAAAATCTTCCATATTTTCACATGCCACCCCCCCACTGTTGGGTCAAATACAATTGAAGAGCTTTCCCTCGTTTACTTCTAAAACCTTTGCAATCTGGAAAAGGTCTTCTTACTTCCCTTAGTAATTTAACAGCTAAAAACAACAGATCCGTATGTTTCCCCAAATGCAAATTTCTAAATTTAGTCTATTTATTTATAAACAATTTGACCAGGAAAATCTAATTACAAATGCATGCATCTTGTATGTGAGCGCTGTGGGAGGAGCCCCACAAACTATGTTCATGTGTTTTGGTCCTGCCCGAAGTTGGAGGGATATTGGAGGAAGGTTTTTAAGGTCATCTTGGGGGCGGTACATGTGAATTTGGAGCCAGGGCCCCTAGAAGCCATTTTCTGGGTGTCGGACTAGCCCAGGCTGCTGGCGGGTGTGGGGGCAAATGTTTTAGCCTTCACCTCGCTGATTACCCGGAGGTGGGTCCTGCTAGGGTGGAGGTCAGCTTCTCTGCCCTGTGCCTTGGCTTGGCGGGGGGAACCTGTTGAAATTTTTGCCGCTTGAGAAAGTGAAGTTTGAGCTGAGGGGGAGGATGGAAGGGTTTTACAATTCATGGGCATTGTTTATCTTGCACTTTCAAGAATTGGAATCCGTCGAACATTAAGGGGGGGGGGTGCTATTGGGGGTTGAGCATATTGTTTATTTGTGTGACCGTTGATTCTCCTTTGGTCTTTTTGTTTTGTTGTATTTGGAATGTATGGGTGATGTTTGGGTTTGTATTTTGAAGTGGATGCTGGTTGGGGGATTTATACTGTATTTGTTATTGTTGGTTATCTTTTGTTGCTTAATTGATGAAAATGTGGAAAATGAGGAGAATTTAATAAAAAAAACAACCAAATGAATTTCCCACTTTTAGTCATTTCCCGTTAACTCTTCCAGACAATGGTCTTCATTAACCTTTTCCTGGCTTAATTAAATAAGTTACACACAGACACACAGCTTTCTTTACAGAGTAACAACATATTCCCTGAAAAAATATATTAAAAAAAAATCAATTCTCACAAAGAGCATATGGTGTCCTCCTGAATTGGTTTATTTGGAATCACTAACTTTCGGAGTGCTGCTCCTTCATCGGGTGAGTCACTTGGTGGTGTAAGACTTCTTACTGTGCCCATCCCATTTCAACGCCGGCATCTCCACCCTCTGCGAGGGAAAGATCCCCCCACCCCATCACCCAAACTTAACTGGTCTTTTCTCTGGAAAAGTGAAACAAGTCCACGTCGACCACCATTTCCTGACAGTGTGAGATTCCAGGCTGGAGATGGAGTGTGGACTTTGGAGGAGCAGAGGGTGTCAATTGCTACACACAGCTGATCTCAGTTGCTGATCACGGGCTTGAGGAGACTCCCATTTTTCGTGGCTAGCTCCTCCAGGGAACAGCAGCACATGGGGAGTCTCATGTGAATCTTGTTCCTCTGGGGTCTCACTTGTGATTGAGCCGTGCTGCATTGGATGAAATGTCACCTTGTGGCAATTCCTCATGGTGATAGGAGTTGTAATTTCTTTCCTCTTCATGGTTGTTCGACTCCCGGCTCGGGTCACTGTCTGTGCGGAGTCTGCACATTCTTCCTGTGTCTGTGTGGGTTTCCTCGGGGTGCTCCGGTTTCCTCCCACAAGTCCAGAAAGACATGTTTGTTAGGTGAATTGGACATTCTGAATTTTCCCTTTGTGTACGAACAGGCGCCGGACTGTGGCGACCAGGGCTTTTCACATAAACTTAATTGCAGTGTTAATGTAAGTCTACTTGTGACGATAATAAAGATGATGATTATGATGATGATGGTTGTTGATATCGAATTATTAACGTTTCTCGAATGCTCTCTGGTTTAGGGGCTGGTTTAGCACAGGGCTAAATAGCTGGCTTTTAAAGCAGACCAAGGCAGGCCAGCAGTGCGGGTTCAATTCCCGTACCAGCCTCCCTGAACAGGCACTGGAATGTAGCAATTAGGGGCTTTTCACAGTAACTTCATTTGAAGCCTACTTGCGACAATAAGCAATTTTAAATTCATTTCATTTTTTTCTTTGGCCACCGGGAGATTGATGCTGATTCCAGTAGACCTACACCCATTCCTGGTGGTCTGCCAACCCTAGTGGGTAGGAGTTGTATGTGTGTGCGGGAGGTGGGGGGCAAACAGGGCCTGGGCTTATCATCTAATTCAGGACTGTTCAGCTCTCCCTCAGTACTACACTAGAGGTGCCACCCTTACATTTTAATATATATTTTTTTAAAAAGCAAAGCTGCTGGAAGCACTGTACTGTGCAGGTCAGGCTTTTTGGAGTCTGGAGAGTATTTTTTGACTGCAAAAGGTGAGGGGAGTATGATTGCAGGAAGGGAATGGGTATTCTGATGGAGTGGAGGTGGGCATCTCCCCTGGAGCCACGCCTCTTCTTGTGACATCATATAGTCAGACATGGGTAGAGCAGCGAGTAGCCAATGGGAGCCGCACGGCTCTGTGTAGCCAGTTTGATGTAGCAACTGAGGCCAGGTTGCAGCTGCACGGGATTTGGTCCGGGCGCATAGACCAGCTTGGAACTGTGACCGAGTCACAGCGTCTAGAACCGCCCGGGGACGGCTGGTGCACGAGGAGGACCGGGATGATGCTGTTTCTGCTGGAGGCCGGCACATCCTTGCTGGAAAATGCCGTGGAAAGTGTGGTGGAGGGGAGCTTGACATCCACCGTGCTGGTCACTTCAGCTTTTATCTTGAGTGTGGCGTATTTCTCCAAAATGACTTTAAAGCAGGGTGAAAATCAGAAGGAATTGGTACGTATGAAATTTCTTGTCCTTTTTTATTTTGAAAATCGTCCTGCTGGATTATTAATGAAAATGCAAAATAACTAAGCTGCGGCCACAAGCTGCCTTTCATCCTGGTTGGTTCACGTCGTTTTACACTTTCAGAATTTCAGTGATTCGGAAATCTTAACATGTGTAATGTTGAAAAATGAATATTTACAATGAATTAATGTATAAATATGTTTATTGAGAAAAGACACCGCTTAACCCACATGTACACTGTCTGGAACAGGAAAACAACATCACAATTGGTTTAATACCATCATTAAACAAAACTGGACGCACTGGCCCACCGTAGATGGAGGGAGAAACAAGATCACGTTCTGGGAGCATAATAAAATGGTGCACACTCCACACAGCACAGCCCCACAACCATCATGGAAGATCAGGGTAAGCTTCCAAGGCCATAACTGGGTGTGTACCAACATAGGCCGGCCTCCACTCCAGATGGTATCAATGACCCAACACAGCCTTCCCTTTCCGGACTCCATACTGACACAGTGATATTAGCATTGCTGCCTCACAGTGCCAGGGACTCTGGTTCGATTCCGTCGTAGGACAAATGTCTCGGTGGAGTTTACACATTCTTCCATGTCTGCTGGGTTTTCGTCCGCGTGCTCTGGTTTCCTCCTGCAGTGCAAAGATGTGCAGGCTAGGTAGATTGGCCATGTTTAATTGCCCTTAGTGCCCAGAAGATGTGTTGATTAGGTGAGGTTATGAGGATACAGGGATAGGGTGGGGCAGTGGGCTGAGGTAGAGTGGCCTTTTGGAGGGTGGGTGTAGACTAGATGGGAAGAATGGTCTCCTGCTGCGCTGTAGGGATTCTATGGAACCACCTGCACCCATGCAGGAACAAGGAATGGATTTGTCAAGCCCAACATTGCAAAACCAAATAAAATACACAGACACCCTAGACCTATGGGGAATTCTAGACATACGTCGGTCGTAGCATAACAAAACCCCAGACTCAGACCCAAGGCAGAAACACCATTTTAATGAGAGGAGATGATTGGCAACTGTAACAGCATGTTCAGACAATGGTCAAACCTGCAGGGCGACATAAGATAGAAAAGAAAAAACATTTAAAAAAAACTACCTGGGCTCTCTCACCAGATGACAACACTCCAATGAAAAGGAGAACAGGCCACTCAATCCACAAAGGGAATCCCTGGGGGAAACTACAGGAAATCCACAAAGACACAGAGCTCAACCCATTGGACCTGTTTTTGCTAGAAGTTAGAAGGCTAAGGGGTGATCTGATTGGGTATTCAAGATATTGACAGGGAAAGACAGGGTCGGTAAAGATAAACTATTTCCACATTGTAATGTCGGATGACCTGATTTATATTACAAGAACACTTTGTAGTTGAAGCTACAAACAATTTATTAACACTAACTGTGGTCAACTGTATACAAAAAACAGGTGAATAACAGTATTAACATGCACAAGCAACCTCTCGCTTCAATCAGTCTGAGGTCACCTGACTCTAACATTCACTTATACTTGTATAGGGGGAGGGGGGCACGGTTACACAGTGGGTAGCACTGTTGCTTCACAGCGTCAGGGACCTGGTTCAATTCTTGGCTTGGGTCAATGTCTGTGCGTAGTTTGCACATTCTCCCGGTGTAAGCGCGGGTTTCCTCCGGGTGCTCCGGTTTCCTCCCACAGTCCAAAGATGTGCTAGTTAGGTGGATTGGTCACACTAAATTGCTGTGTAGTGTCCAAAGGGTAGGTGTGGTTACTGAGTTACGGGGATAGGGTGGAAGTGTGGGTATAAGTAGGGTGTTCTTTCCAAGGGCCGGTGAAGATTCGATGGGCCAAATGGTCTCCTGCACTCATTCTATGATACGATGATCTTGTGGTCTCTGTTCACCAGAGAGACAAAGAAGCAAAACCCAGCTCACCAGGAAGTCCCTCCCTACACCCTTGGAGAGGGATATCCTGGACCCCTTCATAATAGGATAGCAGCCACAGAGTTGGGCCTAACCTATCCCAGGACCAAACAACTCATAAATGAAACTTTACCCTCAGGTCCACCCGCACACCCCAAAACCTGCATCCCAGTCAAGCCTGTACCTTCCTACCTCCATCCACAGCAACGTACCAAAAGAGGATAGCTATTCAAGTCCCAGTCAAAAGGGGCCCCCCACCTGAGAAGACGAGGAATCTTCAAGACACTCAAAAATTAGGCCTCCTGGGAGGGAGGGTGGACACTCCTTTCCTTAAACACAATACCCCCTCCAACCCATCAGGCTAGATCAGGATTTAAAAAAAAAAACACACTATGTTCGACCAGTTTAGCAATCTCCAATCCCTCATGACAAGCATTGAGAATAGGATGATAGAGGACCAATGATCAGTGGGCCCTTCTGACCTCTGGTCTCGCAGATAGGATATGTTGTGCTCCATTAAATCTGATGCACCCAGCCTCCAAATGAAGATTGCCAAAGCATGGCAGCCAGTTCTTGATTTCAATCGGGAGTTCACCTTCCATCTCTCACCAGGGAATGGATTCAGGAGGACATCCCGCCCAGCCATTATCTCCTGAACCCGTCAGGATACCAGACATGCCATACAGTAGGATTTCAACAACACGCAAGCGACCCCTGACTAGGCACAGTGCTTTTTCAAGAGCAAGAACCCTCTCATGTGCCTCTACCGTTCTCATAAAGGCACCCACAATCCCTCAAAGTGAGTTCTGACTACCTGCACCGCAGAGCTGCATTTCCCGGTCAAGACATCTTCGCAGCTAGCCATCATTCAGATGCACACCACACCGGCAAGACGAGAGCCCGCTCAGCAGCAACTGTGCCACCCCCAGCTTGGCTCCACCCTAGTCACTCCGACCTCCACAAAACAAACTAGGATTTTAATATTTTATCTCGGCTTTCTCACAAAAAGGCCAATAGGGAATTTCCAGGGACATAGCACAAGCCATGTAACCCAAGTAAAACATCGATGAAATGTGTATCAGGATGAAACAAAGGATTAAATGATGAGTCGAGCCAGAGCACGTGAAAGCGCAACCACACCCCTACTCACATCCTGTGATCCTGTCGTAAATGTTTTTTATGAATGCATGTCATGTTTGAATTAGTTCATTGAAAACTAGCTGTAGATACAAAAATTTGACATGTGTAACTGCAACAAATGGATCAGCTTGATTTCAGTTCCTGCTCACAGTTTGACAAAGCAGCTCTAGGGTTTTAGGACCACTGTTTTGCCGCCATTTTCCTCTGAAAGCAAGGCAAGGGCACTACCTTCAGATCTGTAAAGTGCCTGGTTTATCTCAACTTACTCTGAAAAGGCAAAAATTTGAACAACAGCTTAAGGAAGCCATTTCACCCAGTTACTCTGCAATGGCTATGAGATGCTGCTGTCAGTCCAAAAAGACATTCTGCCTATCACACAGTTGAGCAAACACGTGTATGATTGTCAGTGCTAATGCAGTGCCAGGTATTATAGGTTGTTTGTCTCAATGGTTGGGTGATCGAATCAAACAACATGTTCACAATTTGCAGAGTACAGACTGTACTCAACCAGACCCCACTTGCAAAACCCAAAACAAAACTTAGATGTGATTCTGTGATTGGGCAGAACTCTTTGAACAATCCTGAATGCTTAATAGTTACACTTACAACCAATTGAGGATAATTAGTCAAACTTGTAACGTCTATTTCTACTTTCTAGAAGCAATAATTCATACCCAGGGATCAACTCTCTAAGCAAAGGAAAATGTTCAAACTTTTGTTGCCTGTAAATTATCAGACACTTCAACCAGTTTATTAGTAAAACGGTTTACCCGGATGCTCTTATTTGCGAGATGAACAAATCACAAACATAGGTTCACGATTCAACCCAAATTTATTCACAAATGTAATAAAACAGTTATCCTCCCAAATATAGTTTGCCCAAGATTTTAATACTACCCTTGCCAATGAGCTTGATCAAGCTGCAGGTTCAATAATCTAAGCCTCACTTGTGTCAGGGCCCATGTCTGTGAAGGTAGGTCTTGCACTCTTCTGTCCGTTCTCTGGTCAAAATGTTGCTGAAAAGATTTGCGATTCCAGAAAATCTGATGACTCCTTCCTTAGACGGTGCACAACAATGCAGGAAATAGACTTCCGGTGATGGGGATGTGCTGAGCAGTTGCACATCAGGTGGCTCTCCTCCAGAACAATAAAATAGGCACTTTTGGACAAATTTAGCCCGAATATTCGGAATCAATTTACCTGTAGCAAGAAAGGAAGAGGAAAGGTGCAATATTTTTTAATTTAAAAAAAATCTTTATTATTGTCACAAGTAGGCTTACATTAACACTGCAATGAAGTTACTGTGAAAATACCCAAGTGGCCGCACTCCAGCGCCTGTTCGGGTACACTGAGGGAGAATTCAGAACATCCAATTCACCTAACAAGCACGTCTTTCGGGACTTGTGGGAGGAAACCCATGCAGACACAGAGAATGTGCAGACTCCGCACAGACAGCGACCTAAGCAGGAATCAAACCAGGGACCCTGGCGCTGTGAAGCAACAGTGATAACCCCTGTGCGACTGTGGACGAGAAAAAAGTTGATTTTCGGATTGGCTTCGACAGCTAAGTTGCAGGCTGAGGAGACAGGATGGTTACTACACCACGGTGAGAAGGAATTTCTGTTCTTTTCGCCGGTGCACAAAGCATACTCCAGGACAGACTTCTTTGCAATGGGAAAATCAGTGCTTCCAGGAATAGCAAGGGCGGAATACTCCGCGATAGTTATCTCCGACCATGCTCCACACTACATGGATGCGTGGTTGGAGATGGGCCGTGCCTAGCGCCTCACGTAAGGTTGGACACAGACCTCTCGGCTGATAAGGTCTTCTGCCAGAAAACATCACAGGCCAGAGGTGAGTACATTACTAATAATCAAAACGGGGAAGTCTCACCTTCCACATTCTGGAGGCATTGAAGGCTGTGATTTAGGGGAGTGGTTATAGCCTACAAGATGTGTCAAGACATGGAAGAGAGTGAGGCAAGGCAACAACTGATCGTGTTCAAGATGAAATTGGATATAGGTGGATGAAAGAACAACGTGAATAAATCTGATCAGAACTATGTGTTTGCTTGATGGATAAACACCAATATGGACTGCTTTGACAAAATGAAATGTTTCATGTTCCAACTTCTGTGTATTTCTTTGAATCCACTGTCTTTGTTTACTGTATTATTAATGCAAAACATATTTTTCTTCAGAAATACCCTCCTTATATTCATTCCAGCATTCCATTCCTCGGACACGCAATTGCTTTTGGAAGAAGTCCAATTGAATTTTTAGAAAATGCATACTGCAAGGTAAGCGCTAATTACTGTAGATTGTGGTGTGCATGTTGTCTTTTGAAGCCTTAAAAATGTTTTCCAAAAGCTTATGTTCAGAGTATAAAGTGTAAACGCCAGTGTTGGTGTTGCTGAAATGTGAAAGAGACATAACACCGATGATTCAAATTTATTCAGTGTGATGTGTTTTATTGATTGAATTCCACAAGGATACCTTTAACCACAATCAAAACATCTTAAAAAAAATAATTTCATCCATGATGCTGAGGTGACATAATAGTTACTTGTGTTTTTGCTGCTGTTTGATAATGAATTGCTGGAAACTGGTCATTTTGCCGTCTAGGTCTTTTGGTAGTCTCAGAGTAATTTTGATCTTCTGCCGCAACTCTAGAAATTTTTGTTCCAAGTCTAGACATTTTTGTGCCATGAAGTGGCGACGCTGCCTAGCTGTTCCTCTGGAACTTTTGCTCGACTCGGGGTTTGATTTGACCAACTTAAATGCATATATATACTTTGCATTTCTGGTTACGATATAACCATCTGACAATATTCAAGGACCATACATGCTTCTCAAAATCAGGCCAGAAATTGGTCCCTTTTCTTATGGCATATTTTCGGGTAGATTCCTTCTTCCTCCATTCATACATCAATTTCACACTGAATTACCTCACTGCAGGAAAGTTATTTGAGAAGTTAGCAGATGTTACAACGTTTAGATTGGAACTGGCTTTGTACTTCATTTCTTTTATTGCAGGACCAATTTTTGTCCGTTCCCAATAATCTGCATGGCCCGTTGGGTGAGCTTTTAACTTCTGCGCATCTTGGTAATATGACCCGTATTGCCTGCTTGGTCCAATGTACCAACTTATAAGGTGACTAAATCGTGCTTTTGAAGTGAAAATTATAGCCAATTCCAAATGCGAATGTAAAATTTCTTAGCAGAACTGTTGTCCAGGTCTTGCTATATACAGACATGGACTGCTTCATTATCTAAAGAATTGAAAATTAAACTGAACTCTGTAATATCAGTGATCATTCCAACTTCTGCCCTTATGATTTGAGGGGAGGTCGGTGATGGGACAGCTGAAGGTGATTGGGCCTAGGACACTGCCCTGAATAACTCCTGCAATAATTCCTAGAATGATTCCAACAACATTTTGAGTAGGGTGATCATGGCTCGGCACAACATTGAGGGCCGAAGGGCTTGTTCTGTGCTGTACTGTTCTATGTTCTAACTATTTTCCTTTGTGCTAGGTTTGACTCCAGCCCTTTGTTATAATCCCAGCTAATGTTACTACTGGATAGTCAGGACCCAGAATGGAACCCTGGCTTAATAGACTGTAACTTTAATTTTTTGTTTAGAGTCAAGGACGAACAAGACTGCCAATTGACTTTTAACAAAACAATACAGCATTTTATTAAACAAGAAAAAATTAACTGCAATCACTACTCCTTCACCCCACCTATATCTTCACAGATGTACACTGATTTTTTAAGGATAGCACAAGTTACAAAACATATCTTGTACTATAATGTGCCAAGAACATTTCAAAGCACTTCAAATCCCTTGACAACCTTTGAAATGCCAAACTTTCATTCAATTTTACACAGCAAGATTTGCATTTCAAAGGCTGTCAAGGGATTTGAAGCCCTTTGGGCTTTCGGGGTAGCCTCTAACACTTGTAACAGCTGCTGCTTTAAAGACCTTTGTCTGAGGCAGCAGATGTTCGGGGAGGGTAAGTTAAAATACAATGAATTTTCACTCTACTGCCTGGACTGCTCATCAGCTTTCAGGCAGGGGTGACTGAACGGGGTCTCTGATTGGGGTTGTGGGGTGGGAAGGGGGGGGTGTGCGTAGAAGATCAGTGTGCATGCTGGGAGGGCGGGGGTGACCCGTTATTCCTGTGGTGGGGAGAGTAGGTGGGAGATTTCCCACTTCTTGTCAGCGCAGGGGATGGGGGGAGGGCAGGATTTGCCTTTTGGGGGGTTTTCTGTTGGACTTTTGGAGACACCTCAGTTATGCACTGAACTCCTTGTCAAATTAAGGGGAAATGTTATAATCTAGATTGAAATGTTATAATCTTCCAGTTGAATGTTTACATCCAAGAAATAAAATACATGGTGAGCATATGACAAACACTTATCAAAAAATTGATGGTCTGTTGAAAGAGAGAGGTTTTCTGGAGTGAATGGCCTTTTTCATGAAATGCTTTCTATGATTTTAAGGCAGATTAATTACAGTGATTTAAATGAACAAAATGCTGCAGAGGCTGGAAATCTGAACTGAAAACAGAGTGGGGGAAAACACTCAGCAGGTCTGGCAGCATCTTCTATGCAGAGAGGAAGAGAATGGTGAATGTTTCTGGTTGGGAAAGATCCTGGACCTGATCCCTTACCTAAACATTCTCTTTGCATAGCTGCTGCCTAACCTGCTGAGTGTAGGCCGCATTTTCCGTTTTATTTTCCAGAAATGTAAATAGCCAGATTATATCTCCACTAATCTTACTACTGAAAGCAAAGAATCTTTGAACGTTACTTCACAATGAGTACCAGAGTCACTCTGTCAGAGTCTACTACAGAGTCAGAGTCAGGGGCAGCAGGGTAGCATGGTGGTTAGCATAAATGCTTCACAGCTCCAGGGTCCCAGGTTCGATTCCCGGCTGGGTCACTGTCTGTGTGGAGTCTGCACGTCCTCCCCCTGTGTGCGTGGGTTTCCTCCGGGTGCCCCGGTTTCCTCCCACAGTCCATAGAACATAGAACAGTACAGCACAGAACAGGCCCCTCGGCCCTCAATGTTGTGCCGAGCCATGATCACCCTACTCAAACCTACGTATCCACCCTATACCCGTAACCCAACAACCCCCCCACCCCCCCCCCCCCCCCCCCCAAACCTTACTTTTATTAGGACACTACGGGCAATTTAGCATGGCCAATCCACCTAACCTGCACATCTTTGGACTGTGGGAGGAAACCGGAGCACCCGGAGGAAACCCACGCACACAGGGGGAGGACGTGCAGACTCCACACAGACAGTGACCCAGCCGGGAATCGAACCTGGGACCCTGGAGCTGTGAAGCATTTATGCTAACCACCATGCTACCCTGCTGCCCATGTGCGGGTTAAGTGGATTGGCCATGCTAAATTGCCCGTAGTGTCCTAATAAAAGTAAGGTTAAGGGGGGGGGGGGGTTGTTGGGTTACAGGTATAGGGTGGATACGTGGGTTTGAGTAGGGTGATCATGGCTCGGCACAATATTGAGGGCCGTAGGGCCTGTTCTGTGCTGTACTGTTCTATGTTCTATGTTCTCTTTGCTTTTCTGGCTCTTCCAATTGTTTTTTTTTTACATTGTTATTCCTGAAGATCTGTATAAAGTTATAAATGTGGCTTTAACTATGGATTATGCAAGATGAGTTTGACTTGTAATGAAGCACCCTTGAATTGGTACTCACTTAGTTTTCTCAAAGATAGGCTTCCATTGGTCATAACCTCACTTAACTCCCACCAAAATAATTTTCCTTTGCCAAGTTTTCCACGCCCTGTGAATTTGAGTCATGTTTTCTGTACAAATGGTTGTTCCATGTTTAGTGTAGATAATCCTAATGGAGGTGTCTGGTCCAATTCCACTAAGCATGACCAAAATTATATATTTATATCCACCGTAAAATCCCCCTGCCATTCCTTGCTTCATCCAGCTAATTGGTACTGGTCCCCCTGAATGCTGTCAAGGTTTCCCAGTTCAGCTGCTTAATGGCTAATGTTGGCAGTTGTGAAGTAGATTGTAGTATTGCGCATTTACATCCAATTTATAAATCTCTAATAGTGTATTACAGAGAAAATTACAGCATAGGAACAGGCCCTTCGGCCCTCCCAGCCTGCGCCGATCCAGATCCTTTATCTAAACCTGTCTCCTATTTTCCAAGGTCTACTTCCCTCTGTTGCCACCCGTTCATATACCTGTCTAGATGCCTCTTAAATGATGCTATCGTGCCCGCCTCTACCAACTCCGCTGGTAAAGCGTTCCAGGCACCCACCACCCTCTGCGTAAAAAAAACTTTCCACGCACATCTCCCTTAAACTTTCCCCCTCTCACCTTGAAATCGTGACCCCTTGTAACTGACACCCCTACTCTTGGAAAAAGCTTGTTGCTATCCACCCTGTCCATACCTCTCATAATTTTGTATACCACAATCCGGTCCCCCATTAACCTCCGTCTTTCCAACAAAAACAATCCTAATCTACTCAACCTTTCTTCATAGCTAGCACCCTCCATACCAGGCAACATCCTGGTGAGCCTCCTCTGCACCCTCTCCAATTATTATCCTATAAATGATTTAAGGTGGAAGTTTAGAACAAACAACAATAAAGCACAAAAACAGGCCCTTCGGCCCTCCAAGCCTGTGCTGACCATGGTATGTGCCTGAACTAAAACCGTCTGCACTCATGGAGTCCATAACCTTCCATTCCCACCCTATTCATATATTTGTCGAGATGTCCCTTAAATGCCACAATCGTACCTGCTCCCACCACCTCCCCAGGCAGCACGTTCCATATATTTACCACCCTCTGTGTAAAAAAAAAACTTGCCTCGCATACCTTTTCTGAACTTTTCCCCACGTACTTGAAACCCATGTCCCCTAGTACCTGACTCTCCTACCCGAGGAAAGAAGCATCTGACTGCACTCACTCTCTGCTGAATCTTTACAAGTTGCTGCTTCCAAATGTATTGACCTCAAATAATGTAATATGGATAAGAATGTTTTATTTAATTGGAGCCTGTGCAGAGAATATCCGAACTGCAAATGTGAATTCATTTGACTATTTGTTTTCTTATTTACAATTCCTGATCTGTGTCTTTCTTTTTGTTTTTTGTGCAGTATGGTCCTGTGTTTAGTTTTACAATGGTTGGGAAGACATTTACTTATTTGCTGGGGAGTGACTCTGCAGCTTTGCTCTTCAACAGTAAAAATGAAGACCTAAATGCAGAGGATGTTTATTCCAGACTGACAACACCAGTTTTTGGCAAAGGAGTTGCTTACGATGTCCCAAACTCAGTATGTATATTTGACTGTTGTGTGGCAAATGCGATGCTACTGGCATCCTGGAATCTCAAGCCTATCTTGTAATTATTATTATTATTTTTTTTTACAGTATTTTGCTGTCTTTTTTAAGATTTAGTTTGTTGCCAGTTTAGCTCTGGTGGACAATGAACATCTCTTCCAGGATAGTAAGCGGTTTAATATGGAACTTTTCTCGTGTAAGAGGCAATAAAATAGTGAATGTCAATTTTCTCCCAAATGAAACTTTTTTGTCTCAATACTATTTAGTAATTAAATCTTGTCACAAAAAAGGTATGAAGTTACCCTGGACTTTGGCTGTGTTTACAATGCACATGTCAGATGGTTATCATAAATTCTAGGTATTTTTTGTAAAATGGCTTACATTTCCACGCGCACATTTTCAAAATGTCTGCAATGAACAGGTAAAGTACATAAAGATTAGTATTATAACAACTGACCATCACAGCTTGTTCCTTCCTAATTCATAATGACCAACTATTTTGTACCATGCTGAATGCTTGGGACTAGGCCTATAGACTGTCTCAACCAGAACTGGCATGGGGAACAGAAGACTTCAGGAGAAAAAGGAAAGAAAATTAAAAATAACATCTTCAGCTTGCCTGTACTGCACCACTGGAATCACAATTTCATCTTCTGAGCTTGGATGGCTCTATGTCCCTTTTATATAACCTCAACCAGTAGTCTTTCCCTTTCTTTAAAATGTTAAAATTCAGGCTGCATTCTACCTGGGTCAGGCTTTTTTTCTTGCAATCTCAAATGCTGTGATATTGCTTCAAATATTTCTGCTATTATTTTAGGGCTGCACGGTGGAGCAGTGGTTAGCACTGCTGCATTACTGTGCTGAGGACCTGGATTCAGTCCTGGCCCCGGGTCACTGTCCGTGTGGAGTTTGCCCATTCTCCGCGTCGGTCTCACCGCCACAACTCAAAGATGTGCAGGGTAGGTCAATTGGCCACGCTAAATTGCCCCTTAATTGGGAAAAAAATAATTGAGTACTCTAAATTTATAATTTTTTTAAAAAAATTCTGCTTTTTTAGCAACCTCAGATTTTTCTGCTTTGTTCTCTATCTGCCATATCAAAACCTCTTAATCCTGAGAAGCTCTTATTGGGTCACTTCTTAACTTTTCCTGTTTCAAGGAGAAATGTCCTAACCTTTCCATCCTCCTCACAACTCGGGTCCCTCATCCTTGGTAACATCCTAATAAACCCCACTCTATATTGGGGAGGTGGTGGCGTAGTGGTATTGTTGTTGGATTAGGAAACCAAAGACCCAGAGTAATGCTCTGGGCATCCAGGTTCAAATCGCGCCATTGCAGATGATGAAATTTGAATTCAATCAAAAAAATCTGGAATTAAAAAGTCTAATGATGACCATGAAACCATTGTCGATTGTCGTTAAAATCCCATCTGGTTCACTAATGTCCTTTAGGGAAGGACATCAGTCATTCTTACCTGGTCTGGCCTACATGTGACTCCAGACCCTTGGAACAAGGAAAGTTAAAAGTTGACTTTCAGTTGGCAATAAATATTTGCTCACCCTACGATATCCATGTCCCATGAACGAATAAAAAAAAAAATCCATTCTAAAGTTGTTCCATCTTTCTTGAAGTGCAGTGCCCAGGATTGTCCACAATACTCCAACTGAGGTAGCCATCACTTTGTATGATTTAGTTTTCATTCCCGTTATCCCACATTCCACTGTAGGAATTGGGTGCCATTTTACATGAGACAGAGAAGATGGCAATGAGAAAATGTTGGTAAGCCTTGCTAACTCAGCTAGTCATGGGTCCATTAAATTACTCCATATTCCAGCAGTCTCCATATTATACTCCGGATCACCTGGCGCGATGTGAGGGAAAGACATACACAAGGTGGCTCCCACTGGACACTTGACCTTTGTACACTTTTTCCCGGCACCATGGGCTTTTAACTTCTCGGAAAAAATCCTGAAATTTGGCTGTTCAGAGCTTTCTCACCTCTGAGATGCCCAAGGGAGGTAAAACCAAAAATGAATTGGCACAAATCCCCTCGACTGACTCTGAAGCCTCTCGGGAATCAACTGGAGGTAAGATGGCAGAGGCAGCTTCTTCTCCAACCACTCCACTAACTGCTGAAGCTCTCACCATAATTTTGGCAATCGAGCTTGATAAATAT
Organism: Scyliorhinus canicula; assembly: GCF_902713615.1. Taxonomy (NCBI): domain Eukaryota; kingdom Metazoa; phylum Chordata; class Chondrichthyes; order Carcharhiniformes; family Scyliorhinidae; genus Scyliorhinus; species Scyliorhinus canicula. Next base: position 159,052,711 of record NC_052150.1, read on the forward strand.
GAGCAAAGCTCATTGGTGGATCTTAAAAGGTCAATTGAGGGCTCCTTGGCCCCCATTCGTTTAGTTCTTGAAACCACCAGTAAAATCGTCAAAGCTCATAGAGCCACAATTAAGGTCATGGAGATGGCGTTGTAGGATCATAGTAATAAGATCACCTTCCTGGAGTCCAGCCTTGCACCTGTGGTCGAAGTTAACAGAACATTGACAGCTAAATTGAACAACCTGGAGAACAGATCCAGAAGACAGAATGTTTGTATTGTGGGATTTCCAGAGAGGACCGAGGGCCGTGCACCCCTACACAATATATCTTGGACCCGATTCCATAAGATGGGGGGTGAGGGATTACTTCCATCCCATCCCCCAGAATTAGATCGGGCCCATCGCTCGCTTTGACCTAAGCCTCACTCTGGTGATCCTGCTCGTGCTGTGATTGCACAATTGCAAAGAGGAGTTGGTTCTTCAATGGGCAAAGGAATGCTGGGATTTCACATGGAAAAGCCACACTATTAGGCTGTACCAGGACATCAGTGCAGATCTGGCTAAGAAAAGAGCCACTTTTAAGTCCATCCTATACAAGTGTGGAGTCAAATTCGGGATGATTTATCCATCTCGCTTCGAGTAACTTTCCGAGATAAAGACCACTTTTTTGACTCGCCGGGAGATGCTGACTCATTTGTCCAAAAGCACATGTGTTCTGTTTAATCTGCTATATTGCTCTGTGTACGGTTGTATTTTGTTTCTTTTCATGTTCGTTGTGTGGATGTATTCTTCATGCCCTTAATTATATTTGAGAGATTTCGGGTGTTTGTTCTTTACATTAACTTATTTTTCCCTTTCTCTTTTCATTATTGTTGTTTAGCGCATCATTTAGTTGCCAGCATGGCGTTGTAAGTTAAATAAAATTTTAAAAAATCCCAATTATTTTTTCAATTAAGGGGCAATTCAGCATGACCAATCCACCTACCCTACACATCTTTGGGTTGTAGGGGTGAGACCCACGCAGACATAGGGGGGAATGGGCAAACTCCACACACACTGACCCAAGGCTGGGATCGAACCCGGGTCCTCAGTGCTGTGAGGCAGCAGTGTGCCACCGTGCTGCCTTGCATTGTAAATTAAATAATTTTTTACTCTCCAGTTGGTAGTCTCCCTGCTAATAAGGTGTTAGTTAATGGGAGTGGTATTAAGAGGGTTTTCTGCAGCTTATAACAGTAGTTTTTAAAATGAGCTTCGAGTTCGTGTTTAGTGATGGTTTGTTAATTGTAGGCTTTAGGTTAAGTTATTGTTTGCCACTATTCCATTTACTTTTGGGTGTTACTATTACTCAACTATAGCGCTTCTGGAGTGGGGTGGGTTTTAGCTTTAGTTTGCTGTGTCTGCTGGTCTCTCTTTGTCAAATCATTGGACTTGGCACGGTGACCATCTGGGTGGACCTTACTTTGTATTAGCTGTGTCCCTTGTTTAATATCTCTCCTTGGGATTGGCTGTAGTAGGGCATGAGTGCAGATCTGGCTAAGAGAAGAGCTACATTTAAGTCCATCCTGTACAAGTGTGGGGTCAAGTTTGGGATGCTTTATTCATTGTGGGGTGGTGGGAGACCTTCGATCTGACTTATTACCTGGAAGGTTAAGGGTTTGAATGGCCCTGTAAATGGTTCAGAGCATTTGCTCATCTTAAGAACCTAAACTCTGACGTTGTATTTTTGCAGGAACCCATTTACGTATTAATGATCAGGCCAGGCGATACAAAAGTTTTTCATTCTAGTTTCAATAGCAGAACCAGGGGCTTGGTGATTCTAATGAATAAAAGAGTCCATTTCTTCTCTTCTTAGATTGTGATTGACCCCAATGGTCGATATATAATCATTTACGGCTCCCTGCCGAAGACCCCAGTAGTTCTGGTCAGTGTTTATGCCCCCAACTAGATTGATATGAATTTCATTAACTCCCTGTTAGTTTCCCGCCCCAACCTCGGCTCACACCATCTTATTTCAGGAGGCGATCTGAATTCTGTTTTGGATCCTAAATTAGATCTTTGTAAACCCAAATCTTTTTGTCCCATCAGGGATGGCCAAGGCTTTGTCTTTTATGGTACAGATTGGGGTGGGGGTGGGGGGAGGGGGTGGGGGGGGGTGGGGGGTGGGGGGAAGAGAAGGTAGATCCCTGACATTTTTTGCATCCTAATGATGGGGATTTCTCTTTGTATTCTCGCATTACTTTTTTTCATTTTAGATCAGGCTTTCCTCCCTTCAGTGCTGGCGGCTGAGTGCTCGGCAATTGTAATTTCTGACCATGCCCCTCACTTTGTCAATCTGTTGCTGGAGTCCGGCCTCGACCAACGCCCACCCCGGAAACTGGATACTACTTTACTGGCTGATTAAAACATTTTGCAAACGCCTATCCACCTCTGTTGACAACCACATCAAATTAAATAGGTCCGATTAGATTTCCCCTGCCACGATGTGGGAGGCTCTTAAGGGTGTCATTAGGGGGGAAATTATTTCTGAAGTGCACATGTGCTAAAAATAAGAGGTTGGCGCAGCAGAGGCTGGTGTACTCCATTTTAGATTTAGATCACCAGTACTCGTTTGATCCTATTCCAGAGCAATATGCAAGCAGAAAAAAGATTTTAGCCCCAGTTTGATCTACTGGTCACTAATAAGGCTGTGTATCAGATACAGCTCTCCAGGAGTACTTTTTACAAATACGGGGACAAGGCCAGTCTTCAGGCTCACCAATTTAAATGCCAAGCGGCCACCCGTGAGATCCTAGCGATACTTAACTCTGGTGGCAGCTTTGTTTCCTGTTGAATCCTATTACTGTGATCTGTATAAATCTTAGCCTCCTGCTTACAAATAGGGTGGGGGCAAAATGGGAGAGTGAATTGGGCCCTTTACTCACGAGGGAGGCTTAGAGAGAGGCCTTTACATGGTCAACTCCACGTCCTCATGTTCCCGGCTGAGCCTGATTCGTTTAAGGTGCAATGTTGAGGGTTTTTTCAAAATGTTGAGAACAGATGCGATCGCTCTTGGCTTGTCCCAGCTGACCATACGCATGTGTTTTGGTCCTGCTCCAGATTTGCCAGCTTCTGGGCTTCCTTTTTAGCACCATATCAGAGATACTCCGTTTGGAGTTATCCCATGTCCGCTGATAACCATATTTGAACCGGCAGTTCACTCTAGAGTAGAGGTGGATGTTGTCGCTTTTGTCTCACTGATAGCCCGGAGGTGCATATTGCCTGGTTGGAGGTCTCCTGTTCCGCCCAGTGCCTCTGGCTGGTTGGGGGGACTAAATGTCCTTCTCACATTTGGAGAAAATTAAATTCATCATCAGGGGTTCAGTGGAGAGATTCTACCTGAGCTGGCAATTGTTTATTTCATTTTTTCTAAGATCTACACATTGTCAACTGATAGGGGGTTTAGGTATAGTGTTTAAGTTAATTACTTTTTTTTTGTTTGCAATATTTGCATTCTTGTGTTTTGTTGGTTGTTGTTAATATGTAAAACTTTTAATAAACATACTTTAAAAAAAAAAATGTTCTCTGATAACGTTTCTTCTGTGTTTACCCCATGACCTTTCAGTCTGTCTTTTTATCCTCATTGGCAAAGATGGCAGAAAACCAATTGGGTTGCTCAATTTATTTTTAACCTGATTACATCTACCATCTTGATCCAGACGAATATCCAGCTGAATAAACAATATTTGAACATAATAGCCACACAAAAATTACATTAACTTTAGTGGAACAATGCTAAACATACTCAAAACCAGCCATTGCATGTTAGAAATGCTGCCTAAACATTTTTTCCATGCATGCTGACCGTCCATTGTATAACATGATCAGAACCAAATGACAGATTGGTGAACTTGTATGAAACATCATCTTTTTCAAGCTGTGTTAATATACCCTTCGTAGCCTTAGGATCATAACGTTTGTGGCTTACTTTATTTGATCATGTTTCTCAGTTAACTTAGTCTTCAATAATGATAACTGATGTAGTAGAGCAATTTACCTTAGTTCAGCGAATTCAGTTAATTGTGTATTTATTTTGAAAGTCCGTGATGATGGGTGTACCTCCATCAGAAGAATTGAGAGAGATAGCAAACGCTTCGGTTTACTCCCTAGGCATTTCTTGTGTGTGTCGCTTCCCCCATACTCTTTCAGTTTTTCCTTATTAATGGAAATTATTTTACTACTTTCTAATTGGTTGTTGTTTGGTGAATATACAAGTTTTTTTAAATTTAGTGTACCCAATCATTTTTCCAATTAAGGGGCAATTTAGAGTGGCCAATCCACCTAGCTTGCACATCTTTGGGTTGCGGGGGCGAAACCCACGCAAACACTGGGAGAATGCAAACTCCACACGGACAGTGACCCAGAGCCGGGATCGAACCTGGGACCTCAGTGCCGTGAGGCCGCAGTGCTAAACCACTGCGCCACCGTGCTGCTCTACACAAGTATTTCTCTCCAATTCCTTTTCATACATTCTGTCTTATACCCAATTCCCATAATATTTCTATTGACTTTAGCACTGCTGTCTCACGGTGCCAAGGTCCCAAGTTTGATCCTGGCTCTGGGTTACTGCCCATGTGGAGTTTGCACATTCTCCCCGTGTTTGCGTGGGCTTTGCCCCCATAACCCAAAGATATGCAGGGTAGGTGGATTGGTCACGCTAAATTGCCCCTTAATTGGAAAAGAAAAATAATTGGGTACTCTAAATTTATTAAAAAATATATATATTTCTATTGACTTAAAACTGTTTTCCATTTACTGGATACCATTTTTAGAGGATGCACTAGATTGTACAATTGGATCAGAGTTTGAAAATCAGCCCTGATGGAATATGAGTTCCCTCTAAAATCCTTTTTTGAAATGTTGGGCAGTGTCCATTCAGTTTTAGTGTGCACACCACCAAATACCCTCTAATTCAGAATATACAATTAAATTGGCAATCTCACTGAGGGTAGCAAAAGGTTCATGTGGGAAATGAGGGGTGCGCTGGGGCTAGATTACCATTATGTTGCAGTACAGATGATTCAGGGTTGAGGCACATTGTTGGACTTTACCCACCTGCTGGTGGCCAGTATTGTTTCAAAAATTGGAAATGTTTCAACTTAGGAGCAAAAAAAAATGTTCCCCATGGTAATTTAAGAAGAAACGGTCCCATTTTCTTTTCATTTCATTTCATTCATTTCAAATGGTAGAAAATAACTTTAGAGCATCAACTTGTTCCCATAAATGCAAATTGTGTTGATGGATCTTCATTATTTAACACACTGTTGCTTCCTCATCCTACAAGATATTTCTGGAACAAAAGAAGATGCTGAAAACTGGTCTCAACATTGCTCAATTTAAACAGCACATCTCTCTGATCGAAGAGGAAACACACGAGTATTTTAAACGCTGGGGTGACGGTGGAGTTAAAAGTAAGTATTCAAATGTTTCATCACAATTGTGCACAAGGCTCCGAATGAACAATTTTGACTGATAACGATGTTTCATAAGATAAAAACTAATTACTGCAATTACAATCGCAGACCAGACCCCAACAGTGGCTGGGGTACTGGACCGAAACCCAAATATTTTGTTTAAATTTTGTAAGATTACAAGGAAAGGATACTTCGCCCCAGAAGTAATTGCACAAAGAAATAGGGGTATGATATATTAAAACAAACTTTATTACTATCATAGTATTAAAATCTTTAGCATCACATCTGAAAATAACTTACAATTACCCTTAAACAATACTGTGAATAAAATACCCTCAATTGCTATCTTTATTCCCACTTAAACAACAGGAAAATAAACTATCTCCGCTTTTAACCCACCTGAAATACCAATGGCACAGAGGAATACTTGCTCTGCAGTGTTATTATTTGAGAAAGAGATCTCTCGACCCTGCTTTACAGAAAATATTTATCTCCTGCCATAAATTGTGGTTGTATGTCTTTAAAAGCTATTGTAACTGGCTTGTTTCAGACCCCCCCTGTCCTCAGACAAGTCTACACTGCTTTAAAGACTTTGTCTCTTTTTAACTAAACTTCATGGAGCAAAACTTGACTTGTGGTCCCAGCTTCATCCAAAACAGAACTGAACTAAAAGTGTTTTCCCAAAAGGCCTGACGTCTTTGCTACACCCAGCAATGACATCATCTCACAAAGCTAAAAACCAATTAACTCCTCAGGAAATCCCCTTAATCAAAACAAAATTGCCTTAGCCTGAGCTTTTTACAATGGTTAATTGCACCTTGGCTCCCAAAAGCATTGTTGGCTTTCAACCTAAGAATCTTTTAAAGCATGTTTTCAGCAGTCAAACACGTGCTTACCCAGGCTTTTAACCCTTATTTCACCTAATACTTTTAATCCAATAATCCAAGCTGAAATTCCTGCATTCGTCACACTGCGAATGCTGAAATATGAAGCAAAAACAGAAAATGCTGGACAATCCCAGCAGGCCTGGTTGCATGTGTGGCGAGATAACAGCTAACGTTTCGAGTCTGGATTGTCAAAGATGTTACGGAACTTTGATTAAAATTTGAAGTCCATTGTTTATGGTGTAAAACAAATGCAATCATTGGTTTATAATTTGTCAAGGACTGAAAGGAACCAAGGCATAACCCACATACAGCTCAGTGGGTTAATGCAGCAGCAACACATGGCAGACAGCTTCACTTTTGTTTCCCGGTCTGTAAATTTCATGAATGGATTTTTATCTGGAAATTTATATTTCTGGTACTGTGCAATTTCCTGATATGTGATTCTGGCAATGCACGCGGAGTACAGAAATATTAATGAACTTTCTGACTTGTTATAATCTTCACTAAATATGAAGTTCCATAAACATGTATTTCTTCAAATCTTCAAAAGTTCATATATTACACAATTTACAAGTTTTATGTAAAGAAAACTCCCTAAACTTCAAAATGGTTGAGACTTTTTAAACTCAGTTTTCAACAATAATAAAACAGTGAATGACGAGAACAGAAATCTATTTCCAATCAACAAACTTTGCTTTCATTTCTAATCATTAACTAAGAATCCACAATCATGGTGCAGCTGATTGCACATCTTATCTGGCATTGTTAATAAATTGGGCACAAGTGAGAATAATTGCCTGAAATTAAAAAGATACATAAATTACATCAATTGCCTGTAATAAAGTGTTGAGAATTCAGTTAGTGTTGTGCTTGAAGTCGCAGTGGAAAAAGTAGTGAAAATCTGCAATCTTCCCAGCATGCAAACTTTGCATGTTCAGAACGCATTACTGGGCTTGAAGTGCTAACCAGCTGTTTAGAGGCAAAAATGTTCAGTTCAAGCTTCAACTTTTGAAACTATATGGCACCCTAAGGCCTTAAAAATCACAATCGACAATCCAATGGGCAAATATAATCAATTGTGTAAATATGTAATTTTTGAATTTTTATATTTTATTTTGGTAACTCAAATTTCACTTGCTAGAACAATGGTGCACAGAAAGCATTTTTACAAAAAGCCTTTTGCGTAACTCTGTTGGTTCATCAGTAAACAATGACAGCAAAATGATTACATACAGTAATCATTTACATACAGTGCTCTCATGTAAAATGTTGATTTATGAGATTTCATATTAGAAATGTTTGCATAGGCAATTGATAATGATTGATATAGATCTTCCAGGAAGTGAGATTTGTGGACATCTGATGTGTGCCCTATGCAAGATCTTTACTGCATATATAAATATGCACAACCAACACATTTGCCTGCCTATTTAGTGTCACACCAGAAAAAACAAAGAAAACGGGGCACGATTTAATGGAAATGAAACAGTCCCACGTCGAGCCAGGTGTTTCCTAGTGCTTGCAGCGCTGAGAAAAATCCTGCTTTAAATGGAACTCTGCATCGTTCTGGGGCCTTGACGAGGAACGCTCCATCGAGGCCGCACTCAGTCCCATTTCCTTGGATTTTCACCAACGTGACCCCCGGACCCCACTCAACACCCCAACTTACCTTTTGGGGGGGGGGGGTCCTTGAGCACCCTCCCCCGCCCAATCCCTGGCAGGGGCAAAATGCCATCATGGCAGTGCCCCAGCCATCCTGACAGTGGGTGGTACCCTGATGGCACTCGGGTGCCAGCTGGCATGACCAGTGCTAGGTTGCCACACTGCCCCAGAGGCTGACCACCCAGGAGCCTCCGATCGCCTGGGAAACCCAAGTGCTGTTCCTTCTGGCTGGGGTCTCCTCGGCAAGGGGATTCAATCCCGGGCACTGGTTAGATGCAGCGAGTGCATATTGAAGTGTGCCTAACTGCACGTTTTAATATGCGCACGCTTTAATATGCAAATTTAGCCCCCTCCCATTGTAGGCAGGGTCCAGATTGTGATGTTTCGTGAGATCCTGTTAGATCTCGTGAGGCGTGGCGAGCCGGGTATACCTCACGAGAGGCCACTGACGACATTTACTGGCTGTGCCACATCCCGAGTCAGGCACAACCCGGCTGTTAGATTTCACCCCAAGGCTTTCATTTGACATTTGAACCTAAACGTTGCTAACCCCTGAGTGAATTTAGTAAATTCAAGAGCAGTTAAATTCTGACTTCGCCCAGTGATGTGGTTGATTCTTAACTACTCTCTGCAAAAGTGAAGCAAGCAATTCAGTACAAGGGTAATTAAAAATGGACAACAGACTTGCTAGCAACATACACATCCCTTGAAGAATAAAGGAAAAAAACATTCTGACCTTTAAGGGACAAGGTTTCACTTTAGCAGTAGAATAAAGAATGTTGTATGAATTATGTAGCCTAACATGATCCTTATATTGCTCAACAAGCAACTTTGCATATGTAATATCACAAAATATCTGTCCATAATCAGTCCCTGTTGCTTTGAGGACAATTTAGTGCTGTGGAGATTTCCCTTGTATGTATTGGATATTTTACTTCATCATAAAGCACTAAAATTTAATTAAACAATGACATTTAAAAAAAAAAAAAAATCCAGCTAGAATATCTGTAGGGTTTTTGGTGCTTTACGTGGAAGAAGGCGTCCTCTGATTTAATTTGTATTGCTTCTTTGCCATAACTCATCTTTCACAGTGATTTCCTGCCAGCCTAGCAACTTGAACCCCACTGAAGAGCAGGAGAGTAATGACAAATATCAAAGTTTAAATATTATCTTGCGAAGAGCAGGTTGAATTAGATGCAAATAGTTTTAGGAATTCACCTTAACAAAATTAATGAATACCTACCTGCTCCTGCATCTAAGTATTAAGATATTCTTTTTTTTTTAAAATAATTTTTATTGGAATTTTTTACAGAAAATATAACAACAATGAAAAGCAACAATAAAACACCATAATAACTAACACCCCCAAGACCGTATAAACGCATGTATCACACCACCCCCCCCCAAACCCAGTAAACAACAAGAGAACGTAAAAATAAATTAAAATTAAATAAGCAAACATAGTCAACGTTCCCCCCCCCCCCCCCCCCCCCCGGGTTGCTGCTGCTGCTGAACCAGTACCCTATCGTTGAGTCAGAAAGTCGAGGAAAGGTTGCCACCGCCTAAAGAACCCTTGTACTGATCCTCTCGGGGCGAATTTGACCTTCTCTAGCTTAATAAACCCGCCATATCATTGATCCAGGTCTCCACGCTTTGGGGCCTCGCATCCTTCCACTGTAGCAAAATCCTCCGCGGGGTTACTAGGGACGCAAAGGCCAGCACACCGGCCTCTTTCGCCTCCTGCACTCCCGGCTCCACCCCAACCCCAAAAATCGCGAGTCCCCAGCCTGGCTTGACCCTGGATCCTACCACCCTCGACACCGTCCTCGCCACCCCCTTCCAGAACTCCTCCAGTGCTGGGCATGCCCAGAACATATGGGCATGGTTCGCTGGACTCCCCGAACACCTGACACACCTGTCTTCGCCCCCAAAGAACTTACTCATCCTAGACCCGGACATGTGGGCCCGGTGCAGCACCTTGAATTGGATGAGGCTAAGCCGCGCACATGAGGAGGAAGAGTTAACCCTCTCCAGGGCATCAGCCCATGTCCCATCTTCGATCTGTTCCCCCAGTTCCCCCTCCCACTTAGCTTTCAGCTCCTCTACTGACGCCTCCTCCACCTCCTGCATTACCTAGGAGATATCAGATATCTTCCCCATCCCGACCCAGGCCCCCGAAAGCACCCTGTCACTCACCCCCCTCGCGGGAAGCGAAGGGAATCGCTCCACCTGCCGCCTAGCAAACGCCTTTACCTGAACATGTTCCCCGGGGGGAGCCCAAATTTCTCCTCCAACTCCCCCAGGCTCGCAAACCTCCCATCAATGAACAGGTCCCTCAGCTGTCTGATGCCCGCTCTGTGCCAACCCTGGAACCCCCCATCAATGTTCCCCGGGAAGAACCGATGGTTCCCCCCTATGTCACCTCCACTGCCCCCAAATCTTGAGGGTAGCCGCCACCACCGGACTCGTGGTATACCTTGTAGGAGGGAGCGGCCATGGCGCTGTTACCAGGGTCCCCAGGCTTGTATCTCCACAGGACGCCCTCTCCATCCGTTTCCATGCTGCCCCCTCCATCACCCACTTGCGCACCATCGACACATTGGCCGCCCAATAATACCCCGAGAGATTGGGTAACGCCAACCCCCCACCATCTCTACCCCGCTCCAAGAAGATCCTCTTCACCCTCGGGGTCCCATCCGCCCAAACAAAGCTCATGATGCTGCTAGTCACCCTCCTAAAAAAGGCCCTAGGGATAAAGATGGGCAAACACTGAAAGAGGAACAAGAACCTCGGGAGAACAGTCATTTTGACGGACTGCACTCTACCCGCCAGCGATAGCAGCACCATGTCCCACCTTTTGAATTCCTCCTCCATCTGCTCCACAAGCCTGGTAAAATTAATCTTATGGAGAGTCCCCCAACTCCTGGCCACCTGCACCCCCAGGTATCTGAAACTCTTCACTGCCCTCTTAAACGGGAGCCTCCCAATTCCCCCCTCCTAATCACCCGGTTGTACTACAAATACCTCACTCTTGCTTAGATTTAACTTATAGCCCGAGAAGCTCCCAAACTCAGCCAACAGCTCCATCACCCCCGGCATTCCCCCCTCTGAGTCCGCCACATGCAACAGCAGGTCGTCCGCATACAGCAATACCCTATGTTGTATTAAGATATTCTAAGCAACAACTTTTTAATTGACAATAACGGAAATCTGTTATGCATTTGTGACTGATTTTACTACGGATGATATAAATTGTAGGGTCCCTGCATGTCTCAATGCAGCTGATAGTTAATTGTATTTAATTTAAATGCTAGGATTCAATGGGATGCTATTTAAAGTGTTAACTATAATGCTTTTGATATTTTCTTGTGGTTGGTACACTGCTGATCCTGTTAGATGAAGGTAGTAGTTAAAATTGCCGGCATTTAGGTAAAGATTTCAACTGCCTTTCACCATGGGAAGTATTAATTCCAGAAAAACTGAATGTGTTTTCACTTAATACTGGATATGTAATATCCTTGCATAAAAGTTCAAAATACATTTCATTATTTAATGTCCCTTTAATTTAACTGCTTTCCAATTTGTTCATTTTTAGATTTGTTTGAGGCATTATCTGAACTGATAATTTTAACAGCCAGCCATTGCTTACATGGTAAAGAGATCAGGAACCTGCTCAACGAGAAGGTTGCACAGCTCTATGCTGACCTTGATGGTGGATTTACACATGCTGCCTGGCTTCTTCCTGGCTGGTTACCGCTACCTAGTTTTAGGTAATGAATAATGGGCAAAGTGGCAAATCATGTGACTCGGTCAACACCTGGATCAAGTAGAATAATTCTTTGGATGGGAACTGTTGAGAAAAATCATTTTGAATTTCCATGTTTTTGATATTAATGTTCCTTGTGCATATTATGTGTGTTTGGAATCTACTACTCCTGTTTTAAAATTATTTATACTAATGAATCTCGTGTAGCTGGTTTAGCTCACCAAGCTAAATCGCTGGCTTTTCAAGCAGACCAAGCAGGCCAGCAGCACGGTTCGATTCCCATACCAGCCTCCCCGGACAGGCGCTGGAATGTGGCGACTAGGGGCTTTTCACAGTAACTTCATTGAAGCCTACTCGTGACAATAAGCGATTTTCATTTCGTATTCTTTATGACGAATCAAAGAAATATGCTGTTTTATAAGAACAAAAGATTACACACTGCAGAGTATAATCAGTGATAGTGAAGGAATGGTGATATATTTCCAAGTCAGGATGGTGAGTGACTTGGAGGGGAACTTGCAGGTACTGGTGTTCCCAGGTATTTTCCACACTAGTCATTCTAGGTGATAGAGGTTGCTGATTTGGAAGATCCTGTTGAAGGAGGCTTGGCGAGTTGCTTTTGTGCTTGTGTCTTGTAGATGGTACATACTGCTGCTACTGTGTGTTGGTGCTGTAGGGAGTGGATGTTAAAGATTGGGGAGGGGGGGGGGGGGGAGGGTGTTAATCACGAATGCTGCTTGTCCTGGATGGTCTTGAGCATGTCTGTGTGGAGTTTGCACTTTCTCCCCGTGTTTGCATGGGTTTCCTCCGGGTGCTCCGGTTTCCTCCCACAGTCCAAAGATGTGCAGGTTAGATGGATTGCCCATGCAAAAATTGCCCCTTGATGTTGCACATTGGTGTATGACTTCCCATGATGTTCTCTGTCAATGTCCTCCTAATTTGTGTGCTCTTGTCAAATAATTTAAAGCTGTCTTTGTAAATATATTTTGTCTACATCTTTACATTCTCTTCAGTTATTAAAACTTCTCTCTTTACTCGTGGATAGGCGGAGGGATAAAGCACACCGAGAAATCAAGAATATCTTCTATAAGGTGATCCAGAAACGGAGGGAGTCAGTTGAGAAGGAGAATGACATATTGCAGACCTTATTGGATGCAACTTACAAGTAAGAGCTTTGAATACCTATGCTTTCAAAATTTCACCGTATATATAAGTGATCAAGGAGATAATGTATACTTTCATGGGAAATGGGTGTCACTGGCTAGGTCAGCGTTTATTGTCCTGAAGGTGATGGCGAGCCGTCACCTTAAACCCCTGCAGTCCATATGGTGTAGGTACACCCACTATGCTGCTAGGGAGGGAATCCAGAATTTTAACCCAGTAACGGAGAAGAATCGGCGATCTATTTACAAGTCAGGATGGTGAGTGGTCTGGCTTGGAGGGGAACTTGCAGGTGGTGGCGTTCCCAGGGTACCTGCTGCTCTTATCCTTCTTGGTGGAGAATTCTTGTACATTTCCAATAAGTTGCATTAAACGAAACAAATTTTGCACCTAATCTTTTATTATTGAGACGGGAAGCTGAAAATATTGAAACTCTAATTTAAATCCGAAATGCTATTCTCGTCCTGAATTAAGGAAATTTTGTTTCTGTTTGATGTACACTTACCCCAATATCTCGGCTGGGATCAAGACAAAGGTGCATATAAATTTTTTAAAGGCTAGACTTATTTCTAAAGAGATGAAAATAATAGGTCCTGACAAATAAACACATTCTCAAATTAGTTGCAAAGAACAGTGCTGTTTGTGTTGGAAAATAAGAGCAGGATATGTAAACGCAATGCTACATTTCTTAACCACTGTATTGGTGCAGTCTAGATTTTTGTTGCTTTCCTCCCATGTTAAAACCAGTGAATGTGTTTTTGTACTGTTTGTAGCCTTTAAGGATAATCTTTCAGAAGAGAATTAGATAGATACTTTGAAAATAATTTGGAGAGCTATAGAGTAGAAGTTGGGACTTGGGATTGATTACCCCACTCTTCAGGCACAATGAGCTGAAATGCCTCTTTCTGCTCTTCTATTATCTGGAAAGCAGCAGCTTTGCAGTTTTTCTTTTCTTGATGACAAACATGCTTTATATTTGTCATTTCATGCTGTAGTACTTCAGTTCACTTTGCTGTATTTTTTCCAGGGACGGTATCCCTCTGACTGACGATGAAATTGCAGGTTTGCTTATCGGTCTGCTGTTGGCAGGGCAACATACCTCCTCCACCACCAGTGCTTGGATGGGATTTTTTCTGTCCAAAGACAAAGAACTGCAGGAACGTTGCTATGCAGAACAGAAAGCTGTGTGTGGGGAGGATCTGCCACCTCTGCACTATGATCAGGTACATGCCTAACCTAAACTGCAGAAAGTAGAAAAGTTTGTAAAGCTTTGATTGTTGAGCAGTTAAACCGAGTTATTGGGCACTTTCTCATTCATGTTACAATGTGAGAAATTCCGTGGATTGAATAGAATTTGTGCTGGAGCTGAGGGAAAAGCCCATCACACCAGAGTGGATCCACAGCTTCTGACGTTCATCCATTTTTAAGTAACATGAACATTGGCATATCTTAAGGATCCCTGATCAAGCTTGGCTGGTTGCTCCTTTCATGGGATGGTTTCACATATTTTATTCATCCGTTTTCCCATTTAAAATAGTTTCTGTGCCCCTGAAAGTGAAGGATGGAACAAATGTAGCTTTTTTTAGTAGTCAGTGTCTTTGAGATTTGCATTGTGCCCAACGCACAGATATTTTCAGAGTAATGGCTGCCTAATCTTTATAGCAAATTTCCTTAAGCTTGGAGCACTGCTGTCTTTTGATTTCTACCTTAGTGCCAATATGACTGGTGAATTCTGAAACTTTTTTACGCTTATGAACTTGGTGAGAGAAATTCATGACCCATAACAGTACGTTATCTTTTGTTTAATCGTCCTTTGAATAAGTTTTTAAAAAAATCATTCATGGGGTGTGGGCATTGCTGGCTAGGCCAGTATTTGTTGCCCATACCTAATTTTCCTGAAGAAGATAGTGGTGAGCTGCCTTCTTGAACCGCTGCAGTCCATGTAGTGTAGGTATTCCCACAGTGTTGTTAGGGAGGGAGTTCCAGGATTTTGACCCAGCAGCAATGAAGGAACACAGACATATTTCCAAATCAGGATGGTGTGTGGCTTGGAGAGGACCAGATGGTGGTGTTCCCATTCTTGAGTGATTATTTTGAATAGGTGTTAATTCTAGTAGCTGCAGTATATAGGAGCTGGTAGACCTAGTGTGATCCAAGGCAACCACAGTTTCAGTAAGTTTTTGCAGTTTAAGGAACTTTGACTCTAAGCTAGAGGCTGAGCTTCTGACACTGCATTGCATCAGGACAGGGGGAACCACCTGAACACTTTGTTCCTGAAGGCAATCGCACCTTTTGGACTCGGGTCCTCTGATTTGGCCGTAGTCAGGGACAGGATGTTATGATTGCCAGTGAGGCAAGTATGGGGATAGAGAAGGTTGAAATGGAGGTGCCCTAGCCCTTACTATTGTCCAACAGGTTTGAGGTTTTTGCAGCTTGTGTGGAAAAGTACAGGAGCTGTAGGGTGGATGAGTGAACTCACTGCGGCATCATGGTAAAGAGAGCCATTCAAGTTGGTCAGCAAATAGAAATGTAGTGATAGTAGTGGACATTATAATCAGGGAAATATACGCAGATCACTGCAGCCAAGAGTGAGAGTCTAGAAGCTGTGTTGTCTGCCCGGTGTCATCTACCTGGGGCTGGAGAAGAACTTGTACTGGGAGTGGGATGATCTAGTTGTTGTGGCCATAGGGATACCAATGACATAGATAGGACTAAGAAAGAGGTTAATCTTGGGGATTCTGAGCATCCAGGGGCTAAATTAAAAAAGCAGAGATACAAAGGTAATAATCACTAGAATACTTTCTGAACCACCAACTAATTGGCATAAGGTAGATAAGATGATAATTGAATGGGTGGCTCAAAGATTGGTTTTAGGTGATATTGGCTTTGACTCTTGGGGCACTTGCTGCAGTATTGGCAAGGTCAGAGCTGTACCATTGGGACAGTCTTCAGCTGAATTGTTCTAGGACCAGTATTCTGGCGAGTCAAATAGGTAGAGCAGTAGAGAGGGATTTAGTCTGTGTCGAGAGAGAAAAGGTTCACGTGAAGTGACATGGTAAATTAACAAGAAATGATAAGGCAATAGAGTATGGTAGCAACACAGGTCATGATAACTAGCATGTGATAGGAAGGGCAGAGTGTATAAACTTAAGAATGCACCTTCAGGACAGAGATGGGAAGAATGGTAAAAAGACAGAATTAAATGTTCATACAAAAACATATGCATTGATAGGTCATACATATTTATTTCTATTCGTGCTGATAGCTATTTCAGAGATATGGTTGCAAGGTGACCAAAGCAAATACAAGGAAATTTGACATTTTGGGAAGGATGGAAATTAGGAAATGGTGGTGGTGCAAGTTCTGTTAATTAAGGGTGGCGTTTGTACAATAGTGAGAGATGACCTTCGTTCAGAAGATCATGATGAGGCTAGCATAAGTACAATAGTGAGCGATGATATCAGTTCAGAAGATCAAGCACAGGGGCTGGTTTAGCACAGTGGGCTAAACTGCTGACTTGTAATGGAGAACAATGTCAGCAGCATGGGTTCATTTCCCGTACCGGCCTCCCCAAACAGGCGCCGGAATGTGGCGACTAGGGGCTTTTCACAGTAACTTCATTGAAACCTACTTGTGACAATAAGCGATTATTATTACGTATAATCAATTTGGGAAGAGATGAGACCTAGTAAAATGTACCAAGTCACTTGTGGGAGTAGTTCACAGCCCCCCCCCCCCCCCACCAGCAGTGGCTACACTGTAGGCAGAGCACATAGCATGAACTAATGGGGACGTGTAAGAAAGGTACTGCAATAATCATTGGTACTTTTAATCTTCATGTAGATTGGAAGAATCAGATTGGCTAAGGTAGCCTGGAAGATGAGTTCATACACTGTAATGACACCTGGGGCTAGTGCGTGGTCGATTCCAGGCTCACAGGCCCTGGAGTCCCAACACAAGTGAACTAACCATAATTCATATAAAATTCCTGAAATCCTTGACCTTTTGCTGCTCTATGATTTACAGTCACCAGGTTTGTAAGTTGAAACACAATTGCTGTTTATATACAACAAACCAAGGTGACATATGCAGTAATTACTAAAATAACTGTAAGCTAACCTACTAGCCCCCCCCCCCCCCCCCCCCCCCCCCTCCGAACCATCTCACCCACTACCCATGCATACACAAGGCAAACAAACAGAGGGGTGGAAAGGGGTGAAAATAATGAGAAATAAAAAGAAAGATGAGTCGCTGCCTTCAATGTTGGATTCTTTGTAGCAGGCTGTCCCCCCAGTACGCTGACTATCAAAGCCACCGGCGTACTGTTGGTGATGAACTTCCAGCAGAAACATATATTCGGTACTCACAGCATTAGGATTTCTTCTGGAGAGTCACTTTAGTTTTTTTAATTAAACTGGGCTTTCAGCTCCAGGTTTACATCTCTTCCTGTACATAAAACATATAGTGCAGAAGGAGGCTATTTGGCCCATCGAGTCTGCACCGACCCACTTAAGCCCTCACTTCCACCCTATCCCCATAACCCTTTTTGGTCACTAAGGGCAATTTATCATGGCCAATCCACCTAACCTGCATGTCTTTGGACTGTGGGATGAGATCGGAGCACCCGGAGGAAACCCACGCAGACACAGGGAGAACGTGCAGAGTCCGCACAGACAGTGACCCAGTGGGGAATCAAACCTGGAACACTGGATCTATGAAGCCATAGAGCTAGCCATTTGTGCTACCGTGCTGGCAGAGACATTTTGATTTTGCATCAGCCCTTTTTTTCCAGCTGGTGGACTAATTACTTTTCTGCAGTCTGAGGAAAACCATGCCCAGAATTGTTAGAGCAGGAGAAGAGCCCTGAAACTGAAGTTTTAGAGATAATTTATCGTATTAGAGAGGCCCCTTCCATCCACTGAACTCAAAACAAAACTGAAACAATCCAATCTTACCCTGGGGGTGAGAGAATCATTTCAGAGAAGTGAACCAATCACCACCGGGTAGCAGCAAAACCCAGCATTTTGAGCCAGCTCATTGGCCGCCATGCCAAGTCCACCAATCTGAGTCATCACCGATATCAGTCAAGTCGTTCTGGAATCTGCTTGTTTGAATTAAAAGTAGCACAGCCCTCTGGAATCAGCTGGTTCGAATTATCGGCAGCTTTGGCTTAGAGTCACAGGTCAATCCTCAGTTTAAACCAGCCCAGGCTTCTGCTCGAATTAAAGGCAAAGTCTGCATTAAAGGCACAGGCCCATTAAAATGTCTAGGGATAAAAATTGTAATATGAAATGAAAATTGCTTATTGTCACAAGTAGCTTCAAATGAAGTTACTGTGAAAAGCCCCTAGTCGCCACATTCCGGCACCTGTTCGTGGAGGCTGATACGGGAATTGAACCGTGCTGCGGGCCTGCCTTGAAAGCCAGCGATTTAGCCCTGTGCTAAACAGCCCCAATAGCAAAAATAAATTAAATAAAGACAGGAGAAAACAGGGAACAAAGAGTTTAAACAGGAGGATCCTTACAAGACTATTTGGGATAATTGTTTAGAGCTGTAATCTATAATACCAACCACAGACTATTCAGATCTGGTAATGTGCAGTGAGACAAGGTTCATCAATGATCCCTCATTGTAGAAGAGCCTGTAGGCAACAGTGTTCATAACATGATCGAATTTCACATTCAGTTTGAGGGTGAGAAATGTGGATCTAAGATTTGTGGCTTAATAAAGGCAATTACAAGTGTATGAGGACAGAGCCGCTTAAAGTGAACAGGGAAAATAGGTGAAAAGATAGGAGAGTAGAGAATCAGTGGCAGACATTTGAGGAAGTATTTCATAATTCTGTAGTGCTGCCACATCCAGTCATAAATGGTGGTGGACAATGAAACCACTAACTGGCAGAGGAGGTTCCACAAATATTTGCACCCTCAATGATGGAGGAGCCCAGCACATCAGTGTAAAAGACCAGGTTGAAGCATTTGCAAAAATCTTCAGCCAGAAGTGCCAAGTGGATGATATATCTCTGCCCTCTACTGCGGTTGCAGCATCCACAGATGCCAGTCTTCAACCAATTTGAAATGGCTAAAGGCACAGGCTACTGGAAAGGCTATTAACCCTGACAACATTTCAGCAATAGTACTGAGGCTTTGCGCTCCAAAGCTTGCTGCGCTGTTAACCAAGCTGTTCCAGTACAGCTACAACGCAGGCATCTGCCCCGGTTGCTGCTGTCCACAAAAAGGACAAATCCAACTCTGCCATTTACTGCCCCATCAGTCTACTCTCAATCATCAGTTAAATGATGTAAGGGGTCATCGGCAATGCTATCAAATAGCACTTGCTCAGAAACAACCTGCTCACTGACTCTCAGTTTGGTTCTGTCTCTCAGTTTGGTTCTGTCAGGGCCACTCGGCTCTTGATCCCATCACAACTTTAGTCCAAACATGGACAAAAAGCTGAACCCGAGGTGAATCAGCTCTCAAGGAGTCCGAGCTCGATGAGAATCGGGGAAACTCTCCACTGGTTGGAGTCATACCGAGCACAAAGGAAGATGGATGTGATTGTTGGAGGTCAACAATCTCACTCCCAGGACATCACTGCAGATGTCCCTCGGTATGTCTGAGACCCAATCATCATCAACTGCTTTATCACTGACCTTCCCTCCTTCATAAGATCCAAAGTGGGGATGTTCACTGATGATAATGTTCAACCCCATTCATGTCTCCTCGGATACGGAAGCAGTCCGTGTCCATATTCGGCAAAACCTGATCAGTATTCGGGTTTGGGCTACTTCGATTTGTGCCAGGCACTGACCATCGCCAACAAAGAATCTAACCATCTCCTTTTGATTTTCAATGGTATTACCATTGCTGAATCCCCCACTATCAACATCTTGGGGGTTATCATTGACTAGAATCTGAACTGGATTACCATGTAAATCCTGTGGCTAAAGAGGTGAGAGGCTGGGAATTCTGCAGAGAGTAACTCCGTACCTGACTCCCCAAAGCCTGTCGACCATCTACAAGGCACAAGTCAGGAGTGTGATGGAATACTCCCCACATTGCCTGGATGAATGCAGCTCTAACAACATTCAAGAAGCTTGACACCATCCAGGACAAAGCAGCACCCCATCCACCACATCCAACGTTCACTTCCTACACAACCAAGGCATAGTGGCCATAGTGTGTACTATCTACAAAATACACAGTAAGAAGTCTTGCAACACCACAAGTCTTCCCACTTTGGGAGATATTTAAAAAAAAAAAAACAAGAATACTTGAAAATCAAGAGGTAAAAAGGGTGGGAAGAACCTTTTAAAAATAAATAAATAAATTAATAATAATAAATAAATTTAGAGTACCCAATTTTTTTTTTCCAATTGAGGAGTAATTTAGCATGGCCAATCCACCTACCCTGCACATCTTTGGGTTGTGGGGAGTGAGACCGACGCAGACAATGGGAGAATGTACAAACTCCACCCAGACGGTGACCCGGGGTTGGGATCGAATCCGGGTCCTCGGTGCCATGGGGCAGCAGTGCTAACCATTGCCTCACCATGCCAACCTCGGGTGGGAAGAACTTAAAGGAAGCAGTAGGGAAAAGTAAATGGTAGAACTCTTGCAATGACTTGCTGTCAAATCCCCTTGGCTTTATTCCTTGCATGCTGACCTAGGATCTTAAAATAATTGGTTACAGAGATAGTAGATTATGAGATCTTCTACATTCATTGTATTCTGCAAAGGTCCCAGCAGGTTGGAGATTTGCTGACATAAAATTCTAACAGGGCTGGACAAACTAGATGCTGGAAGGATGTTTCCCTAGTTGCGGAATCTAGAAGAAGCAACATGGATAAAGGGGAACCTTTGGACATTGTGTTCATATTTCAAAAGGCATTCGATAAGGTGCCACATCACAGGTTACTATGCAAAATAAGAACTCCTGGTTAAGGAATAACATTTTAGCTTGAATAGAAGATTGGTTAGCTAATAGGAAGCAGAGAGTAGGGATAAACCAGTCATTTTAGGGTTGGCAAGTTGTAACTAGAAGCCTCAACTATTTACAGTCTATAGCAATGAAAGGCTAAAATATATGTTAGCCTAATTTATGCATGACACAAAGGTAGGGAAATACATTTTCCGGAGGACTTAATGAAAGTACAAAGTGTTTGAAATAAGTTAAGCGAGTCAGCAAAGGTTAGGCAGATAGAGTATAATGTGAGAAAATGTAAACCTGTCCACTTTGGCAGGAAGAAAAGCAGAACATTATTTTAATGAAAAGAGATTGCAGAACTTTCTGGTACACTGGGATCTGGGTGTCCTGGTACACGAATCACAAAATGCTAGTATGGAGGGGCAGCAAGTGATTTCGAAGGACAATTGAATGTTAGTGTTTATTGTAAGGGGAATTGAGATTAAGTGTTGCTTCAGCTGTACAAAGTCTTAGTTGGATGGTAGCACAGTGTTTGATCTCCTTATTAGAAAATGATATATATAGTTGCATTATATCGAGTGCAGGGGAGGTTCACTTGATTGATTCCTGGATGAAGGTTCATTGAGGAAAGATAAGGAGGTTGAGCCTATATTATTGGAGTTTAGAATAATAAGAAGTAATCTTATTTTAACATAGAAGATCTGAAGGGACATATTTCCCCTTGTTGGGAATGTCTAGAATGAAGGGACACCGTTTAAAAATGAGGGCTTTCCCATTTGGATTGGATTTGGATTAGATTTTGTTATTGTCACGTGTACTGAGCTACAGCAAAAAGTATTTTTCTGTGAGCAGCTCAACAGATCGTTAAGTACACAAAAAGAAAAGGAAATAAAAGAAAATACTTAATAGGGCAACAAAAGGTACACAATGTAATTAGATAAACACCGGCATCGGGTGAAGCATACAGGGGTGTAATGTTAATGAGGTCAGTCCATAAGAGGGTCATTTAGGAGTCTGGTGACAGTGAGGAAGAAGCTGTTTTTGAGTCTGTTTGTGCGTGTTCTCAGACTTCTGAATCTTCTGCCCGATGGAAGAAGTTGGAAAAGTGAGTAAGCCGGGTGGGAGGGATCTTTGATTATGCTGCCCGCTTTCCCCAGGCAGCGGACGGAAGACTGAGATGGGATTATTTTCTGAAAGATTGTTAGTAAGGCTGAGTTAGACAGCTTTTTGATCTATAAGGGAGACCAGGGCTATGGGGGGGGGGGGGGAGGGAGGAAAGGGGGGAGATGGCAAAGCAGTGTGTCCGCACTCAAATCAGCCACAATCTGATTGGATGGTGGCAAAGGCTCAAGAGGCCGAATGGTCCACTCCTAATTCTTGTGCTCATGTATCTGCAAGAGGAAAGGGACAAAATAGTCCCTTGGGATAGCTGCATAAGCTTACTGCACAGCCTACATCATTATTTTCTGGTTTGTTTCTAGCTGAAGGACATGTGTTTGTTGGATCGCTGCTTAAAGGAAACACTGAGGCTTCGTCCTCCAATAATGACGATGATGAGAATGGCAAGAACTCCACAGGTGTGTAACAAGGCTAAGGAAATAAAGGGATGTAACCTCATGGTTACCTTATGTCAGATTTGGAGGGTACCCAAAAGATGTGCTGGGGAATCCCTTTTGGACGTTCTCAGGTAAACATTTGCACCGTATTTGTCCGTAAATGTTAAGTTCCCCTGAATAATTGTGCAATGCTGGTACCACCCAACCATGCAATTTAAATTGTTAACTTCAGATGGTTCTTCCAGTGTTACAATAATAATAAGCTTTATTATTGTTACAAGTAAGCTTACATTAACACTGCAATTAAGTTACTGTGAAAAGCCCCTCGTCGCCACACTCTGTTCGGGTACACAGAGGGAGAATTCAGGATGTCCCATTCACCTAACAGCATCCCCCCCCCCCCCCTCTCCTGGCCCCACCCAGTGGACTCTTCACTCTATCACCCCACTCCCATGCCTGATCTCGCCCTGATTCCAACCACCCCACAATCCCCAGTGATGTCCAATCCACCTGCCCACTGACCATACCCCTGATCTGTTATTTTCAACTTGGAACCTTTGCTTTACAACCACTAGTGAGTGTAAAAAAAGAGGATGTGTTTTCCTTTGCTGTAATTTTTTTGGACTCTGACGCTGGGCTCCAGTGACAGTTGTGCTGCCTGGATCTTGTCCAGCATAAGTCAGAAAGGATGTAAAACACAAATAAATGAAATCTGGCGCAGCTAAATGGGTACGCAATCTGACGCTGTTGCCAATCTTTGGTATTTTGGGCTTTAGAAATGCCCTTGTGATTCTGTGGAGCTGAGAACCACTGTTCTTTTCGTCTTGTAACTTTTCTGAGAATGTATTGGCAAATATTTACTAACATAAACAGAGCATTTGATTGTCATGCGGGAATTACTTGTATTGTTCTTTTGAGCTGATACACATTTTACACGTATTTAATGTAAATTGAACTTGTAAACAGGTGTGACCAGCAATTATCCTCCGCTAAAGTCAGGATTCAATAATCAAAACATCTTTTGTTAATGCTCCTTGATGCTTTAGTGTGTAATTGATTGTTCTAAACTTTGATAAGATACCAGAACGGTCCCAGGTTCTGTAGTTGGGTCAACTGATTTCTGTTTGGGCGGTAAAGACATTTTACGTTCTGCAACTGTCTAAGTATTCAAGGATTGAGAAAGGTGAGTCGTAACAATGTCTACTAGTGTTTGCACTAAAACAGAATTAGGCTCCACTGTGACATGCGTGGCTGGATTTTCCGTCTCGTGATGCTGGAAAGGCGAATCGCGATCGGGCAGAGAATGGGGTGTCTGGCCAAAATAGAGGCCAGCTGGGAGCCTCATTTCTATTCGGCTCCCAGCTCCCATTCTGGTCTCGACCTGCTGGCAAAAACAAGGTTTGCTCCCCATGCCGGCGTGGCATGCAAAACTGGTAGTTGCATACACTTAAATGTATTGAGCGTGTTTGACCGACTATGCTCCGGGCCTCCATGATGCCCCCCCCCCCCCCCCCCTCCCCCTTTCCAGGCGAACGTAAGACAGATACCATTTACTCCAGGTATCTACAAACTGGGACTGGGCACCATGGCTGCTGAGAGGTGAGAAGGTAAGCAAAGTTTGAAAAACTGTTTAAAAAAAAAAAAAACGCTTGCAGGGCGGGTTGGGGGGGGGGGGGGGGGGGGGGTGGTGGCTGCCAGGGGAGTAGCGGGGAGCAACATGGTGACAGCTCCGTGGATCCACCCCTCTGGATTGGGGGGTGGCCTGGCTCAGACTGCCATTGCTGCAGTATTTATTTTAAACGCACTCAGTCACACTGCTGACTGTGTTCTGTAAATGTTCACAGAGCCTCTGGTCATTTGCGAGTCTAGCCAGGCTGCCCTTCTGGAAGCCCTGATACCCCAGTAACCCATCAACAGTATGGGTGTGGCTATGCTAAATCAGTGACACACCAGGTGCTGGCACACCTCCGTGAACTCATCAGACGTGCAGCTCCACTACAGGTGAAGCAGGGGAATAGCAGAACTCATCCCAAACAAAAGACACGGGCACCTTGGCCATTGACACCCTCCCTGGCACACTGCCCCCGCTCAGCAGCAGAGGCCTCAATGGTCACACTATCAACTTGCCCATCCCTCAGGACCACCAGCTGTCTCCAAGCTCTGCCTGTCCACTACGCCTGTGATCCCATCCATCCTGCCCCTGGTCAGTTTGTTACAACATGTGTGGCACATCCAGAATCCACATCACACTGCAGCTAAGCTCCCAGCAGACGCAAACATGCCTCGCTCACCACCATTTGTAGGACCTGCCCCCACACAAACCTCAAGCATGGAGATGATTAGTGGCACACGTTGACCCACCACACAACCAGGTGGAATAACATGTGGCCCACCCAAAGAGGACACCCAGAGTATACCGCACAGGGGAGACAGGACACGGGCCACAGAGCTTGTCGCTGACACGGGTAGCTGCAGCCACCAGTACCCCTGTTGACAGGAATGGGTGGTGAGGATAGAGGGTGCAGTATGGAAGGCAAAATATCAAGGGGAATGGCTGAGGGGTGGGGATGGGTTATGTGGAGGGTGGAGCTGAAGTGCAACTCAGTGTCACCATGTGGCCTGTTGGATCTGGATGGGTAAGGGAATACTCCTCTTGCTAGCATGCCTTCTATTTTCCCCCCTGAATTTCGGAGTACACCCACCAATGCTTGCTATCTACCTGGCCGCAGCTGCCGTTGTGAATGCATGGAGGTTGGAGGCACAGGGCCTGCTCGTGGAGGACCCTGCACAATGGGAACTTATCCTGTTTTGTCCACGGGAAGAAGGATGATGATGACTCTGTGAGATGAGCTGTGGCATTCCTCATCATTTGACAAAGTCTGATTCTTGCCTTCAGGACCACATTCCACTGTCCGCCTGGGCGATCCCGGCATGTGCTGGCCATTTAATCGCACGGGTCTGCGGTGGGGTGGTAGTGGTGGTGGGGTGGGGGGGGTGGGTTTATGCAGATGATGTGTGGTGATGGGTCACTCACTGGCTAAGCTGACCTGCAAGGTGGCCTCACACTTCTGGACCTGTTTCCTGCTACCTCCTGAGGGTTACCCCAGGTGGAATGTTCAAGTGTACTGGGGGCCCTGCCCCACGCCATCCTCCCACACCCCCACCCGGCACACCCTCACACCTTTCAGACAGAGGCGGGTCGTTATGTTGGTGAAAAGGTGTTTAATTGTGACTCTATACATTATTGTGCCCTGATCTCTACCTCCTAACCTATGTGCTGCACCCGTGCCAACTTAACTGGCGGATAACTTTTTTATCTTGCGTGCTCTCATGCTCCTAGGTTTGACCCTAGACAGCACATCAGATGTGGAGGCGGCCTGCTGCATATATCGCCTTCTGACTCCGGTGGCTTTGGCGGCCGTCCTCTGGAGGGCCTGGACTCGGATCGGCCTGGCCGACTTATGGGTGCAACAGATGACGAGATTCAACCCTGTTCTGCCCGCTGCCCTTTCCTTCCTCCTCCCTCGGAGTGCTTGATGGTCCCCGGGTTACTCCATGGGATGGAGATGAACTCTGGAGGCTGCACTGCCACATGACGCTACTAGTCCTGGAGGCCTGACCTCATCTGAACCAGGGACGCGGTGCCCTCAACCATAGAGCACTGAGACTGGGCCAGGTCCCTCAGCGAGTAAGTCATATCCCTCACTGCCTCGGTCATGACCCTCTGTGACTGGCCAATGCTCTTGATGCCCTCAGCCACATCCTTTGTAAATGGGCCAAGCTCTGGAATGCTGCAGCAATGTCCAAGTGGGCCTGGGACTGGGCGTTCCTGCCCTAAGCCTCAGCCATTGACCGCACAGATTGCCCCAAGCGTTAGACGTCTTGACCCAATGGCTGAAACTTTTTGACCCAAAGGCCTCTAGCACAGACGCCAACTGTTCAGTGTTGGCTTGGGTACCGTGCATTGTCGGCACCACCTCCTGCACTTGAAGGCGGTTGGACTCATCCAGCTGCACCTGTACATAGAACAGTACAGCGCAGTACAGGCCCTTCGGCCCTCGATGTTGTGCCGACCTGTGAAACCCCTCTAAAGCCCCATCTACACTATTCCCTATCGTCCATATGCCTATCCAATGACTGGGCTGTTTAGCACACTGGGCTAAATCGCTGGCTTTGAAAGCAGACCAAGGGCAGGCCAGCAGCACGGTTCGATTCCTGTAAAAGCCTCCCCCGAACAGGTGCCGGAATGTGGTGACTAGGGGCTTTTCACAGTAACTTAATTGAAGCCTACTCGTGACAATAAGCGATTTTCATTTCATTTCATTTTTTTCATTTGAATGAGTTTAGTGTTGGCGAGTCCACTACTGTTGCAGGGAGGGCATTCCACGCCCTTACTACTCTGAGTAAAGAACCTACCTCTGACATCTGTTCTGTATCTATCTCCCTAAATTTAAAGCTATGTCCCCTCGTGCTAGACATCACCATCCGAGGAAAAAGGCTCTCACTGTCCACCCTATCTAATCCTCTGATCATCTTGTATGCCTCAATTGTCACCTCTTAACCTTCTTCTCTCTAATGAAAACAGCCTCAAGTCCCTCAGCCTCCCCTCATAAGATCTTCCCTCCATACCAGGCAACATCCTGGTAAATCTCCTCTGCACCCTTTCCAATGCTTCCACATCCTTCCTATAATGTGG
The DNA here is from genome assembly GCF_902713615.1 of Scyliorhinus canicula. Classification (NCBI taxonomy): domain Eukaryota; kingdom Metazoa; phylum Chordata; class Chondrichthyes; order Carcharhiniformes; family Scyliorhinidae; genus Scyliorhinus; species Scyliorhinus canicula. Next base: position 159,079,794 of record NC_052150.1, read on the forward strand.
CGACCAGAACTGCACACAATACTCCAAATGCAGCCGCACCAGAGTTATGTACAACTGCAACATGACCTCATGGCTCCGAAACTCAATTCCTCTACCAATAAAAGCTAACACACCATACGCCTTCTTTTTTTTTTAAAAATAATTTTTATTGAGAAATTTTGATTTTATACAACAATAACGCACCTTAGTAAAATACCGAAAATAACAATATTAACAATCATATACATTCGTCCCATCCCCATGAACAATCCAGCATTTTAACAACAACGCAAATTAACACACTATAAAGTTACAGAATAAACACTACAATAATGCACCCCCCCCCCCCCCCCCCCCCCCCCCCCCCCCCCCCCCCCCCCCCCCCCCCGGGTTGTTGCTGCTATTGACCCAGTTACCTATCTCTGAGCCAGGAAGTCCAGAAAAGGCTGCCATCGTTTATAGAATCCTTGTATTGATCCTCTCAGGGCAAATTTGACCTTTTCCAATTTTATAAATCCCGCCATGTCACTGATCCAGGTTTCCACGCTTGGGGGCCTTGCATCCTTCCATTGTAACAGAATCCTTCGACGGGCTACTAGGGACGCAAAGGCCAGGACACCGGCCTCTTTCGCCTCCTGCACTCCCGGCTCCACCCCAACCTCAAAAATCGCGAGTCCCCACCCTGGTTTGACCCTGGATCCAACCACCCTCGACACCGTCCCCGCCACCCCCTTCCAGAATTCTTCCAGTGCTGGGCATGCCTAGAACATATGGGCGTGGTTCGCAGGACTCCCCGAACATCTGGTGCACCTGTCCTCACCCCCGAAGAACCTACTCATCCTAGTCCCGGACATATGGGCCCGGTGCAGCACCTTAAATTGGATGAGACTAAGCCTCGCACATGAGGAGGAGGAGGAGGAGTTGACTCTCTCCAAGGCCTCCGCCCAAGTCCCATCCTCTATCTGCTCCCCGAGTTCCTCCTCCCATTTAGCCTTCAGCTCCTCCACTGACGACTCCTCCACCTCCTGCATTACCTTATAGATGTCAGACACCTTCCCCTCTCCTACCCACACCCCCGAAAGCACTCTGTCCATCGTCCCCTGCGAGGGCAGCAAAGGGAATCCCTCTACCTGTCGCCTAGCAAACGCCTTTACCTGCAGGTATCTGAACATGTTCCCCTGGGGAAGGCCAAATTTATCTTCCAGTTCCCCCAGGCCTGCAAACCTCCCGCCAATAAACAGGTCCCTCAATTTGCTGATGCCCGCCCTTTGCCATCCCCTGAATCCCCCATCCGTGTTCCCCGGGATGAATCGATGGTTGCCACCCAGTGGAGCCTCCATCGAGCCCCCTGTTTCCCCCCGATGCCGTCTCCACTGTCCCCAGATTCTTAGGGTCGCCGCCACCACCGGGCTCGTGGTAACCCTCTTGGGGGAGAGCGGCAACGGTGCCGTTACCATGGCACCCAGGCCTGTACCTCTACATGACGCCATCTCCATTCTTTTCCACGCCGCCCCTCCCCCCTCCATCACCCATTTACGCTCCATTGACACATTGGCTGCCCAATAGTACCCCAGAAGGTTGGGCAGCGCCAGCCCGCCTCTATCCCTTCCTCGCTCCAGGAATACCCTCCTCACTCTCGGAGTCCCATGTGCCCACACAAAGCTCAGAATACTGCCGGTCACTCTCCTAAAGAAGGCCCTGGGGATAAATATGGGCAGGCACTGAAAAAGGAACAAGAACCTCGGAAGCACTGTCATTTTGACGGACTGCACCCTCCCCGCCAACGACAATGGCAGCATGTCCCACCTCCTGAACTCCTCCTCCATCTGATCTACCAGTCTGGTAAAGTTATGCTTGTGGAGAGTCCCCCAGTCCCTGGCCACTTGCACCCCCAGGTACCTAAAGCTCTCCCCTGCCCGCCTAAGCGGGAGCCTACCAATTCCTTCCTCCTGGTCTCCAGGGTGCACCACAAACACCTCGCTCTTGCCTAAGTTTAATTTATAACCTGAGAAGGTCCCAAACTCGGCTAGTAACTCCATCACTCCCGGCATCCCTCCCACCGGGTCCGCCACATACAGTAACAGGTCGTCGGCATACAACGACACCCTATGTTCCTCTCCACCTCGCACCAAGCCTCTCCACCTCTCTGAATCTCTCAATGCCATCGCCAGCGGCTCGATTGCCAGTGCAAACAACAAGGGGGACAAGGGGCAACCCTGCCTGGTCCCTCGGTAAAGCCGGAAGTACTCCGACCTCCTCCTATTCGTGGCCACGCACGCCATCGGGGCCTCATATAGCAGCCTTACCCATCTAATGAACCCTTCACCAAATCCAAACCTCCCCAACACCTCCCATAGGTACCCCCACTCCACTCTATCGAAGGCCTTCTCCGCATCCAGCGCCACCACTATCTCTGCCTCCCCCTCAATCGCCGGCATCATAATGACATTCAACAATCTCCGCACATTCGTGTTCAGCTGCCTTCCCTTCACAAACCCTGTCTGGTCCTCATGTACAACCCCTGGCACACAGTCCTCTATCCTGGTGGCCAGGATTTTTGCCAGCACCTTAGCATCCACGTTGAGGAGAGATATGGGCCTGTATGAACCACACTGCTGGGGGTCCTTGTCCTTCTTTAAAATTAACGAGATCAGCGCCCGTGACATCGTCGGGGGCAAAGTCCCCCCCTTCCCACGCTTCGTTGAGTGTCCGCACCAGCAAGGGGCCCACTAGGTCCACGAACGTTTTATAAAATTCCACCGGGAACCCATCCGGCCCCGGTGCCTTCCCTGACTGCATCTGCCCGATCCCCTTAACTAGCTCCTCCAGCTCAATCGGCGCACCCAGCCCCTCCACCTTCTCCTCCTGCACCTTCGGGAAAGAAAGCCTGTCAAGGAACCTCTCCATTCCCCTCCTCTCCCCTGTTGGCTCCGACTGGTACAGTTCCCCGTAAAAGTCCTTGAAGACCTCATTCACCTCTACCCCCTTCCGCACCACATTCCCACTCTTGTCCCTCACTCAAGCAATCTCCTTAGCCGCATCCCGCTTACGGAGCTGATGAGCCAGCATCCTACTCGCCTTTTCACCATGTTCGTACACTGCCCCTTGTGCCTTCCTCCACTGTGCCTCAGCCTTTCTAGTGGTCAGCAAATCAAATTTAGCCTGCAGGCTGCGCCTCTCCCCCAGCAGTCCCTCCTCTGGTGCCTCTGCATACCTCCTGTCCACCTCCAGCATCTTTCCCACCAATCTATCCCTCTCACTCCTCTCGCTCCTCTCCCTGTGTGCCCGGATGGATATCAGCTCCCCACGAATTACTGCCTTCAGGGCTTCCCAGACCATCCCCACCTGAACCTCCCCCGTATCATTCACCTCAAGGTACCCCTCAATACTTGCCCGGACCCTCCTACACACCTCCTCCTCCGCCAACAACCCCACATCCAAGCGCCACAACGGACGTTGGTCTCGCACCTCCCCCATTTCCAACTCTATCCAATGCGGAGCGTGGTCAGACATTGCAATGGCCGAATACTCGGCCTCCTCCACTCTCGGAATCAGTCCCCTACTCACCACGAAGAAATCTATCCGAGAGTAGACCCTATGTACGTGGGAGAAGAAAGAGTACTCACGTGCCCTCGGCCTCACAAACCTCCATGGATCCACTCCACCCATCTGATCCATAAACCCTCTCAGTACCTTGGCCGCCGCCGGCCTCCTACCCGTCCTAGAGCTGGACCGATCCAGTGAAGGATCCAACACCGTATTAAAGTCCCCCCCTATGATCAGACCTCCCGCCTCCAGATCCGGGATCCGTCCCAACATACGCCTCATAAAGCCCGCATCGTCCCAATTTGGGGCATACACACTAGCCAGTACCACCTTCTCTCCTTGTAGCCTGCCCCTGACCATCACATACCTACCCCCCTTATCCGCCACCACCTCCGATGCCTCAAACAACACATTTTTCCCCACCAGAATCGCCACTCCCCGGTTCCTCACATCCAACCCCGAGTGGAAAACCTGCCCCACCCATCCCTTCCTCAGGCGGACCTGGTCCGCCACCCTCAGGTGGGTCTCCTGAAGCATTGCCACATCCGCCTTTAGCCCCTTCAGGTGAGCCAGTACCCTTGACCGCTTCACCGGCCCATTCAACCCTCTCACATTCCAGGTGACCAACCGGATCAGAGGGCGTCCCGCCCCAGGCCAGCGTCCCCTGCTCGACCCCGTCCCCATAGCGACAACCCCTCACCTCTGTCCCCCCCAGCCCCCACCAGCTCCTTCTTGACCCTACCAGCAGCAACCCGGTATTCCCCTTTCCCCCCCTCCCTTCCCCCCCAGGCTATGAACCCTCCCAGCCGCGAACCGTCCTCCATTGTACTTCCGTGGGTCAGCTAACTTCTGCTGACCCCGGAAACTCCCGCCAATAGCCCGACCCCTCCCGAAGTGGGATCATCCCCCAATCTATCCCTCCTCCTGGCACCGCTCCAGCGTGGGGAAGAACCAGTTAAGGCCCCACCTCCCCCGTCACCATCTCCGCCCCCCCAGCCCCGCAGCGCGGGAAACCAGAGGAAAGCCCGCGCTTTCGCCCTGCCCCACCACACCCTTCTGACGCAGCTCCCAAATATCAGCCCCACTCCATACCCCCACTCCGACATAGAATACAACATACCCCCCCGACCCTCCCCGCAAGATACACAGCCCAAACAATGCCCCAAGCACAAAAACAAAAACATAGCAGAACAACCCCCCCCGTAAATAACCATATCAAAATTGCAAAATTACTAAAACAAGAAGAAAAAAAAGAAGAAAAAGAGAACACAGCAACAGCCGAATCCAGCATTAATATCTTGCAGCCGACCTCGCAACCCCCAACCCCTAGTTCAAGTCCAGTTTCTCCGTCCGCACGAAGGCCCACGCCTCCTCCGGGGAATCGAAATAATGGTCCCGGTCCGAATAAGTTACCCACAGGCGCGCGGGCGGCAACATTCCGAACTTTATCTTTTTTCTATAAAGCACCTCTTTCGTCCGATTAAATCCGGACCGCCGCTTAGCCACCTCCGCACTCCAGTCCTGGTAGATCCGCACTACCCCATTCTCCCAATTGCTGCTCTTCACCTTCTTGGCCCAGCGCAGCACGCAGTCCCGATCACTGAACCGGTGGAACCTCACCAGCACCGCACGCGGGGGTTCATTCTCCTTAGGCCTCCTGGCCAGTACTCTGTGTGCTCCCTCCAGCTCCAGGGGCAGATGGAGAGACCCGGCCCCCACTAGCGAACCCAGCATTACAGCCACATAGGCTGTCAGGTCCGATCCCTCCAGCCCCTCCGCAAGGCCCAAGACCCGCAGGTTTTTCCGCCTCATGCGGTGATCCAGCTCCTCGAAGCGTTCCTGCCACTTCTTGTGGAGTGCTTCGTGCCCCTCCACCTTACTCACGAGGCCCACGGCCTCCTCCTCTCGTTCAATGGCCTGCGTCTGCAACTTCTTGATGGCAGCACCCTGGGTGGACTGAATCTCTGACAGCCTTCTGTTTGTTTCCTGCAGAGAGCTCAGTACTTCATCCTTGAATTCTTTAAAGCAGCGCAGGAGATCTGTTTGTTGTTTCTGGGCCCAGAGTCTCCACCCACCTGGAGCTTTGTCGGTGGCCATCTTGGATCCCTTCCCCCGTTTTTTCTGAGGAGCTGCTGCTGCTTTTTCCACCTTTCCACTCCGAGTTCGAGTCATGGACTGCAGGGAAAGTCGTTCAGCACACCTTCCCCCACCGGGAGACGTCGAAAAATTTCCGTTTTGGGCTCTCAAAAGAGTGAAAAATCTCTTTAAAACGGGAGCTCCCAGATGTGTGGCTTATTGCTGCATAACTGCCACCGGAAGCCCACCATACGCCTTCTTAACAACCCTCTCAACCTGGGTGGCACCTTTCAGGGATCTATGTACATGGACAGCGTAGGCAATGGAAAGTTGCTGACACCCTCTCCTGTAGATCCTGGCTCTGTGCCTACATCTCCTCCAACTGGGATCATACTTTCCAGAAGCGCAATATCTATCTATACTACAGCTGCCTCCTGGGATCGGGCAGCCGTCCGAACGTCCACTCCCTCGAGCTACCTCCAACTGATGTGCTACAACATGTGTGAAGTGCGCACCAGAAGGTGTCCCAGGAGCCTCTTCACTAAAATGCCCTACTGAGGTGATAGTCTCTGTGATGGTGGAGGGTGCAGGTTGCAGTAGGGACAAAAAGTCGGAGTCTTCTATTGACTGCTGCTCTAGGGTGTGCTGGAGATTATCATAGAATTTACAGTGCAGGAGGTGGCCATTCGGCCCATCGAGTCTGCACCGGCTCTTGGAAAGAGCACCCTACCCAAGGTCAACACCTCCACCCCATCCCCATAACCCCACCCAACACTAAGGGCAATTTTGGACACTAAGGGCAATTTATCATGGCCAAGCCACTTAACCTGCACATCTTAGGACTGTGGGAGGAAACCGGAGCACCCGGAGGAAACCCACACACACACGGGGAGGATGTGCAGATAGTGACCCAAGCCGGAATCGAACCTGGGCCCCTGGAGCTGTGAAGCAATTGTGCTATCCACCATGCTACCGTGCTGCACATTAGGCTAGTGCCGCGTACCTCAGACGGACCGGCCTGATCTGATGGTGATCCTACAACACAAAAGACGAGCAGTGAGATCTTGGAAAGGAGTGCTCAGGAGAGGGGTGACTCATTTGCTATAGGGACATCGTTTTGCATTAGGAGCTCACTTGGCTCTGAGATGGTCCTCTCCTGTACCACCCTGGTTATCTCCAGCGCCCTCTTCTCCGCAGAGGTGAGAGGTCCGGGACACCCCCTCCGGTCGACTTCCACTCTCGCTTATTATGGGCTGCCTTTTCCTCAGGGACACAGGACATAGTGAGACCCATGGAGGTGAGTTATAAGGGGGGTCTGTAGCTGGTGGCATATATGTGCAAGCTATCTGGTCAAAGAGGACAATACAGGTGTTGGAGTTTGATGTGGGGTGTGATGTGAGGGAGATGCAGGCAGGTGGGTTTTGATTGGCCTCTTGGGGAGTGGGAGGCTGATGTGAGGAACAGGAGTGATGCCAGGAGAACAGGGGTGCTGACTCGCCTGAGCTGCCGTCAGGAGGTCATCTTCCTGTAGTGTTGGCAGCAGTGCCACCTCCTCCCATGCCTGGTTAACAATAGCGGGCTGGAGCCTCCTGACCTGTGGGAAGAGGGCGTCCTGTCTCTCCTCCACAGCATCCAGTCAAGGTCTGGGTCCAGGAACCTTGGGTTGGTCTCCTTGCTGCCATCTTCTTGGCTATAATGGAGCGATGTGGGGAGTGGGAGTACTTATAAACAGCTCCAGCTTGTCAAGCTCTCCAGCACCAATTCTGGCCCCAGCAAATCAAATGACGAAGGGAATAGGAATTGCTCTAGATTCATGTGGGCAGAGTACATTTGCATGCCCTGAATTGCTCCACAAATAGCACCCCAACGGGAACACGAACATGACAATTATTTACTGTTCTTCAGTTGATTACAGCTCCCTGCTCTCATTATCTTTTATCTAAATCAAATGCATAGAATCATAGAATTTACAGTGCAGAAGGGGGCCATTCGGCCCTTCGTGTCTGCACCAGCTCTTTGAAAGAGTGCCCTACTTCAGCCCACGCTTCCATCCTATCACCATAACCCAGTAACCTTTTTTGGACACTCAGGGCAATTTCTAGTGGCCAATCCACCTAACCCGCACATCTTTGGACTGTGGGAGGAAACCGGAGCACCCGGAGGAAACTCACGCAGACACAGGGAGAACGTGCGGAATCCGCACAATCACCCAAGCCGGGAATCGAACCTGGGACCCTCGGGCCGTGAAGCAACTATGCAAACCACTGTGCTACAGCACTGCCCCACTATTCTAATCAAACTCAATTAGTAGACTATTTGATCTACTTGTTACTCAATTATGGATTAACAAGGCTTTAAATGGTAGTGTTTTGAAAACCGTTCTTCCTGTTTTGTGCAATTGAAACACTTGGAGCACTATTACTTACTAATCTATTGGCATATCATTCAGTATTTTTACTTGATCTTGTTAGCATTAAGAAACTGAGCAGTATTTGCATTTGTGCTGTTTACAGACTGTAGCTGGCTACACCATTCCTCCTGGTCATCAAGTGTGTGTGTCTCCTACTGTCAACCACCGACTTCGGGACACCTGGATTGAGAGACTTGATTTCAACCCAGATCGCTTTCTCCAAGATAACCCAGCAGGCCTGCTCAAGTTTGCATTTGTACCTTTTGGTGCAGGTAGGCCTTATGACTCATGAGCCTCTTCTGAAATTTGGCAAAAATAAATGGTACTTATCATGCTGACATTTGGATCTTTGAGCAAATCAAGTGGGTGGATAGCTAGTGAACTAATTCTGGGTAGATGTGGGTTGACCCTGTTGATGTAATCGATACATAACTCAAGATTTAATCATCCCAGAATGGACTTTTCAGGTGATTACAAATAAGTTGCCAGATCAAAATCAAATTAAGACCATCCTTTTTTTAAAAATGGATCACACCCCAATTTACCTGACTTCTCACCATATTATTTCCCTTTCTGAAAATGCATTGCCCCATTTCAATAGCAAATTGTAAAATAGTACAATGCTCTACAGTAGTAAAATATTCTAACTCTTGTGAAATATTGTTTTACTTTACCTTCTTACTTGTGTTACTTTTCATCACCTTGACTAAACAATTTGATTGTCTAAATTTATTTAACAAATTGTAATTTTTCACAAATAAAATCAAGCCCGACTTGATCTTTATCTAAATTCCTGATACCTGCAATCATTACTGCTCATAATTCTCTGGTGTAAGGTTCTAATCACCTGAACTTAAAAACTCTTTATTTGTGCAATATCTTCTGCTGATGCAGTCCATTACCTATTTAAAAAAAAACTGCAGTCAAGGCATGTCAACAGTGGTTTCGGGAGTAACCCGTAGTTTTCTCTTTTTTAAGTCCATGACTAATTGAAAGATGCTTCACCCGCCCATTAAACACCAAGGAGGTTCAACTGCTGTTGAAGAGTTTCACTTCTGAGACTTGTAACTCTTTTTCTTTTTCTCTGTCTAGGTCGCCATCGTTGTATTGGGGAAAATTTTGCATTTGTACAGATCAAGGCTATCTGGTCGACTTTAATTCGGATGTATGAATTTGACCTTGTTGATGGATACTTTCCAACAGTAAATTACACAACTATGATACATACTCCTAATAATCCAGTCATCAGATACAAAAGGCGAATGAAATGAGAACTGGACTAATAAAAGTCATTCTTGCTGTTTTTAGTCATTTAATTTTATGGCCCCAAAATTTATTTCATTGATCTATTGCATGTTTACAACTCAAATGTAAATGAACTAATTTAGTAATTATACTGCAAGACCATTAATTTCCTTTTTCATGTCAAAATCTCAACTGGTAGGAAGCTTTGCCAGCAGTTTTGTCAATGAACAATCTGATAAATTCTGATGTTTGCTGCTATTAAATAAATAAACAAATGAATTGGACTGCCCCAAAACAACACCATAAGGAGGACTTACTGGCTGGACTACTGGGTAATTTAGTTTATTGATAAGTGGATACTGTCTCTTCTGGCAGCACTTCGAGTCATCTGAAAGGAAGTAACTGGTCAGGTCCCTTTTTTTTGATTCCATGCATTCTCAAAATATATGAACATTCTGCCTACAGCAGAAGGCACTTTAACACTAATTTCTCCTGTGACATTTTTAAATAAATACATTGAGGAAATGAATTTTTTTTGCAATTTTTAATTAAAATTAGTGGGAATGGGATAGGAGCATGAAAATTAGAATGAGCAATCTGATATTGATTTGTTATTAATTATTGAATAGAGTTCAGAGCCTCTTACCACTGTTGAACGTTTGTGATCCCCCCCAACTTGAGTTTGGGAGGAGGAATATGATTCAGTTTATAGCTTCAGATATCTAGATTTCTTGTAATGTTGGATAAAGTGAACATCTTTATAATGTGCTCAGATGTTCTGTGATTAATGAAAATTTGTTAGTGTAACAATCTAATCTGTGAAAAACAAATGGAGCCCCTTCAAGCAAAGCCCGCTAATGTCTTTAACATGCAAGTGTAAAATAGAAACTAGTGAAATCTTCAATTGCAGAAAATGTGATGAATTATTTGAAACTTCTTTAGTGTTAGTATTTCTTATGATGGATTAAAGAGATGGCAATTCTTTTATCTGGAGAACATCAGAGAAAGATACAAACATTAAAGGAAGCTTGAAATGACAAACAAAATACATTAACATGGTTGAGAGTTCAGTAGGCCAAAAATCAACTCTGGTCTGAAAAAGATTGTAAAGTAGATTTGTGTTTCTAATGTGCAACAATTGTGTTCAAAGGAAGATTATTTAATTGACAACCTGCAAGTGTAATTAAACATGTAAGAGGACATATTGTTACTATGGCAATAAAAGATCTTCTGTACAAGTACTTTTTATCCAAGGCCAGTCTGAGTGGGTGGTTTTATTCATAATATGTGCACTACTTTCAACAACTGTGGATACTGGAGGTGGAGTTCACAGTTTAATTATGTGTTTTTTGTTTGCAAGATTACTTACCTGGAGGTGCTTAATAGCAATCAGATGACCAGATAATAGCTTCAGCATTTATTAATTATTCCTCTACACCTCCCACCCCCCCCCCCCCCCCAAAAAAAATTGAGAAGCATATTACTATACCATTGCACTCCGAATAGAGGTGGAAGCAGTCTTTGAATATTTTTAAGCCATAGGTGGATAAATTCTTGGTAAGCAAGAGGCTGGTAATAGGTTATTGGGGGTTGTGATGGGGTGGGATGGGCTGTGAGAGCATCGTGGAGTATATTGCAAGGGGTTAGTTTAGCTCAGTGGGCTAGACAGTTGCTTTGTGATGCAGAACAAGGCTAGCAGTGGGTTCAATTCCCATACCAGCTGAGAATTCTGAATTCTCCCTCTGCGTACCCGAACAAGTGCCGGAATGTGGCGACTAGGGGCTTTTCACAGTAGCTTCTTTGCAGTGTGAATATAAGTCTACTTGTGACAATAAAAAGATTAAGATCTGAGAATTTTGTTATATGCCCTCTATTGGGCAAGTGTGAATAAAGTTTAATAATGGCTGCCTGATGAGTCCCCATGTTAATGTTTTCTCTGTTTAATACACAACGTAAAGATGATATGGGTATAATTTGTTTGCACATTTGAGAAATTAAGGACTGATGAACATTATGACACCACTTTTGAAACTCCAAAAGTTGAGTTTGAGGAAGTTTCAGGGATTTGAATAGCTACTCCCATGTATGCATGAGTTAGCACCGTGTGTAATTGAAAAGCAAAATGGCACTCTAGGCATCTTTGTGTTGGTGTACCATTAATTCAACTCAAGACACATTTAGGATCCGAACTGTGGCTTTAATCAGCTAGTTGTTAGCCCGGTGGTCGACGACAGAGAATGACCGACCGCCGGGAACTCTGGGTACTTATACCCCGCGCCTACTTGCCTCTCGACCAATTGGAGAGCAGTCGCATGACTAGTCCCAACCAATTGGACGAGGCACATGACCAGCCAGAGCCAATGGGAAGCCAGTGCTCATATCCATACCACCACATGGGTACAGTGGGGAAATTCAACCCTAACAAAGTAGATTTATGTAATAATGGGCACCATGGTAGCACAAGTGGATAGCACTGTGGCTTTACAGTGCCAGGGTCCCAGGTTGGATTTCCTGCTGGGTCACCGTCTGTGCGGAGTCTGTGTGCGTTTCCTCTGGGTGCTCTGGTTTCCTCCCACAGTCCAAAGACCTGCAGGTTAGGTGGATTAGCCATGATAAATTGCCCTTAGTGACCAAAAAGGTTAGGAGGGGTTATGGGGATAGGGTGGAAGTGAGGGCTTAAGTGGGTAGGTGCAGACACAATGGGCCGAATGATCACTATGTTCTATAATGTACAAAAGTTAGGCTGAAAACTATAATGGGGCCAGGTGCTTTTGAGGTGGAGTCCAACCAGCGTTACCCAGAAAACCCCAATATTATTGGATTATTCTGAAATTTAATAAGATTCTGAACTCATAAGAAACAGGAGGGCGTTTGGCCCCTTGAGCCTGCTCCACCATTTAATAGGATCATGGCTGATCAAATATTTCTTATGTCCACTTTCCTGCCATAAGACTATGACAGGAGTAGAACTAGGCCACTCGACCTCCACAGCCTTCTGCAGCAAAGAGTTCCACAGATTCACCACCCTCTGGCTGAAGAAATCCCTCATCTCTTTTTAAAGGATCGTCCCTTTAGTCTGAGATGGTCCTGTCCGGCACTGGAAGAATTCTGGAATGGGGTGGCGGGGACGGTGTCGAGGGTGGTTGGATCCAGGGTCAAACTAGGGTGGGGACTTGCGATTTTTGGAGTTGCGGTGGAGCCGGGAGCGCAGGAGGCGAAAGAGGCCAGTGTTCTGGCCTTTGCGTCCCTAGTAGCCCGGCGGAGGATCTTACTACAGTGGAAGGATGCGAGGCCCCCAAGTGTGGAGACCTGGGTCAATGACATGGCGGGATTTATAAAGTTGGAAAGGGTTAAATTTGCCCTGAGAGGATCAGTACAAGGGTTCTATAAATGGTGGCAGCCTTTCCTGGACTTCCTGGCTCAAAGATAGACATCTTGGTCAATAGCAGCAGCAACCTGGGGGGGGGGGGGGGGGGGGGGTTCCTAACTATAGTTTCTATATTGTTTTTTGCTACGGTTGTGTAACTTAATAATGGGTTAACTTAAGTTGTTGTTGGGTTGTTCATTGAGGTGGGGGTGAAGGTTTATGATTGATATTACTGTTATCGTTGGTATTTTAGTATGGTTTGATGTGTAAATTAAAAAAATTTCAATTTGAGATGGTATCCCCGGTTCTAGTTTTTCCTACGAGTGGAAACATCCTCTACACGTCCACTCCCCATAACCTTTTTATTTAAAATTTAGAGTACCCATTTTTATTTTCCAATTAAGGGGCAATTTAGCATAGCTAATCCACCTACCCTATACGTCTTTCGATGAACAGCTTCAAATCAGTACCCACTGCAAGCTCTGGCAATCTGCTCTGCAGCTGAATGAAAAGAAATATTTCCAAATACCCAAACTCTTTCTGCCCACATATTTCATGACCCTGGTTTTCCCAGCCATGGTGATCAATACACGATATAGGATTAAGTGAGCTATTATATGATTCTTGCATACTCTGGATTCACCACCTCTTTATACATATTTATTAATACTCCTTTGGTCTTGAACTCTGCACTATTCATAAAAACCAAAATACTGTTGACCCTTTTCTTAATCTGTGCACACATTTTTATGGAATTATGTGTTTGGAATCCTAAATTTTTCTGTTCATTCATTCTGAGAATTTTCATTCCTCGATTTGCCTCAGCAGTCTTGATCAGTTTAACCCATCTGTATGCCAGCCCACCCTATGCAAGAGTAAAGGAACATCTGCAACAGGAAAAGATTTGAAAATACTTCCACCAGGTAGGTATGCAAGCGCATCGATACAAAAAAATATTTTTGCATCTCTAGCAAAGTACATATTTTCTGTTTGCTACTTTGAGAGCTTAGCATATTCAAGTAGAGGCTTATGTGTTTTATGTTGTTCACAACACTAACAACTATGGAGGAAGTACTTCCAATATTAGAAATCAAAACAGAAAATGCCAGAGATACTCAGCAGGTCAGGCTGCTTCTTTGGAGAGAAAGTTAATTCTTTCTCTACAGATGCTGCTAGAAATGAATAACAGCATAAGGGATTATTATTTAAATGATAAAATATTAAAGCATGCTGCTGTGCAGAGAGACCTGGGTGTGCTAGTGCATGAGTCGCAAAGAGTTGGTTTACAGGTGCAACAGGTGATTAAGGCGGCGAATGGAATTTTGTCCTTCATTGCTAGAGGGATGGAGTTTAAGACTAGGGAGGTTATGCTGCAATTGTATAAGGTGTTAGTGAGGCCACACCTGGAGTATTGTGTTCAGTTTTGGTCTCCTTACCTGAGAAAGGACATACTGGCACTGGAGGGTGTGCAGAGGAGATTCACTAGGTTAATCCCAGAGTTGAAGGGGTTGGATTACGAGGAGATGTTGAGTAGACTGGGACTGTACTCGTTGGAATTTAGAAGAATGAGGGGGGATCTTATAGAAACATATAAAATTATGAAGGGAATAGATAGGATAGATGCGGGCAGGTTGTTTCCACTGGCGGGTGAAAGCAGAACTTGGGGGCATAACCTCAAAATAAGGGGAAGTAGATTTAGGACTGAGTTTAGGAGGAACTTCACCCAAAGGGTTTTGAATCTATGGAATTCCTTGCCCAGTGAAGCAGTTGAGGCTCCTTCATTAAATGTTTTTAAGATAGAGATTGATAGTTCTTTGAAGAATAAAGGGATTAAGGGTTATGGTGTTCGGGCCGGAAAGTGGAGCTGAGTCCACAAAAGATCAGCCATGATCTCATTAAATGGCGGAGCAGGCTCGAGGGGCCAGATGGCCTACTCCTGCTCCTAGTTCTTATGTAAATGCTGAGTATCTCCAGCATTTTCTGTTTTGATTTCTGATTTCCAGCATCCACAGTGTTTTGCTTTTGTTTCAAGAATTGAAACTTATTAACACCATGCTATTTGGTAAGGCTGCAGGAGAGACTGATGGCATTCAAAGTTATTTGGACAAATTAAATAGATAGGTTAAGGAATAACAAAGTTTAATGTAGATAAATATAAAGCAACATGCATTGTTACAGGAAACATGAAACTGGTATACAATAAACAGATTTGATTTTTGAAACAGTACTTTTGTAGTTCAGTAACTGTTAAGTGGGAAAACAGCAATGAGATGAATAATCGCTTGTTTGGTGGTATTTATGAACAAACATTGGTCAGGACACCAGGAACCATTTCCATTCTCCGTGAAATAGCGGCATGGGAAGTTTAATGATCATCTAAATAAGCAGGTGGGATTTGCTTTAACTTTCACCCACAGAACACTGCCCATTTGCAAAGGATTTGGTACCATTCTTGAACATTCACCAAAATAATCCAGTTGCAGACAGTTAATTATCAATAAAACTAATAACATACTGGTATATACCGGAGGCAACTGACCATGTTCTAACAGCAAAAAATGGGCACATGTACAATTTTGGTCACTTCAACTATGAAAACCCAGTTCATGCATTTTAAAGAGTTCAGCAAGGACCAACAAGCACACATCAATGGTTTATGATCAAGTTATGAAGATAAGCTTAAAGAATTTAATTAACTAACATTCCCTCCCTAAGCCTTACATGAGGCTGCCCTACATGAGATCATGAAACTGGGACCTCTTCATCTGCATTACTCATTCAGCCTTAATCAGGTAAATCATCAGGAAAGTTGATTTGGTGTTGATAAATAGTGGCAGGTTATTTAACTTCCATGACTTCCAGTACTACAGGATATTTGTACAAAATTGACAAATTTCAGTACGACTAATAAATATTTGAATAAGCTTTTAGACCTTAATTTCCTGAGTAGATAATTTAGTGCACCTAGGAGAACAAAGCAAGAGTACAGACTTTGAAAGTTCTTAGATTAATTCACTCCTTTTAATAAATTGGATGTATGTGGTTAAAGGCAGCATTGACTGGTTTAAGGCTACGCAAAGAGACTGTTCAATGAATACTCTGGGACATCAGGAGTGTAGTTCTGCAGTAACCATGGTGAGGTCTCATTTCATATTGAAACATTTGCAGATTGGGAAAGAAAGAAAACAAATTAAGCAGAGCCTCAGTATCTTGGAAAGGACAATGTCCCTACGATTGCTTCTACTTGCTGCTCACATTATAGGTTCAGGATCTTGTTAAAAAGATGGGAAAAAACAGCTGCCGATAGATATCCACTGATAAGATTTACAACCAATACAAGAGGATATAATATTAGAACACATTTTGGATCAGGTTTCAGGAGTCTAATATATAAAAGATCTAATTTCAGTTTCCAAAAGGCAGAACATAAAATTGCCCTTTCAACAAGTTAATTAAAAGGAGAGTCTGACTTAAAGTTAAAATTCAATAGGCAGGCTAACTTATCTTCATACATGTACTTCATCGAGAAAATGCAAATTTCAGAAATCTGAATTTTGAATTCATATTTATTTTAGTATTTTGACAAAATGCCCAGGTAATTCAAAACTTCTACCATTACAAAAATAATTCCTCTACAAACTGTGTACTGTCCACAAAGCCATAGCTATTTATGGACCATGTAGTGTAAAGCTCAGCAGCCATTAGCAGGACTACAGTGAACTTGGAACCATTTAATAAACATTTTTCCTTCCACCCTTTAAATAAAGTGTTAAGTTACAATCATGTTTAAATTAGCATTCCACAAATATACACATTGTTTCAACAGATTGCATTGTGCACAATGTAAGTTTAAACTTATATAAAGAATAAAACGCATTTAAATTATTTAATTTGAACTTGCAGGCAAGACATATTTCCATTATCAAATCCATGATGGTCCCACAATATACATAAAATAGAAAAACAAAGCCCAGCTTCAAAAGCAATTTAGTTTCAAGTCAAAATTCCAAGACACTATCTTCTTGTCCCATTGTACATCTGAGCATAAGTTGTTGAGCCTAAGTAGGGAGAACAAACTGGTTAAAAATAATGTACACACTGCAAACATCAATCACTTCATATTGGAAAATAAACGAAGTAGTGTGGTATTAAGTCACCCATTTAAAACCAAGCTGATTCTCTTGCGAAGGGCTTTCACAGGCTTGGAATGAATTCTGAATTTTTAAAAAACTAACATTATTGTCATATGTAGCATCTTTGAGAAAAAGACTCACCAATGGTTACTGCTTCATGAGTTTTCAACAACTGTCCTATGCGTTAGGACTGGATACTGATAAGTATTCATTTGTTTTTAAGAAAGATTGAAAATAAACAACCTACTGTACTGGCAGTTATTAGTAACATATTTAATGCACATGGCAAAACTTCAGCAACAATGAATCTTAGCTGAAACTTAAGTCTCCCTCAAATAATTGTTCTTATACTCTAAACAGAAGGGAAACTATGGGTAACATCTATCAGTATACTTTTTGCATGTACAATAAGATTCCCATTCACTTCTGCAAATCCACAAATTCCACCCAACGATGTAATCTTATGGACAGAGATGATTCATTTTGTAGTCCATTTTAAAGTCCATCAGGGTGTGTGATTTGACTTTCACAAATCACCGCACACAATGAGCTCATGGACAATGGTCACAAACTAACACCAACTTTAAGTCTAAATACTTCTCCTGCTGTATGTGTAGGTAAAGTATGGGCTGGTCAACTTTTGTCTTGTCGTTGGAGATGAAGCATAAAAATGCACTATTATTTTGTGATACGCATAACTTGGGAGTGAAATAATTTGATATCAAAATGGATAAGATGTGGATTTACAGCTTTGGAAATAGGCAAATATTGCTTGAATGTTAACAGTTCTAAAGTCAGTTATGGGAGCCTTTCAGGCATGATGGGAAATTTAGCCAACACACAGGCATGGCGGGTAAAATACTATGGGAACTCGCCTATCAAATTGTAAAAGCCTATTTGCTTTCACAGCTTGGCATTAAGGAGATACCAAAACAGACAAGGAGTCATCCCCGCTGAGCATGAAGGCCATGGCTATGGGGATAAAGGGCCACCTGTGTAAGACATTGTGTTTTTTTCTGTAACTGACTTAGTGGTGTGTGTCATACCTAGCGTTTTTCTATAAACCAGAAATATAAATTGTGCTTAAAAGAAAACATCCGGGTGAGCAGTTCTCGGAAGGGCAGCAAGGACTGACCTCCCAACATATGTTGAATAGAGACCTTGGTTACTGGAACTCCTACACTAGAGTGGTCTCAACTTTAAACCACAATACCTAAGCTTTGAGAGCAAGATTGCTGTTTTATTGTTCATATTCAAAAAGATGTAGTTTTCTTGAGCAGTTCTCGGAAGGGCAGCAAGGACTGACCTCCCAACATATGTTGAATAGAGACCTTGGTTACTGGAACTCCTACACTAGAGTGGTCTCAACTTTAAACCACAATACCTAAGCTTTGAGAGCAAGATTGCTGTTTTATTGTTCATATTCAAAAAGATGTAGTTTTCTTGAGGAGTACCCCTTACAATTGGCATTTGAGAGGTGAATTTCAGAGTATCTGGAATTACGGGACAAAAGAAAAGTTTAAACTACAACTTTGCAACAAATAATGTAATCCTCTATTGATACATACAGTACAGATGATGTCTGAGGTGCAGCTTCAGAGAAAAGGGTTAACTAACAAAATGCTAGAAGGATTTGGAAGGGGCACTAATATCTTCTGCAGATTATTAGGCTCTTGAAAAATGGCTCATTCATTTCCTCATGACTGTCGGCCTGGCCTGAATATGCTTGTCCCTGTAAGTCCTGCAGCATATCTTCATGTACTTCCAATCCTGTGTACACAACTGTTTATGTGAAACCAGTAGAGTCAAGTTGAACTTGGTTGTTGACTTGGCTTAAGGATATTATTGGCCAGACACCTTTGACAATGTCAGCATGTGGCGTCGTAGTCGGAGGGACCTCAGAAGGGCATGACTCTCAGAGGTATAGAATCAAAATTCCCACAGCTAAAGTAACAAGATGTCAACGCCACACGCTACCTAATGACATAGGAGGCATTACAGCAACCGCTAACCTGGGCACTGAACCTCCTCAGGACGAACAGTAGGAAGGCATTGCAACATATGTTTTCTACACTGCTGGGGGCCCTTAGTGGGATCAAAGAATCATAATTACACAAGCTTAAAGGTGGATATTCCTGGCCAGTCGCTTTCATCAAAGTCACATGTAAGCCAGCATGACATGTCGTTACTAGCAGGATTACAGGTAGGCACAATTGAATTTGGTAAAGAAATCATAAACTCTGAGTAGTTCCTGGTTGATTTCTTCTGGCTGTTGCTGCAAGTATTTGGTGCTTTCTATAGTGTTAAGTTAAAAAATTTCACAGGGTGCAGTGTGAGAGATGCTGAAATGTTTTCAGTGTATTTTAAGGTTTCATCAAAAATTAAGTGTTCCCAGGTATGGATAGATATTAGGCCTTCCTCTTTGAATAGAGCGTGACTGTAAGAATAGGCAGAAGTCACGCTGAGCCATGAAGAGGATGAGGAGAATGGAGAGAAGCAGGGGAGAAGAGTTCTCAACATAGTTATATCAGTCCAGGGTATCCAGGAAACAAAATTCCTACTTGGACCTTAGCGAGGAACAGTGTGCAAGACTCTGCACTTCACTGAGTAAGTGATCATTGGAATATGCAAAAAGCTCCAGCCTCAGAGTAGGTTGATTGAGACGATGAACTTTAATGAGTCTGATACCATGCTGGAGTTGGATATGAGCAACATCTCAGTTGGAAACTAACTTACATAAAGGATGTCAACGAGGCTCTCTATTCGAAGCAAGCTAACTTTATTTTGCATTCTCTTGTCAGAGACATGCAGACAAAATGAGGTTTTGTTTCATTTGGAGGCTTCTTTGTGGTGCAGTATGCCACTTTCTGCAAGAGTATTGTCATGCAGTTGTCACATGTTAACTCTGCCATGTATCAGAGCCAAAAGGGATTGCACTTTCTCAACATCCAGCTGACGTTTGACCACCACTGCATCATGCAGACTAATGCCTCGTATCCTGGTAGCAAAGATTTCTTCATTCTGCAACATTCTGCTGTGTCAGCAGCATTTCCACGACTGTGGCTATTGGACAACAACAGCTACCTGCCAATGGCTCATGTCTCCAGTAGCAGCTCACATACAACATTCAGACAATGAGTGCAACACTGCCAAATGAAATATGATACAGCAAGCCATAGACACGCTGAAGCAATGACTCTTGCCTGGATCATTTTGGATAAGCCCTGCAGATGTGGCACAGCAGAGATCAAATGTGTGATGCTATATTGCATGTTTCACAACCGTATCCTGAATGGATGTCCCTTGATACCTGCTTTCGGGTGAGAAGCTGGAGGTGGTGGTGGCAGTGGCAGTGGAAGAGGAAGGAAGAAAACAATTTAAACACTGACTTTCTGCCTAGGTTGTTTATGAAGACTTCATATAGTTACTGACACCAGTAACTATAGGCTCAATTCTCTATTCACCAATAATCCCACTCTCCTTAACTTCCCTCAGTCACTGACCATCACATCATAGAATCCCTATTCTATGCAGAAGGAGGCCATTTGTCCCATCGAGTCTGCACCGACCCTTTAAAAAGCACCCTACCTAGGCCCAATCCCCCATCATTTGCCAATGTAAAAACAAAAGGCACCACAAAATTAACATTCCAACCAAATTTATAAATCAAACCACGCCATATTGCATACAAAAGTAAATTTAATCACCCGTTTACAATCCTAGAGTGCCCATCTTCAATTCACATCTGCTAATCCATTCGCTCCTACAGTGTTACCGCAGTGGCTAGTGGAAGGCTGCTGACTTTCAGTGGAGGAAACTGAAGATGGACTTAAGAGGATAACCTCTAGCATGATTTGAACATCATTGGCAGCAATCTGGGTTGGCTGGCTGGCAGCAAGGGAGTAGCACTGTGGCAGTGGTAGGTTTGTGAATGCAATCAGCCTGAGTGAGGACAGCAGATCTCCACTTCATTTGGCCATTGCTACTTCCCTGGTGTTTTGCTTCAGCAATCTGTTGGGAGGACAAATTGTTGAACTTCTCAGATGCCCTGAAAGTCACTTTAAACTTTAGTATTTGCAGCCATGATGGCAGAAAGCTGAGCTTGCATAACTTCAGTCGTAGCTTCAACTGCAGCACTCGGCTTTGATGGAAGATGCTTTGTGCTGCAGGGAGTTTGCATTTGTCAGTCTTCAGACTCTTCACTATGGTTGAGTTCACAACTGCGCTGATGAGGTTGGTCACCACTTCCATGCCAGAAATGATAAATTCCAAGCACTGTGCAACCCTGTGACAAAGATGGTGCCAGACTCCTTCATGCTTTTTGATGAACATGGACTTTCTGACGGGTCTCCATATACACCAGACACTTTGTTGTACTTTGTTGTGTATTCCAATCAGCCTTCGTCTGTAGCCACCTTCACCAGATATCTTATTTGACTTCCCTGAACCAGAACCCACATGCAATCCCATCCACGAGTGACATCCCAGCTCAGCTACCTTGCTCCCTGCTCTGATCGCAACACACATTTGCCTAATATGTCACCACATACAAATCCATCTTTAATTAATCCACTAGGATACTGTGGCAGTATTTGAACTGGTGGCTGGTGACATACCCAGCAATGATGGTGCTTAGGACATTATCTGTAAGGTATGACTCTGTGAGTATGACTATGTTAGGCTGTTGCTTGACAAGCCTGTGAGACAGCTCTCCCATTTTCATCAGTTAGTAAGAAGGACTTTGCAGGGTCGACAGGGTTGAGTTTGGCACTGTCATTTCCGGTGTCTAGGTTAATGGCAGGTAGTCCGTCCGTTGTCATTCCTCATCAAGTTTCTAGCAACTGAGTGACTTGCTACGCCATTTCAGAGGGGAGTTAAGCATCAACCACATTGCTGTGATTTGGTGTCAGATGTTGACCAGACCAGGTAAGGACAGCAGCAAGGCCAGCAGATTACCTTTCCTGAAGAGCATTAGTTAATTATCTAGATTACTCAAAGCTTTCAAACCCCCAAAGCGAGACAAAGTTGATCGGCACTGAAAATACATTACCTGATTGCACGCTTCCCAGTCGTCTCTGCAATGATTCCAATCTATTAATGTAATCTGTTAAAGCTCGGTCAGGATCATAGCTTTGGAGATGTGAGGATGCCAAAGAGCCAGGATTAGAATCAAGTAGATTTGATTGATACCTAGGATAGATTATTAAAAAATGTCAGATACCTAGATCCACAGTTCAGATTAACATCAAGTTAATGATACTAGAGAAATAGCAAATCCATGAATCAACAGAGGATGACAGGAGCTAATGTATGAATTACAATGACCCTCACAAACACTTGTTTATTGAGACATATACAACAAGGTAGCTATACTGCCATATAAATACTGTGGCTACAAGAGCAGGTCAGAAGCTGGGAGTTCTGTGACAGTTAACTCTCACCTCCTGACTCCCCACCATCTACAAGGAGCAAGTCAGGAGTGTGTTGGAAACATCCCACTTGCCTGAATGAGAGTAGCTCCAACAATACCAAAGAAGCTCGACACCATCTAGGAAAAAGGAACCCATCTGATTGGCATCCCATCCACCTCCTAAATATTCACTCCCTCCAGCACTGACGAACAATAGCAACAATGTGTACCATCTACAAGATGCACTGTAGAAACTCACCAAAGCTCCTTCGACATCACCTTGCCAAGCCCATGAGAACACATATTAAACAGGAGCAGGAGTGGACCACACGGTCCTTCGAGCCAGCTCCACTATTCAATTGGATCATTTTTTTTTCTCTTTTTAAATTTAGAGTACTCAATTAATTTTTTCCAATTAAGGGGCAATTTAGCATGTTCAATCCACCTATCTTGCACATCTTTGGGTTGTGGGGGCGAAACCCACGCAAACACGGGGAGAATGTGTAAACTCCACACGGACAGTGACCCAGAGCCGGGACCGAACCTGGGACCTCAGCGCCGTGAGACTGCAGTGCTAACCCACTGAGCCACCGTGCTGCCCTAATTGGATCATGGTTAATCCTGGATTTTAACTTTCCTTATTCCTTAATTCTCTCAGACACCAAAAGTCTGCATATCCCAGTCTTTGGGCAGCACGGTAGCATAGTGGTTAGCACAATTGCTTCACAGCTCCAGGGTCCCAGGTTCGATTTCCGGCTTGGGTCACTGTCTGTGCGGAGTCTGCACATTCTCCCACTGTGTGCTTCCTCCGGGTGGGTTTCCTCCGGGTGCATCGGTTTCCCCTCTCAGTCCAAAGAGTGCAGGTTAGGTGGATTGGCCATGATAAATTGCCGTTAAGTGTCCAAAATTGCCCTTAGTGTTGGGTGGGGTTGCTGGGTTATGGGGATAGGGTGGAGGTGTGGGCTTGGGTAGGGCGCTCTTTCAAAGAGCCGGTGCAGACTTGATGAGCCGAATGTCCTCCTTCTGCACTGTAAATTCTTTGATTAAATATATTGAACAGTGGAGCATCCATAACCCTCTCGCACCGAGAATTCCAAAGATTCACAACACTTGGGAGTGAAGGTCTCCTTGTCTCAGTCCGAAATGATCCGCTCCTAATCTCAATACTGTGCCCTTATGTTTTGGATTTTCTGATAAATGGAAACAATCTCTCAGCATATACCTTATCAGGCCCTTTCAGAGTTTTGTCGGTTTCCATACGATCATCTCTCATTCTTCTAAATTCCAGAGAATACAAGTCCAAAGTAGTCATCCTCTCATAGGACAACTCCCTTATCCCAGGAACCAATTAGTGAAGCTTCGCAGTATTGATTCCAATGCAAGTCCTTTCCTCAATGTGGAGACCAAAACTGCACACAGTATTCCGGATGTGGTCTCACAATGTACAATGGCAACAAGACTTCTGTATTCTTGTCCTCCAATCCCCTCACTATAAAGGCCAAAATGAAATTTGTCTTCCTAATTGCTTGCAGAACTTGCATGCTAACTTTTTGCATTCCTTGTATGAGCACCCTCAATGCTCTTTGAGCATCATCATTTATAATAATAAAAACAGAAAATGCAGGATAAACTCAGCAAGTGTGGTAGCATCTGTGGAGGGAGAAACAGAGCCAACATTTCGAGTCCATATGACCCTTGCCAGAACATTTCAACATTTACAAGTTTCACATCATTAAAAAAAATATTGTGCTTTCCTATTCTTACAACCGAAAGTGAATAACTTCACATTCTTCTACATAATGCAATATCTAGCAGCCCATTCTCTTTACCTGTCTAAATCTCTTTGCTGCCTCTCTGTGTCCTCCCAACAGCTTACCTAGTTTTGTATTAACAAACTTAGTCTCTGACTCTTCATCCAAGTCATAGATTGCAAATAGTTGAGGCCCCATTACTTATCCTTAAAGAAATTACATGATTTCCACCACCTAGAACGACAAGGGCAACAGATACATGGGAGCACCACCACCTGCAAGCCACTCCTCATCCTGACTCGGAATTTCATCACAATTCTCTCACTGTCGCTGGGTCAAAATCCTGGAACTCTTATCCTAACAATATCCTAACAATAGTGTGTGTACCTACACAAACGTGACCGCAGCTGTTGGGAAGGGTTTAAATTAATGTATCAGGGGGATGGGAAGTGATGCAGGAAGTTGGAGGGAAGTGGGGACAGAAACAAAAGGCAGTCAGGGGAAAAGTGAAAGGCAGAGACACCAAAAATCAAAAAGGGCTACAGTACAGAGACTGTGGATAACTCAGTCAATGGGTGCAGTAAGGCTAAGAGAAATAAAACAAAGGGAGAGTGTACAAAGCATGACCAGACAGATGGTCTGAGAAAGCAGGTAGAGAGCAAAGGAAGTCGAGATTAAACTGCATTTATTTCAATGCAAGAGGCCTGACAGGCTAAGCAGATGAACGAAGGGCATGGATGGGTACATGGGACTGTGATATTATAGCTATTATGGAAACATGGCTAAGGGAATGGCAGGGCTGGCAGCTCAATGTTCCAGGAAAATGCTATAGGAAAGATAGAACAGGAGATAAGATAGGAGGGGGAGTTGCGTTGTTGATTAGGGAGAATATCACGGATAATTCGACCGAGGGTTTTCCCACTGAGTTTATGGGTAGAACTGAAAAATAAGGGAAAAAACACTAATAGGATTGTACTGCAGCCTCTAAATAGTCAGCGGGAAATTGAGGAGCAAATATGTAAGGAGATTACAGATGGCTGCAAGAATAATAGGGTGGTAATAGTTGGGGACTTTAACTTTCCCCAATATTGACTGGGACAGCCATAACATTAAGGGCCTGGATGGAGAGAAATTTGTTGAGTGTATTCAGGAGGAATTTCGCATTCAATATGTGGGTGGCCCAACCAGAGAGAGGGTAAAACTTGACCTCCACTTGAGAAATAAGGAAGGGCAGGTGGCAGAGTGTTCATGAGGGATCACTTTGGGGCCAGTGATCATAATTCCATTAGCTTTAAGATAGCTATGGAGAATGATAGGTCTGGCCCAAAAGTTACAATTCTAAATTGCGGCAAGGCCAATTTTGATGGTATTAGACAGGAACTTTCAAAAGTTGATTGGGGGAGTCTGTTGGCAGGCAAAGGGACGGCTCGTAAGTGGGAGGCTTTCAAAAGTGCGTTAACCAGGGTTCAGGTTAAGCACATTCCTTTTAGAGTGAAGAGCAAGTCTGGTAGAAGTAGGGAACCCTGGATGAGTCACGATATTGAGGCCCTAGTCAAAAAGGAGGGAGGCAAGTGACATGCATTGGCAGCTGGGATCAAGTGGTTCCCTTGAAGAGTATAAAGGTTGTCAGAGTAGAGTTAAGAGAGAAATCAGGAGGGCAAACAGGGGACATAAGATTGCTTTGGCAGATAAGGCAAAGGAGAATCCAAAGAACTTCTACAAATACATGAAGGGCAAAAGAGTGACACGGGAGAGAGTAGCCTCTTAAGGATCTACAAGGTCATCTATGTACGGATCCACGAGAGATGGACAAGATCCTAGGGCAGCACTGACAACCTGGGCCGAAGGGCCTGTTTTCATGCTCTATGATTCTAAGAAGGTGGTTCACGACCACCTTCTCAAGGAAATTTAGGAATGGGCAACAAATTGAGTCTGGAGAAGTGTGTAGATAGCCTGGGTTACATTGAGATCCAAAAAGACGAGGTGTTGGGCGTCTTGAAAAATATTACGGTAGATAAGTCCCCAGGGCCAGATGGGATCTACCCCAGAATGCTGAAGGAAGCAAGAGAGGAAATTGCTGAGACCTTGACAGAAATCTTTGGATCCTCACTTCTTCAGGTGATGTCCCTGAGGACTGGAGAATAGACAATGTTGTTCCTTTGTTTAAGAAGGGTAGCAAGGATAATCCAGGGAACTACAGGCCGGTGAACCTTACGTCAGTGGTAGGCCAATTACTGGAGAGAATTCTTTGAGAAAGGATCTACTCCCATTTGGAAGCAAGTGGATGTATTAGCGAGAGGCAGCACGGTTTTGTGAAGGGGAGGTCGGATCTCACTAATGTGATGAGCTTTTCGAGGAGGTCACAAAAATGATTAATGCAGGTAGGGCAGTGGATGTTGTCTATATGGACTTCAGTAAGGCCTTTGACAAGGTCCCTCATGGCAGTCTGGTACAAAAGGTGAAGTCACACGATATCAAAGGTGAGCTGGCAAGGTGGATACAGAACTGGCTAGGTCATAGAAGGCAGAGATTAGCAATGGAAGGGTGCTTTTCTTATTAGAGGGCTGTGACTAGTGGTGTTCTGCAGGGATCAGTACTTGCTGTTCGTAGTATATATAAATGATTTGAAGGAAAATGTAACTGGTCTGATTAGTAAGTTTGCGGACGACACAAAGGTTGGCGGAATTGCGGATAGCGATGAGAACTGTCAGAGGATACAGCAGGATTTAGAGCGTTTGGAGACTTGGGCGGCGAGATGGCAGATGGAGTTTAATCCGGACAAATGTGAGGTAATGCATTTTGGAAGGTCTAATACAGGTAGGGATTATACAGTGAATGCTAGAACCCTCAAGAGAATTGACAGTCAGAGGGATCTTGGTACAGGTCCACAGGTCACTGAAAGGGGCAACACAGGTGGAGAAGGTAGTCAAGAAGGCATACGGCATGCTTGCCTTCATTGGCCGGGGCATTGAGTACAAAAATTGGCAAGTCGTGTTGCAGCTGTATAGAACCTTGGTTAGGCCACACTTGGAGTATAATGTTCAATTCTGGTTGCCAGACTACCAGAGGATGGGGAGGCTTTAGCGAGGGTGCTAAAGCCTGGAACTCGCTGCCGGAGGAGGTGGTGGAAGCATCTTGACAAATACATGAATAGGATGGGAATGGAGGCTTACGGACCCCGGAAGTGCAGAAGATTTTAGTTTTGATGGGCAGCATGGTCATCGCAGGCTTGGAGGGCCGAAAGGCCTGTTGGTGTGCTGTACTTTTCTTTGTTCTAAATGTTAGCTTAGTCAGCAATGCCCACACACCCCGTGAAAGAATAAACTATAGAAAATGTAAATAACAGAGCAGTAAACAAAACTTCAAAATAAGTTTTCCAAAAAACAGCAGTCACTACATTTTCAAATAGCAATGTAAGAGAGAAGGTGAGAAAGAGTTGCTTTGAGATATTTGAATAATGAACAGGGTGCAACTTAAAAGTAATTTGTTCTTTTTTAAGTATTCAGATATGCTTAAAGCAGGGAAGTCTTTTAGAAACATTAATAATTTGAGGTTTCAGTAAATGAAGGTAGTGACTGCTCTGGTTAGTTGTACACTTCAACATTTCATATGTTACAATAATGATAAAAAACACTTTTTTAATGTTAAAATGTTACCTGGGTTGAGAATTTGTGGCTGATCTGGGAGATTCTTGACCAGATCTTTGTCGACTTGTGCAGAGTCTACGATCTCCAAATAATTCTCTCGTCAGGCTCGACTCTAAAGACATGCTTCCAGAATGTAGCAAAGGAGAATCCACTCTTTGTTCATTAGCTAGATTTTATAAAACATTGAATGCATGAATAGAAGTGTTTGCCAGTTTCACAGTAAGTGATTCACAAACAAATGTATATGTTTGTAGATTGAGTTCCCCTATTGAAAGCATTGCAATCATTTTCTGAATTTACAGGGTGGTTTGCTTTGTTAACAGTTACCAGAAATGACAGACGTTGACGCAAAGTCTCTGGCGAAGATTGCCGTAACCTACAATCAAAGCTGTATGTTAGTTACAGAAGGGAACGAGCTATTGATGGAGACAGGAGGAGGAATTATGGGGCAAATATTAAAGTAATTTCAGACTCATTTTAAGTTCAATGCAATACATTTAAAAAACTAAACAAGTGCATTATGCCAATTAAATACTCCAGTGTGTATTTTACAAACTGCCTCAACACTACTTCTGTTCTTAATGTTATAGAGTTCATCATCAGGAGCAGAAATCCAAAGGCATTTATTTTGTGATCAGTTTGTGGTCATTCTGATAATTTCAGGTTGACAAAATTGCAAAAGTACCAACACTGCAAGATTTCAGTACATTAAAAGTAGAGATATCAATCTACAGAAGATTTTAACTTCAACACTAACGTCATAGCTTCACTGGTGTTGGTGAGTTTACCTGAACCTGACCATGACCGTTCCTGTTACCAGTCAAACCACTTGAACAAGTGGCTCGCAGCCATCTTCGGACCAAGAATCTCAACCTGAAGAGGAGACAACAAAAAAACAAAATGTCAAGAGCTGAACAAGCTTCACCTCATCAGAATAACATGAAAAAGTTATACGACTTTAAAATATTTAACACTAACTTAATACTAGAATTGTGAAGAAATGATCAGAATACATTAGCTGATATTCAAACATTAAATCAAATAGATCAAATTATAATGTTAATATCCAAATTAATGTTTGTTTGAACAGAAAATGCTGAAAATACTCAGCAGTTCTGGCAACTTCTATGGAGATAGAGTTAATGGGCTGAATTTTCCAGAGCTTGGGGTTGCAGTATTGGAGGTGGTGGAACTAGAAAAATGGCCAGGTACCATGTTGGAATGATTCTCTGATGCATTACTGCTCCCAGAGAAATTTTCCAGTATGTGTTGGGAATTTTGCTTACTCCAGAAGCTGACAGCCAATTATGCTAGTTAAAAGCTCAAAATGGACCATTTGCAACTGCGCTAACCCTTTGCTGCCAGTGGAGCACCCCTGCTTTCCCGCACTAGTGCGGAGACCGCCTGCTCAATGAAGAAGCCTGTCAAGCCACCAAAGCCAGAGGTTCCGCAACCTACTGACAGGGCTGCAAGAAAGAAAGAATTCAATCTCAGTGAAACCTGATCCAGAGGATTTCTCCAACCATTCTGATGGATTTACCAGCCTAGATCTTGTTTATTTCCTTGCTGTGCACCCTCAAAGTCTCAGACTTGCCTCAGCAGTGCCCACCTTCCAAGGCGAGGTTGCCAATGCTCCAAAGCCTACAAGTGAGCTCACCAAGCACAAGGCAGCCCATGAGGAGGATGCCTCCAGCAGACTGAGGAGCCAGTTTCGATACCGGTACATCCTCCATTTAGACCCGATATTGAAGTACTGAAGCCTGCAGAGAAATCCAGCCTAATGTTACAGTTAACCCTGTTTCTCTTGCCCAGAACTGCTAGATATTTCTGGCATTTCCCACTTCAGCAACCTCCAAATTTTATTTCGTATTTATGTCTGAATGTATTTAATTAGAAAATAAGATTTGTGCTTAAGTTTCATACTTCTTGTTTTCTAGAATGAAGTACTTCAGTAAAATCAATACATTTGCTCTTCATTATTCAGCTGAAAATTTTGAAATAGCTTTGAAACCAATTTATACTTTGTTTGTCTCAAATAGCAGAACTGAACAGTTCATAGTTGTATACAATTTTAGCGTTATGGATTACAGCATTTTGAAACAAGTATCAACAAATTGTGCGCATTTTGTGTGAATTTTGCGATCAAAGTGAAAGATTTCTAGTGCTGGTGAATAGTACATTTTCTACATTTGGCATATTATCCATTCAAGGACAGAATGAATATTTACAAGTGACATACATGAACAGACAACAATTACATTAGTTATTTCGTATATTTTGATGGTCATAGATTTTATTTCAACATCATTTATAGAAATAATACCCAATGACTTTAAGTAACACCCATATCACTAAAACAAATTGTTTTGAGCTGTTGGGGGCGGCACAGGTGGCACAGTGGTTAGCACTGCTGCCTCGCAGCTCCAGGGATTCGGGTTCAATTCCGGCCTCTGGTGGACTGAGAGAAGTTTACACTTTCTCTGCATGTCTGCGTGGGTTTCCTCCAGGTGCTCTGGTTTTCTCCCACAGTCCAAAGATGTGTGGGTTAGGTGGATTGGCCAGGGCATTGAGTATATAAATTGACAGGTCATGCTGCAGGTGTCTAGAATCTTAGTTAGGCCACACTTGGAATACAGTGTTCAATTCTGATCACCACACTACCAGAAGGATGTGGAGGCTTTGGAGAGGGTACAGAAGAGGTTTACCAGGATATTGCCTGGTATGGAGGGCATTAATTGTGAGGAGAGGTTGGATAAACTTGGTTTGTTCTCAGTGGAACGACGGAGATTGAGGGGCGACCTGATAGAAGTCAACAAAATTATGAGTAGCATGAACAGAGTGGATAGTCAGAAGCTTCTTCCCAGGATGGAAAAGTCAATTACTAGGGGACATAGTTTTAAGGTGCGATGGGCAAAGTTTAGAGAGATGGGCAAAGGAGTTTTTTATACACAGAAGGTAGTGGGTGCCTGGAACGCGGTGCTGAAAGCAAGTACAAGAGTGATGTTAAGGGTCGTCTTGACAAATACATGAATAGGATGAGAATAGAGGGATTTGGACCCCGAAAGTGTAGAAGGTTTTAGGTTAGACGGGCAGCATGGTTGGCTCAGGCTTGCTGTACTTTTGTCCGTTCTTTGTTTTACTCCCTTCTTAATACCAGGCAGCAAAACAAGGTATACAGTTAGAATATTAAACCAGCACTACTGATGTCAATCAAACAATTACATATCTAAGCTGTAGGTCTGGGCAGAAACACAATTTTTCTACCAACCTAATTAGGTTCTGTAAACACCCGGTGCCTACCTTGAGATTGCTATTGAGACCCTAACCACTGAGCGGAATCTGGTAAAACCTCTGGAACGATGAGTAATAATCTGTAAATTGGTGCCAGGTAAGTTACCCCCCATTCTGGCTATAAATGAAAGGGTTGCCTGCTCGCATTCTTGAAATCCACCTAGTAGGAGTAACAGGTATTTCTTCTGATAAATTAGAGCTTTTCGGAAACTCTCTGCCCGCAGATATTTTCCATATATTCTCTGAAAGAGGAGAAAGATGTTCCTGTTAAGATATCAAATCTTAATTCTGTATGCTTCCTTCCAGCCATACATTGATATAGTCTATCTTTACAAGGCAATATACAAATGATAGACTCCAGAGCAGTTCTTTAACCTCTTCAGGTTCCCGTTGAGGCCCTCTACAACTATTATGTAGGCAAATCCACAATAACTTGAGATATAACTTATACCATGTTATAATGTTACATGTTTGGGGCTGGTTTAGCAGTGGGCTAAATAGCTGGCTTGCAATGCAGAACATGCCAGCAGCACGGTTCAATTCCCGTACCATCCTCCCCGAACAGGGGATTTTCACAGTAACTTCATTTGAAGCCTACTTGTGACAATAAGCGGTTATTATTATTATATGGACAAAAGAGCTGAATTTTTGAGGTGAGGTGAGAGTGACTGCCCTTCACACCAAGGCAGCATTTGACCAAGTATGGCATCAAAGAACCCTAGCTAAACTGGAGTCAATGGGAAAACTGTCCGCTGGTTGGAGTCATACCAGCACAAAGCACGAAGGGTGTGGTGTTTGGTTGGAGGTAAATCATCTCAGCCCTAGGACATCACCGCAGGAGTTCCTCAGGGTAGTGTCCTAGGCCTAACCCTCTTCTGCTGTTTCATCAATGACCTCCTTTCTATCATAAGGGCAGAAGTGGGGATGTTTGCGGATGACTGTACAATGTTCAGCACCATTCACGACTCCTCAGAGAATGAATGAAGCAGTCCATGTCCAAATGCAGCAAGACCTGGACAATATCCAGGCTTGGTCTGACAAATGGCAAGTTACAATCGCGCCACACAACAGCCAGACAATGACCATTGAGACGATCTAACCACCACCCCTTGACATTCAATGGCATGTTATATTCACTGAATCCCCCACAACCAACATCCTGGGGGTTACCATTGATCAGAAGCTGACTGGACTAGCCATATTGATACTGTGACAGGTCAAAGGCTAGGAATCCTACGGTGAG
Organism: Scyliorhinus canicula; assembly: GCF_902713615.1. Lineage (NCBI taxonomy): Eukaryota > Metazoa > Chordata > Chondrichthyes > Carcharhiniformes > Scyliorhinidae > Scyliorhinus > Scyliorhinus canicula. The sequence goes on from NC_052150.1 coordinate 159,111,892, forward strand.
TAACTCACCTCCTGACCTCCCATCTACAAGGCACAAATCAGGAGTGTAATGGAATACTCTTCATTGCCTGGATGAGTGCAGTTCCAACAACACTCAAGAAGCTCAACATGGGGCAGCAATGTGGTGCAGTGGGTTAGTCCTGCAGCCTTACGGCACCGTGGTCCCAGGTTCGATCCCGGCTCTGGGTCACTGTCTGTGTGGAGTTTGCACATTCTTTTTGCGTAGGTTTCACCCCCACAACCCAAAGATGTGCAGGTTAGGTAGATTGGCCATGCTAAATTGCCCCTTAATTGGAAAAAGGGGAATTGGGTACACTAAATTTATAATTTAAAAAAAGCTCAATGCCATCCAGGACAAAGCAGCCTCCGCTTGACTGCTCCTCCTTCTACAAACATTCAAACCCTCCACCACCAATGAACAGTGTAAATCGTGTGTATCATCTACAAGATGCACTGCAGTAACTCACCAAGGTTCCTTTGACAGCACTTTCCAAACCCATGACCACTACCAACTAGAAGGACAAGAGCAGCAGATACCTGGGAACCCCACCACCTGAAGATTTCCCTCCAAGTCACTCACCACCCTGACTTGGAAATATACCACCGTTCCTTCACTGTTGCTGGGGCAACATCCTGGAACTCCTTCCCTAACAGCACAGTGGGTGTACCTGCACCTCAGGGACTGCAACAGTTCAAGAAGGCAACTCACCACCACCTTCTGAAGGGCAACTAGGGATGGGCAATAAATGCTGGCCTAACCAATGATGCCCACATTCTTAAAATTTAAAAACAACCAACTTCAGTATGATAAATTATAACAGCAATCAACATATGTGCACTTTTAACTAACGTACCTTTACAGCAACAGTTTCAGAAACTGATCCAAGCAATTCTGTGTGCAAAGCATCATTTTTGGCTTCTGCCTTCATTTTAGACAGCTCTGCCTCTGCCAACTTTAGGGCCTTCTGCAGATTAGACTTTTCTTTTGCCCAAACTATTCTCTCTGATTTTATTAGGACATCAACACTATCTTGGGCATCCAAATGCCTTCTTGATAACTGAAAAAAGAACACATATACAAAAACATATATACAATTAAGATCATAGAAGAAGAGTTTCTTGAAAAGTGACACTTTCCACATTGAAATGATTTATGGTTTTAACTATATGGTTTCTAAATCGAGCATACCACTAGTGGCAAACAAACAGCTGCACATATCAACTGAAAGGCAGTACAGAACTATTTATTTATCAAGTCACATAAATTTGAAAATATTTAAAAATGTTATCAGTTCACACAGAGCTTGCCACAGAAACCCGGACTACAGTGCAAAGTGTAACATCAATTATGCATTTGTTCCGTTCTTAGACTGGACATATTTCTATTGTGCTCCATTTGATGAAACACTGGAAAACAGACAAGTCTCTAAACCTTGTTCAGATTATTTAAATTCACATGTCCTAACTGCAAATTTGAAAGTACAATGGAAAACTAAATCTATACGTTCAGTGCATGGCTTGCAGGTGGGAAAAGAGTAACGTTTTAAGGTATTCCAAATTATTTGGCTCTACACATGCAAGTTGCTCAAACAATCTGAACCGTACCGCTATGTTTCTCCTTTCCATTCAGAGAAAATCAAAATATTGATTCAACTACTTTCGGAATCATCAACTATATCAAAACTGCATGTCAGTGAACTGAAGGAGATTAAATATTTAGAAATTGTCTTTTTTTCAATTCTTAGAGTTAAGAGTAACCCATTAATTTTAACAGTTGCCTTCAGAATTACAACTGGAAATACTAGTGTCCATAACCACATTTTCTCAGTTTAGAAAATCAGTATTTCACATTTTCATACAGTTGTGCTCTCAACATTTAGCATACCTTCAGGCTGAAGGACTATATAAATTTTAAGTATTGAATTTCGAGTAAACTCAACCACACAGATTTTTTTTGAACATATTCAATATAAAACCTCTCTCTTCATGATGGGGGTTTGGCTAATCAAGTTCGAGTAATTCAGTTAAAGCTACTATATTTGATGACATGTTAAATTCATTATTATTGTAATAGCTGCTGAACAGCACCATTGGACTTCATTTTTTAAAATTTCCGTCAGTTTTTCTATTCATAACACCTACCTGATCACTGCTTGAACTGCGTTGACGGTATTTTCGAACCTCTTCCTGCAATTTCAGTAGACTATTGTGAAGGTCATTCTTTTCTTCTGTGAGTCTGCTGACAAAGCCAGTCAGATCTGCATTTTGCTTCAAAAGTCGCTGAATGAGAGTAGCAGTTGATCCACTAGAGGGAATTATTATGTTCTGCTGGAGAATCATACATTGATCACTTGCTGTAATAATAGGTACTAATGTGAAAAGATTTTCAATGTTAAGAATTTTACATTCGGCACACAATAAATATCAGTCTTTTGTTAACATATCTCTTCAACTGAATTTTCCACGTAATTCTATCCGAGAGAAAAATCATAGAAATATAGAGCCTTTTGGCCCATCCTATCAGTACTTTAAAACAGAGATGAGGAGGAATTTCTTCAGCCAGAGAGTAGTGAATCTGTGGAACTCTTTGCCGCAGAAGGCTGTGGAGGCCAAATCACTGTGTCTTTAAGACAAGAGATAGATAGGTTCTTGATTAATAAGGGGATCAGGGGTTATGGGGAGAATGGGGATGAGAAAATATCAGCCTTGATTGAATAGTGGAGCACTCGATGGGCCGAGTGGCCTAATTCTGCTCCTATGTCTTATGGCCAAAAAACAGTACATAGAGGTACATAGAGCAGTACATAGAGGTACACAGAAGGAAGCCATTCGGACCATCGAGTCTGCACCGACCCACTTAAGCCCTCACTTCCACCCTATTCCCCGTAACCCAATAACCCCTCCTAACCTTTTTGGTCACTAAGGGCAATTTATCTTGGCCAATCCACCTAACCTGCACGTCTTTGGACTGTGGGAGGAAACCGAAGCACCCGGAGGAAATCCACGCAGACACAGGGAGAACGTGCAGATTCCGCACGGACAGAGACCCAGCGGGGAATCGAACCTGGGACCCTGGCGCTGTGAAGCCACAGTGCTATCCACTTATGCTACCATGCTGCCCATATTCAGTAATTCAGCTTAAACCCACTTTCCATGCCTTGGTCCCTAGTCTCACAGGTTACCCAACTTCAAATGTAGCTAAGTACATTTAAAGTATGGGGAGGTGGCGGAACAGTCGTAATGTCTCTGAACTAGTAATCCAGAGGCTCAGGCTACTGTTCCGGGCTCAAAATCTAACCACAACAGTTACTAAAATTCAATTAATGAATCTGGAATTTAAAAAGTAGTAAGCACAAATGATGACCATAAAACATTGACTGTTCGCAAAACCCATCTGGTACACTAATGTCCTTTATGTAAAGAAATTCGCCATTCTTACCTGGTCTGTCCTACATGCGACTTCAGACCACTTCAAAATGCTCTTTGAAATGGCCTAGCAAGCCATTCAGTTGCATCAAGTTCAAAAGGAATGAAACCGAATAGACCACCCAGCCCTGTCAACCCTGCAAAATCCTCCTTATTAACATCGAGGGCTTGTGCCAAGAGTGGGAGGGCTGCCCTGCAGTCCTCGTCAAGCAACAGCCCAACAAAGTCATACTCATGGAATCAAACCTTACAGATAATTTCCCAGACACAGAGGTGGCGGCACATTTGTATATGGTCCAGAGGGAGTTACCCTGGGACTGCTCAACATCATCTCTTGACCCCATGCAGCCACATGGCATCAATTCAAACATGGACAAGGAAACCTGTTGCTGATGATTATTTCACATCAGCCCCTCATCTAATGAATCAGTACTCCTTCATGTTAAATATCACTTGGAGGAAGCACTGAATTATGCTGAATGCAAGGGCATAGATGGTACTCTGGGTCCATTACTGTCTTTCACCTAGAGTGGCTAGCACCACTACTGACTGAGCCCGAAAGGGCCAAAACTGCAAAACTGGGTCTGGGGCAGGTGGTGAGGGAACCAAGAGGAAAAAAACCTACATGACCCCTTCCTCACAATGTACCTGTTGCAGATTAATCTGTCCATGACAGTATTGGCAAGAGTGAGCACGGAAGGCTCTTGTGGAGACGCAATCTCATCTTCACATTGAGGATACCTTCTAATTGTTGTGTGGCACTTTCACCTTCTGAATGGGATAGATTTCAAACAGATCGAGCAACTCAAAACCGGGCATCCATCAGGCATTGGGAGCCATCAGCAGCAGAATTGCATACAACTATGCAATCTCATTGTCTGGCCTATCCTCCACTCTTCCATTGCCATCAAACAGGAGGATAAAATCACATTTAATGAGAGTACATGCCAGGGCCAGCAGCAGTCATAGGTGTTAACCTGGTGAAGCTACAACATGGGTCCACTTGCATGCTAAAACAGAGTCTTGCCACACCCAGTCGTGAATGGTGGTAGACAATTAAACAACAAATTGGGAGAGGTGGCTCCACAAATACCCCTACCCACAGCAATCAGGGCAAAAGAGAAGGCTGTAGCATTTGCAGCCATATTCAGCCAGAAGTGCCAAATGGATGATTCATCTTGGCCGCCTTTGGAGGTTCCCAGCATCACAGATGTCAATCTTCAGCATATTTGATTATTCCACGTGACATCAAGAAACAGCTGAAAGTTCTTAACACTGCAAGGGCTAGAGGCTCTGACAACATTCAGGAAATAGTACTTGGAAGATCTGTGCTCCAGAATTAGCCGCTCCCCCTAGCAAAGCTGTTCCAGTAGTTACAATACTGGCATCAATCCAGCAATGTGGAAACTTGCCTAGGAATGGCGGAGCAAACCCCTTTAACCTCGGGCCTGCTCCGCATTCAATAAAATCATGTCTAATCTGATCTCAAGTTCACATTTCCATCTACTCCTAAAACATTTTACCCACTTGCTGAGCAAGAATCTACCTACTTCTGCCGTAAAAATATTGAAAGACTTGGCTTTTGAGGAAGATGACTCCACAACCTGAGAGAAAAAATGTCTCATGTCTTAAATGGGCGATGCTTTATTTTTAAATAGTGACCCTAGTTCTAGATTCTACCATATGGGGAAACATCCTTTCCACATCCTCCTTGTCAAGACCCCTCAGAATCCAATCCAGCCAATTGCCACCCCATCATCCTACTCTCGGTCATCAACAAAGTGATGGAAAGTTGACAGTGCTATCAAGCGGCACTGATTCAGCTATAAGCTACTCACTGACACTCAGTTTGGGTTCCATCAAGGCCACTCAGCTCCTGACCTCCCTACAGACTTGATCCAAACAAGGCCACTCAACTCATGACCTCCCTTCAGCCTTAATCCAAACAATGACAAATAGCTGAAGTCAAGAGGTGAGGTGACCACTCTTGACATCAAGACAGTACATGGTCAAGTGTGGCATTAAGGAGCCACACAGATGATGATGAGCACAAGAGGACAGTTGTGGTTGTTGGGGGTCAAGAATCTCAGTCCCTTGACATCACTGAAGTAGTCACAATACCTCAGAAAGGACTTCCGGTGTGCACCATGGAGTGAGTGGGCACACACACGGCAGCTCCTGCTAAGATCACAGAAAAGAGCTCTTTTTAAGCAATATGGAGTGGAATTTTTATGAAAAGTATAGGTGAACGTAGGAGGAGTTTTTTCACCCAGGAATGATATGTTTCTTGGTTTCCAGTCCCGCAGAACAGTGTAGGATTGGCTGGGCTGCAGCAGAGAGACAAAGCCTATTCAGCATGCAGGCGGGGGAAGGGCTGTGTTAGAGGCCTCAAGCTGACCTGAGGACCCTTGTGAAAGCTGGATTCTAGCAGTAAAGGGAACAACTGGAAAATATCTCACCAAGGGCTCTTTTAAGGGTCCGCAGCGGTGCCTGTCTTCCCGCGTTTTGGGTCGGGGGGCGGAGCTTGGGATGGGGGGCGCGGGCCCGTCTCCCGCGCTGGAGAAGCAGGGAGCGGGGTCGGCATTGGGGGAATGGGTGGGGGACACTGGGGAGGGTAATTGGGGTGGCGGGAGCAGCCGGGGTCAGCAGGAGTCGGCTGACTTGCAGAAGTACAATGACCGGAGTTACGCAGCTAGGGGGGGGGGGGGGGGATCCGGGTTGTTGCTGGAATGGCCAGGAAGGAGCTGCAGCGTCAGAGGGGATCAGGATGGCGGTCTGTCGCTGTGGGGAACGGGCTGAGCGGGGGGCGCGGGTACGTGGCGGACTACAGAAGGGTGATGGCTAGTTGACGGGGGAGGGGGCCCTCCGATCCGGCTGATCACCTGGAATGTGAGGGGACTGAATGGGCCGGTCAAACGGTCCCGCGTGTTCGCGCACCTGAGGGGGCTGAAGGCGGACGTGGCTATGCTTCAGGAGACGCATCTGAAGGTGGCGGATCAGGTCAGGTTGAGGAAGGGGTGGGTAGGCCAAGTGTTTCATTCGGGGCTGGATGCAAAAAACCAGGAGGTGGCGATCCTGGTGGGGAAGAGGGTGGTCGTTTGAGGCGTCGAGTGTGGTGGCAGACAGCGGCGGGAGGTACGTGATGGTGAGCGGCAAGCTGCAAGGGGAGCGGGTGGTGCTGGTCAATGTATATGCCCCGAATTGGGATGATGCGGGTTTCATGCGACGCATGTTGGGCCGGATTCCAGATTTGGAGGTGGGGGGTGATTTCAACACGGTGCTGGATCCGCCACTGGATCGATCCAGTTCCAGGATGAGTAGGAGGCCTGCGGCAGCTAAGGTGCTGAGGGGGTTTATGGTCCAGATGGGAGGGGTGGATCCTTGGAGGTTCGCGAGGCCGAGGGCCAGGGAATTTTCATACTTCTCCCATGTGCATAAGGCCTACTCCCGGATCGACTTTGTTTTGAGTAGGGGAGCTGATTGCGGGGGTAGTAGACGCTGAGTCCTCGGCGATAGCCATTTCTGACCATGCCCCGCATTGGGTGGACCTCGAGCTGGGGGAGGAGAGGGACCAGTGTCCGTTGTGGCGCTTGGAGGTGGGACTGCTGGCAGACGAGGATGTGAGGGGGCGGGTTCGAGGATGCATCGAGAGGTACCTGGAGGCCAACGATAATGGGGAGGTCCGAGTGGGGACGGTCTGGGAGGCGATGGTTCGGGGGGAGTTGATCTCCATTCGGGCGCACAGGGAGAGAGGGGAGCAGAGAGAAAGGGAGAGATTGGTGGGGGAGATGGTGAGGGTGGACAGGAGGTACTCGGAGGCCCCGGAGGAGGGATTGCTGAGGGAGCAGCGCAGCCTTCGTGCTGAGTTTGACTTGTTGACCACCAGAAAGGCGGAGGCTCAATGGAGAAAGGCTCAGGGTGCGGTGTACGAGTATGGGGAGAAGGCGAGCAGGATGCTGACACACCAGCTCTGTAAGCGGGATGCGGCTAGGGAGATTGGTGGAGTTAAGGACCGGGGAGGAAATGTGGTGCGGAGGGGGGGTAGACATTAATGGGGTCTTCACGGACTTTTATGAGACTATATCGGTCCGAACCTCCGGAGGAGAAGTGGGGGAATGGGGCGCTTTGTGGACCGGCTGAGATTCCCGAGGGTGGAGGAGGGACGGGTGGAGGGTCTGGGGACGCCAGTTGAGCTTGAGGAGCTGGTTAAAGGGATAGGGGACATGCAGTCGGGGAAGGCGCCGGGGCCGGATGGGTTCCCGGTTGAATTTTACAAGGCGTATGCAGACCTGCTGGGCCCCCTGTTGGTTAGGACCTTCAACCAGGCAAGGAAGGGGGGAGGGGCTTTGCCCCTGACGATGTCTCGGGCGCTGATCTCCTTGATCCTTAAGCGAGACAAGGACCCCCTGCAGTGTGGGTCATACAGGCCGATCTCACTCCTGAATGTGGACGCCACGTTGTTGGCAAAGATCTTAGCACGAGGATTAGAAGATTGTGTGCCGCAGGTATCCACGAGGATCAAATGGGGTTTGTGAAGGGGAGGCAGCTGAACCACTAATATACGGAGGCTCTTGAACGTTATTATGATGCCGGCGGTGAAAGGGGAGGCGGAGATAGTGGTGGCGCTAGATGCGGAGATGGCCTTTGATAGGGTCAAGTAGGGGTACTTGTGGGAGTGCGGGAAAGGTTCGGGTTTGGGGGGGTTTGTCAGTTGGGTGAGGCTGCTGTACGAGTCCCCGATGGCGAGTGTGGCCACGAATAAGAGGAGGTCGGAGTATTTTCGACTATACCGAGGGACGAGGCAGGGGTGTCCCCTGTCCCCCTACTTTTTGCGCTGGCAATTGAACCCCTGGCTATGGCGCTGAGGGAGTCGGGGGATTGGAGGGGGCTGGTCCGGGGTGGGGAGGAGCACCGAGTGTCGCTCTATGCGGATGACCTATTGTTGTATGTGGCGGACCCGGTGGGGGGAATGCCGGTGGTGATGGGGATTCTCCGGGAATTTGGGGATTTCTCAGGGTATAAGCTTAACTTTGGGAAAAGCGAGCTGTTTGTGGTACACCCGGGGGACCAGGAGGGGGGGATTGGAAGGCTCCCACTGAAAAGGGCGGAGAGGAGCTTCAGGTACTTTGGGGGTTCAGGTGGCCAGAAGCTGGGGGGCCTTGCATAAGCTAAACATCAAGGCTGGTGGAGCAAATGGAGGAGGAGTTTAAGAGGTGGGACATACTGCCGCTGTCTTTGGCGGGTAGCGTGCAGTCAGTCAAGATGACAGTGCTCCCGAGGTTTCTGTTCCTGTCCCATCCTTATCCCGAAGGCATTTTTCAGGCGGGTTAACAGGAGAATGACGGGGTTTGTGTGGGCACACGGGACTCCAAGGGTGAGACGGGTATTCTTGGAGCGGGGCTGGGATGGGGGGGGCGGGGGGGGGTTGGCGTTGCCCAACCTCTGTGGGTATTATTGGGCTGCCAATGCAGCGATGGCGCGCAAGTGGGTAATGGACGGGGAGGGGGCGGCATGGAAGAGGCTGGAGATGGCATCCTGTGTGGGTACGAGCCTGGAAGCGCTTGCAACGGCGCCGCTGCCGCTCCCTCCAACGAGGTATACCACGAGCCCGGTGGTGGCAGCTACCCTCAAGATTTGGGGGCAATGGAGGCGGCACAGGTGGGAGGTGGGGGCCTCAATGGGGTTCCCGATACGGGGAACCACCGGTTTGTTCCGGGGAGAATTGATGGCGGGTTCCTGAGTTGGCACAGGGCAGGTGTCAGGAGGCTGGGGGACCTGTTCATAGACGGGAAGTTTGCGAGCCTGGGTGAGCTGGAAGGGAAGTTCAGGCACCCCCCGGGGAACACCTTTAGGTACATGCAAGTAAGGGCGTTTGTCAGGTGGCGGGGTTCCTCCTGCTGCCGCGGCGTGGGGTCCAGGACAGGGGCTCTCGGGGGTATGGGTTGGAGAGGGAGGATCTCGGAGTGTACCAGTGATGCAGGAGGTAGACGAGGCCTCGGTGGAGGAGCTGAATGATAATGGGAGGAGGAGCGGGTGAGGAGATTGAGGAGGGGACGTGGGCGGATGTCCTAGAAAGGGTGAACTCCTCCTCTTCGTGTGCGAGGCTTAGCCTCATACAGTTTAAGGTACTGCATAGGGCTCATATGACCAGGACAAGGATGAGCCGTTTTTTTGGGACCGAGGACAGGTGTATTAGGTGCTTAGGGAGCCCAGCAAACCATGTCCACATGTTCTGGGCATGCCCAGCGCTGGGGGAATTTTGGAAGGGTGTAGCAAGGACAGTATCGAGGGTGGTAGGATCCAGGGTCAATCCAGGCTGGGCACTCGCAATATTTGGGGTTGCAGTGGAGGTGGGAGTGCAGGAGGCGAAAGAGGCCGGTGTTCTGGCCTTTGTGTCCCTAGTAGCCCGGCGGAGGATTCTTCTTCAGTGGAAGGATGCAAGGCCCCCAAGCGTGGAGGCCTGGGTCAACGATATGGCGAGGTTTATTAAATTGGAGAGGGTGAAATTTGCCCTAAGGGGGTCAGTGCAGGGGTTTTTCAGGAGATGGCAACCATTCCTAGATGTCCTGGCAGAACGGTAAAAACAAAAGGTCAGCAGCAGCAGCAACCCGGGGCGGGGGGGGGGGGTTCTCTTTGTTTTGGGTTGAATACCTGTTTTTTTGCCAATGACGGGCGTAAATTTTTTGTTTCTCTTTTGTATTTACGGCGGGGGGGGGGGGGGGGGGGGTTCTTTTTTTCTTCTTCTTAGAATTTTCTGTTATTGTTTTCTTTTTTGTGAAAATTTTAATAAAAATTATTTAAAAAAAAAACCTCAGAAATCTGAAACCCTCCCTCCTGCACCAATCTCTCAATCCGCATATTCCATCAGCTGTATCTTTCATTTCTAAACTTGCTCGCACTAAGTAATTACTGGGAGAAATACAGAGATTACTAAGTTTGAGATCTTGTCTTTCAATTTCTCCCCTAGCTCCCAAAACTCTCCCTCCAGGACTTCATCCCTCTTTCTGCCTATCACATTGGTGCCAAATAGGTAATTTCATTTTAATCAGAATGGCAGTTTCTAAATAATCAATGTGTTTAGCATATTGTAAGGCACAGTCGTGGAAAATTGTTCGTGCTATTTACGTGGACACACATGTTGTGGGAACAGCACCTGTGGCCACACTACCAACTCAAGGTAATTGCTGCTATTTCAAACAGATGATTTGTTGATACAGAGGAAGATCCATTTTGACTCAGAAAATAAAGCATTAGTCACATCCTAAATTTAGAACTTACAATTTAAAGACTTAGACATAGAACATAGAACATTACAGTGCAGTACGGGCCCTTCGGCCCTCGATGTTGCGCCGACCTGTGAAACCATCTGAAGCCTATCTGACCTACACTATTCCATTTTCATCCATATGATCTACCTGTGAATAATAAAGCACTAAGTAACCTGCTGCAGTTTTTAATTAAATACTGATTAGTCAACAGTATTTTGAATTGGTGGCAAATTTATTTTGTCCACTTTCTGTGGGGAAGCAGTTAGACTCCAAGTGGTGCCTTGGTGAGGAAGAAATAAGGAATTAATGTACAAGGACATTCAGGGTGTACACCTGCTGATGTGTCCAAATGATTTATTTGTTAATTATCATCTTTTGTTACCCAAAGCTCAACAGCCAAATCTTAATTTATCCAAGCAGAGTTAAATAAGAAAAAACACAAAGGACCGATGGACACTTCTAAAGTCAAGCCATTTCTCATATTTTATAGTATGTGAAAAAAGCCCCATTTTGTGGTTATGCTTCCAAACTCAGCAGTAGAAAAGTAACTGTTAGATCACAAAATTGAAAACAGACAACAACAAAAAAACTTGATCTTTAGAATAATTTAATCTCACCTCTGGTATAGGGGTTTGCAGCTGCTGTAACTGCAATGCAACATCCTGAATGTTATTCTGTAGCCAGATCAGGTCCTCATCAACTGTGGTTTCAGTGCTGTGCTGCATCCTGCTATGAATTAATAATGTAATTCAGCCAAAGAAAATGATATAATATGTAAAATTAACACATAACAGCAAGCCATGTTAATATTTCATTTTTTTAAATTTATTTTCCTTTCCCAGCATCACACAATAGTCCTTGTAAAAACACAAAATTCCCTCTTCAGGCCTGTCACTCAGAAGACTGAAGTGTCCACAATGTCATTTAAAAAGTGTCTATATTAATTAAGCACATTAAACATTAATTAAGCACATTAGTTAGCTCTATTCATACTAAAGATCATAGGTATTTAACAGCTCCACAGATAAACAAGATATAGTTCTCAATCTTTTAAAATTGTATCTTTCAGAATGATCTTCACTATAAGAAATCAAAAACTGAACCTTAAAATGAAATAAGTCTGTTGGTCACTGTTAGGAAACAAGAGGAATTCATCAAGTAACTATGAATAATTTCAAACAAAATCTAAATGGCTTGATTTTCGATGATTGGGCCTCAATGTTACAGGGAGGGAACTGGGTGCGTGATTTGAGGGTGGAGGGGCAGAGGAGGTCCGAAAATCACAGGACTGCAGAGACCCTGCCAAATGTAATGGTGAATCTCACTCGTCTTTTATCATTCCATTCCTGCTCAATAGCCGGCTAATTGGACAGTCGGCTGAGAGTGGCAGAGGGAAATAAAGGTCAGGCATGGTCAAAGGAACTCAACACAGCAATTAGGATGGAAGCAAAGATTGGGGGTTAGTGCAGAGAGAGGGCTTCTTGTACAACAATTGGGAGGGATGGAGGGAAACAAAGACGAGGAAGGAGGGTCTATAAATCGCACCAACAGAAGGTTCGAGTGGCTGGGGTGAGCAATCCCAACGCTCCTGGCTCATAAGCAGTGCCAGAAAAAGCACAACTTAATCTCACTGTTCCTGTCTCCACTTAGTGCGAGCCCTGGAAAATCTGGCTGTCCAACTTTAAATTTAAATGGGGTTCCCAACTGCCCAAGTGGGAGTCTATTTAAATGTTAACATGAAGAGATCTGGCTCAACAGTGGGGATGCAGACATGTCATGCAGCGGGACAACATTTCAAAAAAGGCGCAAAATGTGTATGCAGTAGATTAGGTCACATTTATTAATTCCATCATTCAGGGATTAATATCGGCCTCTGTTATACCTGGTAGCAACTTTGTTGGCCATCATTCCGAGTTTGGAAATAATCAACTGCATCTTCTGTATGATGCTCTCTAGGTTAATATTTTTCTCCAGATGTGGCGCCACCGTCATCAGTTTCAGTACATTCATTGACTGAGTGTACCACTGCTTGCTTGAAACTGATGCATTATTTCCAGTTTCCACTGTTGCCAGCTTCTGCTGCATAATCCAGTTTCTTGTTCTATCAGTTGAAAGCCTAATGTTGGTCTGTAGTTGTGCCAGAAATAAAAATAATTTCAATGACTTGTATTAAAAAAAACACATTAATTGAAGAGGCAACTTTCCTTTGACAAACTTCAACTTCTTGGTTTATAAAGCTTTCATAGAACTGAAGTAAACTTCAGTCGTTTGTAGTACAGAATGAGTATCATTGAAAGAAAGTCACATTGAAAATGTTTGGCTTGCATTCATTAGGATATTCGCAAGCATACCAAATGTAAAGCAACAGCAATTTATACTTCATTAGCAGAGTGAACCAGAACCAGAGGACACAATCTCAGACTAAAGGGTCGATCCTTTAAAACAGACATGAGGAAGAATTTCTTCAGCCAGAGGGTGGTGAATTTGTGGAGCTCTTTGCCGCAGAAGGTTGTGGAGGCCAATTCACTGAGTGTCTTTAAGATAGAGATAGATGGGTTCTTGATCAATAAGGAGATCAGGAGTTATGGGGAGAAGGAAGGTGAATGGGGATGAGAAACATATCAGCCATGATTGCTCTGAGCAGACTCGATGGGCCAAGTGGCCTAATTCTGTTCGCAAGTCTTATGGTCTAAAAGACAGATGGTCTGGTGTGTGAGGGGGGTGGAAAGGAGGGTGAGGGTTATTGCATTGAAACAATAATGTATGGGAACATTTTAAAAAGGGTTGATAGTGGAGGAGAAAGGTCACAGTCTAAAGTAGTTGAACTCGAATGTTGAGACGATAGGCTCTAACGTGCCTAATTTGAAAATGAGATGCTGCTCCTCCAGTTTGCATTGGGATTCACTGGACCATTGCAGCAGACCAGGGATGGAAACGTGGACAAATATCGATAAACCTTTCCAGGTCTATATTTACCGATTTTACTTCCAATTTTCATCCCCACTTTCACATGGTCCAACTCCAAAACTGCCCTTCCTTGTCCTCTCTAGTCTCCATTTCCAGTGACAGGCTGACCACCAATATCCATTACAAACCCAACAACTCCCAAGAACAAAGAACAAAGAAAAGTACAGCACAGGAACAGGCCCTTTGGCCCTCCAAGCCTGTGCCGACAATGCTGCCCGTCTAAACTAAAATCTTCGACACTTCCTGGGTCATATCCCTCTATTCCCATCCTATTCATGTATTTGTCAAGATGCCCCTTAAATGTCACTATCGTCCCTGCTTCCACCACCTCCTCCGGCAGTGAGTTCCAGGCACCCACTACCCACTGTGTAAAAAAAAACGTGCCTCGTACATCTCCCCTAAACCTTGCCCTTCGCACCTTAAACCTACACCCCCTAGTAATTGACCCCTCCACACTTGGAAAAAGCCTCTGACGATCCACTCTGTCTATGCCCCTCATAATTCTGTACACCTCTATCAGGTCGCCCCTCAACCTCCGTCGTTCCAGTGAGAACAAACCGAGTTTATTCAACTGCTCCTCATAGCTAATGCCCTCCATACCAGGCAACATCCTGGTAAATCTCTTCTGCACCTCCTCTATAGTTTGCACATCCTTCTGGTAGTGGGACGACCAGAATTGAACATTATACTCCAAGTGCGGCCTAACTAAGGTTCTATACAGCTGCAACATGACTTGCCAATTTTTATACTCAATGCCCCAGCCAATGAAGGCAAGCATGGATCCAGCAGAGGGCAGCAGAGCAGAGCTACTGATCAGCTGTTCTGGGGAAATTTGCATACATGCAGTGCGGTCAGCCTAAGTTGAAGGTGGTTTGTGGAGAGGCTGTTGGCAAGTGACAGTTAAACCCGAAACACTTCGTGAGTGTTTCCCACCCTACCTCCTCCTCTAACCAACCCCCCCACCCCACGGTGGTTGGGAAGTGGGAGCAGGTGCCTGTCGTGAAGGTGAGTGAGTGCCTTTAAATTTGCTTACCTTTCAGCGGGAGCAGGGTTTGAGGTAATATCAGGTAAGCTCTTCCTTTCTTTTTCTTTTTCTTGTTTTTTTTTAAATCTAGAGGTGATGTCAGGGAAGGGCAGTACAATGCTCCTCCTGCAGAATGTTTGAGGTGAGGGACGCCGTCAGTGTCCCTGCTGATTTCATCTGTGGGAAGTGCACCCAACTCCAGCTCCTCAAAAAACCGTGGTAGGGACCTGGAGCTTGAGCCTGGATGAACTTCGGATCATCGGGAGGCAGAGGGGGTCATAGATAGGAGCTTCAGGGAAGTAGTTACACCAAAGACTGGAGATAGATGGGTAACTGTAAGAGGGACTGGGAAGAAGCAGTCAGTGCAGGGACCCCCTGCGGTCGTTCCCCTGAGTAACAAGTATACCCGTTTGGATACTTGTGGGGGGACGACTTACCAGGGGTAAGCATGGGTACGGGCCTCTGGCACGGAGTCTGTCCCTGTTGCTCAGAAGGGAAGGGGGCAAGGAGTAGAACCTTAGTAATTGGGGACTCAATGTCAGGGGCACAGATAGGAGATTTTGTGGGAGCGAGAGAGGACTCACGTTTGGTATGTGCCTCCCAGGTGCAAGGGTAAGTGATGTCTCGGATCGTGTTTTCCGGGTCCTTAAGGGGGAGGGGGAGCAGCCCCAAGTCGTAGTCCACATTGGCACTAACGACATAGGTAGGAAAGGGGACAAGGATGTCAGGCAGGCCTTTAGGGAGCTAGGATGGACGCTCAGAGCGAGAACAAACAGAGTTGTTATCTCTGGGTTGTTGCCCGTGCCACGTGATAGTGAGATGAGGATAGAGGGAGAGAGAGCAATTAAACACGTGGCTACAGGGATGGTGGCAGGCGGGAGGGATTCAGATTTCTGGATAACTGGGGCTCTTTCTGGGGAAGGTGGGACCTCTATAGACAGGATGGTCTACATCTGAACCTGAGGGGCACCAATATCCTGGGGGGGGAGATTTGTTAGTGCTCTTTGAGGGGGTTTAAACTAATTCAGCAGGGGCATGGGAACCTGGATTGTAGTTTTGGGGTACGGGAGATTGAGAGTATAGAGGTCAGGAGCACAGATTTGACTTCGCAGGAGGGTGCCAGTGTTCAGGTAGGTGGTTTGAAGTGTGTCTACTTCAATGCCAGGAGTATACGAAATAAGGTAGGGAACTGGCAGCATGGGTTGGTACCTGGGACTTCGATGTTGTGGCCATTTCAGAGACATGGATAGAGCAGGGACAGGAATGGTTGTTGCAGGTTCCGGGGTTTAGGTGTTTTAGTAAGCTCAGAGAAGGGGGCAAAAGAGGGGAGGTGTGGCGCTGCTAGTCAAGAACAGTATTACGGTGGCGGAAAGGATGCTAGATGGGGACTCTTCTTCTGAGGTAGTATGGGCTGAGGTTAGAAACAGGAAAGGAGAGGTCACCCTGTTGGGAGTTTTCTATAGGCCACCTAATAGTTCTAGGGATGTAGAGGAAAGGATGGCGAAGATGATTCTGGAAAAGAGCGAAAGTAACAGGGTAGTTGTTATGGGAGACTTTAACTTTCCAAATATTGACTGGAAAAGATATAGTTCGAGTACATTAGATGGGTCATTCTTTGTACAATGTGTGCAGGAGGGTTTCCTGACACAATATTGTTGACAGGCCAACAAGAGGCGAGGCCACATTGGATTTGGTTTTGGGTAATGAAACCAGGCCAGGTGTTAGATCTGGAGGTAGGGTGAGCACTTTGGAAACAGTGACCACAATTCGGTGACCCTTTACGTTAGTGATGGAAAGGGATAAGTATACCCCGCAGGGCAAGAGTTATAGCTGGGGGAAGGGCAATTCTGATGCCATTAGACATGACTTAGGATGTGTTGGTTGGAGAAGTAGGCTGCAAGGGTTGGGCACACTGGATATGTGGAGCTTGTTCAAGGAACGGCTATTGCATGTTCTTGATAAGTACGTACCAGTCAGGCAGGGAGGAAGGGGTCGAACGAGGGAGCCGTGGTTTACCAAAGAAGTGGAATCTCTGTTACGAGAAGAGGAGGCCTATGTGAAGATGAGGCGTGAAGTTTCAGTTGGGGGCGCTTGATAGTTACAAGGAAGCGAGGAAGGATCTAACGAGAGAGCTGAGACGAGCAAGGAGGGGACATGAGAAGTCTTTGGCAGGTAGGATCAAGGAAAACCCAAAAGCTTTCTATAGGTATGTCAGGAATAAAAGAATGACTAGGGTAAGAGTAGGGCCAGTCAAGGACAGTGGTGGGAAGTGTGTGTGGAGGCTGAGGAGATAAGCGAGATACTAAATGAATACTTTTTGTCAGTATTCACTCAAGAAAAAGATAATATTGTGGAGGAGAATGCTGAGACCCAGGCTATTAGAATAGATGGCATTGAGGTGCGTAGGGAAGAAGTGTTGGCAATTCTGGACAAGGTGAAAATAGATAGTCCCCGGGGCCGGATGGGATTTATCCTAGGATTCTCTGGGAAGCCAGGGAAGAGATTGCTGAGCCATTGGCTTTGATTTTTAGGTCATCATTGGCTACAGGAATAGTGCCAGAGGACTGGAGGATAGCAAATGTGGTCCCTTTGTTCAAGAAGGGGAGTATAGATAACCCCGGTAACTATAGGCCGGTGAGCCTAACGTCTGTGGTGGGTAAAGTCTTAGAGAGGATTATAAAAGATACGATTTATAATCATCTAGATAGGAATAATATGATTAGGGACAGTCAGCATGGTTTTGTGAAGGGTAGGTCATGCCTCACAAACCTTATCGAGTTCTTTGAGAAGGTGACTGAACAGGTAGACGAGGGTAGAGCAGTTGATGTGGTGTATATGGATTTCAGTAAAGCGTTTGATAAGGTTCCCCACGGTCGGCTATTGCATAAAATACGGAGGCTGGGGATTGAGGGTGATTTGGAGATGTGGATCAGAAATTGGCTAGTTGAAAGAAGACAGAGAATGGTAGTTGATGGGAAATGTTCAGAATGGAGTTCAGTTACGAGTGGCGTACCACAAGGATCTGTTCTGGGACCGTTGCTGTTTGTCATTTTTATAAATGACCTAGAGGAGGGCGCAGAAGGATGGGTGAGTAAATTTGCAGACGACACTAAAGTCGGTGGAGTTGTAGACAGTGCGGAAGGATGTTGCAGGTTACAGAGGGACATAGATAAGCTGCAGGGCTGGGCTGAGAGGTGGCAAATGGAGTTTAATGTGGAGAAGTGTGAGGTGATTCACTTTGGAAAGAATAACAGAAATGCGGAATATTTGGCTAATGGTAAAATTCTTGGTAGTGTGGATGAGCAGAGGGATCTCGGTGTCCATGTACATAGATCCCTGAAAGTTGCCACCCAGGTTGATAGGGTTGTGAAGAAGGCCTATGGTGTGTTGGCCTTTATTGGTAGAGGGATTGAGTTCCGGAGCCATGAGGTCATGTTGCAGTTGTACAAAACTCTAGTACGGCCGCATTTGGAGTATTGCGTACAGTTCTGGTCGCCTCATTATAGGAAGGACGTGGAAGCTTTGGAACGGGTGCAGGGGAGATTTACCAGGATGTTGCCTGGTATGGAGGGAAAATCTTATGAGGAAAGGCTGATGGACTTGAGGTTGTTTTCGTTAGAGAGAAGAAGGTTAAGAGGTGACTTAATAGAGGCATACAAAATGATCAGAGGGTTAGATAGGGTGGACAGCGAGAGCCTTCTCCTGCGGATGGAGGTGGCTAGCACGAGGGGACATAGCCTTAATTGAGGGGTAATAGATATAGGACAGAGGTCAGAGGTGGGTTTTTTACGCAAAGAGTGGTGAGGCCGTGGAATGCCCTACCTGCAACAGTAGTGAACACGCCAACATTGAGGGCATTTAAAAATTTATTGGATAAGCATATGGATGATAAGGGCATAGTGTAGGTTAGATGGCCTTTAGATTTTTTCCATGTCGGTGCAACATCGAGGGCCGAAGGGCCTGTACTGCGCTGTATCGTTCTATGTTCTATGTTCTATGCCGTATGTCTTCTTGACTACCTTCTCCACCTGTGTTGCCCCTTTCAGTGACCTGTGGACCTGTACACCTAGATCTCTCTGACTGTCAATACTCTTGAGGGTTTGCCATTCACTGTATATTCCCTACCTGCATTAGACCTTCCAAAATGCATTACCTCACATTTGTCCAGATTAAACTCCATCTGCCATCTCTCCGCCCAAGTCTCCAAACGATTTAAACCTGCTGTATCCTCTTGACAGTCTTCATCGCTATCCGCAATTCCACCAACCTTTGTGTCGTCCGCAAACTTACTAATCAGACCAGTTACATTTTCCTCCAAATCATTTATATATACTACGAACAGCAAAGGTCCCAGCACGTATCCCTGTGGAACACCACTAGTCACAGCCCTCCAAACAGAAAAGCACCCTTCCATTGCTACCTAGCCAGTTCTGTATCCATCTTGCCAGCTCACCCCGGATCCCGTGTAACTTCACTTTTTGTACCAGTCTGCCATAAGGGACCTTGTGAAAGGCCTTACTGAAGTCCATATAGACAACATCCACTGCCCTACCTGCATCAATCATCTTTGTGAGCTCTTCGAAAAACTCTTATCAAGTTAGTGAGACACGACCTCCCCTTCACAAAACCGTGCTGTTTCTCGCTAATACGTCCACTTGCTTCCAAATGGGAGTAGATCCTGTCTCGAAGAATTCTCTCCAGTAATTTCCCTACCACTGATGTAAGGCTCACCAGCCTGTAGTTCCCTGGATTATCCTTGCTACCCTTCTTAAACAAAGGAACAACATTGGCTATTCTCCAGTCCTCCGGGACATCACCTGAAGACAGTGAGGATCTAAAGATTTCTGTCAAGGTCTCAGCAATTTCCTCTCCAGCGTCCTTCAGTATTCTGGGGTAGATCCCATCAGGCCCTGAGGACTTATCTACCTTAATAATTTTTGAGACGCCCAACTCCTTGTCTTTTTGGATCTCAATGTGGCCCAAGCTATCTACACACCCTTCTCCAGACTCAACACCCACCAATTCCTTTTCTTTGGTGAATACTGATGCAAAGTATTCATTTAGTACCTCGCCCATTTCCTCTGGCTCCACACATCGATTCCCTTGCCTGTCCTTCAGTGGGCCAACCCTTTCCCTGGCTACCCTCTTACTTTTTATGTACGTGTAAAAGGCCTTGGGATTTTCCTTAACCCTATCTGCCAATGACTTTTCGAGACCCCTTTTAGCCCTCCTGACTCCTTGCTTAAGTTCCTTCCTACTTTCCTTATATTCCACACAGGCTTCGTCTGTTCCCAGCCTTCTGGCCCTGACAAATGCCTCCTTTTTCTTTTTGACGAGGCCTACAATATCTCTCGTTATCCAACGTTCCCAAAATTTGCCGTATTATCCTTCTTCCGCACAGGATCATGCCGGTCCTGAATTCCTTTCAACTGACATCTGAAAGCCTCCCACATGTCAGATGTTGATCTACCCTCAAACATCCGCCCCCAATCTAGGTTCTTCAGTTCCCGACTAATATTGTTATAATTAGCCTTCCCCCAATTTAGCACATTCACCCTAGGACCACTCTTATCCTTGTCCACCAGCACTTTAAAACATACTGAATTGTGGTCACTGTTCCCAAAATGCTCCCCTACTGAAACTTCTACCACCTGGCCAGGCTCATTCCCCAATATCAGGTCCAGTACAGCCCCTCCCCTAGTTGGACTATCTACATATTGTTTTAAGAAGCCCTCCTGGATGCTCCTTACAAACTCTGCCCCGTCCAAGCCCCTAGCACTAAGTGAGTCCCAGTCAATATTGGGGAAGTTGAAGTCTCCCATCATAACAACCTTCTTGCTTTTACTCTTTTCCAAAATCTGCCTATCAGCTCCTCTATCTCCCACGGGCTGTTGGGAGGTCTGTAGTAAACCCCCAACATTGTGACTGCACCCTTCTTATTCCTGATCTCTACCCATATAGCCTCGCTGCCCTCTGAGGTGTCCTCCCGTAGTACAGGTGTGAAATTCTCTCTATCCAGTAACGCAACTCTGCCACCCCTTTTACATCCCCCTCTATCCCGCCTGAAACATCTAAATCCTGGAACGTTTAGCTGCCAATCCTGTCCTTCCCTCAACCAGGTCTCTGTGATGACAACAACATCATAGTTCCAAGTACTAATCCAACCTCGAAGTTCATCTACCTTATCCGTAATACTCGTTGCATTAAAATATATGCACTTCAGGCCACCAGACCCGCTGTTTTCAGCAACATCTCCCTGTCTGCTGTTCCTCAGAGCCATACTGGCCCTATTCCCTTGTTGTCCCTCAATGCTTTCATCTTCTGACATTTTGCTCCAGTACCCACCCTCCTGCCATACTAGTTTAAACCCTCCCGTGTGACACTAGCAAACCTCGCGGCCAGGAGTAAACTCCCAGTTTACCTCAACTACAGCTCCTCACACTCTGCTTCCTGGAAGGACACCATCCCATTCTTCCAGTTTCTCCACCTCCGTTGCATCTGTTCTGATGATCCCACCATCGGAAATGGTGCTTCTGACATGCCTGCATTTTTCCTTAACCAAAGTGTCCCACCATCTGTGGTTGACAGGGCACTGAATCGGTTTCGGCCCATTTTCCCATACCTCTGCCCTCCTCCCTTCCCCTTCCTCCTGGAACCTCACTTTCCACACTACAAGCCTCTGCATTCAAAGAATCCTCCTCCACCATTTCTGCCGACTCCAGCATGATGCTACCATGAAACACATTTCCCCCCCCCCGCATTCCCTAGGGACCAACCTCTCCGTGACACCCATCCCATTCGCCTGACATCTTCCCTTGCAATCTCAATGGGTGCAGCAGCTGCCCCTTTACCTCCTCACCATTAAAGGCCCTAAAGACTCCTTTCAGATTAAGCAACTTTTCAACTTGCACTTCCTTCAATTTGGTCTATTGCATTCACTGCTCCCAATGCGGTCTCTTCCACATTGGAGCTTCTACACGCAGACTGGGTGACCACTTTGCAGAATACCTTTGTTAAGTCAGCAAGCATGACCCTAGCTTTCCTGTTGCTTTCCATTTTAACTCAGCACCTTGATCTCATGCCCAAATATTCGTCCTTGGTACGCTGCAATGCTCTAGGGAAACCCAACGCAAACTGGAGGAGCATCTCACCTTCCGATTAGGCAGAATACAGGTCCTTAAGGACTCAACATTGGTTTCAACGCTTTAGACTGTGACTTATCTCCTCCAACCTAAACCTTTTTAAAAAGTAAAATGACCCATACATTTATTGTCTCAATGCAATAACCCTTCCTTCCCCTACTGGGCCATCTGTCTTTTGTTCTTAACATTACTACATCCTGTTGTATACTTCATCAGCTAGTTTAATATCCAGCACATTTCTCCCTCTCTCTAGTTCTGATGAAGAGCCAAACAAACTCAAAACGTTAACTCGGTTTCCCCTCCCCAGATGCTGCCAGACCTGAATTCTTCCAGCATTCTCTGTTCTTGTATGTGATCTTCTACTTGGCTTTGATTCCTGGAGATAGTGGTGGGGTTCTCAGAATTGCAGGCCATGGACCCCATTGGGAGTGCACAGCAGAGAAATCCCAGAGTGATTTAAGCAGCTAAATCATTGCTCGAGGAGACTGAGGGTGTGCTCAATGGGTCTCACAGAATGCCCTCTGACATCGCATGATGGTGAAAAAGGTCATGAACCATGTGTAAGTGGTAACACTTGCAGAGCAGTCAATCAGCAGTGAATTCTGAAGGTGATCAGTTTGCAGACTAGCGCAGGATAAAAGCATCATGGATGCTACTAAGATAGTGGGCATTGGCAAAGATGACCTTCTTGTTGTGGGCACATGCCAACTGCACAGAGTGTGACAGCATTTTGAGTTGTGAGGAGTCCACAGACCCACGTGAAGCACACTGTCCTAGCAAATCCATATGCCCTTTCATCCTGGTATTCGCTCCTCAGGGAGGGAAGGATGAAGATCCCCCCCGTTTCCGTACAGTGCCTCTGTGACCTCTTTGGTGCTTCCATGCACAGAAAACAGCAATATGTTATTGATGTTGCCTTCTCCCACCTGGAAGGATCCAATGAAATTGAATGCAAGGGCACTGGTGCCGTTGTGGCCCACTGGGAGGGCTAGGGCCCGGGTCCCTGGTGCTGTGAGGCGGTAGTGTTAGCCACTGTGTTGCCCTGAGCTGGGATTGTTTTCCGTGGAGCAAGAGAAGGCTGAGGGGAGGGACCTGATTTGAGGTGTATAAAATTGAGGGCATTAGAATGATGTGATAAAAAAATATTTCACCCAGAGAGTGGTTGGAACCTGGAATTCACTGCCTGAACGGGTGGTAGAGACAGGAACCCTCACAACATTTAAGACATTTTTAGATGAGTCCTTGAAATGCCATAGCACACAAGGTCAAGTGCTGAAAAATGGGAGCAAGGTCCCATTTTTTGGAAATCTTTTTTTTTTATAAATGTTTTTATTCAGTTTTCATATTTTATATTGAACAAATTACAAATTGTTAGGAGAGATAAAGAACAAAAAAAAACAAACAAACACGCAAAAATTAACATACATATTTACAGGTAAGCATCTTCGTAGTAGTAACTGCGCCCGCCCACCCCCCCCCCCCCCCCCCCCTCAACATGTTTATTTAGTTTGGTTTTGGGCCTTAGCTAGCCATCGAACCCCCGTACCGAACCTGTAGCCCCCCCCCCTCCCGCTACCTTCCCCCGACTATTCTTCCTCTTGTACATTGGCCACAAATAGGTCCCGGAACAGTTGCATGAATGGCTCCCACGTTCTGTGGAAGCCGTCGTCCGACCCTCGGATGGCAATTTGATTTTCTCCATTTGGAGAGATTCCGAGAGGTCGGACAGCCAGTCCGCAGCTCTGGGCGGTGCTGCTGACCGCCAGCCAAACAGGATTCTACGGCGGGCGATCAGGGAGGCAAAGGCAAGGGCGTCCGCCCTCCTCCCCAGGAATAGATCTGGCTGTTCTGAAACCCCGAAGACCGCCACTATCGGGCATGGCTCCACCCTCACTCCCACCACTTTGGACATAACCTCGAAGAAGGCTGTCCAGTACTCCACGAGTCTGGGGCAAGACCAGAACATGTGGGCGTGGTTGGCCGGGCCTCTTTGGCACCGTTCACATCTGTCTTCCACCTCCGGGAAGAACCTACTCATACGGGTTCTTGTTAAGTGGGCTCTATGTACCACTTTTAGTTGCGTCAGGCTGAGCCTTGCGCACGTGGAGGTGGAGTTGACCCTATGCAGTGCTTCGCTCCAGAGTCCCCACCCTATCTCCATCCCAGGTCGTCCTCCCATTTCCTTCTTGTTGCGTCCAGTACGGTGTCGTCCCTATCTACCAGTCGGTCATACATGTCACTACAGTTCCCTTTCTCTAGGATACTTGCGTCCAGTAGGTCTTCCAGTAGTGTCTGTCGTGGCGGTTGTGGGTACGTCCTTGTCTCCTTTCGTAGGAAGTTTTTGAGCTGCAGGTACCGTAGCTAGTTCCCCCCAGCTAGCTGAAATTTCTCTGTCAGTTCGTCCAGTGTTGCGATCCTGTCGTCCGTGTATAGGTCCCTGACTGTCAGTGTCCCCCCGTCCTGCCTCCACCTTTTGAAGGTGGCGTCAGTCAGTGCTGGTGTGAACCTATGGTTGTTGCAGATGGGAGCCCTGTTCGACATTTTGGTCAGGCCAAGTTGCTGCCGCAGTTGGTTCCAGGATTGGAGGGTGGCTGTCACCACTGGGCTGCTGGAGTGTTTTTTGGGTGGGGATGGGAGTGCTGCCGTGGCGAGGGCCCGGAGGGAGGTTCCCATGCAGGAGGCCTCCTCCGCACGCACCCACTCAGCCTCTGGCTCCTGGATCCATCCCCTTACTCGCTCGGCTGTTGCTGCCCAGTGGTAGAATTGTAGATTCAGGAGGGCTAGCCCTCCCCTGGTTTTTGTTTTTTGTAAGACCTTCTTTGGGATCCTAGCATTTTTACCCCCCCATACGAACGCCATGATGAGTTTGTCCAGCGCTTTGAAAAAGGCCTTGGGGATGTAGATCGGAATGGATCTAAACAGGAAGAGGAACCTGGGCAGTACGTTAAATTTGATCGTCTGAACTCTCCCCGCGAGGGAGAGCGGGAGTGTGTTCCATCTTTCCAGGTCCTTTTTAACTTCCTCCGTCAGGCTGGTGAGGTTCCATTTGTGGATCCCTTTCCAGTCATGGGCTATTTGGATCCCCAGGTAGCGGAATTTATGTCGGGCTTGATTGAACGGCAGCCCCTTTAGTGCTGCCCCCCCCCCCCCCCCTTGCGGGTGTACTGGGAAGATCTCACTTTTGCTCATGTTGAGTTTGTAGCCCGAGAAGGCTCCAAACTCTTTCAGGAGCGCGATGATTCCGTCCATGCTGCTTTGTGGGTCCGAGATATAGAGGAGCAGATCATCCGCATAGAGTGAGACTCTGTGCTCTCTACCTCCCCTTCGGATCCCCCTCCAATTTTTTGCTGCCCTGAGCGCGATTGCTAGCGGTTCAATTGCTAGTGCGAACAGCAGCGGGGACAGTGGGCATCCTTGTCTGGTGCCCCTGTGCAGCTGGAAGTATTGGGAGTTGGTATTGTTGGTCTGTACACTCGCCATGGGAGCGTTGTACAGGAGCTTTACCCAAGCGGTGAACCCTGTTCCAAGCCCGAACCGCTCCAGTACCTCTATGAGGTATTTCCACTCGACTCTGTCGAAGGCCTTTTCTGCGTCCAGGGAGACGATCACCTCTTGTGTTCTCTCCCCGGAGGGGGTCATTATCACGTTCAGCAGGCGCCTGATGTTCGCGGTAAGCTGTCTACCTTTGACAAAGCCCGTCTGGTCCTCTGTGACCACCTCAGGTACACAGTCTTCTAGCCTCTTGGCTAGGATTTTGGCCAGTATTTTGGCGTCTGCATTCAGCAGAGAATTTTTTGGAAATCTTGAAGTGCCATCATGGACTTGTGCCATCCCCTTCACACCAAGCTGGCACTTCAAACAAGGGCGAACATCTTGGGAGGCATTGAAATTTTTAAAGCAAGGAAGAAAGCCAGCCGTCAAGTACCAAACTACTCTAATCACATTTTTCAGCACTTGCCGCTTCAAATAGACCATCTTGTTTTAGGACGGAATAATGACAATTATGCCTGCAGATGCATTGCCAAATTCAGTATCCTGGCATTGTACAAGCTTGTTTGAGTTAATTACTTTTTTAAAAAAAATATTTTTATTAAAGTATTTGTAAAATTTTATAACAATAACAAAAAGAACAGTAAACATTAAATGGTGAAAAAATAGACATTTCCCCAATCGGCTCCATCTTCACAGACCACATGAAATAACAAAATAATCCCCCCCCCCCCCCCCCTTCGGAAAGCTGCTACTGCCGACATTTTAAATTTCTCCAAGAAAGTCGCCGAACAACTGCCACCTCCGGCAGAACACTAGCATTGATCCTCTTAAGGCAAACTTTATTTTCTCGAGACTGAGAAACCCAGCCATGCCACTAACCCAGGTCTCTACACTCGGGGGTTTCGAGTCCCTTCACATTAAAATGATCCGTCTTCGGGCTACCAGGAAGGCAAAGGCCAGATCGTCGACCTCTTTCACTCCCTGAACTCCCGGGTCTTCTGACACTCCAAAGATCGCCACCTCTGGACTCGGGTTTGGGTCAATTACATCATGTTATAATTTCAACTGTCTTTTACCTTTTATTTCTTTCTCGTCTCCCTTATATATATTTCTCCCCCCCCACCATATCTTATCCCCCCTCCCTTTACCTTGTCTCCCCTATGCTTCTTCATTCCCCCGCTACATCTGTCACAGCTTGCCCTCTGATTTTTGTTTCTCTGCTGTTTGGCCTTTCGCACCTTTTATTATCTCAGGCGACGGCCAATAGGATTCTTTTCCCTTGGTTTCTGTGGCTATTAGCACTCTTTTCTCTTGGTTTCTGTGGCTATTAGCACTCTTTTCCCTTGGTTTCTTTGGCTATTAGCACTCTTTTCCCTTGGTTTCTGTGGCTATGACTCATCTTTTATTCCCTCACCCCACTAAGGAAATTCGGCATGTCCATATTAACCCTTACAAACTTTTACAGATGTACCATAGAAAGCATCCTATTGGGCTGCATCACAGCCTGGTGGCAACTGCTCGGCCCAGGACCGCAAGGAACTTCAGAGAGTCGTGAATACCGCCCAGTCCATCACACAAACCTGCCTCCCATCCATGGACTCCATCTTTACCTCCCGCTGCCTAGGGAAAGCGGGCAGCATAATCAAAGATCCCTCCCACCCGGCTTACTCACTTTTCTAACTTCTTCCATCGGGCAGGAGATACAGAAGTCTGAGAAAACGCACGAACAGACTCAAAAACAGCTTCTTCCCCACCGTCACCAGACTCCTAAATGACCCTCTTATTTACTGACCGCATTAACACTACACCCTGTATGCTTCATCCAATGCCAATGCTTATGTAGTTACATTATATATCTTGTGTTGCCCTATTATGTATTTTCTTGAATTCTGTTTAATTCCCTTTTCTTCCCATGTACTGAATGATCTGTTGAGCTGCTTGCAGAAAAATACTTTTCACTGTACCTCGGTACACGTGACAATAAACAAATCCATCCAACCACAGTATAAATAGCTTCCATTTTCTGTGCAAAGGGTCGTTTGGACTTGAAACGTTAGCTCCTTTCTCTCACTACAGATTCTGCCAGACCTATATATCAAAAGGTCAATCTCTAATTGCGTTACTCCCATTGAGTATGCTCTTAATAATAATCTTTATTAGTGTCATAAGTAGGCTTACATTAACACTGCAATGAAGTTACTGTGAAAAGCCCCGAGCGGGCATACTTCGGCACCTGTTCGGGTACACGGAGGGAGAATTCAGAATGTCCAATTCACCTAACAGCACATCTTTCGGAACATGGGGGAGAAAACCAGAGCACATGGAGAGAACGTGCAGATTCCGCAGTGACCAAGCCGGGAATCGAACCCAAGATCAGTGACAATTCGCCAGCATTCCTCGGCCCTAGAATTTAATAGTTCTCCTAATTTTACTAAAACTACATTGCTACTGCCTTCTTTAGTATAACGTCTTTATTTTCTGAAGTCAGAGGTTGATGGCATATCTTCCGGGAAATTATAGGCCAATGAGCTTGACGTCAGTGATAGTGAAATTTTTGGAAAAGATTCACAGAGATGGGATCTATGCACATTTGGAAGTGAATGGTCTCATTAGCGACAGATGGTATGGTTTTGTACGAGGAAGATCATGTCTCACTAATTGATTGAATATTTTGAGGTGGTGACAAAAATGATTGACGAGGGAAGGGTTGTGGATGTTGTCTACATGGACTTTAGTAAAGCAGTTGATAAGGATCCCTCATGGCAGGCTGGTGCAAAAGATTAGATGATATGGGGTCAGGGGTAAACTAGCTATATGGATCCAGAACTAGCTAGACCATAGAAGACAGAGGGTAGCAGTGGAAGGGTGTTTTTCCCGAATGGAGGTCTGTAACTAGTGGTGTTCCGCAGGGATCAGTACTGGGACCTCTGCTCATTGTAATATATATAAATGACTTGGAAGAAAACATAGCGGTC
The DNA here is from genome assembly GCF_902713615.1 of Scyliorhinus canicula. Taxonomy (NCBI): domain Eukaryota; kingdom Metazoa; phylum Chordata; class Chondrichthyes; order Carcharhiniformes; family Scyliorhinidae; genus Scyliorhinus; species Scyliorhinus canicula. The sequence goes on from NC_052150.1 coordinate 159,140,185, forward strand.
TGATTAGCAAGTTTGTGGATGATATTAAGATTGCAGGAGTTGCGGATAGTGATGAAGATCGTCAGAGAATACAACAGGATACAGATAGACTGCAAAAGTGAGAAGAGAAATGGCAGATGGAATTTAACCTGGACAAATGCGAGGTGATGCTTTCTGGGAGATCCTATTCAGGTGGGAGCGAGAAATAAATGGCAGAACCATCAGGAGCATAGAGACACAGAGATATCATAGATATCATAGAATTTGCAGTGCAGAAGGAGGCCATTCGGCCCATCGAGTCTGCACCGGCTCTTGGAAAGAGCACTCTACCCAAGGTCAACACCTCCACCTTATCCCCATAACCCAGTAACCCCACCCAACACTAAGGGCAATTTTGGACACTAAGGGCAATTTATCATGGCCAATCCACCTAACCTGCACATCTTTGGACAGTGGGGGGAAACCGGAGCACCCGGAGGAAATCCACACACACACGGGGAGGATGTGCAGACTCCACACAGACAGTGACCCAAGCTGGAATCGAACCTGGGACCCTGGAGCTGTGAAGCAATTGTGCTATCCACAAGGCTACCGTGCTGCCCTGGGCGTGCAGGTCCACAGATCTATAAATGGCAGCACAGGCAGGAATGGTGGTAAAGAAAGCATATGGCATGCTTGCTTTCATAGGACGGGGTATCAAGTATAAAAGCTCAAAAATTATGTTACAATTATATAGAACGTTAGTTCGGCCATATTTGGAATACTGTGTCCAATTCTGGTCACCTCACTACCAGAAGGACGTGGAGACTTTGGAGAAAGTCAGAAAAGATTTACCAGGATGTTGCCTGGTATAGAGGGTGTTAGCTATGAGGAGAGAATGAATAAACTGGGATTGTTCTCCTTAGAGACAGAGGCTGAGGGGCGACCTGATAGAAGTTTATAAAATGATTAGGGATGTAGATAGGGTGAACAGTTGGAGGATTTTTCCCAGGGTGGAAATGACAATTACAAGGGGGCACAAGTTCAAGGTGAGGGGGAAAGGCTCAGTGGAGATATGCGGGAGAAGTTTTTTTACACAGAGGGTGGTGGTGGCCTGGAATGCACTGCCAAGTGAGGTGGTTGAGGCAGATACGTTAGCGACCATTAAAAACTATCTGGGTAGGCACATGAATAGACGGGTATAGAAGGATACAGGCGGTTGGTCTGGATAAGGACACGTGATTGGCTTGGAAGGCCGAAGGGCCTGTTCCTGTGCTGTATTGTTCTTTGTACCTCCAGACTTGAATATTCCAATCCTCTCTTTGCCAGTGCTCTGCCTTTCGCCCTCAAACTTAAACTCATCCAAAATTCTAGCCCACATCAAGTTTCACTTTCCCATAGTTCTTATGTTCGCTGATCAACATTGGATCCCAGTCCACCAAGGTTTTGATTTTAAAATTCTCATCTTGGCACACAAATCACTCCATGGTCTCACTCTCCCTTCACTCTGTATATTATTGAGTACCACAATGCTTCAAGAATGGTCTTCTTCCAACTCTGCTGTCACATGCCTCTGAGATTCCCTTTGACTCACCACTGATGAGAAAAACACCTACACCTCAAACCAACTCATTCTAATTTCTCCTTTTGGCTTAGTGCCAATTTCTGTCTGAGTGTGCTCCTGTGAAATGTTTTAAGATATTTTCACATAACATAATACTGGGTCATAGTAAGGAAGACTTTACCATTTTGCTTATGACAAGTTGCGGAGGTGAGAAATTAGACCATTTAACACAACATACCTTATTCTGAGAGACAGCTACATCTCCGTCCAATTGATTTTCTGCTTCTGTTTCACTTCTCACTTGATCAGTTTCCTGTAATATCTGAAGTGCTTTTTTCAACTTTGCTTCCTCCCTTTGCAACTTTAAAACTTCTTGTTTTTCTTTTTCCAGCTGGTCCAGGAGCTCTTTTGCCTGCAGCTGCAAGGAATCCACTTTCTCTAGAATCAGTCTATGCGATTCTTGTTCCTTTAAAAGAGACTTCCTATGAATCTGTTGCTGCTCCTCAAGGTGCTGCCTCAACTGAACTGACTCAAGTTTATACCTTTCCATCTCATTAACCAACTCTACAATGCGGCTATGCTGATCTTCTAGTTGTCTCTGTAGCTCCCTTACAAGCACCTCAGATGTAATTCCAGCTGGCTTCTGCATCCCTTCCTGCTTCTCCTCTGCACTTTGTAGTTGCTTCAAGAGTTTGCGTTCTCGTTCCAGTACACTGCTTAACTCATATGATCTGGTTTTCTCGGCATCTAAGACAATTTGGAGCTCAGTATTGTGGCTTTTCTCATGTGATAGTTCAGCTTCATGTAGTGCTTTCTCAGAATCTAGATTATGTCTTAGTTCCTTTATTGTCACCCTTTCCTTTTCCAAAGTATACTCCAAATGCAAATATCTTTTCTTTTGATCCTCAAGTGCAAACTTCAAGTCCTGAAATTAAACAAAAACAATCTATTTCTAATCTATTATATTTGTTTCAAATATTTTTTTAACTTGCTAATTTTGGGAATATTTGTGATTATTTTACATTGCAAATCTTCCCAGTGTTCCAATGCCAAGAAAAAACTTGAGACACAGTCAAGTTTGTTACAAGTGAGCAAATTATTTTTTATTTTACTGAAATAGTTCAATAATTTCCCACTCACGATAGAACAAAAACACAGTACTCAAAATAACTAATTTTATTTTAACTTTAATCAGGATTTTCATTGAAATGTCCACTTACACAAATATATGGGAACTAATTGACTCAGATTTTAATAAATTGATCATTTGATTTTGGGTTCAAACATAGTCTTAACCCGTTGTTTTTCCAGGTGAATTTCAAAATTAATGTTGAATATAATTAAACTCAAAGTTGACGTTTTACTGAAACATTCAAGCACCTTGTTAAATGAGTGGTTTATCATATATAGGTGGCTAAATGAAATTCCATGAGGCAGATGAACTGAGGATACAGATGATGATGCAAAGAAAATTCTTCCATACATCATAAAGACAGCTGTAAGCATTAATTACTTAATAAAAACATAATAATTTTTGCCTGCCAAATTATTCTGTTCACTAAACTCAAAGTTTTAATTATATTATTTTATTTGACCCAAATTGCTCATAAATAGGATCTGAATTTAGAAGATCTGATGAAAATTAAAAGGTCTAATTATAACATGTTATGGATTACATTAAATCTTGGTTGACAGCAATCAAACCAGTCTGGGGTTAGTGATGAGTACAAGAGGAGATGACAATGAATTAACAATTAAACATTGGAACACTTTCTTTGAATAATATTTGATTGACAAAAGTATACAAACCTCCAATTCCTCTCGGTCTTGTTCTTCTTTTCTATCTACCTTACATTTTTCCTTTTCCAATGCCCAATGTAGTTCCCTTGCCTTCTTCAGTTCGTTTGTCAGTGCATCATTTAGCATGTCTACTTCAGCTGCTTTGTCAGTTAACTCAACTCTAAAACAAAAAATGGTCCATGGATCTGTTAATTAGGGTGGCTATTTTATAGGATACATTATAAGCTTTAATAGCTGTGGAACATCAATGTAGCTTTAACAGTAGAATCATAAAAATGCTAATTACTTGAGATACTTTGCTGATTTCACACTAAACATTTCTGATACATAAAAACCGATAATGAGTTATCAATTTAAGATAAGATTAGTCACTTTAAACAGAAAGGATACAGGAGATCAAGGATATCAGCGTTGAATCTAACAGGAATATGTAAACAATTGAGTGTACTGAATTACCTTAGCATCCCTAACTCTTTCAAGTGCTTGTGCTGTGTCTTGAGTGTTGTTTCAAGTTCCAGTTTAGTTTGAGAAAGCTCATTTTTCAGCTCTGCCACTACCATTTTCTCCAAATTCAGGTGGTCTTGGAGCTCAGCTCCCTTTTCCTTTAGTACACTCAACTCCATTTGTAACTCGAGAATCTGAGTCTGCTTCTGTTGTAAATTGTTTCTTAGTAGTTCCACTAAAAGTAAATAGATGCATTAGCACATTGCTACAAATAGACCTGAAGTACAAATACAGATGACTTTGAGACAAATACTGCCTTATTTTAATGTCATTTTAAATGGTTAGCGAAACTTGTATCAATTTGAGAAACAGCAACACGTTAGTTCAAGGTAAAATGCTTCTGTACAGTGCAAATTCAACTGGATAGCCACGGTCGGATTTTACGGCCATCAGGCAGCTAATTGCCCAAAAATGTTTCCACTCCCATATAGTAGATGCCCCTCTCTCATGAGGCGGGAGCAATGGCCACTGTTGGGATTGCAATTTGTCCCCCAATGAGCGAGGCAGAGTGGAATCTATGTAAGCTAGTGTCAACGGCACCAGTCAGGCAGGCTTCATCGAGAAATGGAGTTGGCAATCGGGAGGTTCAAACAAGGATGAACCATTCCACCAGGTGTGGTGGGCTGCCATTGGGCATTGTATGTCCAATAAGTAGCAACCTCTTTTCACTCCCTACCAACCCAGAATCTAGAGTCAGGGTTTATCTGTAGGTCATGTGGAGCAGAGGTACGCCCACCAGCACAGAGAGGAGTTCCTTGTAAACATAAATTGGCCATCTCTGGGTTTCAAATGGTCTAATGGTGTGTGGGCCACTCAATACTGATCCTGCCCTCTGGTGAAAAATATTAGTGGAGGTGTGTAAGCGACTGGCCCCCTGCACTACACCCTCACGCCAGGTGGGGGTGGGGGAGGAGGAGGAGGAGAGCCTTAAACTCTTCACTATGAAATCAATACGATAAATTGTATGGATTATTCATCATCAGGATATTGAAAAATACCTTCACTTCTTTGTACACTATTTTCTTCCACAGTCATGGGCTTGCTGTCACCCTGTTGGACTCTTCGCAGATATGACCAAAGTTCATGTATTTCCATCATCATACTATTCCTATCTGCAGTCATTAAATGTTCCACATCAGTTCTCCTCTGCATTTCCTATAGCAAATAGAAAAGGGATCAGATTTTGTCGTCACCGTTGTCATTATTTCCTTTAAGATTCACATTTTTCAATGCTCTCATGGCCAGCCTCCCATTTTAATTAAACGTTAGTCTATCCAAAACTCTGTTGCCTGGCTTTATCTGACATCATGTCACACCAAGTCCTGTTCACTAATCATGTAGTGTTTGCTGATCAAGTGGGCCCTGGTCCGGTAACAGCTTGATTTTGAAATTCTCATGATCACACTCCTCCCCACTGCTGCAATCTTCTCCAGCCTGGCAGGTCTCAGAGATCTCTTTGTTCCTGCAATATAGCCCCTCGCACAGTCCCGCTTTTCATCACAGATGTCTAAGACTTAAAGTTCTGGAATTTTCCCAATAAGCTTTTCTGCCTTTCCACATCTCTTTTAAGTAACCCCTTAAAATGTTTTTCTAGCTAAGTGTTTGGTCGCCTGTCCTAATATCTCTTTGCGGTTCAGTATCAAGTTTTGTCTGATAATGCTTCTGTGAAGCTTAAAAAACTGCCCTTTATACTTTCTTTCAAATATTAATTTTCTATCTAGTACAGTACTTTACCACTTACTCCATGAATCCTCACAGTCATTAACCATTAATTTGAAACTTAATGTTTTGTGAAAGTTCAATGACTAGATTAAATTATTTTTGTACATGATGGCTAGCATGCTATAATTTCAGAAATACATACAGACTACAAGCTAAACTGGAAGTATAACTGAGTTAATAAGAATATTGTAAATAATTCCACAACTAATGTCAATGTTGGAAAGACTTAGTGTTTCAGTTGTTTTAGACTCAATGTCCAGAATTTAAATAGGACATCCAGAAGACCAGTTAAATTATTTTCAGAAAATTAGAATTGGAAGACAAAGCCCCATTTTAGTGAGGAGAGATACCTGTTCTTTTAGTAAGTTCAACAATGTCTTTGCATCCATACTATTCAAGGATGAAGCTTGCGCACGAAGAGCAACCATAAGGACATCATGTTCTTTTTTAAAAACGTGCTGAACAGCTTGGAGAAGTTCACGCCGCCAGTCTGTGATGCTTTCAGGAGATAAAGCCTGCAAAAGACATTGCTAGCATTTTACATAACACTCTCACGTAGATATTACATCTGGAAGCTTGGAATACAAATCTTTTTAAAAAATACACCTTGCATTGGTAGTTACATTTCTGTAAGCAGGTATACCTTTATGTTCTTTGGATTAGAGATTAAATTAGTATCTATTTGCATGTTCAAGATCCCACAACATTACTCAGAGATATTATTTGAAAGGGGAGAAGAGTTCGCCATATGTAATCAACAACATCCCCTGTTCAATCACTACCAATACCAATCCACTTAATTTGCCTTGATACTGTTTATCTGCATAACAATGTTTATTACATATCAAAAGTGGATATGTACTTGTCTGAAGAGGAGTGATAAGATGCGCCATAAGCATGGGGCACCATCGGCCCGTTGTTTCTGATCTCTGGGTGGTGTTGGGGGCCTTACCCAGCGGGAATCCCAGAAGAAGCAAAGTGGAGATGGGCAAACCTGGCAATGGCTTTCTCCAATTTTTCTCATAACAATGTGATCAAGATTACCAGCTTATTGAAGATTACAAGGTTTAAATTCATGTTCTACCAGCTTTCCATGATGTATGCTGACATTCAAACTGCTACATCATGCTGCCAGATTAGAGGTATTTGAAGATTTGCATGAATGCCAAAACTTTCATTAAAAATACACGGAGGTTCTGAAATTATATTGTAGGATAGTGGTAGGTAAATATTTGACACTTTGGATGAAATTCCTCGGTTACTTTAGTGGCGGTGGTTACCTGTTTAAAACTGATCGAGAGAAGTCATTAGTTTCATTTTAGCTGATCCATTCTCAAATGATGAAGGGAGCAATGAGAAATTTTAAATATACAGGATTGTTGAGTATGCATTCCGTAAAGCTTAATTTGTGGGCTAGCAACAGAAAAATAACCATGAAAGGGTTGTTGTAAAAGCCCAACTGCATCATGAATGTTTCTCAGCAAAAAGAACTAGTGACACCAGTTCCACACTATACAAATAAATATTAATGCCTTCAGGATGGAAAACTGTGATTGTGGGTATTTGCTTGGTTGTATGGTAAACACTGACGTAGACTAGTTGGGCTCACTGGTCAGCTTTTGTAACTTCTATGTATTTTCATGTATAACTGGGGATGGGCAATAAATACTGCTTTGCCATTGTTGCCCACATTTTGAAAACAAATTTAAAATAAATACCTTAAAGATACTGTTCAAATGTTTTGTTCTTACCTTGGCTTCCCCAGTCCCCTGAACATTGGCAAGTACATCTTTAAGTGACTGCACCATGTTCAAAAGTTCCCATCTTTCCTGAAGCCAACCCTCTGGGTGATTTTCTACAGCTTGCTGTTGTCCTTCTAAGTAGGAGGATTCTGAAAGCGTCAACACCTCTATACCTTCTTGATGCACCTCTTGAAGTAAAGACTGTATAAGATTGAAAAAGAGTGGGTTAATAATTTAGTCAGTTTCTGGTTACTGATGTAGATTTCTTCAATGAGCAATCTATAATAAAAATTGACCAACCATCCTTCAGCAACTTCAAAAAAATGATTTTATTCTCCAAGACTGTACAATGTTCAGCACCATTCACACCTCTTCCAGTTACTAAAACAGTCCATGTTCATTTGCAGTCAGACCTGGGCAGTACCCAGGCTTGGGCTGCCAAGCGGCAAGTAACATTTGCGCTACGCAAGGGTCAGATAATGACCATCTCAAACAAGAGAGAATCTAACCACCGTCCCTTGACATTCAATGTTGTCGTGTTATTCACCCTGGGGTAAGACGGACTGCAACTGGGCGCAGTTGGACTGTAAAGCAGACACCAAACTTAGACATTGGTTCAATACGATTTATTGAACTTCTGTAACAATGCACACAGCTTGCTGTGGGTTGACACTCTACTACTCTAAGTGTACTAACTCTAACTAACTAGACCAGACAAGCTCTGAGCCACGTGTAGAAGGTGCTAACTGATATATACACCCTGACTGCCAATACAGTTGTCACCAGTGGAAAGAGGCGAAGTGTCGATGCCTTGTGTGTTTTATAGTAGGATGCCCCCTCTAGTGTTCTGTCTGGTGATTGGTTGTGTTCTGTCCTGTGTTGATTGGCTAACCTGGGTGTCTGCCTGTCTTTACCTCATGATGTGCATGGGTGCATATTATAAAAATTATCATTGCTGAAATTCCCCAATATCAACATCCTGGGGGTGACCTTAGACCAGAAACTAAACTGGACAAGCTTTATAAATATTGTGGCTACAAGAACAGGCCGACAGCTAGGAATTCTATAGCAAAGAACTAATTCCCTGACTCCCCAAAGCCTGCTCACCACCAACAAGGCACAAGTCAGGGGTATGATGGAATCCTCTCACTTTGCCTGGATAAGTACATCTCCAACAACACAAGAAGCTTGACATCATTCAGGACAAAGCAGCCCGCTTGATTGGCACTCCTTCCACAAACATTCATTCCCTCCACCACTGATGAACCGTGGCAGTGGTGTGTACTATCTAAAAGATGCACTGCAGGAACTCACCAAGGGTTCTTCGGCAGCACCTTCCAAACCCAGGACCACCACCATCCAAAAGGACAAGGGCAGCAGATACATGGGAACACCATCGTCTGGAAGTTCCTTTCCAAATCACTCACCATCCTGACTTGGAAGTATAACCCCGTTCCTTCAGTCTCTGGGTCAAAATCCTGAGGATCCCTCCCTAACAGCACTGCGGGTGTACCTACTTCTCTGGGAATGCAGCGTTCAAGAAGGCTATCACTATCTCACTACGATCTCAAGGACAATTCGGGATGGGCAATAACTGCTGGTTTAGCCAGTGACACCCTCATCTTGTAAATTAATTTGATAAAATGAGGGATGTGGGGATGAATGCACCACTTAATTTGGAACTCTTAATCAAGTACTTCAGATTAGATAGAGTAAACTTACCTCTCTGACCCAGCAATGTGTCTGGGCTCACCCTCAGAAGAATAACATCTTTAGCAACATGACAAATTCCATTTCCTTAACAGCCATACTACAGTGAGAATATTGGATCTTTACCTTTATTTTGTCAGGAAGATTATCTGTACCGTGTCTAAGCTTTGCATGCACTGCATGAGACACACTATTTACTCTTCTAAGTCCTTCACATATGGTTCTGCGTTCCTGTTTTTCAGTAGTAATATCAAATGTTACTGGACTCTCTTCAGAGCTACCATCTAAAAGGATGATGAAATATTCAGTCAGCTGAATTAACATATTGAAGTGAAAAACATTCAAGATACATCTATCTCCATGACTGGACAATATATTTCATGTAGTCCATTTTGACTTAGAATTTAATTACATTATAAAAAATACGTAGTTAACAGCACTAAATGACTGTGCAATCTTACTCCAGCATTCTCTTCAAACAGAATAATTTCTGATCTTACTCCTTCCCTTCCCAATTAGATATTTCCATCACTCCCTTTCTCCTATTTGACAACATTGACTTCACTTTGAAGTATTAAATTGGCTTTAAAGCAGATTGCTTGAAAGGCACTCTATAAATGCATGTCTTTCTTTTCCCTTCTCCTCTCAAATCTCTTTTCATTCCTGATGTTCCCATCTCCGAGTGAAAGGATGCTTTAATGCACTAAAACATTCAGCTGCTGTGCTACGTTCTCTACCTCTACCTTATTCAACTTCCAGGCACCTCCTGCCCTGTCCTGAACCCACAGCATTCTGTAATTTGACCCTATAATGCCCTCTTGTCACTCATTTTATTCTGAGAAAGCCAATTTCTTCTGTCCTGACCCCATTCCCACTAAACTGCTGACCACAAAAACTGTCCCATAAGAATCAACATTCTCAATAGCTCCCTCTTTTCAGGTAGTGCCCATTTCACTTTCAAAGCTGCCATCATTTACTTCTTCTTTAGCATAGAACCTTCCATTGACATCTGTTCTGGAAAATTACCATCAACCTCCATTTCCTTTGCAAAGGCTTTAAATAATTGTCATGTCGCAAATCCTTTTCTATCTTTAACAAAATTCTCTATTTAAAAATCTCCAATCAGGTTTTTGACCAAGGGGCACTATGGGGTGGGTTGAACTTGTTACCTTCATTTCCTACAACCAAAAGTGAAAAGATATTTTCAAATAACTCATTGCATAATTTATTCCCAAATTTCACTTTTTTAAAATTTAGAGTACCCAATTAATTTTTTCCAATTAAGGGGCAATTTAGCATGTTCAATCCACCTACCCTGCACATCTTTGGGTTGTGGGGGGCGAAACCCATGCAAACACGGGGAGAATGTGTAAACTCCACACGGACAGTGACCCAGAGCCGGGATCGAACCTGGGAGCTCGGCGCTGTGAGACTGCAGTGCTACCACTGCGCTGCCCCCAAATTTCACTTTTAACAATAAATTGTATTCTATAGTCCCTATAATGCAATAAAATGTCTCAATTTGCTCCACAGGGGCATTGTAAAATGAATTATGGCATTATGCCACATAAGGAGTTATTAGGGGCAGCTGAACAAAATCTTGGCCATATGAAACCAAGTAGATTTAAGGCACTAAAGGAATCAATGGACATATTGAGATTTAGTCGTGCACTTGCAATCCCAGGGCATACAAGACTATGGGCCAAGTGCTGGAAAATAGGATTAGAATGGTTATGTTGTTTTTGACTGGCGCAGGCACAATGGGACGAAGGGCCTTTTCTGTGCTGTGTGATTCTATGACTCTATGGTAAGAAAGTGGACTTCATGGCAGGTTTAATCCTGATCTTATACGGAGTGGCTCAATGCGGCTGTGTGGCCTCCTCCCCTTTTGATTTCTTCTGTTATATTAATTGCGAAGGAGCAGAGAGATTTAGTGGTCTATATACAAAAACTAAATTCCCATGGAAAGAAACATTAACTAATTAACAAGGTTAATGCACTGGTAACCTTTATTACAAGATGCTGGAATACAAAAGGGGCCAGAGTTATGCTGTAATTGTTTGAATATCAGGTCAAACTATACCAGCGGTACTTTATTCAGTTTGGATGCCACACCCACAAAGTATGCATTGGTCTTGGGGAGGGTGTTTTGCAGACTCTAAAAGGGTTACATTTAAAAAAAATTTGTTCATGAGACGTGGGCCTCGCTGGTTGGGCATCCCTAATTGCCCTTGGGGGCAGTTAAGAATCAACCATTGCTGTGGGCCTGGAGTTATATCAACAATGGTTTAATGGTCACCATTGGACTTTTAATTCCAGATTTTTCTTGAATTCAAATTTCACAATCTGCAGTGGCGTGATTTGAACCTGGGTCCCCAGAACATTACTCTGGGCCCCTGGTTTACTAGTCCAGTGACAATACCACTATGCCACCACCTCCTCAAAACATAGTGCACAGAGAAGGCATGCATTCCCTTCAGTATAAAGGATTAGGGGGCAAATTAATTTTGGTACTTTGGTAGATACAAAGAATCTGTGGAAAGTCAAGACAGCATCACCTTATAATTAGAGCAGGGCCATTCAGGAACAATTTCAGAATGCACTTCTTCACACAGTGATGAAAAATAAACTGAAATAGATTTTTGTTAGTTTAGAAATTCAAGCGAAATGGAGCAACGGTGAGTAAATAGGGTTGAGGTACAGATCAATCATGATTTAACAGGCTCAGCAATTAAATTCCCTATGATATAGATTATGCTGGACAGAGAATGAGGCTCTTAAAAATATTGCAACTCAGGATTTATTTAATTATTTAAATAATGCTCACAATAATTTTGCAGTGGCCAGGAGAGGATTGGTTGTGGCAGGCTGGGAAGCGGAGAGTGGAGAAGCATCTGATCCAGGCTCCTGGACTCATTACCAGCTGACTTCAATTAGGTTTTATATCGAGCTTACCAGTATTACCACTGGTTTCCTCCTGTGGTATAGGTCACTAAACTGGTAAACAATTACCGCATTGCTCTGGGGATCCAAGCTCAAATCCAACCACAGTAGATGGCAAAAATCGTCTTGTGACGATGTGAAATATTCAGGGTCAGCTGAATATTTACCAGTATTACCACTATCACCATTTAACATCTATCAATAGAAAAAGTCACGTGTGAAGCTTCATTGAATTATTCTTCAATTTTACTATACTATTTATGATCTTGCTTCAATGGACATGCATTTTTGAAAAAGCAGAGTTTTGATGGGAGGAAGTTTCTCAAATCTGCTTAAAATATGAAACAATAACTTGTAAATTATTGCACAGTGTCACAGTCCACCTCAGTCTTTCTGCCTCTTGCTTGCTTCAAGGTCAATTAAAAAAATATAAAGTTGGCTAGATAAAGCGTCCCAGCTATGTATGCACTGAAGATTAAAAACTCTTCTACAGTTGTATCTTAACCAATAAGTTTCTGAAAGGAAAAAAGTGATTTTAAAGAACATTGTGAGCATATTTTGAATGTATGATTAATTCTAACTGTGCAAATCAAATGTGAGAAAGCCAAAAGCTTTCATCATTAGTCCTAGATTAAGAGTTACTGAAGCAAATAGAATCTTCCAATTTAAACGTTCTCTCTTCTCAAGCAACTCTATCACATTTGAGAAGAAAAAAAATGCTTTCTATTGTTAAGCTTACATTAGAAGTAGCAAATCTTATATTTTGGAAACTAATATTTATCTTTTCTGAGCAACATTGTTTCAAGCTTAAATTTTAAAAATAGTCATTGAAGAATAAGTGCAAATATGTAAAAGTTCTTACCACTGACATCTCTATCTCTTAGTTGCAATGCGATAGATGGTTCTGGTCTATCAAGGTGAGTCTGATGTAGGAAAAATTACAAAAGAAACTGGAGTAGAATTTGATAGCGACAATCAAGTATTTATCAAAAATAAAATCTATATAGAAATTAAGAGGCAGCAAGAAAAAAATTAAACTGTAGACAAATGAAAGGAAACTAAAGTGAACTTAATGAAAATCTTAACTGATGGTAGAACGAAAACAGATTGAAATGTTTGAAAATACAAAGCGGTGCACATTGTCAAGGCAACAAAGGCATTTGTCCTAAATCTTGAATAATGTCAATAACGGCAGGAAAAAAATTTCTCCATTACATTCTGTTATAATTATTTTAAAAAAATAATCTTTATTATCACAAGAAGGCTTGCATTAACACTGCAATGAAGTTACTGTGAAAATCCCCAGGCACCACATTCCGGTGCCTGTTTGAGCACACAGAGGGAGAATCTGAATGCCCAATTCACCTAACAGCATGTCTTTTGGGACTTGTGGGAGGAAACCGGAGCACCCGGACGGAACCCATGCAGACACAGGGAGAACGTGCAGACATAGGATTCCTGCTATGCAAGGTAAATATGAAGAGAAGTGTTTTCTTTTTGCATTTTTAAAAAGAAATATAACGTTTTTAGAACTGCAAATCCTTCTCGATAGAATTTATTGGATCACAGGTCACTGAAAGGGGCAACACAGGTCGAAAAGGTAGTCAAGAAGGCATATGGCATGCTTGCCTTCATTAGCTGGGGCATTGAGCATAAAAATTGGCAAGTCATATTGCAGCTGTATAGAACCTTAGTTAGGCCACACTTGGAGTACAGTGTTCAATTCTGGTCGCCATACTACCAGAAGGATGTGGAGGCTTTAGAGAGGGTGCAGAAGAGATTTACCAGTATGTTGCCTGTTATGGAGGGCATTAGCTATGAGGACATGTTGAATAAACTCGGTTTGTCCTCACTGGAATGGCGGAGGTTGAGGGGGCGATCTGATAGAGGTCTGCAAAATTACGAGGGGTATAGACAGAGTGGATAGTCAGAGACTTTTTCCCAGGATAGAGGGGTCAATTACTAGGGGGCATAGGTTTCAGGTGTGAGGGGCAAGGTTTAGAGGAGGTGTAAGGGCAAGTTTTTTTTTTTTTTTTTTACACAGAGGGTTGTGGGTGTCTGGAACTCGCTGCTGGAGGAGGTGGTGGAAGCAGGGACGATAATGACATTTAAGGGGCATCTTGACAAATAGAATGGGAATAGATGGATACGGACCCTGGAAGTGCAGAGTATTTAAGTTTAGACGGTCAGCATGGTCGGCACAGGCTTGGAGGGCCGAAAGGCCTGTTCCTGTGCTGTACTTCTCTTTGTTCTTTGTACAGGCCCCAACCTTCATCGCCTAATGCCATTTCACCCTCCTTGATTCAGGACCAAGTTTTGTGATATTCGAGCATAGCTAATTATAGTTCACCCCTTCAATCAAGACCTCAAAGAGCAGAATTGGCTCATCTGTCAAGGTTGGTTCTCCAATCCTTATCCCACTTTGAAAAGAGAGTGACAGAGTAAATCAAGTCCATTGCTAAGAAGAAAACGCATAGCAGAAACAGGAGAGGGGAAATGCTCCACAGATTTTGTCCCTGCATTAGGTGTGACATGGTGGCACAGTAGTTAGCACTGCTGCCTCACAGTGCCAGGACCCGGGTTCAATTCCAACCTTGGGTGACTGCGTGAAGTTTGCACATTCTCTCATGTCTGCGTGGTTTGTTCCGGGTGCTCCGGTTTCCTTCCACATTCTAAAGATGTGCAGGTTAGGTGGATTGACCATGCTAAATTGCCTCTTAGTGCCCTGGGATGTGCGGGTTCAATAGAGTTACGGGGATGCAGGGATAAGGCGTGAGCCTGGTTGGGGTGCTCTCTCAGATTATGGGCGGCACAGTAACAAAGTGCTTTGCACTTTTGCTTCACAGTGCCAGGGACCCAGGTTCGATTCCCAGCTTGGGTCACTGTGTGCGGAGTCTGCACGTTGTCTCCTGGGTTTTCTCTGGGTGCTCCAGTTTCCTCCCACAAGTCCCAAAAGATGTGTTTGTTAGGTGAATTGGACATTCTGAATTCTCCCTCAGTGTTCATGAACAGGCGCTGTAGTGTGGCGACTAGGGGATTTTCACAGTAACTTCACTGTAGTGTTAATGTAAGCCTACTAGTGACACTAATAAAGATTATTATTAGAGGGTTGGTGCTGACTCGATGAGCTGAATCCCTTCTGTTGGGATTCTATTATTGCCATTATATACCAAATGTATGTTTTGATACTGCACGATGGCAATTTTTATTTGCACAGTTCCCAACAAAAGTCAAATTAACTTTGCAAGATTCTTAAAACACGCAGGGGTTATGCTTCCCTTTTGCCTCTTCATTATGTGGCTAGGGTCTATGCAGCTGAAGGCTCGGCACCAATGGTGGAGTGATAAAAATCAGGGATGCACAAGGGGTTAGAATTGGACGGGTGCAAGGGTCGGAGTGCTTAAATGTTAGCATGATGGAACAGTTAACCCTTCTTAAATATTTTAACCTGCTGTTAATACAACAAAATGATTTAATTCTGAACAAAATCCTTGGACAAAGTCTGACATTTATAACTTCATTATTGAAATTTGAGTAAGAGTACTAACCAGTCTTGAGCTATTAATCATAGCTTTGACAACATCATATTCTTCCCTCAGTGCATTCATTTGTATTGTGTGGTCTCTTATCAAAGCTTCTGCTTCAGCAGAATATTTTGCTTCCAGTTTGGCCATTTCAGCACCATGGACCTTTTGTAGTTGATCAAGTTTTTCAGAGCATTGACTTCTTATTTTTGTAACTTCCTCTGAAGAATTAATATATGAAGGTTGAAAATTAATTTGCTCTTCTGCATTTTTACATGTGCTCAGGGGAGCCTCAATGTCATCAGAAATCAATTTTTCGGTTTGGACTGCTGAGTCCACTAGGATTTGTATTGGTCTTTCTTTGATCAATGCATGTTTTGGTTCTGCAGCAGCATATTTCTGAGGAGTTTGGTCATCTTGTTCCAAATGGAGATCTTTCTCTTTGCACAAGGCTTCCTTTGCAGTGTTGAGTTTTTCCTGAAGGTTTATTATAGTTAGTTCTTTTGCCTAAATAAAAGGACAATTAAGATCTTTAGCAAACATTTCTGGTTTCACACTTAGATTTCCTAAGCAATCTTTGTAGCTGACCAACTTTAAGGGTACATGATCTGATTTGTGCCAATAATTCACCATTGGTGAAGACCTGTGAACATCTTTTATATGTACAAGTACAAAGGTTTTTAAAACAAATCTGTTGTCTTAATTGCTAAAATCGATGCAGTAAACAAACTCAACCTATTTATGAGCATTCATCTCTTACAAGGTTCTAGGGCAGCAGGATGGGGCAGTGGTCATCACTGCTGCCTCATGGCACCAAGGACCCAGGTTCGATCCCGGCCCCGAGTCACTGTCCATGTGGAGTTTGCACATTCTCCCCATGTCTGCGTGGGTCTCTCCCCTGTAACCTGAAGATGTGCAGGATAGGTGAATTGGCCACGCTAAATTGCCCCTTGATTGAAAAGAAAAATTGGATATTCTAAATTTATTTTAAAAAATCTTTTACGAGGTCCTGGAAATAATTTTACTATCTATAAATGAATTTTTCTCACTATTAAAGCTAGGTAGATTATCTTTTTCCTCAAAAATGCTGAATCCTTAATAATCAACTGTAAGGTAATACACATATTCAAGATAAACACTAGTTAAAATGGGATTACATTGTGCATGGCAATATGGAAGAGAGAGAGAGAGAGAGACAGATAGGGGAGGAGGTAAAGAAGAATGAAGCAGATATGGGAGGGGTGAAGAATAGCAAGAACGGTAAGAGTAGGGGGATGAAGAACAAGACAGAGATGAAGAGAGCAAGAAACGGAATGAGAGGGGAAAGAGGACAAAATGATCCCTGTTATGTAGGGAAACTGCATGCAACCTTTGTTACTACAGAGGCAATCTGTTTCCCAATACAGAAACGGAGGTTTTCAGTCTGTACCTGCAAGTCCTCTTGGAGTTTCTCATTCTGGCCCCTGTAATTACTTAATTGTTCTTTCGTCACTGTGGCTTCAGTTTTGACCTGTTCTAGTTCAGAAACGACATCAGTTACAGAGGTGGCTCCTTGTTGAACAGGAGTTTCTAAATTTGAAACTTTCTTCTCACCAGCCTGCAAAGCCAAATTATGAAGAGAGCTTTCAAAACTGTTATATGAACACAAAGATAAACTGCTGGATTTCAAAAACTATCTGTACCGAAAGGTTAACTATGAAACAAATCTTACCATTGGGCAATCGTAGCCTATAATTTTGTCGAGATCTAGCCATGGAAAACTGTTAAAGCAGCACCATATAGTTATAATTGCTTTCAATTTTTTTTAAAATTTAGAGTACCCAATTCATTGTTTCCAATTAAGGGCAATTTAGTGAGGCCAAACCACCTAACCCTGCACATCTATGGCTTGTGGGGGCAATACCCATGCAAACACGGAGAGACTGCCACACGGACAGTGACCCAGGGCTGAGATCGAACCTGGGACCTCGGCTCCGTGAGGCAGCCCCCATTGGGCTGCCCCATATAGTTATAATTAACAGCTAGATTATACTTACAAGTAAAGATGTTGAAATCCATCCCTCACTGTCTTGTTTTTCTGTTGGTTCTTTCTTCCTTTCTAACATGCGATATAACTCAATTAACTTTTCTTTTTCTGCTGCTTCTTTTTGGGTAGTTGAAAGTACTTTCCTTTCAAATTCAAGTTCTTCTTGGAGATCAGATAATTGATGTTGCACCTCAGTTAGCTGCAATCTTAGCATGGATAGTTCTTTTGTTTGGTGTTCAATATTTATCATTTCCTCTCTTTGTAGAATAATCGGATCAGTATCTTTTGCTCCTGCTAGGCACATATGTGTTTTTTCCCCTTCCTGTGTGTTTGCCGGTGGTATTTTCCCCGTTTTACCAGAAACAGCTTCTCTTTCTTGAATTTGACTCTTTTGTTGCTCAACACATATCCTTATTTGCTGTTGCACTGCCTTTAACTGTGCTTGGCTCACAAGAACAGTTGCTACTTTCTCCCTGAGAGCTTCTTCCAGAATTAAAATTTGGTTTTCATGTACTTTAATTTCAGTTTGTGCCTGTTCCTTCAGGCTTTGTATTTGCAGTTGACATAAATCCAACTCTTTATCTTTCTTTTCAATAGCTGCCTGTAGCTCCTGAATTTTGACTTCCACACTACTGATGGGGTCTTGGACAGCTTCTGAAAAAACAACCTTTTTCTCTACTTGGGTTATCATTTCTAATCCCCGAATTTGCAATATTCTGTTCTGTTCTTCTAGTTTCTGCTTTGAAAGTATTAACTCTTCATTTTGCTTATCCATTTGTTGCTGCAACAGCTCTTTTTCTGCCATCATCTTATCAAGCAGAAGTTTCAAATTCTCTGCACCTTCAGAAGAAACTAATTCCAATGGCATCACTTTTGTCAGTTCCTGCTGCAACTTTTCTATTACTTCATTCAACTGTTCAACCTCTTCCTCATTATCCTTTTTTAGACGTTCTTGATCACATTTTAGACATTCTACTTGGGCTTCCAGTTCCTTGATATGTTCATTATTTTTCACAGTGATCTAAAAGATAGAAAACAAAGAGCATTGAAAACATTTTCAGAATATCTAGGATCATACAAATGTAAAGTTTCCGATAGAGATTATCTTTTCCTATGGCACAAACTTAAATCTTTTCTAACACGATTTGAATCCCCAATCTCTGCCACCTCTATGTAAGCTGAATTTCCTGTCAATTCACATGCACGTTTTGCTCGTTGCATTGGACCAGGCCATAGGCATAGAAGTAGAATCAGGCCACTTTGCCCATCGAGACTGCTCCGCCATTCAATCATGACTGCTATTTTACTCATCCCAATTCTCCTGCCTTCTCCCCATAACTCCTGATCCTCTTATTAATCAAGAACCTATCTATCTCTGTCTTAAAGACACTCAGTGATTTGGCCTCCACAGCCTTCTGCCGCAAAGAGTTCCACGGATTCGCCATCCTCTGGCTGAAAAAATTCATCCTCATCTCAGTTTTAAAGGATCGACCCTTTAGTCTCGAGATTGTGTCCTCTGGGTTGGCCCTACGAAATGCTGGCGCCTTGGGGGGGGGGGGGGGGGGAAGAGAGAGAGAGAGAGAGAGAGAGAGAGAGAGAGAGAGAGAGAGAGAGAGAGAGAGAGAGAGAGAAGGAGGAGAGAGAGAGAGAGAGAGAGAGGGGATTCTTTGAATACGGAGGCTTCTAGTGTAGAAAGTGAGGTTCTGGGAGGAGGACAGAGATGTGGGAAAATAGGCCGAAACTGATTCAGTGCCCTGTCAACCACAGGTGGTGGGAAACTTTGGTCAAGGAAAAAGGCAGGCATGTCAGAAGCACCATTTCCGATGGTGGGATCAGCAGAACAGATGCAACGGAGGTGGAGAAACTGGAAGAATGGGATGGTGTCCTTCCAGGAGGCAGAGCGTGTGGAGCTCTAGTTGAGGTAAACATGGAGTTGTTGGGTTTGTAATGGATATTGGTGGTCAGCCTGTCACTGGAAATGGAGACAAGAGACGTCAAGGGAGGGCAGTTTCGGAGATGGACCATCTGAAAGTGAGAGGGGGATGGAAATTGGAAGCAAAATCGGTAAATCTAGACCTGGAAAGGTTTATCTATATTTGTCCACATTACCATCCCTGGTCTGCTGCAATGGTCCAGTGAATCTCAATGCAAATTGGAGGAGCAGCATCTTATTTTCAAATTAGGCTCGTTAGAGCCCTCCGGTCTCAACATTCGAGTTCAACCTCTTTAGACTGTGACCTTTCTCCTCCACCATCAACCACTTTTTAAAATGTTCCCATACATTTATTGCTTCAATGCAATAACCCTCACCCTCCTTTCTACCACCTCACACACCAGTCCATCTGTCTGTTAGACCATAAGACTTAGGAACAGAATTAGGCCACTCTGCCCATTGAGTCTGCTCTGCCATTCAAGCATGGCTGATATGTTTCTCAACCCCATTCTCCTGCCTTCTCTCCATAACCTCTGATCCCCTTATTGATCAAAAACCTATCTATCTGTCTTAAAGACATTAAGTGATTTGGCCTCCAAGGCCTTCTGCGGCAAAGAGTTCCACAAATTCACCACCGTCTGGCTGAAGAAATTCCTCCTCATCTCTGTTTTAAAGGATCGATCCTTTCGTCTGAGATTGTGTCCTCTGGTTCTAGTTTTTCCTACAAGTGGAAACATTCTCTCCACGTCCACTCTATCCAGGCCACGCTGTATCCTGTAAGTTTCAATAAGATGCCCCCTCATCCTTCTAAACTCCAACGAGTGCAGACCCAGAGTCCTCAACCGTTCTTCATACGACAAGCTGTTCATTCCAGGGATCATTCTTGTGAACCTCCTCTGGACCCTTTCCAAGG
The DNA here is from genome assembly GCF_902713615.1 of Scyliorhinus canicula. Classification (NCBI taxonomy): domain Eukaryota; kingdom Metazoa; phylum Chordata; class Chondrichthyes; order Carcharhiniformes; family Scyliorhinidae; genus Scyliorhinus; species Scyliorhinus canicula. The sequence continues at coordinate 159,160,524 of NC_052150.1, forward strand.
CTAGCCTTCCTTCGATACAGGGCCCAAAACTGCTCACAATACTCCAAATGGGGTCTGACTAGAGCCTTATATAGCCTCAGAGGTACATCTCTGGTTTTGTACTCTAGCCCTCTCAACATGAATGTTAACATTGCATTTGCCTTCCTAACTGCCGACTGAACCTGCACGTTAACCTCAAGAGAATTATGAAGAAGGACTCCCAAGTCCCTTTGTGCTTCTGGCTTCCTAAGCATTTCCCCATTCCGAAAATAGTCTATGCCTAAATTCCTCCTTCCAAAGTACATAACCTCACAATTTTCCAAACTGTATTTTAACTGCCACTTCATTGCTCACTCTCCTAGCCTGTCCAAATCCTTCTGCAGTCCCCTTGCTTCCTCAATACTATCTGTCCCTCTAAAGATCTTTGTATCATCTGCAAACTTGGCAACAGTGCCTTCAGTTCCTTCTTCGAGATCATTAATGTATATTGTGAAAAGTTGTGGTCCCAGCACAGATCCTGGAGGCACACCACTGGTCACCGGCTGCCATCCTGAAAAAGACCCACATTACTTCTACCCTCCCTTATTTTCCCCATCCCACTGGGGTCCTTCTCATCGGTCTCCTTTTTTCCCATTCCAGCATTATGCCACCTTTTCTTTTTTCCTCTTTGGTAACTTACCCTATACCCACCCCTTCCCATGACTCTGCCTTTCTACTTTCTTGCCACCATTGCTGCCTTGATTACACTGAGCCAACCTCTTGTGTCATGGTGCCCATTGCAGGTGCATGTAACTGCCTTGAGTAGCTATCTCTCCCTCCATATAAATTATCCTATTCATGTTTATGTACATCCCTCAGTTTATCTTTCTGGCCTCTCTACCCCCATGGTCCTGATCACAGAAAAGGCCAAATGCGGCCATTTCCTTGAATGCCTCACCACCAACTCCCCCTACTTCCTTACAACCGAAATTAATTTTGCATCTGACTTCAGAAAAAACGCACCAGGTAACTTCCAACTGCCTGTACTTTGAAACTTTACCAACCACCATACTTCTGCAATTGTCCATCTACTGAACTATTTTCTCTTCTCCACTTTCGATGTCATTGTTCCTATTTACACTTCTATTCTCTCTCATCTTGGTTCTTGTCTGGTAAATCACCATTTCACAACCTCCACTCCAGACTGTTGTGCACGACTGACTGAGTCATTTATCTGTTGTCATTGTTCTGCCCCTTGTTTCAAAGATGCATCTACTCAGGGTGTTAAGTTTTTGCAATAAATCTGCACATCTTTGGGCACATGGTGTAGGACATGTCCAATGAGGTAGTGGCAAAATTTGCTTCCTTTTCTTTCCTGCCGCCACTGTGTCTCATCACTAAGACTTTGAGACTCAAAGCATGATGCAGCTGGAAGGACTAGACGACATTCTGAACGACTGGTAGCAAGTTCCTCCCACCTATTAAAGTCGACGCTGGGGGCGTTGGTGACGGCGTGCTTCTCCACCAGTCCTGTAGTGGTGGCGGCCCTTTGGATCTGGTGACAGTGGAGGAGGCATGTGGGAGCAACGGGAGCATCGGTCTGGTCCCCAATATGTGACCACCATCGGCTTGCTCCGGGGAGGTTGGACCGGGGGGGGGGGGGGGGGGGGGGGAGAGATCGCGTATGGCGGAGATTGAGCGGATGGAAGATTTGTTCTTGGAAGGGAGCTTCCCTGGCTTGAGGGCGGCTGGAGGACAAGTTTGGGTTGACGAGGGGTATGAATTCCAGTATATTCAGGTGCGGGACTTTTTGCGCAGGCAGGTGCCATCTTTTCCACTCTTGCCACTAAGGGGGATCCAAGATAGGGTAGTGTTCCGAGAATGAGTGGGGGAGGGAAGTGTCTCGGACATTTACAAGGAGCTCATGGGGGCGGAGGAGATGCAGACTGAGGAACTGAGTCATAAATGGGAGGAGGAGTTGGGAAGGGAGATTGGGGAGGGCCTGTGGGCGGACGCGCTGAGCAGGGTTAATGGGACTGCAACATGTGCCAGGCTCAGCCTGATTCAGTTTAAGGTCGTCCACCGGGCTCACATGACAGTGTCCTGGATGAGCAGATTCTTCGGTGTAGAGGACAGGTGTGTAAAATATCTGAGAGGACCGGCAGACCATGTCCACATGTTTTGGGCATGTCCAAAACTTAGGAGATACTGGCAGTGGTTCGAGGGCGTCATGTCTAGAGTATTGAACATAAGGGTGGCAATGGGTCCGGAGGTGGCGATTTTTGGGGTTTCAGAGGCCCTGTAAGTCCGGGGGGGGGGGGGGGGGGGGATTTAGTATAGGGGGTCAATTAGGCAGATCTGGGTAGGACGGGTTAGGGCAATTGCACTGTGTACTTTGTTTATTGTACAGTCCTTTTCTTTTCACGTTCTGTAATTTTACTGTTTACAATGCCAAAAAATACCTAATTAAAATTGTTTATCAAAAAAAAAGTCGGTGCCACCATGCTTCAAGGCAAGCTTCAGAGTGCCTTTCAAGCAATTCCTTTGTCCCCCTATGAAATGTTGGCCATTTGAGGGTTGGGAAAACAGGACCTGATGGGGGAAGATAGCTTTCTGGACAATGTCCAAAGTATCGAAGATGATCTTGCAGGATTTTTGTCTGAATGTTTATGTAGCTGCTTTGAAGGAGGACACTCGCATTTGTTTGATGGTGGTCTTATGTACCGCTAATATACAGTTCAGGTCACACTGCAACGTGGTGATGACAACTACTCTGTACACCAAGACTTCTGACGATTTGTGGAGGTCTTAATTTTAACACTCATTACCATAGTTCATAGAAGGCTGAAGTGGTGCAGCTGATCCAGTGTTGCAATCTTTTCATCAATAGTGACCCTTTGAGAAGTGGCTGCCAAGGTACAGGAAGTGCTCAGCATATTCCAGAATTTATCCTTCAACACACATGTGAGGTGAGAATATTTAACTGACCAAGTATGAGTTGATATGAGTTTTGTTTCAGCAACATTAGAGGGCAGGCCAGGTTTCTTGGATGCAGAAGAGAAGAGATCGAGTGGTTTACAAATCTAGTACAGAGGGAGCAACAGTACTGCACAAACTGTAGATCACATACTGTCCATGGTGGTCAGTTTAGTTTCCACAGGGAGGCAATCAGCGTTAAATAATTTTTTATCTCGTTGCTATTCAGTGCTGACATCAAAGAGCAGTTGATCTTCAATGAGCTGAATCGCCACCATTAAGTGGGGTGCAAGTAGTATCTGAGCTATTACACAGCCTTTCTTAACCCCAGCCTGGTTTTGAAGGAGTCATTATGAAAAAATTGCAAGATTGTGTTAAAGTTAGACATCCACATCTTTGGAAGGCAATTCACAGAGCCTCTCAATTTACTGAGCTAAAGGTTTTGGTCAAGTCGATGGATGCAATGAAGAGTTCCTGTTGTTCTCAAAACCTTTCTTGGTTTTGTCTAGCAACAACGACCATGTCGGAGGTTCCTCTGGAAATTCTCAAGCCTCACTGAGCCTCTGGGAGGATTTCGTCAACCAAAATCAGGCAATTCAAGAGAATGTGTGGCAGGATTTTCCTTGCTATAGACAAGAGGGCAATATTTCGGTAGATTCCACAGCAATATTCAGCTCCCTTCATGAAGATCGTTACAACTGTTTAATTCTTGGACTCAGGGTGCTGTGGAGACAGTTATTTTTCCTCCCAAACCTAAAGAATAATGCATGGAGTCTTGATGTGAGCAAATGTCTGAAAAATGTTGAGGGCTTTATGTGGAATAATATCAGAGTCAGAGGTATTGTTGTTCCTTGTTTGTTTGATTGCTTGTTGCAGTTGTCCCATCGTATAGTGGTTCTCCATGGATTTTACCACAGGGTACTAAGTGATAGCCTGGATAATAACAGCTGCCACATTGAACTCACTTGGAGTGGATCAAAATACTCTTTTCAGCATCAAAGTATGACATTGGCATTCTTCAGAAAAATACTATCCTGTGAGAAGGGGATTTTGTCCATTTGACCTAGACTCTGGTGGCTTCAAAAAGCTTTGCATGTCATGATGATCAGCATAAGACCATAAGAAACAGGAGCAGAATCTGCTCTGCCATTCGATCATGGCTGATATGTTTCTCATCCCCATTCTCCTCCTTTCTTCCCGTAACCCCTGATCCTCTTATTATTCAAGAACCTATCTATCTCGGTTTTAAAGACACTCAAGTGACTGGCCTCCTCGGCCTTCTGCAGCAATGGGTTCCTGAGTCCCACAGATTCAACCACCTCTGGCTGAAGAAATTCTTCCTGACTCAGTTTTAAAGGATTGCCCCTTCCGTCTGAGGCTGTGCCTTCAGGTTCTAGTTTCTCTTATTAGTGGAAACATCTTCTCCACGTCTATTCTATCTTTGCCTCTCAATATTCTGCACGTTTCAATAAGATCCCTCCTCATCCTTCTAAACTCTATCGAGTGCAGACCCAGAGTCCTCAACTGCCCCGCATATGACAAGCTCTTTATTCCTGGGATCATTCTTTTGAACCTCCTCCAAGGCCAACACATTCTTGCTTAGATACGGGGCCTAAAACTGTTCACAATATTCCAAACGGGGTCTGACCAGAGCCTTATACAGCCTCAGCAGTAATTCTCTGCTCTTGTATTGTTCGATCTCTCAGGCTTTCTCTTCCCACCACATGCCCTTTACCCTCTGGATTTGTTATTGGGCATCAGCCTCGAGCTGATGAAATGTTACCTTCCTGTGCTAACCTTCGGTTGTTCTGCCAGGCAATCAAGGCTACTCGCTTTTGTACCAAGTGGTCACATATTGGAACATAACTTTTTCTAACACCAGCCCTTGTGACATCAATGTTGAGACTCAATGGTCTGAGCAGAGGGGTCTATTACAGCTGGCTTAATTTGGCTCAACTGCTATGGAATTGAGTTGCACGTGTGAATTGATGGTTGTGAGCTGCACTTCGGAATAATTTTCTTTGATCTGGCCATTTTAAAGCTCAGACATTGGATTTTCTTCCTCTTCTACTTTTGAGCCCTGTGATTTGGATTTAGGTTTATTGTTACATGTACCGAGGTACAGTGAAAAGTATTGTTCTGCGAACAGTCTGCACAGATCGTTCCATACATGAAAAGCATAGGACATACGATAGATACACAATGTAAATACATAGACACAGACTTTGGGTGAAGCATAGTGTAGTACTACTCAGTACAGATGATGTGTGGAGAGATCAGTTCAGTCTATAAGAGGGTCATTCAGGAGTGTGGTAACAGTGGGGAAGAAGTTGTTTTTGAATCTATTAGTACATGTTCTCAGACTTTTGTATCTTCTGCCCAACGGAAGAGGTTGGAAGAGAGAATAACCCAAGTGGGAGGGGTCTTTGATTATGCTGCCTGCTTTCCCAAGGCAGCGGGAGGTGTAAACAGAGTCAATGGATGGGAGGCAGGTTTGCGTGATGGACTGGGTTATGTTCACGAGTCTCTGTAATTATCTTGATTCTAGACAGATATTCGTCTCTGATCAAACAAATTGATGATCTGCCCAGCAAGCATTCGTACCCCACATGGATTGACTAATTTAAACATCACTTAGACCATTGAATATAATCAAGGAGGTGGCACTGCTTTGATCTAGAATGCCTCCATGTGGCCTTGCATTTGTCCTTCTGGCAGAAGAGGGTGTTTATTATAATGAGGCTATGCTGAGCACACTTTGGCAGGAGTAGGATGTCATTTGCATTGGCTTCTCCTACTGCATTTTTCACAACAGATCCACTTTGGGCATCAGAGTCATTTTTTTTTCTTATATATTTAGAGTACCTAATTCATTTTTTTCTAATTAAGGGGCAATTTAGTGTGTTCAATCCACCTACCTTGCACATCTTTGGGTTGTGGGGGCGAAACCCACGCAAACACGGGGAGAATGTGCAAACTCCACACGGACAGTGACCCAGAGCCGGGATCGAACCTGGGACCGTGGCGCCTGTGGCAGCAATGCTAACCACCGCACCGTGCTGCCCTGGCATCAGAGTCATGGCCAACCCTGGCATTAGTGTAGCTTGAAAGGATGAATGTTTCTTATTTTGGGCTGGGAGTGAACACTTTAAATACCATAGCATACAAAGCTACAGACCCAAGTGCCGGAAAATGGGATTAGAATAGATAGGTGCTTGATGGCCAGTGAAGACGCAATGGGATGAAGGGCCTCTTTCTGTGCAGTAAAACTCTATGACTTAATCAGGGCCAGAATAGAACTTTTCCGAAACATCCCCATCAGAGTCAAGTGTCAGGGTACAAGTGCTGACGATGGTTGCAAATTGGTTATGGCTCAGCTCTAGGTGAAGTGTTTTATTTATACAACTGGGGAGTTCTGGAAGTGCATCCAAGATCCTATTCCAGATGGCAAAACCATCATCATCAAGAAAAAAAAAACCCAATCTCAACGTATATTTTCTTGTAAACTAATTCTCCAAACTTCCATTCCCCTCCAAAATCCTTGAACATTTTTTCATCACTCAAATTTATCCTCAACCTCCCTACATCTCTACAGTTGAATCTTTTCAAAGACTCCCTCCATAGCCCTCAGACCCCCAAATCACCTCTCCCAACCCCTACATTGAAATGCCCCAAATAAAATTTGCAAATAATATCCCGAATTTGAGGTATTAAACCGCCTTGACCTCTCTGCAGTCTTTGACAAAGTTAACGACATCATCCGCTTCCAATACCATTCCCTCTGTCTAGCTCGATGGAACGTCACTTACTACTTCCACTATCCAATTGTTGCTCAAGCATTTGCAATAACTCCTCTTCTTGCCACTGTACAGCTACTTTTTCAGAATTTTCAAAGGAGCCTGGCTGTCCTCATCCTCATTCCCTTCACCCGAGCATTGGCAGTTATGCCTTCACATGTTGGAATGTCTTCCCTAAAACCACTGTGTTTAAACATGTGTTGATGACATTTTTTGAATTGTATTTTTCATTTGGGCCAATTGTATTAATAATATAATAATAATCGCTTATTGTCACAAGTGGGCTTCAATGAAGTTACTGTAAAAAGCCCCTAGTCGCCACATTCTGGTGCCTGTTCGGGGAGGCCGGTACGGGAATTGAACCCACGCTGCTGCCATGTTCTGCCTTGCAAGCCAGCTATTTAGCCCACTGTGCTAAACCAGTCCCTTATCACCAGTGTCACTTACCCATTACTAGTTTCCTAGACAGGACACAATAGAAAGTGCTACAAACCATATCAGATGCGCGCTATGTATAGCTAGACATCATAGGGCTCAAAAGAAGGCACAGGATTTAGGGAAATCTTGGGCGTGATATACCGTGCAAAAAAAAAAAAAAGAGTCCCGTTTTGGGCGCCTACAGGGTCTTTCTCGGGACCTGTAGCGCCGAGAATGACCACGTTATCTAACGAGACACTGCCTTTTTTTGGCCTCAATTGGGAATGCCCCACCGATGCCAAACCTGCCTCCCCTTAAACTTGCACCCCAATCCTTTGACTCCCCACTCAGACTCTTTCCCCCCCCCCCCCCCCCCCCCCAACTTACCTCTTGGCACTTCAGTGCACCTTGGCACTTCCTGCCTGGCATCCCATTGTGCCCCTGCCAGCCTGGCACTGTCCGCTGTGCATTGACGGAGTTGCATTACCAGGGTGCCCAGGTGCCAGCAAGAATGCCAGAGTACTACCCTGCCCTGAGCCCAACCACCTAGGGGCCTCCAATGGCCTGGGAGACCCCCACAGGTATCGTTATGCCTGGTCCATGTTTGTGTGGACCAGTGCAAAATGGTCTCCCAGATGAGGCTGTTATTTCCTGGGCCTCGGGAGAATTGAGCGCAGACATCGTTAAATGAGCCTAATGGCTCAAATACGTTAACCAGGATCTCGCCCTCGCTGGATGTGACGCAGATCGCGACGTCTAACGAGATTTCGCGAGGTGTTCCAAGCGTCGCAAATCTTGTGAGTGGTCTCTCGTGAGATTTAACGGCCTCATCGCATTGCCAAGTTTGGCATTACGAGGCCATTAAATCGCGTCCCTTACATTGTTGAGTCTCAATTTGAAATCCAGGATTTTATCGGTTCATTGATGAAATACAAAAATCAATAACATTTGGAAATGAAAATTCTTAAATATTTGTCAACTTTAGCATCGTAGACTCAGCTCATGAGCAAGATGTTTTGTTTGATTTTACTGACCTTATTGTCAGGAGTGAGTTCAAGCTGCTGTTGTGATTTTACAATTTGTTCACTGAGTTTTTCCATTTCATCTCCTTCCTTGTGGGTTTGAGATAAGTTTCTAACAGATGAGTGATGATTACCAGATGATACATTAGAATCAAGCATCGATGCTTGTAAGCTGCTCACCGCATTCTGTCAAGTGAGGGATAGAATATAGTTTAAAAAATCATGTTCAGGAATTTTTTTAAAGTTTAAATTTATCTTAATCTTTAAAGCGGCTTACTTCAGAGAATTGCAGCACCTACAAAAATTACATTGTGCTCAATGTCCAGATTCATTGTCAGGAAATGTATACTGAAGAACAAGCTTCTTACAGAAAAAATAAGTCAAAAATGTACTCCCACTCCGAAATAAATCAAGTCATATATATTAAATATCAACAGCAATATCATTAAAATATGAGATGCATTTGCAGGCAAATGCCAAATTTAGGCAATTACTTGGAAACAGTACTATCAGATACTCTTGCTGAGGGCATGTCTTCAGGAGTTTTGTGACACATCCTATGAGAGTAACCAAGAGAGCTGCTGAATTTATCACTGCCTATTTCAATACAAGGAGTTTCTGCCTGATACCGGATCTCTGCAACGAACCTTGGCTGTCAACATCCCTTAACATAAAGTGGAACCAAAAGTTTTCTACATGCATATAAAAACATATATCATTTAAGGGCAGCAAGACACCACAGTTCAGGCATATATCTTTATCTTACTCACGTCTAGCAATTATTAAATAAGTAGATACAAATATGTGTTTTCCACTATTATAATTAAACATACATGTCCCGATTATGATTGGTAATTATACTCAAGTTATACATTGTGTAATCCTAATTATTAGTTGTAAATGGACATAGATAACTTCTAGACAAATATATTCTTATGGTTGGTGTATGTGAATTACTTGAAAGATAAGAAAATATATTATTGCTCTGTATTTTCTATGATCGGGGAGCTGGCAAGTCACTTCGTGGCTCCTTTGCTATAGTTGGAATAAGGTTCTTGAACTGAAACCCTAAGTGTCATCTGGGGAGTGAGGAACATTAGTCGAATAGGTATGAAACTCCCGCAACATGGCTGTTAGCTGCCAATCCTCCTCAGAGCACTGGAGAATTACAAACGTCTAACCCAGCAATTACAGACCAGTTAGTTTAACCTCAGCAATGGGAAAGGTTTTAGAAATGGTGATCTCATACATGGGGCAGCACGGTAGCATGGTGGTTAGCGTAAATGCTTCACAGCTCCAGGGTCCCAGGTTCGGTTCTCGGCTGGGTCACTGTCTGTGCGGAGTCGGCACGTCCTCCCCGTGTGTGCGTGGGTTTCCTCCGGGTGCTCCGGTTTCCTCCCACAGTCCAAAGATGTGCGGGTTAGGTGGATTGGCCATGCTAAATTGCCCGTAGTGTCCTAAAAAGTAAGGTTAAGGGGGGGTTGTTGGGTTACGGGTATAGGGTGGATACGTGGGTTTGAGTAGGGTGATCATTGCTCGGCACAACATCGAGGGCCGAAGGGCCTGTTCTGTGCTGTTCTATGTTCTAAAATTAACAGTCATTTGGAGAAAGATGGATTTATTAATAAATGCCAACAGGGATTGTTAAAGGCATTGACTTGATTAGAGTTTTATCATAAGGTAACACAGAGCTGATGTGGTTTAGATGAGATTACAAAAAGTATTTGATAAAATTCCACCCAATAGGCTTGTCAGCAAAATTGAGGCTCATGGAATAAAGGAAAGGTAGCGACATTAATAACAATATCAAGATTCACAGATGACAAAACATAGAAGGATTGTGACCTCGAAGGAGGATAGTAATAGACCAAGAGGATAGACGTACTGGTGGAGTAAGTGAACATGTGCCAGATAACATTTAATGCAGGGAAATGGCAAGTAATACATACTGGTAGGAAGAATGAGGAGAGACAATATATAAAAAGCATGCAGAGAGCTGGCAGGAACACAATGGGCTGAATGCTCTCTCTTTCTGTGCTGTAATAGTTCTAGAATTAATTAACTATCCGCTGATTTGACCAAAACCAAAGTCTTAATACAGGCCTGATACTAAAAGCCACTTCAAACTTTGGGAAACAAGTTGCTGACCTCTTGGCAATCAGGCGAGATGGATGCATTAAATGCTTCTTGCTAGATTACAAGTTTTACGCATTTGGCATTCATCAATGTTTTTTCAGTATTCGTTCAAGGAAACATTGTATACTTTAAATTATAAGATTACACTTTTTATAAGTAGATTAATGGATCGCACTCAGATGATATTTGTTTTTTGAAGGTGTCTGTCATGAGGAGGCTGCCACATAGCTCTAGCTGTTCATCAGTGCATACAAGTAGTAGTGATCAATATCAAATGGTTATTAATACAACAGTCTATCTTTATCACATTATATAAATGCAAGCTGTTGCTGATGATTTCTAAATTTATTATGCGGAGACAAAAGCTTTGGCTATAAAATCCTTTAGCTGCAACCAATTTGTTCTCTGGCCCATGAGAACTGGGGTTCCTCAGACAGAGACTTCAGTCTTCCAATAGGCACTCTTGAAATGTCCTTGAAGCCACAATGCACTGGCAAATCCTGTGAATGACCACGCGGAAGGTGACTGTCTGAAGGCTGTCAGCTGCCTAGTGTCAGGAGCGCAGGGTGCACATGAGACTCTTTGTAGTGGGGTGCAGGGCTCACACGTGCCTGACACTGTGTCGCCCCTTACCCCCTCTGGGGGACTCCCGGAATCTGGCACATCATAATTGAAGGTTCTTTTTGTTTTTCTGCCTCTGTAGATAGTTCAGGCAGTGCCCTATTGGGCCCCCCCTCCACAATACCCCGACTCCCTCCCTCCCCACCACCCCCCTTCCGTTCCCTTCTGTTGGTACAGAGGCGAGGGTATCTGGTCTCTCCAGCGCAAAGTTTAGTGCTTGCACCATTTGTCTTTTGTAGAAATGTGTTGTGAACTGTTTTAATAATCAGAGTATCCACCCACCCTCCCTGTACGTTGATACAGAGGGGAGGGTACCCTGTTTCTCCAACACAATATTAGTGTTTGTACCATTTGGCCGTGTATATTTTTTTTACTGTTTTAATAAAACAATATGGGCCTTTCAGTTGCAGGATTAGGGGGCTCCGCCGTACATTTATCAGTGGAACATGTCCTCATAAATTTGTTGATCGAACAGAAGACCAACAATGAAATGTCAACTACTAAATGGCATATATTTATTTCGAACAAAGGCACCACTACATGATAGACAAGTACTTTATATTAGAACTCAATAATTGCTTTTTTCAATTTATCAACAATATTAAAACCAGCAATTGTTCAATATCAAAGATTAGAAGACTCTGAAAAATCAATGGAAGCTATGACAGTAATCAGTCAACAAAATCAACAATTTGGACTTATAGGGCACCTTAACATTGTGAAAGTTTCCAGAGACAGCGATGATAACTAAGCAAGGCCCAGTACTGAGTAAGATGCATGTTGCAACAGTAATTTCAAGTCTTTGAGCAGTAAATCCAATTTATGAAACTTGCATTTCTTCAGTCGCCTTGCATTTCTGTAGAGCACTAATAAATGTAATAAAAAGGAAAAAGCGGAAAATCCTGGAAATATGAAACAACAAAAATTTGGAAATACATATCTGACCAACCAACAACTGGTGTTTAGATAACACCTTTACCATTAAACAATCTCCCAAGGCACTTCAGAGGTATAAAGAAAATGACCCTGTCAAACAAGAAATTAGGAAGCTAATGTTCAACCTAGGAGGTGGGTTTTTTGGAGGATCATAAAGCAGTGGAGAGAGAGATGAAAGGTTTAGTACTGGAATTTCAGAGTGGGCTCAGGAAATAATAGGGGAAGGGGGATGTGAGGGTGGATGACTGGAAAGAGATGGGTATGTATAAACGGCCAGTCATAAGAATGGATAGTTTTGGAGTCAGGGAGGCTACAAAGTTCGGGTATGATTAGGCCATGAATTTTTAAATAAAAGCATGTTGACTTTTAAATTTGATGTTGAGGAACAAGGATCCAAGATCGGTCAGCAAGGACAGTGGTGATTCAGGTTAAAATGCAGCAGACATTGTTTTGAATGAGCAGAAGCTTACAGAGGGAGGAGGAGAAAACAAAGACGACAAATCTGGATGCAACAATGGCACTTTTTAAGGCAACAGTGGCAGATTAACTTAGGTAGGGATGAAGGTGACCAACGCTATAGGAGTAGAAGTGGTCTTTCTCATGGGAGGAGAATGGGGCCGACAGCTCAACTGAAATTGAAAATTAGACAAAATTTGACCTGCAGTTTTGGCCAGGTATAGGATAGCACTGGTAGAAGGGGTTTGGAAATTTTTGTTAGTGTCTAATGGCAACAGCTCTGGTCTTCCCAAAGTAAAGGATCATTTAAAATTGGCATTTTGATAACACAGGGGGAGCCATAGGGTCAAGACTGGTGGAAGGAAGTGGAGCTTGGGACCATCAGCATAAACGCAAAGCTGTTACTCAAATCTGCAGATGTTGGTACCAGAGGATGATGGATGGACCTTTTGGGAACTCATGAGGTGACACGATGAGGGGTAAGCAGAGATTCTCTGACCACAATTGAATACCTGAAAATGAATCAAACAAAGGCAGTCCACATAACTGAGAAAAAAAGATAAGTTTGTCTTTAAATTTTACTTTCTTTTTCCCTTTTTAGATGCTGAATGATCTTTGTATTTGCAACATTTTGTTTTTCTACTGCAATGTTGTGAGTAGAGTGCACCTTTCACCCCTTCTCTTGTTGACTATCAGACTAAATGGAAGGCTAGTTACAAATATCATTAACAAGTGGTACAATTTTATATCAGACCTTGAACAAGTTGGAAAATAGCTCAGGTTTTATCAAATATTATACTGCACAGTGCTTCAATATTGCTTTCTTCATTTTATGTTATTTTAATGCTCGAAACATTAAGTCAGGCATTACTGGAAGGAACAAGCAATATCTTGCATCATAGAAGTAACCGTCAGAAAATGGTTTGCCCAAGTGCTTCTTAAAGCACATTAAAACAGAATAACTCAACATCACCTTTCAAAACAAGGTATTAAAACATTCCAAGATGCTTCATAAAGGCATAAAATAAAATGACAATAAACTACAAAGGAGATAAGTGCAGTTGGTCCAAAGCTTGGTCAAAGAGGGAGGTTAGAAAGAGTGTCTTAAAGGAGAAAACGCGATGGAGAGGGGGATAGTTTATGGGAGTGAGTTTCAGAGCATGGGCCTAAATAGCTGAATCAGGGCTATTAATGGTGGAACATTAAAACCAGGGATGCCCAAGAGAATAGAATTGGATGAGCACAGACATCTTTGAGAATTGTAGGGCTGGAGGAGATTTCAAAGAAAATTAGGCAATGGAGGGATTTGAAAACAAGAATGAAAATTCTAAACTTGAGGCGCTGTTTATCTGGGAGATATTGTTGGTCAACATGCACAGGGTTGATGGGAGAATAGGAATTGATGCAAATTGGGACATGAGCAGCAGAGTTTGGATGGCCTTGTTTATAAAGGGTAGAAATTTGTAAGCCTGGCCAGGAATGTAATTGAATAATCAAATCTTGAGGCAAGAAAGGCATGGATGAAGGTTTCGACAACAGACGAGTTGAGGCATGACAGAGTTGAGCAATGTCTCAGAGGCACTAGAGTTGGTGCAAGAGGGAATGTTTTAGATTCCTGGATCACGAGGATCATTTCTAGGGAAGGTGGACATGTACAAGTGGGACTGTCTGCACTTCAACCAGAATGGGACCAACACCCATGGTGGTGGGTTTGCTAATGCTGTGGGAGGAATTTAAACTAGTTCAGCAGGGGGGGGGGGGGAAACAAAGAGCGTCAGTACAATAGGGACAGAGGATACAATGTAAAGTGACCAAGACAGAGGGAGTTCAGCCATGTTAAGTTCCAAGGGAGTAATGTGAGGCTAGATGGCAGCTACTTTAATGTTAGGAGTATCATGGGTAAGACTGATGAGTTACGGGTGTGGTTTGACATGTGCAATTATGATATTGTTGCCATCACAGAGACGTGGTTGAGAGGGGGATAGCCAATGGCAACATTCCGGTGTATAGGATCTTTAGGGGAGACAGTGGGGAGTGTAAAAGAGGTGGGGTTGCATTATTAATTAAGGAGTCAGTTACTGCAGTTAGGAGGGACAAACTCTTGGCAGGTCTTCAAATGAGGTTTTGTGAGTAGAGCTTAGGAATAAAAAGGGCAGTCACATTGCTGGGAGTGTATTATAGGCCCCAAACAGACAGCGGGCAACAGCGGAGCAGATAAGTAGACAATTCACTCAGGTGTTTAGAATAATAATAACGGAGTAATTAATTAAATTAGAGGATTTCAACTTCCCAAACATTAATCGGGATAGTCATAGTTTAAAGGCTTTAGACGGGGTGGATTTCTTGAAATGTATTCAGGAGAGCTTTTACATCAATATGTTCAAGGTCCAACAAGGGACAGCAATCCTGGATCTAATTCGTGGAAACAAAACCGGACAGGTGTTCCAGGTGGCAGCGGGAGAGCATTTTTAGTGATAGCGATCACAACACAGTCTGATTTAAGTTTATTATGGAAAAGGTAAATGATGGTCTGCAAAAAACGGTTTTAAATTCGGGGAAGGCAGATTGTATTAGAATAAGGCAAGATCTGGCCAAAGTAGACTGAGAACAGCTTTTTGTGGGAAAATCTACAGCAGATCAGTTGGGGCAAGTTCAGGCCCAACATGTTCTCTTTAAGGTGAAATGTAACAGCAACAAGCCCAGAGAACCCTGGATGTCTAGGATTATGCAGCAATCAGGAAAAGAGGTGTTTAAGCAGGTATAAAGCGAACAAATCAACTGTGGTCTTAATGGAGTATAGTGTGTAGAGGGGAAACTTAAGAAAGCAATTAGGAGAGTAAAAAGGGGGCATGAAAGAGCACTGACTCTTTTCCCAAAAATACCAAGATATTCTAGAAGTACATTAAGGGGAAGATGAAAACCAGAGAAAGAGTAGGGCCCATTCAGGACCAAGGGGGCAATCTGTGTTTGGATCCGGAGGGCATTGGTAGGGTGTTAAGCGAGTACTTCACATCTGTCCTCCCTCGGGAGGAGGAGGAGAATGCAGGTATACAATTCGGGAAGAGGGGCTATGAGGTTCTTGAACAGTTTGACATAGGGAGTGAGGAGGTATTGTGCTTTTGACAGGTTTACAAGTGGACAAATCACCAGGCCTGGATAAGTTGCAGCTGACACTGCTGTGGGAGGCAAGGGGATAAATTTCAGAGGTTCTGACCCAAATTTATTTTGGAGGAAAAAGATTTTCATCCAGAGGGTGGTGGGCATGTGGAATGCCCTGCCTGGGATGGTAGCAGAGGTGGAAAACCTCACAACCTTTAAAAATTATGCTGATAAGCACTTGACATCATAACATTCAAGGCTATGGGTCAAGTCCTGGAAAGTGCGATTAGTGTGAAATACATGTAGTTTATCGATGCAGACTTGATGGGCTGAAGGGCCTCTTCTGTACTGTATGATTCTCTATCGAAATAGGCAGTCTTAAGTGAAGATGCAGATATGTGGCTGAATGTTCATCTTGGGATCAAATATGGCACTGAGATTGCGAATAGTCTGGTTCATCCCCAGTCAGTTGCCAGGGCTGGACTCAGTGGCAAGGAAGCTGAGTTTATGATGGTATCTGAAGATACATGCTTCTGTCTTTCTAATATTTGAGGAAATTTCTGCTCAACCAGGACTGATGTCAGATTAGCAGACATTTTGAGACAGTGGAGAGGTCAAGAGAGATGGTGATGAGGTGGAACTGAGTGTCATCAGTATCGCTGCGGTGACGTGTTTCTGAATGATGCCACCAATGGGTAGCATATAGATGAGGATTAGGAGGGTGTAAAGGTAGATCTATGTGGAACACTGGAGATAACTGCAGGATTGTGATCCACTGGCTATGGTCAGATAGATAAGAGTGGAACCAGATGAGTGCAGTGTTATTCAGCTGGACAACGGTGGAGACATGTTGGGAGAGGATAACTATGATAAAAACTGCAGACAGGTCGAGAAGGATGAGGAGGGATAGTCTGGCTTGTCACAGTCATGTAGGATGTTATTTGTGACTTTGGTAAGAGCAGTTTTGGCACTGAAACCTGCTTGGCGTGTTTCAAACATGGCAATTCAGTGAAATTTGGGCACCAACTCGGGAAGTGATAAGACATTCAATGACTATGGAAAGGAAAAAGAAGTTCTATATGAGCTGTTAGTTACAAGGATGAAGGAGCCAAGTGGACCTATTCCTAAATTATAATATACAGATCCTGAACTCAAAAGGCGGCTTACTACAACTTTTCAGGCCAGCTAAGATCTCAGGTAGGGCTCATAAAATTATCCTGAAAATTTTGACATTTTGCAATATTGAATTTAAAATTAACTTTTTAAAAGCTTTGCAAGTTCAAATAATATCTTGCAATTAAATGCATTTCTAAAGTTTAAGACTCAGGTTGGACCCTCAATTAATAAAAATGCACGAAACAGCCTTGAACTAGGCAAGTAATTCAAGTAAGCACTTGCCTCAAGCCGTTTGTTTTCTTGCTGAATCTCTTGAAGCTGGGTGGCAGCTTTTTTCCTCTGAATTTCTAACTGCATAAGCAACTGCTGAACTTCTTCATTCTTATTCAATAGCTCTTCCCTAAATTGCTCCAACTGTTCTTCCAAGTTTGTGATCTGTAATCAAAACAACATTCAAGCAAAGTTATAGAATGGATCTCCAGTTGTTCACCAATTCTGCACAATTTTTGGCAGAAGTGTGACGGAATTAAGAAACAATATGCACTCGCTGCTAAAATTCCATTAACTGACAGTTTTTCATGATAAAGCAACAAAGAAATGTAGTTCAGGAAGTACATTGATAACTTATATAGTATTCTTCAAATATCTAGACCGGACAGAATTGTTATAAAATCAAGGAGGTGGGAAGGAAAATAGGTAGAAAGGGAGTTAAGGGGTCAGATTTAGTGAATTTCATAGCCCTTGGAAGGTTTGGAGAGAAGGGCAAGATAAAGGATCATAGGAAGGTGCTGCAGGGAGTTGTTGGCAAGCTGCAAAACAACAGTACAAGTTCAATTTAAGAGAAGCAAATGTGAGCAAGCAAATAGGACTGAAGGGAGTAACTGAGGCAAGATGTAACAAGTCCATGCAGGCATCTGATAGCAGAAGCAAGAATTTCAAAATAGATTTTTTAGGGAAAAGGTAGTGTAATTAAATACACCCTAAATAATGTAGCCATGCTGGCCACGCAAAATGGACACTGAGCCAAAGTAAAATGGAAGACAGAAGGAAAAGCCTGTTTAGTGAGAATAGACAGCCTGCTCTCAACTAATTAGCATTTTGCAAGCAGCAAACCAGTTTCTGGCCAGGTGCAAGATCTCCAAGCCAAAGGTGTTAATGGCAAAGCGCTTAGCATTCTGATGAGGCAGCCCAGATCCAGGCACGAACAATGGCAACATTTCCATCTCAATGTAACACTTAATTGGTTGCGCAGACAGGATGGCACCAGAGTAACGAATATCGAAACCACCCCCCAACATCGAGGAAGGCCCTCGCATTGGAGGATTTCGAAGGTAACCGTTTGGAAACGCTCCAATCGGTACCGAAAGGTAGAGCCCGCCTAGAAGGGGGCAAGGACATTAGAGAGGGGTATAAAGGCAAATTCCCCACAGAGCCCGGTCTGTTAAACCCGTGCTCCGGCCCTGATAGACATCTTGCATCCTGACTCCAGCCGTTGAGCACCAGCCGCCGAAACCGTAAGTTCAACGCTCGCTACGCGATCCAAGCCCACTAGACTCCCAAGTACCAGAACGCTTGCTGAAGGCTGCAGTACAAGACCAGGACGAAGGCCTCGTTCTCTGACCTTGCCTGTTCCTGTTAGATAAGTATTCTGTTCACTTAAGTTTAGTTATAGCTTAGTCTCTTAGTGTGTGCATGAGTATTTATTATAACTGTATAATAAATATTGATCGTTTGAACCTTACTAATCGGTGTATCGTCTTTATTACTTTGAACTTGACCTTGGAATACTTGTGACGTTGTCTATACGGCAACTGGCGACTCCTAAAGCTGAATAAATACATACAACAGAGCCTAGTAGTGTTAAGCACACGTCGAATACGGAGGCGTGTTAATACACTCCAATAAACGCATTTTACGCCCATAGCAAAACGTGCAACAATATATATCGCAAGTTCTTATAATACTTAGAAATAATCTCTGGTAATGCTGATTTTATTTAGTATCTTCTCATTTTTCTGGTTTACTTTTTCAGATCACAAAGAATTTGCAACACAAACAATGAACTTGGCTTAACAGGTCTATGCCAGTGTTTTTAGTCCACATGAGCTTCCTTGCATTCTATTTAACACTTCCCATCACCTTCAAATATGCATAATGCCTCCCCTTCCAAGCCATATAATTAATGAAATATAGATGTAAAAATACATAATACAAGATTATAAATCAATATTCAAACAATGGAATTCTATTGCTGAAAAAAGGGGGTGGCAAGGTGGCAAGTGGTTAGCACTGCTGTCTCACAGCGCCAGGGACCCAGGTTCAATTCTGGCCTTAAGTGACTGTCTGTGTGTGGAGTTAGCACTTTCTCCCCGTGTCTGCATGGGTTTCCTTTGGGTGCTTCAGTTTCCTCCCACAGTCCAAAGATGTGCAGGTTAGGTGGATTGGCCATGCTAAAATTGCCTCTTAGTATCACAAGATGTGCAGGTTAGGTGTGGTTAAGGCATTAGCGTCTAGGCAGAAAGATGAACGGTAGGTTTACATTGATTCTCTAGATCTGTCTTGTGCGGTTAATTTTTAGGTGGTGATCCAATGTCTGCTTTCTCAATATGATTGTCTCAATTTTACTGTCACACAAAGTAGTGTATAGTCCAAGGAAAGAAAATGCTGCTGGCACAAAGTAGCCCTTCCTTTGCTTCATGTATACAAACTTAAAAGTCACAAAACATAAATGGGGAGAGCCAATATCACCGCTGTACTTTAGAAAATACATTTTAATGCAGCTGAGTGGATTACCCAATTTGTACATTCAAATACATCACACAAAGAAACATCTTGTGACAGTATACAGTAACAAGGTTTAAAATTGGAAAAGTACTGGATTTCAGATTTAGAAAACTAGAAGTATCAGTGTTCCTATGATCTACCCAATTCAACAGGATACAATACATTTTATAGTTGGAATAAAACCAAGAATAGGATTTTAAAAAAAAGAACCCAGAACAGTGAAAATCCATTATGAACCACAGGGCAATTTTGAGTCCGCATTGCTTTGCAGGCGGAAAATTCGGAGAGAATCAGGAAACGGAATTCTCTCCGGAGAGATCATGGGTGGGATTCTCCCCTACCCGGCGGGGCGGGGGGTCCTGGCGTAGCGGAGTGGCGCCAACCACTCCGGCGTCGGGCCTCCCCAAAGGTGCGGAATTCTCCGCACCTTTGGGGGCTAGGCCCGCGCCGGAGCGGTTGGCACCAGGCCGACTGGCGCCAAAACCGGCACCAGCGGCCTTTGACGCCTGCCGCCCGGCCTCGTCGAAAGGCCTTCGCCGGTTCGCGCATGCGCCGGTGGTGACGTCAGTGCCGAGCGGTGGGTCCCGATCGCGGGCCTGGACACTGTGGGGGCACCCCTCAGGGTCCGATCGCCCCGCGCCCCCCCCAGGACCCCAGGGGCCCGCTCGCGCCGCCGATCCGGCTGCCACCAGAGGTGGTTCAAATGTCGGCACCGGGGGAGGCCTCCCAGCGGCGGGACTTCGGCCCATTGCGGGCCGGAGAATCGCCGCAGGGGGCTCGCCACTCGACGTGGCGCGATTCCCGCCCCCGCCAATTCCTGGGTGGCGGAGAATTTCTGCCACGGCGGGGGTGGGATTTTCGGTGGCCCCGGGCGATTCTCCGACCCTGCATGAGGTCGGAGAATTTTGCCCCATGTGTCCTGATTTTCCAAGTCCTCGCCAGTGACGTCACGATGTTCACCCCAACAAAGCGAAAGAAAACCTCATTTTAATGTTTTTGAATACATTTCAATGTAATTATCTAGCCCAGCACACCCTTCCCGCCACATAATTTCCCCCCCCCCCCCCCATTGAATATTCAAACCAGCAAGATTTACAATTATTTGAATACCCCTCCACTGGGTGCAAAGGTAAGCACAGCTGCCTGGAGCAGTGCCAAGGGCGGGCCCTCTGAGGAGCCACGTCTTGGGGAGGGGGGGGGGGGGGGGGGGGGGGGGTAGGAAAGAGAGAGATTCCCATTTTGTGTGGAGGGATTTGGGAAGGGGGGGGAAGAGGGTAGTGAGGGGGGAAAGAGGGTAGTGAGGGGGGAACTTGCAGGCACTGGGATGGCGGGGCTCACTTCCACTGATTTTTTTTTTTACACAGAGAGGATCAAGATCTGGAGTGAAAACTGATCTATGCAACTGGTGAACTACACACCGGTGCAGTCTGAGCCTGACACCTTGGAAGAAGTTTGGTAAGATTCCACCCACAGAAGAAGTAAAAATAGCATGACCCATTTTTGTTCGTTACTTCCTACTTTTGACACATCACAAGGGCACATTTTCCAGAAAATAAGTGCTCATCAAGACAGATCCTTGCAAACTGGACCAAAATCATTATAGTATTTCTCTGATCTTTGAACCACATCAGATTAGGGTTTTTGGTTCACTATTGGTCTCTGGAACTCTAGAATTCCACTTCGCAACATACAAACAAAAGCATAAGAGGAAAGAGCGCACATTTTCTTTGCGGGGGTGGGGAAGTTATAGAATGAAATAGACAACTCCTCAAATTTGCCAACTGTACAAGGACATAGTTAACTTCAGTTACTGCCCAAGTGCTTCTATGCTCTGATTTTTCTCCATCTCCACTGGGAGTTATTAATGCCTCATTTCAATACTTCTCAGATCAAGCACCGAGCTGAGCAGAACCCAAATCCCTCTCAAACTTATACTCATACCTGTTCCACAACAACCAAGCAAAAGGACTGGCAAGAGAAATAAAATACAGAAAAGTGAGGAAGTCATCTTTATAGGAAGCAAACAGGCCACTCAAGCTAAAATAATACAAGATGAAACTAAATATTCCTTTTCAAGAAGAAAACCTGTCAAAAAATGTTCCACCACATCACATTTTCTTTTTTCTTTAAATTTAGAGTACCCAATTATTTTTTTTCCCAATTAAGGGACAATTTAGTGTGGCCAATCCACCTACCCTGCACATCTTTGGGTTGTGGGGTGAAACCCACGCAGACATGGGGAGAATGTGCAAACTCCACACGGACAGTGACCCAGGGCCGGGATTTGAACCCGGGTCCTCAGCGCCGTAGTCCCGGTGCTAACCACTGCAACAAATGCCGCCCTCACATCACATTTTCTAGAATGCAAGGCAAGTGATATGAATTTGTTTCTGTATGATCGAAATATGCATATGAAAAAAGTGCTGTACTATAGGTGGCAATTTCAACAGTCAATAAAATACAAATTGCTGGAAATATTCAGAACAGGCAGCATTCGTGGAGAGAGAGAGACAAAGTTAATAATTTCAGATTGATGTTTCATCAATTAAATATTTTTTTAGCATTTTCACTTTATTTCAGACTTTCAGCTTCTGCAAGATATTGCTTTTCTGGCAAAAGTTTATTGTGCCCCTACAAAAAAGAAGGCATTATAAATTAAAGAGGCCTGCAGGAATAATTAATTAGGTTAAAGTCAAATTTCACAAGTATAACTCTCTGCCACTGAACATTTTCTCTTATTGGAATATGCAGATAGTACACACCAAAAAGCAGTGAATTAGGAGACTGAATAACTTAGAAACATGCTATCAGTTTCTGCAAAGTGATGTATCCAAATGATGAAAGTCTGGTTTAAAATGTCACACTGGTACAATTTTAAAAAGATGAATTTACCTCCTTCTCCTTTCGCTCTAAAGCATCACGTTCTGCTTGCAGTTGTGTCTGAAGTACACTGTCTCCTCTGACGTTGACGATAAACTGTGATTTCCTTTCTTCAACCTTTTTAATTATAACAGATTAGAAAGTACCTGTTTACTAGAGATTAGTGACATTTGCATAGTAACATGGTCACATAGTACCATTTTCAGCCAGAAGATCTTCAGTCCATCTGACTCACCTGCCGACAGTATTTCTTTTGTGTATTTCTAATAAGGCTGATCAAGAAACTGCCCAGTTTGTTCGTCAAACGGACTAATCTGTTTACTGATTTAGCGCATTTTTATTTTTTATTTTTCTCTATTTCTAAATATAACCGCTTGCAATTAAATTCTATACATGGTAAAAAGTCTTTCCTGGGTTCCATTTTTCCAAACCCTTCATAATGTGATGCATTTCTATCATACATCCCACCCTCAATCTTTTTGTCATAGTGAAAAGACTCAGGTTAGTCAGTCTTTCCTCAGAGGTTACTTCCTCAAGTTCAATGATCAATCATGCAGTCCTTCCCAGTACTGCCTCCAATAACTAAATATCCTTTTTAAAATAGGTAAACTGAAATTGCAGAGTTTCCTAGGAACAATTTCAGTTTGATAACCTATTTATATTATGCTACTTACAATGTTCCAAAATTATCACATATTCTATTAAGTGTTGTAACATTCAAAGTTACTGGAAACTCAATTAAAATTGGTTCCCTTACTAATAGTATCTATCTAAAATGAACTTCATAGCCTGAATTACCAAAGACATTGATGCACTCATTGGGCGAGATTTTCCCATATATCAGCAAAGGCTAATGTCGGGTGGAAAAAGTGGCTTTGAAGCCACCACAGCAATGCTGTCTCTCTCCGCCATATAGTCCAGGACTCAGGGGGAAAAACTTCAAGGACTAAGTGTCATGACATATCGCTGTTGGGACTGCCTCTGATTTCAGTGTAAGGGCCCGATAATTACATGGTCCAGTAACAGTCAACAAGAGGTGTTCTGCACAAGAGATCTCTTCGATAAACAAAGTTGACATTATAATGTACTTAACACAGAAGTCTGTCTTAGTAACTACAAAATTCCATACAGAAAATACCCCATGAAGACTGGAATTTGGGCCCATAATACCTTCTGGATTTCTGCCAGCAGAGGTGAAGAGTTAATCCCCATTTGCTTTGTACTTAGCAGTCAAACAACTTACCTTTTGTAAAGGATATGTAGTACTGATCAATGCCTGTTCCAGTTCCCTTACTCGGTTTTCCATTTTCTCAATTTCTTCATTCCGTTCTTGTACATCTCTCTGAAGCTGTTCTTTGGCAAGTAGAAGTTCACTGCACCGGTCGGTCTTGTCTTTCAACTGATCTGCTAGATTTTCCATCTACCAAGAACATGAAGGCAAATTGAGTAGTTTGTTAGCTCATTATCTTAGTTTGGTAAAGCCAGGACAATGATGAGCAAAAATAATCAGCTGTGAATTTAGTTAAATCATAGATAAATTACTATTTTAAAAGTCAAGGTTCCTTTAAAAAATAAAAAACATTGTTCATAGATCACATTGATTCAAAAGCAGCCTAATTAAGTTTTTTACCCAGAATTTCCTGTAACTATGTGAGCTGCAACTTATATTGTAAATTACACCATTTCCTGCTCCATTCTTACTGTTGTGAACGTACCTAAAATTTCCAGGACAGATCATTTGAATATATCAGAACAAAAATATAGGTACATCAGAAGTGGCACAGCCAATGGCTTACAGCATCAATTAAACAGATCAATATTGCAAAACCTCAACCAGAGAGTTCTGAATTTCAAAGTCTTTCACAATGCTCATTGTGATCATTAGCAGAAAATTGTTGACTTGAGAAACATGCTCAGTAGCTATATTCCGTTCTTAGGAATACAGGTACAATCGCAAAACAAGCAGCTTTGGGACATAAGCCATGTCGGATTTCGGAACGGGTGCTTTGGGCAGTGGCCACCCAACGAATCTAGGGTTGCTAGGAGTGTAGCAATAGTCTGATGCAAAAGCAGTGAAAGGGATCAACAAATGCAGCATCATGCAGTTCCTAACTGAATTGCCCAGGTAATTTTAATTGAAATGATGCATGGCACATTCTAACAATCCCCTAGTTTTAAAAGTGACATCAGAAACTGAAACCACCTACAACGTTTCAGATTCAACAAATGGGCAGTTGGTGGCAGAGGGTT
Source organism: Scyliorhinus canicula (assembly GCF_902713615.1). NCBI lineage: Eukaryota > Metazoa > Chordata > Chondrichthyes > Carcharhiniformes > Scyliorhinidae > Scyliorhinus > Scyliorhinus canicula. The sequence continues at coordinate 159,184,972 of NC_052150.1, forward strand.
AAAAGAAGCAACGTTATGCTTCATTCTGCCTGCTTCTCAGGTACTTGGTGCAGAAAGTCCAATGTTGGAATTTCGGCGTGACACAATTATCCAATTTACATAATCTTGGTGAGTTACCCAGCATTAAACTAAGGTAGAAATATGGGGTGCAATCTTCCCAAAAGTTGGCAGAGCACTGGTTCAGGAGTGAAAAACCTGTGTGAACCTCGCAGGTTTCAGAGCCAGCTTTTCTCGCCAGATTTAACGGCACTCTGTTCAATTTCCGAGGACTGGTGCGATTTACACAGCCAGCTGGAGGAGCGGGACCTAAAAAAAGTCAGCATTGCCAGGAATCTTAGATCAGGGTGTCCCTTAAAATCTCAAAGTTAGAACTCCACCCACACCACGGATATTGGGATCCCACCCCACAGATATGGGGAACATTCCCAACACACCTCTCCTTTCTCCCAAAAACATGGAGATCAGGACTCCCCGGCAGATAAGGGAAACACCTCCATATACAGAAGGGGAAACCCCCTCGCTACACATCCCCTCCCACACAGAAAAGGGGAGCCCGCCCCTGCCCCCCTCAAATGGAGCCCCAGGCAATGCCAGAGCTGTCGGGGGTAATGGACAGGCATACCCCTCAACCTCTGGAGGTTACAGCCACAACTATGCCCCTGGTTTGGACATCGGCAATGGTTTTAAAAAATCAACAATGATTCGCGACAAGGCAGCATGGTGACACAGTGGTTAGCACTGCTGCCTCACAGCGCTGAGGACTGGGTTCAATCCTGGCCCTGGGTCACCGTCCATGTGGATTTGCACATTCTCCCCATGTCTGTGTGGGTCTCACCCCCACAACCCAAAAAAGATGTGCAGGGTAGGTGGATTGGCCATATCTTTTTATTAAAACAGTAAAAAATATATACAAGGCGAAACGGTACAAACACTAATTTTGTGTTGGAGAAACAGGGTACCCTCCCCTCAGTACCAATGTACAGGGAGGGGGAGTTGGATACTCTGATTATTAAAACAGTTCACAACACGTTTCTACAAAAAACAAATGGTACAAGCACTAACATTTGCGCTGGAGAGACCAGATACCCTCGCCTCTGGACCAACAAGGGAAAGGAAGGGGGTTGGTGGGGAGAGAGGGAAAAGGAAGATGATGGGGAGGGAGGCAGTCGGAGTGTTGGTGACGTTGGGGGGGGGGGGGGGGGGGGGGGCCTGCCTGAACTATCTACGGGGGCAGAAAAACAAAAAGAACCTTCAATTATGATGTGCCAGATTCCGGGAGTACCCCAGAGGGGTTGAGGGGCGACAGAGTGTCAGGCACGAGCGAGACCCGCACCCCGCTACAGAGCATCTTGTGCACCCTACGTTCCCGACACTGGGCGGCTGACAGCCTTCGGACAGTTGCCCTCTGGGCCTGAATCCTCCACCACACTAAGTGCGGTGGGCGACACAGTGCAGGAAAAAAAAACCGAATTGGGTACTCTAAATTTATTTTTAAGAAATGATTCGCGCCAGCAGGACGTCATGCCCCCACGGGGAGGAGAGGTGGGTGTGTGTATGGAAAGCGATGAGTTGTGGGCGGATGCTATAGCGTCAAGCCCTTTAATGACATTATGATTTACTTAAAAATATGTCACATGATGTGAGCGCAGGAGCGGGCTGCATTATCACGATCTCCGGCTTCGCACATCTTTTAATTCATCTTAGTATTATTGTGCACATTTCTTTTTATCTTTTCTTGGTCTACTTAGTTCAGACAACGTCTGGAGAATTGTTGGCCAGTGTTTCGGCATGATAGAGCCGAGATAGAAAGCTTAAATCCTCGCTGGTTAATGGTGGCTGGAATGAGTCAGCACGGGCCATTAATGGTGCAGTTGATTTTGAGTGGCCGCCCGCCCTGACGATGCGGTGTGCATCGACGGATTATGGCTGCTAACAAAGATGCGGCTCTGTTTGGAAGTCTCAGCTATGCAGTGCAGGTCATCAGGGCCCAATTCCAACAGTTGCAAGGCATTTGTATGGAGGCGCACGAGGAAGTTCTTGCAATAGAGAGCACTGTCCATGGTGGGAGCTCATCTTCATACAGCTGATTTACTGTTGTCCTGTTATTCATCCTGATGGGAGTCAGGACAGAGAAAAGGGGGAACAGGAGAGGCATGTTGCCGAATCTGGTTCCCAGGGTGAGGTGGTGTGAGAAGTTCCCAGGTTAGTGCAAAAATTGGGTGCCATGTTTGAGGAAAATAGGTCTGGAAGCTGGACAACTCAAATTTGATGGAGCGCATTTAATCTATCTTCGAGGCCTGGGGTTGGGTTGGTCTTCTGACCACTGGTCCTGTGTTGTCCTGCCCTGATGTCGATGTAGAGGGTTTGGAGATGACCGAGGCACGGCATGCACCCCCCGATCGCTGGAATCCTTGGGAGATCCCGAAGAGTGCTCATCAATTCAGATCCCACCTTATCCTTGAATTCTACTTTCTTTGTGCACCAATGGAGAAGTATTTATCCTGAATGAATGTCTCATATCTCAGTTTAAAAAAAAAAATTTACAGGATGTGTGCGTCGCTAGTTAGGGCAGCATTTATTGCCCATCACTAGTTGCCCTTCAGAAGGTGGTGGTCAGCTGCCTCTTAAACTGTTGTAGGTTTACGTACAGTGCTGTTAGGGAGGGAGTTCCAGGATATTGCCCCAGCTACAGTGAAGGAATGGCAATATATTCCCAAGTCAGGGTGGTGAGTGACTTCATAATAATAATAACCTTTATTATTGTCACAAGTAGGCTTACATTAACACTGCAATGCAGTCACTGTCAAAAGCCCCTAGGCACCATACTCCGGCACCTGTTCGGGTACAAAGAGGGAAAATTCAGAATGGTCAATTCACCTAACAAGCATGTCTTTCGGGACTTCGGGAGGAAACGGAGCACCCGGAGGAAACCCACGCTGATACGGGGAGAACGTGCAGGCAGTGACCCAAGCGGGTTCCAAATCCAAGACTCTGCCACTGTGAATCAACAGTGCTAACCACTGTGCTACCGTGCCGAACCTCCAGGTGGTGGGGTTCCCAGGTGTCTGCCACTCTTATCCTTCTAGATGGTAGCGGTCATGGATTTGGAAGGTGCTGTCTGAGGAACCTTCTGCAGTGCATCTCATAGATTGTACATACGGCTGTCACTGTTCATTGGTGGTGGAGGGCTTGAATGCTTGTGGAAGGGGGAAGCAATCAAGCAGGCTTTGTCCTGGATGGTGTCGAGCCTCTCGAGTGTTGTTGAAGCTGCACTCAACCAGGCAAGTGGAGAGTATTGCATTACACTCCTGACTTGCGCCTTGTAGATGGTGGACAGGTTTTGGGGGGGTCAGGTGAGTTACTCGCCGTAGGATTCTTAGCCTTTGATCTGTCCTGGTAATAACAGTATTAATATGGCTAGTCCAGTTCAGGTTCTGATGAATGGTAACCCCCCAGGATGTTGATTGTGGGGGATTCAGCGATGGTTATGCCATCGAATGTCAAGGGACGATGGTTAGATCCTCTCTTGCTGGAGATGATTATTAGCTGGCATTTGTGTAGCCCGACTGTAACTTGCTACCTGTCAGTCCGAGCCTAAATATTGTCCAGGTCTTGCTGCATTTGGACATGGACTGCTTCATTAACTGAGGCAGGATGCTCTTGCTATAGAGAGAGAGTGCCATGAAGGTTTACCAAAATGATTCCTGGGATGGCAGTACTGACGTATGAGGAGATATTGAGTCAGTTAGGATTGTATTCGCTGGAGTTCAGAAGAATGAGGGAGGGATCTCATAGAAACTATGAATTTCGAACATGACTAGACAGGGTAGATGCAAGAATGATGTTTCCGATGGTGGGAGTGTCTAGAATCAGGGGTCACAGTCTGCGGATACAGGGTAGACCATTTAGGACTGAGAGGAGGAGAAATTTCTTTACAGAGAGTGGTGAGCCTGTGGAAATCACTAGCACAGGAAGTAGTTGAGACCAAAACACTAGATTTTCAAGAAGCACTGGCAGAGGGAATCAAAGGATATTGGGAGGGGGAGAAAAGAGGCGGGGTTACGCTATTGACTTGATGGGCAGCCATGATCATATGAATGGTGCAGCAGACTAGAAGGGCCAAATGGCCACCCCCTGCTTCTATTTTCTATGTTTCTATCTCCCCTCCCATCTCTGGTCGCTGCCGTCGTGAACATGGCGCCAAAGGTTCGTTTGTGGCTTGTGGGGGGCGGAGAGGGGAGTGAGCACCACGGCCGTGCTCGGGAGGGGACTGGCCCGCGATCAGTGCCCACCGATCGTTGGGCCGGCGTCTCCAAGGGACGCACTCTTTCCCCTCCGCCGCCCCGCACGATCGAGCCGCCACATCTTGCGGGGTAGCGGAGGGGAAGACGGCAACCGTGCATGCGCGGGTTGGAGCCGGCCAACCTGCGCATGCGCGGCTGACGTCGCTTAGGCGCCGCCGTCGCGTCATGCAAGCGTCAAGGCTCGGCGGCCGAGTTTCTCACAACGCCGCTGCAAGCCCCCCTGGGGGGGGGGGGGGATGAATAGGGTGCGAGGAGCGGACACCGACGCTGTCGTGAAACTCGGCCGAGTTCACGACGGCCTTCCCGACGCCGCAATGGAGCGGAGAATTGCGCCCTATACATTTACATAGCATAACGTGAGTAGCTCCCCTCGCCGAAGTATTCAGTAACCACCTCCCCACTCCTCCCCCTGAACTTTTTAGGTGTTTCATTGGTATCATGTTGTAGCGTGCATATTTACTTGCATTGACCCCAACAAAAAGAATAGAAAAGATGGGAGAGGGAGGAGTACCTTGCCTCCTTCTCGGTCTCCTCCCCCCTCCTTTCAGCTTGGTACGTCTGTCGGTTTTATTTACACAATTCCATCTTGGGGGTAGGGGTGACCTTCCTCGTATAAGGTTAATTCAGCCTGTGCTTGCTCCCATTCGGACCTGGGATCCTTTTAGTGGCGCTAGTGCGGGGCCTCACCTCCCTCCTCGCTCTATTGGCTGTTGGCTTCAAATAGGTTCTGGAACAAGTTGGGGAATGGGCTCCAGGTCTTGTGAAAGCCATCTTCCAACCCTCAGATGGTGACTTTCAGTTTGTCCAGGTGGAGAAATTCCAACAGGTCAGCCAACCAGTCTGCAGCTTTGGATGGTGCTGCTGATCGCCAGCCGAACAGGATTCTTCGGCAGGCGATTAGGCAGGCAAAGGCATGGGCTCCCCTCCCCATGAATAGTTCTGGCTGGTCTGATACCCCGAAGACTGCCACTTTAGAGCTTAGTTCCACCCTCACCCCCACAGCCTTGGATATTGCCTCGAAGAATGCTGTCCAGAATCCGACAAGTCTGGGGTATGACCAGAACATGTGGGTGTGGCTAGCCAGGCCTTCTGGCACTGTTCGCATTTGACCTCTACCTCCGATAAGCATCTGCTCATTCGGGCTCTAGTTAGGTGCGCTCTGTGCACCACTTTCAGTTGCATTGGGCTTAGCCATGCGCTTGTGGAGGTGGAGCTGGCCCTATTTCTATCCCTAGTTCTTTCTCCCATTTCTCTTGTGTCTCGTCCAACGGGAAGCATGCCCCTTCTAACAGTTGCCCATACAGATCCCCCCACCTAGGTTTCCCACATCCAACGGTTCCTCTAACATTGAATGTCTCGGTATCAGTGGGTATGATGTAATCTCCCTGCAGAGCAAGTTTTTTTTTTTTAAATTGTAGGTGTCGCAGTTCGTTCCCATTGGGCAGTTGTAACCAGTCAGTTCCTCTAACATCGCTAGTCTGTCATCTGTGTAGAAGTCCCGAACTGCCAACGTCCCTTCATCCTGTCTCCACCTCCATCATGGCGGACGTGAACCTGTGGTTGCCACAGATGGGGGCCATAGTGGACATTTTGGCCAGACCAAAATGTTGTCTCATTTGGTTCCAGGTCCGGAGTGTAGCTACTACCACTGGGCTTGTTGAATGTTTGGCTGGCAGGGATGGGAGTGCTGTTGTGGCAAGGGCTCGGAGGGACGTCCTGTGCATGAATTCTCCATCCTCACCCATACTGAATCTGGTTCCTTCATCTATCACCTCAATCTTTCTTTTTTAATTTTTTTCAATTAAGGGGCAATTTAACGCGGCCAATCCATCTACCCAGCATTTCTTTGGGCTGTGGGTTTGAGACCCACGCAGACACTGGGAGACTGTGCGAATTCCACAGAGACAGTGACCCAGGCCGGAATCGAACCCAGGTCTTCGGCGCCGCGAGACAGCAATGCTAACCACTGCGCCACCGCGCCGGCCTAAAAATTCCAGATGTTTATTTGAATTTGAATTTCAACATCTGCCGTGGTGTGATTTGAACCTCGGTCCCCAGAGCATTACCCTCAGTCTCTGGAGTGGTAGTCTAACAACAATACCATTACTCCCCACCCCCTCACTTTCTGTTGTGGCTGCCCAGTGGTAGTATTGTAGGTTTGGGAGGGCCAAGCCCCTTATATTTCTTCAGGACCTTCCCCTATCCCCCCCAGACAAATGCCTTTGATAATTTTGTCAACTGGTTAAAGAAGGCCTTGGGAATGTAGATTGGTATGGATCTCAACAGGAAGATCTTCTGCACCCTCCCTGCTAGGGAGAATGGGAGTGCATCCACCTCTGTAGGTGCTTTTTTACTTCCTCCGCCATATTGGTCAGGTTCCATTTGTGGATCAGTGTCCAAATGTGGGCAATTTGGATCCCCAGGTAGTGGAATTTGCTTTCACCAGGAAGATTTCACTCTTGCTCAGGTTGAGTTCGTAGCCTGAGAAGGTTCCAAACTCTTTCAGGAGCGTCATGATTCTTTCCATGCTGCCTTGTGGGTCCAAGATGTAAAGGAGCAGGCCATCCACAGAGAGTGAACCTCCATGTTCTCTGTCCCGCCTCTGGATCCACTTCTAAATTCTCACCATTCTGAGGGCAATCAGCAGTGGCTCAATTGCCCGGGCGAATAAAAGCAGGGACAGCAGGTATCCCTGCCTTGTGACCCTGTGCAGCTGGAAGTATTTAGAGCTGGTGGTGTTGGTCTGCATGCTCGCCATGGGGGAGTTGTACAGGAGTCTCACCCAAAAGGTGAACTCTTGTTACCAGCCCAAACCGCTCTAGCACCTCAATGAGGTATTTTCATTCAACTCTGTCGACGGCCTTTTTTGCATCCAGGGAGCTGATCACCTCTGGTGTTCTCTCTCCAGATGGGGTCATTAACATGTTCAGCAGGCGCCTGATGTTCGCTATTAGCTGTCTACCCTTGACAAAGCCCCTAACCCTTTCTTTTAATTTTGCCTCAGAAACTCTTCCTTTTTAGGCTCAGGTAGACTGTTATCCTATTGAGGAGAGGGTATTGTTTGACCCTTCATTGCATTAAGTCAGTCTTTTCTCCTGATATGGATCTCCCTCTTTGACTGTTTTCCTTTCTGTCTGATCTTACTGAGAATGAGGGTGGTCAAGAGTATCCTTTATGTGGTAGCAACTTTTCTGGCCCATTAGGTATCCCCCGTCCGGAGGTTTTTTTCACTTCTCTCCTTTCGGAATAGGGTGTTGGTCTTGGCACTGGCCCGGTGGGTAGTTGGGGGTCCTTGGTGCCATTGGGGACGACAATACAGGCGTCTCCTCCCAAGGCCTCAGTGAAGTGGGTGCCTTGATGGTATTTCTTCCTCGGGTCTGGGGTTCTCTCTTGGCTCAATTGTATATATTTTTTTCTTTTGTGTGGATGTGAGAAAGGTGCCTTGTCCTGTACGGGAACTGAATTGGCAAACATCAGAAGGGCATACGGTTGGGGTGCTGTGAAGTTCTTAGGGCCTATTTCTCCTGAGCTTCTTTGCGATGGAGCTGAGCTATGTTAGCACTGTAGTCAGTATCCTGTTGCTCCATGGATGGGGGCACTCCTTCCTGGGTTGCCCATGGGGGAGCCCGATGTGGTTGGATCCACATCTGAATGTGTGGTGGTTTTAGGATGGACTGAGTGTTGTGCCCAATGGTTATTCTTTTTCTTTTCGTTTTCGGAGTAGGAGGGCTAGTTGGTTAGCTCTCATCTAGTTGTAACATTTCGGACAGTGACCTGAGAAGTCTTGTGATCAAAGTGATTAGTTCTGATGATTCTAGTTCATTCTCTTTATTCTTTCTATGGAGACACCTCGGAGGCGATGTTTCTGTTATGTCCCTTTTAGCACTGGTTTTTCCTCTGAGCTAAGTGCGGTAATGTTACATGGTGGGTGTCTGTGTTGTGGATATTTAGGTGCAGGCCTACAGATATGTTGTCTTAAGGTAGCCCAAATCATTTCCTGCTGAGTGGTCCTGGATATCAAGGTGGGTTTCCTGGTTCTTGGGAAGGGTAACTCCCTCCCAGAGTGCCCCTCTTTTGAGGGAGCTTTAATGGTCCCCTATTTCTGGAGTGGGGTTCCCTCTCTTTTTGATTGGGAGCCGACTATGTCCTCCTTGATCTTGGGCTCCATGATATCCTATTATCCTCCTTAGGATGTGTCATTGCTTGTGGTCTACTCAGTCCTTTGGTCTGGGATATGGTGGTGGGCATATGGTAGCTCAGATTTCTGCTTCTGGCTCCTTGTTCTTGCTTTTTTATGGGAGACCCAGGGTTGAGATCTGAGATTCCCTGGGCTTGTGGTTTCTGGTCTTCTTCTTGTAGTTATATAATGGTTGTCCGTACTGTCCTGGGCCTGAAGAGAAATTTAATAGCATTTGAAGTATCAGTGTAATTTCCCCTTAGCTCTGGGGTTCTTGGGATGCTTTTCTTCCCTCTTCCCCCCCCCGAAGCTGTGGATATGATGTAGATCTGTGCTGAAGCCTGTGTCCTTTTTGGTATAGACAGGTCTTGTATCCATGGAGGGTGCATTTTTAAAAATACTGTTACCTCTTTATTTCTTTGATCACTGATAAATTGGAGCCTTGGAGGAGTTTTCAATATTTCAATATTTCTTGCTGAAAGACATCTCTCTCCTGTTCAGAGTGAACTTCCCGTGATCATGTCACCAGTGGGCTTTGAGTTTGAGCATCATTTCGCGGCCATTACAGGAATCTCCCACATGGCCGCTGAATTGCACCCATGATTTGGAAGTAGGTTTTCCATTTCTTCACAAGATGTGGATGTTGCTGGAAAAGTCAGCAATTACTGCCTATCCCCATTTGTTGTGAAGACCATAAGACATAGGAGTGGAAGTAAGGTCATTCGGCCCATCGAGTCCACTCCACCATTCAATCATGGTTGATTTCAACTCCATTTACCCGCTCTCTCCCCATAGCCCTTAATTCCTCGAGAAATCAAGAATTTATCAATTTCTGTCTTAAAGACACTCAATGTCCCGGCCTCCACCGCCCTCTGTGGCAATGAATTCCACAGACCTACCACTCTCTGGCTGAAGAAATTTCTCCTCATCTCTGTTCTAAAGTGACTCCCTTTTATTCTAAGGCTGTGCCCCCGCGTCCTAGTCTCCCCTGCTAATGGAAACAACTTCCCAACGTCCATCCTATCCAAGCCATTCATTATCTTGTACGTTTCTATTAGGTGACAGTGAGGCACCTTCTTAACAACTGAATGGCTTACTGGGCCAGTTCAGAGGACTGTGAACAGTCCATCACATGTGCTGGTTGAGTCACTTGAAATTTTAATGATATAAATAAGAACCAAGTGTAGACATAAAACAATCAATGGTGCTTGATTTTCTTATTTTAGAATGAAGTTGGATAGTATTTTGAGAGAAGTAGGGAATAACAGAATGGGTTTATCAAACACACCAGCATCAACCTCTGGGTGCTCTGGTTTCCTCCCACAGTCCAAAGATGTGCAGGTAGATGGATTGGCCATGCTGAATTGCCCCTTAGTGTCCAAAAGGTTGGGTTAGGACACTGGGTTACGGAGTGGACTTAAGTGGGTTGCTCTTTCAAAAGGGTTGGTGCAGAATCGATGGGTCGAATGGCCTCCTTCTGCACTGTAAATTGTATTAAATAAATTTCCGATTTTCCTTAACATTTGATGTACACCATATTGCACTTTTAAAAATGATACTGTTACCTCTCTATTTCTTTGATCACCGATAGGTTGGAGCCTTTGAGGAGTTCTCAGTTGTTGCTCTAATTTCAGTATTTCTTGCTGAAATACATCTCTCTCCAGTTCACGATCTATTGCCTGTTCCTGTATAGAAACAATAATGTGTCACTTGATGACTACTTACAATGAAGATATTTGTGCATTACTGATTTAAGATTTTGCTAACTGCATTAAAAAAATGATTGCCGTTTTTTTACTTAAATAGGCTGGATTCTTAGCAGGCGTGTGTTTGTTTGCATTAGTGTATGTATGGAAGTGGTAAGAGGATATACAAAAAGATATAGTCAATGTTTTGTTGAAATCGACAGAAATAGAGTGGAAGAAATTAACATATAGCACTGATATAGCTGGTAGTTACAGTACTGTCAATTTGGTTTAAATGTTGAATTTATTACTCATCAAAAGAAATGTCCAAAGACATGGGGTGGGATTCTCTGACCCCCCCCCCCCCCCCCCCCGGGTCGGAGAACTGCGGAGGGCGGCATTAATCCCACCCCACCGCTGGCTGCCGAATTCTCTGGCGCCGGTTTTTGGCGGGGGCAAGGATCGCGCCGCGCTGGTCGGGGGCCGTTGCCAGTGGCCCCCACCCCCCCGGCGATTCTCCGGTTCCCGATGGGCCGAACGGCCACCCATTTTCGGCCAGTCCCGCCAGCGTGAATTACACAAGGTCTGTACCGGCGGGACCTGGCTATGAGGGCGGCCTGCGGAGTCCGCGGGGCAATTCGGCCCCGGGGGGGGGGCATGGTGACCTAGACTGCGATCAGGGCCCACCGATCTGCGGGCGGACCTGTACCATTGGGGGACTCTTTCCCTCCGCGCCGGCCTGTGTAAAGCTCTGCCATGGCCAGCGCGGAGAAGAAACCCCCTGCGCATGCGTAGGAATCACGGCAGTGCTTCTGGGAACACGCTGGTGCTCCTGCGCATGTGGCAACTCGCGCCGGCCGGCGGAGGCTCTTCGGTGCCGGTTGGCGCAGCGCCAAACACTCCAGCGCCGGCCTAGCTCCCGAAGGTGCGGAGGATTCTGCACTTTCCGGTAGGCCCGACGCTGGAGTGGTTCACGCCAGTCTTTGGCGCCGGTACAGCCCGCTGCGCCGGATAACGGAGAATCCCGGCCATGGTTTTTGCAGTGATGTACATCGAAGGTCATACCACCAAACTCTAAATATACAGCAAATAAAAGCAAAATACTGCAGATGCTGGAAATCTGAAACCAGAAAATGCTGGATAAACTGTCTGTGGAGAGACGTGAGCATCTGTGGAGAGAGAAATGCAGTTCACACTGAGTTTATCCAGCATTTTCTGTTTTTATTCTAAATATATAGCATTTAATAATAATCACTTATTGTCACAAGTTGGCTTCAATTAAGTTACTGTAAAAAGCCCCCAGTCTCCACATTCCGCCGCCTGTTCATTGCTATAAATTGAAAGTTCCTCCACACTGAATCAAGGTCACAAATAATAAATCTGTGACAAAGGCACCACAAACAAAATACCATAAATAAATTGTGGTGAATTTCCTTTTCACCAATCAATTATGGGAAGGAGGTCAGGCTGACTTGGATCTGATATTTTCACAACGAAGTACATGCAGCTTGTGGCACTGTGGAATCGAGAATAGTTTATGGAGTAAAAACAAAGAATAATTTCTGTGACGTTCAACTGGTTTGAAAGAAGTCAAGATGCCCCATTTTAATGCAGTCTTCCTCATTCTTTGAATGAGATTAGTGCTCCATTTACAAATGAATAGGACATATCGGAATGATAAGATGGTTAAAGATAACTTTTGTGGAAAATTCACGATCAGGTGATCTGCAACCAACAATGCACGTGATCATATTCTGAGTTGTTTCAGTCTTTTGATGGGAGACAGAGTAAAGTACGATGTAGATTAAGCCAATCCAATAACAAACTCAGGTGATAGTAAAATGCTCAGTTCATTTCTGACGAGGAACATAGCAAAAGTAACTTTTTACTTCATTCAGCTCCCATAGACAAATATATCCCAAGGTGATTCAAGGCCAGGCTCTGCTATGAAACATTAGCATGGCCTGTGCATGATCATATGCAGATGCACACCCCACCACCTTCAGTGCAAAGAGGGCTCAGCTTTCTGGGCATACTGAGAGACGGCCCATTGCACTGTATGTACTGGGGATAGAGAGTTTGGGCCCATCTTGGAACCAAGAGCCCACTCAGTTGAGACCATATGGTAGTCAGCATGTAACAACCACCTTATGTTGAAAATCATCAAGTGATACATGACTTAATTGAGCATAAATGCAAAGCTTTCAGGGACTGGAAACGTCATCATATTTCAAGAGAAAAGTAGCAGTCCTACAAATTCTATAGGCACCAGAATAGCATAAAATCTGGGACTTAAAGAACAAGTGTTGGGTAGAAAAAGCATGAGAGATCCAACTCATGCACACCAATGATATGCGCAGTTTCTCCAGCACTAACGAGGCGATGAGGGGAGGTCACCAAGAACAGGGAGGCATTCAGTGAACAGAACTCTTCGACCAAGACTCAGCTTGAATGCCCTCAATGCAATTCTCAGACAAGGGGAGAATGTGCAAACTCCACATGGACAGTGATTCAGGCTGGGATCAAACCTGGGTCCTCGGCGGCATGAGGCAGCAGTGTTAACTACTGCACCACCATGCCAACCTCATTATCATCACTTTAAGTGAAACCATTTTAAGTGAAGTGTGGTTTCCCATAGGAATCAATGGTAAAGCCAGAGTTAGGTTCCCGAGGACAATAAACATCGAATTTACAACAGGTTCCTCAAACAGAGGTACTGTATAGTACTGTGCAGTTGTATGGCAATAATTCTTTAAGAACAAAATTCCACAGCAGTTCCTCAGTTATGTATTGCACCAAAGAATTTTTAAAAAATATATGAATTTAGAGTTCTCAATTCATTTTTCCAATTAAGGGGCAATTTAACGTGGCCAATCCACCTACCCTGCACATCTTTTGGGTTATGCGGGCGAAACCCACACAAACACGGGGAGAATGTGCAAACTCCACACAGACAGTGACCCAGAGCTGGGATTGAACCTGGGACCTCGGCGACGTGAGGCCGCAATGCTAACCACTGCGCCACCGTGTAAGATTCAGTACAGTGGATAATTCTTTCAAATGACAAAGTTCATACAGTTTATCACTAGTAAACGGTAGTTAAAACAATGATGAAACATGAAGTTTAGTTTAGCCTGGGCGCGGTGTGAGTACCTGAAAATGCAGTACAAAAAATTAAGATCCTCAAATGTACAGAAAAGACAAAATTTGCACTGATCATAGATTTGGGATATGATGTCATCACAATGTGCGCACACTTTAAAACGGGGTATCTTTAAAACAAAACCACTTTAAAAGGGGAGATTTAGAACAAGGATTTACTGCAAATACAGAGGAGGCTCCCTGCTGTCTGTCACGGGAAGATTATTGGAAGGAACCTCTTCAGTCACCTCCGCCTGGTCACTGCAGAGCTCCAGAGTGGTTTTCATTCAAAGAGGCGCACCACCAACATAAACTTCACTGTACAGCAAATCCAAGAAAATCTCAAGGAACAGCACCAACTGCGCCATCTACAAGGCTTTTTTCAACCTCACAATAGCCTTTGACTCTATCAACCGTGAAGGCTTAAGGAGTATCCTCCGTAAATATGACTGCCCCTCAGAAATTTGCCACCATCCTCCCCTATTCCATGATGATGATATGCAAGCTGTGTTCCCCATCAGCAGCACTGCCATAGACCCTAGGTGAAGGCTGGGGTTAAAGAAGGCTGTGTCATTACGACAGCCCTCTTTTTCCACTTTCCTTGCTGTAATATTACAGCTCATCCCAAGCAAATTACCCACAGGCATGAGGATAATTTACAGGACAGACAAGAAACAATTCAACATATGCAATCTTCAAACTAAAACCGAAACTCATTCCACTGCCAGTGATTGAGCTCCAGTCTTCAGATGATGACGAATGCGTGCTTATTCAGAAACTGAGCTTTAGGCTAAACACCTGGAAAACTAAGGCCCACAGAAAGAAACTTAAACCAGTGACAGAGTCTAGGTGGAAATAACATCCTAAAAATAAGAAAAAGGCATAAAAGCAGAATACAAAGCACTGCTGCCACGGAAACCCAGACCACTAGCATCGTAGCTGTACAGCCCAATGTAAAGAGAAGCTTCTCTAGCGTGTAGCATCAGTCCTGCAGTTCTTTCTTGCACAGTGCTGATGTGCAGTCAAAGGAAAGTATCCATGGCTTCATGCAGAATGGAATCTGCTGCCCTCTCAGGGTAGCCCAAAATTCTGGCCCAAAACCAGTGATCAATTGATACTGTTTTACCCCTACCCACCGGTTGTTGCCTCTTAAACACAGATACTCATGCTACTATGTGATTCCACAGGCCTCAGCATCTTTCTGAGTACAATGCCCAAGTGGCTATTTTTATGCTTCGGTACAGACAGCAAGTGTCTGCAGAATATTCACCCTCAGGGACATCACAACTGACCTAAATGTGGACCTTAACAATATTCACACTTTTCAACAGAGTAACTGGATAGTGAGGAGTGATACCTTTAGCCAATTTTCCCCTATAAAATCAAGGCCAAAATACTTTCAAATGCATGTTTCCTGTAAGAGAATACTCTAGCCAAGCAAATCTATCTGATATGAAGCTCACTGTAAAAGCTATGAAATTCTATGAACAAAAATCAACAGTATACGTACATCCAAAAATTTTCTGTTTTTCTCCAGTTGTTTTTCAAGGGCCACAATCTGCTGCTGTAAATCCAGAATTTCAGCATTCTTTTCCTGTTCCATCTCTATCACCGTACTCACTTGCTCCTCTAATTCACTTTCTAGCATTTTCACCTGTTTTGAGAGATCATTTTGTTCTTTCTCTGCTTGCCGCTGCACTTCCTGTTTTTCCTTCATGAGCTTTTCCGTCTCCTCCAGTAGTTCTGTACATAAAATAAAAAACCTATCAATTGTCGTGTTCATAAAAAAAAACGTTAACCAATCCCAAGATGCTTTGTTGCGTAAGGCGTCTCCAAAAGACTTCCCAAAGCTTCCCCATCACCTACCTCTGTATCAAAAATGAAGAACCACAACCATGAGAAGCACTTTATATAATCAAGTTGTTAGAAGAGTGCAGAAAATTTGTAAAGACAGAATTCATGTTAGTATGCTCCACAGCTAGTATGAACCTAATGGCAACCATCATCTTTTTAAAAAAAATCTTATTGGGGATTAACCAAATTTTCTTCAATAGGCTTTCGCCCATAACATTTTAGGAACCCTAAAACAAAGACTGGTAATGAGCATTATTTTCTCCCCACTTTCTACAATCGAAATGTTTCAGGTGTTATGCTTCATTATATTACTGAATTATAAATTTAACAAAAAAATCCCTTGACATTCAAGTGCTAGAAAACTTGTTTTTCCAACATGAAATTAATGGGGAGAGCACCAAATGGATTCTATTTTTAAATAGTTATATTTAATCTCAGAAATGTTAGACAATATGTTTAACCTTTACTAAACGTCCTGATTACTTTTTTTTTAAAAAGATGATTTACTTTTCTCTTGCATCAATTAAATAACAGGGTATCATGCTTATTTTAACTTCTTAAAGATGTATTTCAGCAAATCTAAAATTATGATATGTTAATTGATTTGAAAGTTAGGTTAAGAATTAGAGAGCCAAAAAAGCAAACAGTCAGCCCAAAATAATTGAAATCAGTACAACTCAATTTTCCAAATGTACAGTATCTGATTGCAGTTTGGCCATGCAATATACAAACACACCTGCTTCTGGTGCTGCATCTGCAGCTTCAACTAGGCCTAGGAGAACAAAAAAGCACAGTAATTCAGATGCCATCTATAAAGCTTTCAACTTAGAAAATGGTGAGTTTACAGAAGAAAGTATAGCGAAGAATTTGTAAAATGATTAGTATACAGTTATATTATACATGCAATGTAAAATATGCCTATTAAAAATGAACTTGATACATATTTAATAGAAACAGCATATATTGCCTCAAATTAACATACTTTCTTGAATGAAGAGACTGTTTTCTTTAACAGTAAATACATTCATACAGAGAAAAGGCCTTTCTACCAACAATTATAATAAATCGACAATATAAATTCCACAAACCATATTTCAAACTATGTAGTCGTTCATACAGAATTTTCTTCTCCCAATACATATGAATTATATTGTTCTTCAATATTAATTTCTCAAGTTTTACTTCTAACTGAAACTTATGGAACGTTAACAAAGGCCTAGATTTGATGGTGCCCAATATCAGTGACACACACAATATTGCCAACCTGTAGGTTACAGTGGGTCAACCAACAGTATACCCGGGCATTCGTATCTTTTAAAGGAAAGGAGAGGACCGATTTGAATTTGGGCTAAGTGCCCACTAATTACAAATTATTGAAGCTCAATAATTTTGGATCCGGTATTTCCAGGTTTAAGGGGCGTCCTCTCATTTGATGAATACTTACGAAGGAGGCCACCAGCTGAAAGGATCTTTTAAATTAAAATGGATTCATTTTTAAAGAACACAAATCTGATTTTTGTTTAACATTCGTGATTCATTTCCATTGTTTTAATACTAAACAAGATTTATTCCACTTATTCCTCTTTTAAACAGATCAGATAAATCTTGTTAAAAGGTGAACCTTTTAAAACTTGATAAATCTGGTTCAAAGTGAAATATTAAGCATGATTTGTAAGACCGTTTAAATGTTCAAGCTCATGTCAAGTTTTAAAATAAATTATCTGACCTAATTATGTTTGAAAATAATTCTGATCAAAATATTTTTATATTTTAAGGTATTTTTAAATTTTATAAAATGAATCATGCCAAATAAATCCGATTTTAATTGGAGTAACCAATTTTCATGGTGCAGTGACGGGAAGTTACATTCACAACTACTTGCAATTTTTGCCCATGCTACACAGCACTGCTGGGTCTTGCTGCAGTAAATGACAGGAGAAAATCCTCAACTACAGCAACCAAAATTCTTGCCATGAGGACATGGCATTCAAGTTGATTGAGTCAATGGCAGCAATGAGCAACATCACTGTGCTGCTGACCAAGAAATCCAGCTAAAAGGCTTCATGGTTTTCATGGAAACTTAAATACAGGAGATTAATTTTCATATTCAAAGCTGAAACAAATACATGCAAATTAACATTGTACCCTTTTATGCTTGGTTCTCTTTTATCTCACAAGATCAGAAGATCAATACAGATGAGGAAGGCTGTAGGGCCTATTTTATTTCATCTGTCAAGAGGAAACTATAGAGTTCCCCATTATGCATTCACAACATCCAACATTATTTAAATTAAAGCTACTCTATAAATGCAAGTGCTTATACTCATTTTGTCATCTTCTTTCAAGGCTTATGGCCTCAAGTTTCTCCAATCTTCCCTCAAAATTCAACTCAGAACAGTTCAAAGAAGGTTCACTCGGCTGATTCCTTGAATTAAAGGGTTGCCTTATGAGGAAACGTTGAGCAGATTGGGCCTATACTTATTGCTCAGAAAAATGAGTGGTGATCTTATTGAAACATACAAGGTCCTGAGGGGACCTGACAGGGTTGATGTGGGGACAATGTCACCTTCTGTGAGTAGATTTAAAACAAGAATACAAAGCACACAGGTTCTCCTTTTTAAGAGGAGGAATTTCTTCTCAGAAGGCCATTAGTCTTTGGAATTTGATTTGCTTCCCCAGAGAGCAGTGGAAATGAAAATGAAATGAAAATTGTTTATTGTCACAAGTAGGCTTCAAATGCAGTTACTGTGAAAAGCCCCTAGTCGCCACATTCCGGCACCTGTTCAGGGAGGCTGGTACGGAAATTGAACCGTGCTGCTGGCCTGCCTTGGGCTGCTTTCAAAGCCAGCGATTTAGCCCTGTGCTAAACCAGCCCCTGCAGTTGGGTAATTGAATACATTCAAAGCTGAATTAGAAAAAACATTGATCTACAAGTGGGTTAATACTAATGGCCAGGGTAGGGTGCATGGTGCAACCAGACCAAACTACCATATAGTTTTGACATGATTTTCTTGTATTTCTACTCCATTCTATACAAATTTTAATCTTTTGTATTGCTTTATGATCCAACAGGATTGTTAACAAAAGGACATTCTACCTAACAATTCTCTCAACATCACTCTCCTGATAAGATATATATATATATATATATATATATATATAAATAAAATGTGCATGTCATAAGCAAGTTTTTATTGTTGAAAATATGATTAATTTTGACAACTTTCTGAAAGATCTTAAGCAAAATATTAAGATCTTCTTTGCAACTGGAAGTGATGTACTTTATATTGATTTGGGGAATTGCAAGCTCAACAAATGTGCTTAGAGAAACTCATTCCAACAAGTATCTGGTCATGTGAAGATTTCAGTTTGGCCTCTCCTGGTCTTGTGGGAATCTCAGTTCCCCTAAAGCTGTTTTGGGAATCAACCAAATTGGAGTCTTCAGATGGAACAATAATAAGCAATCATGCCAGACCATCTTTACTGAAATGATTTAAATGTCTGGTAAAATGTCAAAACTTTTCACTGAACGATATTCAGTACTATTACAACATGATGCCGAGAACTGGACTCAAACAGTCAAAACCTTGCAACTCCAGATTCAACAGACTTATCCCAAATGTTAATGAGTTTCTTATATCACAGGGCAGATCTTCAAGCATGCTCAGTCAGGGTGAGCCAGGTACCTCACATATTATGCTTCAAGGATTGGCATAGAGAAGTAGCAAAGGATAAAAACTCATTAGCAAATAACATACATCCAAAGAACTTCTGCATTCTGGAGAAAAAGATGGAGGAGAAAAATGAAGGAAATGAATCAGAGCACGTAACAAGTTTGTAGAATATGGGTAACCACAAGCCTCCAGGCTCGGCTGGGAGAAAGGAAATAGCTGGGATCTACAAGGGGCAATTTAAAAAACACAAAAGCAAAAGATACTGTGAGAAAAGTTACGAGTTTATGGAATAAAAGGGACTCGAGCAATGAGAATACAAAATTGGTTGAATTATAGGTAGCAGAGAGTAATGCTCAATGGATATTCTTTACTGTAGGAAGGTTTGTTGTGGTGTTCTCCAGGGTCGGTATAGGGACCCTTGTTTTTCCTGATATGTATTAATAATCTAGATCTTGGTATACAGGGGACAGTTTCAAAGTTTGCAGATAATACGAAACTTGGAAGTACTGTAAACTGTAAGGAGTGTAGAACTTCAAAAGGATATACATAAGTTGATGGAATGGACAGATAGGTGGCAGCTGAGGTTCAATGCGGAGGTGATGCATTTTGGCAGGAAGAACAGGAAGAGGCAACATAAAATAAGGGGGTGCAGGAGCAGATATCCACTAGAGGAAGGCTATGAATGCATTGGCAAGAGTGCAAAAGAGGTTTAGAAGAATGGTTCCAGATAAACTTCAGTTATGAAGATAGATTAGAGGGGTTGGGACTGCTCACATTGGCTATAAGGAGGCTAAGACGAGATTTGATAAAATGTTCAAAATCATGAAGGTGCTGAACAGAGTAGATGGGAAGGACCTGTTCCCACTCGTAAAAGGACCAAAAACAAGAGGGCACAAATTTAAAGTATTTGCAAAAGAAGCAAATGGGATGTGATAAAAAGCTTTTTCATACAGAAAGTGGTTTGAGTCTGGAATGCACTGCCTGGAAGTGGTTCAATCAAGACTTGAGTGTATTCGATTAGTATTTGAATAGAAACAATGTGCAGGGTATGAGGAAAAGGCAGGGTAATGACGCTTAGTCATAATGCTCATTTGGAGAGCTGGTGCAGGCACGGTGGGCCGAATGGCCTCTTTCTGCACCATAATAATCCTGTGATAAGGCAAATGCACTGAAGATGCAAATATTAGAACAGATATGACTTGCGCAATTATCTCCCACTGACAACTTGAGCTTATTCGGCAGTTTCAAAAAGTGTAAACAAAAACTGGAAATGGCTTCCTAACTTTCAACGTGTGACAATCTGAATCCAGTGTTTCTGCCTCAGAATTAAATGTTTGCAAGCATCCAAGTCACTTAAATTAGACAATACGTACGGAGCTCCACGGTTCCTGCATTTTCTTTCATTGCAACCTGTTGTCTGGTGATTAATTCCCTCTCTTGTTGAAGTTGTTGTCGCTCCTCTTCTAGCTCATTCAGACGACTGCTCGTATGCTGTAGTTCCTGTGCAATTTGATGTTGGACCTCAGTTTTCTCCCGAATCTGCCTTTCCAAGCTAGCTTTCTCTTCTGTGTAACCATCAATGATACCTGAATAAGGGATTTTAAAAATAAGAATGAAGTACTCAAATATAAGGGATAACAAGAGTGACAAAATGTCCCCCTCAGATGCCTTAAATACATCAAAATAACACATTAATTCTGTGGAAATTGAATTAAGCAATAGATTGGATACTTTCATTTTTGGAATACAATTTTAAATCCTGAGATGACACAGATGGGATAAAAGTTTCCTCTGTCCGCTTGTAGCTAACAATTCTACATGAAATAAAATTGCATAGAGCATTTTTAAGTTGTATATGGTGTGCACTAATCTAGAAATAGGCTCCAAGAATGATAAAATTAATGTCAAAAATTGAGCATGAGGCAACATCTGTTTTCAAGTTTGGTGAAGGTCTAGACATTCATTCCTAATTTTTCTGAAGTGATACCAATTACTACTTAGGTATGCAAATAGACATTTCTTTCTAAGCATAGCTATTTCTAGAAATGGAGATGAGGAGGAATTTCTTCTGAGGGTTGTTAATCTATGAAATTCTGTATCCGAGAGGAGGAGAGGGGCATTAAGGTTACAATCCAATCAGTCATGATCTTATTAAATAGTAGAGCAAGCTCAAGGGGCCAAATGGCCAACCACCTGCTCCTAATTCTTATGTTCTTAATTGAATTGGAAATGTGAAGTCAGTTGTTCCCATCCACTCATATGAAATAAGTGAACATTTGATGCACAGTTCATTATAGCTTTAGAAAAAAATCAGCATATGCCTTCCAATAAAATGAAAACTGCTGGTTTGTAAGTATTTTACTTCACTCTTGGCATGGAAGTGTCCATGCCAAGGCCAACATTTATTGCATATTCCTAAATATCCTTGAGAAGGTGGTGGTGAGCTGCCTTCTTCAACTGCAGCAGTCCATATGGTGTGTATACACTTACAATCCTTTCTTTCTGTAGTAGTTTTATACCACTGCGTGACTTGCCAGGCCATTTCAGAGGGCAGGTGAGAGTCAAGCATATTACTGGATTGCTCAGATCATTTTGTACTTCAATAACCTTAGTATGCTGATAATTGCAAGTTATGAAATTACAATAGAAGAACATTAGTAAGTCTGCACAAAATTTATAATTTAGAAAACATAATAGCTTCTATTTATATAATTAAGCATTATCCTGAGACCTCGTATGCAAATTCTCTCTCTAGTGATTTTAAATATCCCGATTACATTGTAATGCTAGCATCTTCATTTTGGTTTTTAGTTCTAAAATAATAAGCAAAATGCTATGAATGCGGTAAATCTGAAATAGGAACAAAGTGCTGGAAATACTCAGCAGGTCTGGCACATCTGCGGAGAGAGACTTTGACTCACAGCATCTCCACAGGTGCTGCTAGGCCCAAGCACTTCCAGCTTTTGTTGAGAATAATAAGCATCTTATTTAGACAAGCCAATCTACTAAGAATTCTAGCCAAAAATACAGAATTTTCAAAAAAATGTTTATTATTAATTTGCATTTACTTTTAATAAATTAATGCAACTGCCGTGACACTTGGACTAAAACATTAAATATCCTAGCAGCTGAGTTCCAGGAAAATTGTTCAAAAGTAGAATGAAAACAATTTAATATCTAGTTCCACAAACAATTAAAAACTCGTAATATAGTGTTTTGCAAATGTTGAAAACTAAA
The DNA here is from genome assembly GCF_902713615.1 of Scyliorhinus canicula. Lineage (NCBI taxonomy): Eukaryota > Metazoa > Chordata > Chondrichthyes > Carcharhiniformes > Scyliorhinidae > Scyliorhinus > Scyliorhinus canicula. The sequence continues at coordinate 159,207,044 of NC_052150.1, forward strand.
GCATACAAATAATCTAATCACAATTTCAGTAATTGTGCCAAAACAATGTGTAGCATTGTAAATGGCATTGTCATTTCATCACTCAAAATATCCTCTGCTGTGCCAGCCAAAAGAAATAGAAGAATCTGTTTGGTAGCCTAACTAAAGCAATCTTGACATAGAATACTAAACTTACAGTATTCCAAGGCTAGGTAATGTGGAATTAGCATATTCTGATATAGGAAAAATAACGAGAAACCTCTAATCAGTGCAATTTGCTTTGCACAAATGTGATCTCAGATCTGATCTTTGGAAAATATTCTAACTCTCTCAAAATCCTTTAACTTGAACATAATTAAGATTGTGGCCTTTATCTTTAACTTGACCTTGGTTCTTATGCAGCAGCTAAGGAGCTCAACATAATCAAAATTAAGTTGTGGTACAACAAAAGACTTAAAAACAGTTTTAGTCCTAAATTATATGGTCAATTGAATCTATAGACCCAAGTGAGCTGTAGTCCCCAGATTCAGTTTGCCAGAACAGCTCAGAGGAGTCAGTACCCACAAGAGTGATACAATTTAGTTTACTGAAACTTGTGTTTTTTTCGTAAATGTGTAGTATTTTAATCTTCCTTTGGTCTTTCAGAACTAGGTATTGTCTCACAAACTAGTAAGTTGCTCAAGCATTCTGAAATCATATAGACCACAATAGTTTTCTTCATCGCAATCACAGTTGGTGCTGAAACTTGGGAGGAGTTGAAATAAGAGCTTTAGAAGAATTGATCTGCAGTAAAAGCAACCGGAAATATGGGCAAAACAATTAGTCCAGTGAAACTGGTTCACCACATTTTACAAATAACTAAACAAGCCAACAAAAGCAAAGTATTACAAATGGAACAGAGGGACAAAATGATAAATACTCCAAAATATAATAAAACAAGCATGGAAGATGGTGAGAATTTAAAATACTCTATCATTGGCTTGTTTATCACATCAATAGAACCTGTTAAGTGTAAAATGAACAACCTGCATTTATTGGGAATTCAGTGATGGTAATGCCAGAGACGATGGTTGGATCCTCTCTTGTTGGCTAGGGTCATTTCCTAGCACTTGCGTGGCTCAAAGTCTAAATGTTGTCCGGGTCTTGCTGCATAAGGGTATGGACTGCTTCAGTATTTGGGGAGTCACAAATCATGCTGTACGATGAGCAATCATCAGCAAACATGCAATCAGCTGCAAACTTCCCCTGCTTCTGACTTAATGATGGAGGGAAGGACATTGATGAAGCAGCTGTAGGTGGTTGGGCCTCAAAAGACACTACCCTGAGGAACTCCTGCAGTGAAGTCTGGGTCTGAGATGACTGACCTACAACTACCTCAACCAACAACCAACTTTCTTTGTGCTATGTATAACTTCAACCAGCGCAGAGTCCCGCCACCCAATTCCCATCGACTCCAGCTTTGCCAGTGATCCTTGATGCAACTCTCGGTCAAATACTGTGATGTCAAGAGCACTCTGACTGTACTGCCGAGTATTTTAAAACGTGGCTAGGAAAGATGACCAAAGCTTGATCAATTTTTAAAGGAGTACCTTAAAATAAGGGAAAAAGATAATAATCTTTTGGTGTCATAAGTGAGCTTACATTAACACGACAATGAAGTTACTGTGAAAATCCCCTAGTCGCCACACGCTACAAGCAAATTACTGCGGACGCTGGAACCTTTGACAGTCATCGGACTCGAAACGTTAGCTCTTTTCTCTCCCTACAGATGCTGCTGAGATTTTCCAGCATTTTCTCTTTCGCCTGTTCGGGTAAACTGAGGGAGAATTCAGATGTCCAATTCACCTAATAAGCACGTCTTTTGGGACTTGGGGAAGGAAACTAGAGGACCCGGAGGAAACCCTGACACGTGGAGAACGTGCAGGCTCCGCACAGATAGTGACCCAAGTCGGGAATCGAACCAGGGTCCCTGGTGCTGTGAAGAGGTAGCAAGTGAATTCCAGAACTCAGGGGCTCAGTAGCTGACGGTAGTTTTCAATGACCTGGTCGAGAATTTTAAAATCAAGGCATTGCTCAACTGAGAGCCAACATAGGTCAGGATTTAATTCCAGTTAGGCTAGGGGAGCAGAGCTATGGGTAAGTTTTTGAAGGATGGTAGATGGGGGTCTGGCCAGGACTGCATAGGAATAATCAAACCCAGAAGTAACAAAGGCATGGGTAAGATACAAGAAGCAATATCATACACAACGTCTAAAATAATCAGAATTACTGGATTATTGAAAACTTCAGACAAATTTTCTCATTATAGAAATTACAGCACAGGAAACTATCATCCAACCCAATATTCCAGTCAATATGATAATCAAGAAATATTGTGAATGGTTAATTCAATAGCAGTAAAGAAGTATGCAAGTCAATCATGCAGGGCTCACTGGAGATGTGGCCTGGACAGCACTGACAATGGAGAGATAATGCCATACTAATTTAATTTTGATCTTCACAGTTCCTTTAATTTCTAAAAATTTGTATTGGATGTCAGCATTTAAAAAAAATATAGTGACCAATTCTTTTTAATCCAATTAAGGGGCAATTTAGCATGGTCAATCTGCCTACCCTGCAAATCTTTGGGATTATGGTGGTGAGACCCACGCAGACACGGGGAGAATGTGCAAACTTCACATAGACCGTGATCCGGGGTTGGGATCGAACCTGGGTCTTGGCGGGATATGAGTATTTTAACAATACTAGTATACAATAATGCGAAAAAGATGATCAAAATTCAAATTCTTTGAAACCAACAGGCAATAGTTCTTTTTGTTCTTCAACAACCTTATAATAACAGGAAACAGGAAAAAGGTTTCTCAATATATAAAAAAACTGCACTATAACACAACCTGCATTGTGTAACATTCATCAATTTCCAATAACCTACAAGCATTAAAAAAATTTTTTTTTCTAAAAGCTCCCTGTGCTGATAGAATGCACTTTAAAACTATCATGAATTGCATAATCAACTTTCCATCATGTAATCTTTTCATCATAACATGCATTCATCCAGTGATGGAGGAATCAACTATCTACCTATTCTCTGGTCATTAATTGGGAAACATTACGCTTCACCTTTCTAACAGTTTTTTTAGCATCCATCATCACCATCTTTTAAAATACTCCAAATTATTCAAAAACATTTGCAACAAACAGAATACCATGCAAAAAAAATGAAATGAACTACTTTAACCATATCCCATTGTAATCATCTGAATGGAAATGCTATCAAAAGGATGACCAGACACTACTTCAAAAGGGAAATAAACAAAAGCAGCCAGGAATTTACTTTCAGTTCCAGCTGATCCTAATAATGGCATTACGTGCTATAACATTAGCTGCAACAACCATTACCATGGTTTTGTTAGTTTCGTACTTTGCCCGTCCTTTATGACACACCCATATATTTTATCAAGGTATTTGACTGAACTCTGATTACATTCCTTTCATTTCAGATTGCTTACTTCATGAGAAGGCAGATGAAACATCTTAACTGCACTGAACTTCATTTTAAAATGTCAAATATTTGATGAAAACTGCAGTACAACTGCATCATCAAAGAGAATACTGCTTTGACATGCACAATGTTATCTCAGTCATATCTATCAAAAAATATTCTAGCAAATGATAAAACAATTCTAATGTCCTTTACTCTGATATTTTTATCATGTCAATTTTAAACCAAACCACTAAAATCTATTTGATATTGAAAAATTACTTGTTATCAAATCAAGTTGTTAATTTTATTTGCATAAAATTGATGAACAAACAGAAAATAGTATAACATAGCAAAACATATTCCACGAGGAATAAAGACAGTATGATTTCTCTTAAGCAGACTCCAAAGAGAGCCGGCTTGTTGTAAGCTCTATATAATCTATTTCCCTATCTGGGAGACAAACCTTGCAACTACTGGCTGAAAGATCCACATAGCTATGTATCTGACGCTTCAAGGGTTAGGGTTAAGGCTGCATGGGCATGTGGTCACCTGGGCAATGGCCAACAGTTAAGAAGTTTTCACACAGGAATACAACAGAAACACTTCGGTGTTGTAAGGTATAAAATGCTTTTTTTTAAACAAGGCTGCATTTCCATTATCAATATTCGATCAAACAGAAACTAGTAATCCAAAAGTCTTAACAGGATGAACAGAGACCATAGCAGTGGGGAATTTTCATTCAGTTAATTAAATAAATGTCAAACAAAAACACTTGTATCATTAATAATGTCCACGTAGCCCACCATATTGTTGCCGACTAGGGGATTTTCACAGTAGCTTCATTATAGTGTTAATGTAAGCCTACTGGTGCTACTAATAAAGATTATAATTAACCAATAAGGAAGGAGATCTGACATACTAAAACCAGGTTTGCCTATATGTGACTCCAGGCCAACAGCAATATAATTGATTCTTAACTGCCATCTAAAATAGCCTAGACACCATTGTGAAAGCAACTCACCACCAACTTCAAACGAAATGGATAATATACATCCTCATCCTACGAATGATAAGATATAAATATTGAATACATAAGCCAATCTTAAAAAATTCAAGATGTTTGTCATGGAATGCAATAGCACTAGCCAACTAACATCGTGAACTTTCTATTGCCCTCTAGCATTATAGAGTCACACCTAAAAAAACACTATAGCCAGCTTCTGTGCAATTTAACCGATTCGTTTCCCTTTGAAAAATACTCCACAATCCTATTTAAATCTCATATATGCTGATGATAGCAATACAAGACAAAAGCTTAAAAATTCAAACATCAAGACATATTTCAAAGAAAAAAATTCAGAAATATGCTTCAGCATAATCTAACCTACATTTGTCCCTTGCTGACAGCACCGGAAAGCACAGCATTAATTTTCACATGCATGTTAGCCTGACCAATCCACCAACCATGCCGCGACCCCCAGCGGTGCCTCCAGCCTCCAATTCAGTAAAATCCTTTGTCGGACAGAGAGGCGAAGGCCACAAAATCGGCCCCCTTCCCCTCCACCAACCACGGCAAGTCTGACACCCCAAAAATCGCAACAAAGGTCACGGCGTCGTCCTAACCCCCACTATCCCCGACAAAGTCTCGAACACTGCCTCCCAGAAATCCTCCACCTTTGCACACCCCCAGAACACATGAGCATGGTTCACCGGCCCACTCCCGCACCTCTCGCATACATCCCCCATTCCTGCAGAAAATCCCACTCTGGGTCAGTGACATATGGACCCAGTACATTGAACTGTATATGGCCCATCTTCACACAAGAGGTCCAGTTGACCCGACGCATTCTTTCACTCACGGTCCCCCCTCCAGCTCTTCCTTCCACTACCACTTAATCCCTTCCACGAGCACCTTCTCCCCGCCCACCCCCAACCACCCATAGATACCCCCGATCCTCCCTTGCCCTGCATACATCCGAGGTCAACAGTTTTTCTAACAACGTGTCCTCCGGTATCCGAGGAAACAAAGGTAACTTTTTTTGTGCAAAGTCCTGCACCCGTGAATATCTAAACTCACTGCCCCTCGGCAACTCTAATTTCTCCCACAATTCCTCCAACCGCATAAAATTACCCTCTGTAAACAGGTCCGTTACCCACTCTAACCCTTCACCATGCTACCTTCCATACATCGCATTCGTCCCTCCAGGTATAGACATATGGCTCCCACTTTTTGGGGCCAATACTGACATATGTCTAAGGTTAAAATGCTTCAACTGGTTCCAAATTTTGTTCGATGACACGACAGCATATCCCCGGAAAAAAGGGAATGGAGCTGTTGCCATGGACCCCAAACCGGTCCCCCTGCAAGAGGCCTCCTCCACCTACATAAGAACTAGGAGGAGTAGGCCATCTGGCCCCTCGAACCTGCTCCGCCATTCAATGAGGTCATGGTTGATCTTTTGTGGACTCAGCTCCACTTTCCGGCCCGAACATCATAACCCTTAATCCCTTTTTTCTTCAAAAAACTATCTATCTTTACCTTAAAAACATTTAATGAAGGAGCCTCAACTGCTTCACTGGGCAAGGAATTCCATAGATTCACAACCCTTTGGGTGAAGAAGTTCCTCCTAAAATCAGTCCTAAATCTACTACCCCTTATTTTGAGGCTATGCCCCCTAGTTCTTCTTTCACCCGCCAGTGGAAACAACCTGCCCGCATCTATCCTATCTATTCCCTTCATAATTTTAAATGTTTCGTTAAGATCCCCCCTCATCCTTCTAAATTCCAACAAGTACAGTCCCAGTCTACTCAACCTCTCCTTGTAATCCAACCCCTGCACCCATTCTGACCCCCCCCCCCCCCAAATCGCCTCACCTTCTCAGCATTTGCCGCCCAATAATAATGCAACAGGTTTAGGAATATCCATGTCCTCCTGTGCAAAAAGGCCCTACTAATCCTCAGCATCTTGCCTGCCCACACAAATTCAGGAGTCAATTGAACCACCCTCCACTAAAATGCCTTGGGAAAGAATATTGGAAGAGTTTGAAAGATGAATAAAAATCTTGGCAACATGTTCATTTTCACCATCTGTACCCTCCCTGCCAGCGACAGCGGCAGGGCATCCCACTTCTTCAAATTCTCTGTGGACCTCCTCTCTACCAGACTGGTCAAATTCCATTTATGCATAGTTGCCCAGCCATGAGCCACCTGAATCTTCAAATACCAAACCCTTATCCTGGCCACCTTGAATGGAAAGACACCAAGGTTCATACTTCTCCCCTGGACATTCACTGGGAAAATCTCACTTTTTCCCATATTCAATTTATACCCAGAAAATGTCCAAAATTTCCCTATCAAGTTCATAATTCTCCCTATACTCCACAGTGGATTTTCAGCATATAACAATAAATCCTCAGCTCAAAAAGAAACCGTATGCTCTCTACCCCCGCTCACAATCCCCTGCCACTCATTCGAAGCTTGGATTGTAATCGCCAAGGCCACTGCGAACAACAATGGAGACAACAGACATCACTGCCTTGTCCCACTATGCAACCTAAAATACCCCAAATTCATCCTCACACTCGCCATGGGGGGGTGCATATAATAACCATACCCATGCAACAAACGTCGGCCCAAACCCAAACCTCCAGAGATCACGAACAAGTACCGCCACTCAACCAGATCAAAGGCCTTTCCGCGTCCATTGATACGATCACCTCCGGCACTAGATTCTGCAACAGGGTCATAACCATATTCAACAATCTCCTAACATTACTTGACAACTGCTGCCCCTTAACAAACCCCGTCTGATTCTCCATGCCCACATCCGGAACACACACCTGCAACTGCCTCGCAAATAGCTTGGCCAATACCTCCTCATTGGTATTCAATAACAAGATGGGTCTGTAGGACCCACACTCCGTCGGATCCTTGTCCTTCTTTGGGATCAAAGAGATAAAAGCTTGCGCAGCCAACCAGTCCCCCCTCGCCAATGATTCATTGAACACACTCAAAAGATGAGGTGCCAACTCCATCAAAACTGCTGACAAAATTCAACTAGAAAGGCACCCGGCCTCGGCATCTTCCCCGATTGCATCACCCCACAAACTCCATTATCTCCTGCAGTCTCCAATTCATGTCGCTTCTCCCCTTACACCTCCGGAAACACTAACCTAGCCTCCAAAAAACTCCCCATATCTGTGTCCTGCCCCTAGGTTCAGATCTATACAGCCCCACGGTAAAAGGCCTCAGAGTTTCCCGGTGCCGTCACCCCCCACCCCCACAATTTTCAGTGCTGCTGCCTACCACCTCAGCTGGTCATCCAGCAGGCAATTAGCCTTACCCTCAAACTCATACTAAATCATCCTAAACCGGCAACGCTGACCCACCACCTTCCCCATCGTCAGCCCCTGCAGTTTCTTCCTTTCCGCCAACAGCTCCCTAGTTGGGGCCACTGAATACTGACGGTCCACATATACAATAACTTCCAACAACTTTTGCCTCTTCTCACTCTTAACTTTATCCCTGTAGGCCTTATAAGAGATAACCTTCCTCGAACCACCGCCTTCAATACCTCACAGAATATGGCTGCAGAAACCTCCCCATTTTGATTAATCTCCATGTAATTCTTATCGCCAATGCCACCTTTTCACAAAACCTATCTGCCAAGCACGCCAAATCAAACTTCTGCCCTGGTCTCTGCGCCCATCCCATTCTCAAACCTCATGTCCACATAATGCAACGCATGATCCGAAATGATTATCCCTGCTTGCTTCAACCCCCCCTAACCCCCAACAGTACTGTCTTCAGAACCACAAAGAAATCGATGCGGAGGTATACTCGATGCCAATCCTTTATCCATGGTTCTATTCTACCCCAACACCATGGGTCATTAAGTAGCCATTTTTGTGGTAATGTATCTAACACTTTGTGGAAATTCGAGGATATTACATTTACTGGTCCCCTTCATCTATCCTGCATGTTACCACCTCAAATAATTCCAATAAATTTGTCAGGCATGATTTCCCCTTCACAAAGCCAAGTTGACTCTGCTTGATTATATTATATATCATGCCTTTCTAAGGAAGGAAAAATTTTAAAAGCACATGACTAACTAGTGAGAGTTTTTTTTGCAGAGCTCTGAGATACAGAGGGATTTAGATGTCCTTGTGCATGAATTGCAAAAGCCTAGTATGCAGGTATAAGAACAAATTAGGAAAGCTAATGGAACGTTATCATTTAGTGGGAGGAGAATTGAATACAAAAGTAGGGATCATGTTTTAGTTATACGGGGTATTGGTGAGGTCACATCTGGAGTGCTGTGTACAGTCTTGGTCTCCTTATTTCAGGTAGGATGCAAATACATTAGAGGCAGTTCAGAGAAGGTTTACTGAAGTAATCAAAATAAATTAATAATATAAACAATACTAAACAAACATATGGATTGGGCAGGTTGTCTTATGAGAAATGGTTGGACAGGCTAGGCTCGTTTCTGCTGGAGTTTAGAATAACACCAATAACAATTTTTATTAGTGTCACAAGTAGACATACATTAACACTGCAATGAAGTTACTGTGAAAATCCCTCAGTCGCCACATTCCGGCGCCTGTTCGAGTACACAGAGGGAGAATTCAGAATGTCCAATTCACCTAACAAGCACGTCTTTCGGGACTTGTGGGAGGAAACCAGAGCACCCGGAGGAAGCCCACGCAGACACGGGGAGAAGGTGCAGACTTTGCACAGACAGTGACCCAAGCCGGGAATCCAAACCGGGAATCAAACCCGGGTCCCTGGCGCTGTGGAGCAACATTGCTAATCACTGAACCACTAACCATAAAAGAATAAGAAGCAACTTGATTTAAGCATACAAGATCCTGAGGGGACTTGACAGGGTAGCTGCAGCAAGGATGTTTCCACTTGTGGCAGAATCTACTACTAAGGAGTCACTGCTTAAAAATAGGTGGTTGCCCATTCAGGACAGAGATGAGGAGACATTTTCAGAGGGTTGTGAACCTTTGGAACTCCCTTCCTCAAAAGACAGTGGCAGCAGTCTTTGAATATTTGTAGGAATAAGGTAGATAGATGCTTGAGAAATGAGGGGTGACGCTGGCAGGAATATCGAATTGATGTCACAACCAGATCAACAATCATCTTATTGAACGGCGTAGCAGGCTCGAAGAATCAAGTGGCCTACTGCTGTTTCTAATTCATATGTCAGTGTTCAAAGTTCTGCTATCTGTGTTCTTGCTCGCACCAAGCCCCAGTCACTTCTGAACCCTGTATTTGCTGACCTACATTGGCTCTCAGTCAAGCAATGCCTTGAATTTAAAATTTTCATCATTGTTTGTAAATCCCCCAGTCACCAAATCCCATGCCTATATTGCCTTCAGGCCCACAACCCTTCATGATATCTGCACTCCTTTAATTCTGGCTTCTTGAACACCTCCCATTGGTGACTGTGTCTTCAAAGGTGCTATCTGAATACAGATTTGCTATTGTTCAACTGCTGGGGATTAACTAGCAATCGTAAAGATCATTATTATTATCAAATCACTGAGCTTCCAAGAAAATATGACCTTTAATTCTATTTAAATATTTACTGAAAATTTTAACGGATTTTAAAAAATAATTACAAGTTTAAAGAACAATTTTACAAAAGTCTTGTTCGACCTGAATGATTGAACTTGAATGATTGAAAAATGCTAAATGATTCAATTAGCTATGAAAAGCATAATTACAAAATTATGCATAAATATAGTTTGTTAATTGGAAATAACCATTAGCTAGAATAAAAATTAAATACATCCCCTTCCTGTCTATTTTTCAGCCTTGCTCTCACCTCAGCCCTCTACATTAAAAGGTGCAAAACTTTGTATATGTTTTAAAATAAAGCTGCAGCTGAATATTTTATCCTGCTCACCAATCTTTTGATGCCTAAATTATAGCTTACTTCAGAAGTAATAAATATATAATTGGTTTTAATGAAGCAACTTCATTAGTAGGAGGCAACTTAAATTTTGCTGGATTTTACAGTACCATTTGAAATTAATTTAGACTTCTGAAAATTGCCTGAACTGATGTACAAAATGTAAATTCTCAATGTACAAAAATTCCATCGAAACATATAAAATTGCCATGCATTGACTCATTTTGCTGATTTGTATGTGCTGCCAATCACCTCCTATAGATACATTTTTCATTTCTAGATAAATATATGTTTCATTTTTAATCAGTAGCTTTGAAGATGATAATGCCACATACCTGCACCTTGCTAAGAAAAAGTTAGTTCATTGCAACACCACGTCAGGCTATTCATACAATTTACAGTGCAGAAGGAGGCTATTCAGCCCATCGAGTCTGCACCAGCCCTTGGACAAAGCACCCACCCAAGCCCACATCCCCACCCCATCCTCGCAACACCATCTAACGTTTCTGGACACCAAGGGCAATTTAGTGTATCCAGTTCATCTAACCTGCTCATTTTTGGGCTGTGGGAGGAAACCGGAGCACTCCGGAGGAAGCCCACGCAGACACAGGGAGAAAGTACAAAATCCACACAGTCAACCGAGGATGGAATTGAACCCAGGTCCCTGGAGCTGTGAGGCTGCGCTGCTATCCATTGAGCCACTGTGGTGGGATTCAAACCTGGGTCCCCAGAGCATTACCCGGAGTTTCTGGTTTACGAGTCCAGTGACAATCCCACTACGCCACCATCTCCTGACAGCTCAATTTCAGCATGTGTTTGAACAAAGCAGTGGACTTGGCATAGAAATCATCACCATACAAAATGACATGGAGCTGAAAGCTAGGTCAAGGGGCAAAAACTTTTGGCGACTTGTAGACAGATATTCTGAACACTTAAGCTGAAGGCCTACTTTGTTTCCACATACCTCGATAAGATGGCTTTTTCCCAGATGAAAATCATCAGTTCCAAGTATTGCATTAATTTCACTGCCCATCTAATGGACTGTATGAGACTGGCCATCTCAAACCACAACCAAGACTTCACAGCACTCACAGGTAGTGTGCAAGCACAGGTGTCACACTAAGGATAGGTGAATGTTATGCATACATTTTGGGGGGGGTTTCAGTAAAGTCAAATTTTTAAGAGTAAATCCTGTGCTGCATTTAAATTCTAAGTGATCTTGTGCTTAAAAAGGCTGGAGACCACTATGTTATAGCATAGCTTCCTATAAAGGCTTACAAGGCTCGAAAAGATAAATTAAACAGAATTTAATAAGTCAGCATAAAGTAAACGCCACAAAGTGGCTTACAGCTCAAAGGGCCCAGTTGGGACTACTGAACTGCCAGTCTGGGCTGACTTTTATGGGACGAATTTACGTGCCATGGTATTTGTCACATTTCAATATATTGTCGATTTCAACTTCAGATGCCAACAATATTAGTTGATGTTTGAATGATCCTTTAAACCAAACAATGTGATTTTTCCTAAGGGAGACAGCAGACAAGGATAGATTTGAATTGTTTTAACAGAGATCCAGCATAGACATGATGGGTATCTTCCTATTCTGTAAACCTTCATGGTTTCACGGTTGCAAATTATTCCAAAGGCAGACAGAAAGTATAAAATTTATTATGTAACTCAAGATGATTAGCCAAGAACATTAAGTAGATTTGTTTACTTTCCTACATTCAAATAGCTTCCTATATAACAGGTGCTATACTTCAAAAAGTACTTGATCGGCTGTAGTGTGTTTTGGGACATCTTGTGGTCATGAAATGTTAAACAGCTTTAAACATTATAAATTTAAAAAAAATTATAAACTTTGTAAAAATATATAAATTTAGAGTACACAATTCTTTTTTTTTCAATTAAGAGGCAATTTAGCGTGGTCAATTCACCTCCCTGCACGTTGTTTTTTGGGTTGTGGGGGTGAGTCCCACGCAGACACAGGGAGACTGCGCATACTCCACATGGATAATGGCCCAGGGCCGGGTTCATTATGAACATCTAGGTCCAATCTAAATTCTGATTCCCACATTTGTAATGTAAACCACATCTAAGCTTAATACACTGTAGTTACTCCACTTGTGACTCCACTTGTTCAGTTTATTTTGGAAACTGCCTAAACAAATTTGTCATACTGTAACTACACCCTCATATTCTTCAGCTGCAGCATTGTCACAAGTGGAGTAACTACAGTGTATTAAGCTTAGATGTGGTTTACATTACAATTGTGGGAATCAGAACTTAGATTGGAAATGTAAAACAGAGAGCAGAATGTAGGTCTTAAAATGCAGAATGAATTACATCTTAAGTTAATCATATGTTGCCGTTGTACTGGATGTTGGTGAGGCTGCACTTGTAGTATTGTGTTCAGTTTTGGTCATCTTGATATATAAAAGATGTTATTAAACTGGAGAGAATACAGAAGAGATTTACAAGCATGTTGCCAGGATTCATGAGTTATAGGGAGAGACTGGACAGGCTAGGGCATTTTTCCTTGGAGCGCAGGAGACTGAGGGGTGATCTTATAGAGGTGTATAAGATCATGAGACGCATGGCTAAGGTGAATTCACTCAGTCTTTTTCCCAGGATCGGGGAATCGAGAACTAGAGGGCATAGGTTTAAGTTAATCATAGAATTTACAGTGCTGAAGGAGGCCATTCGGCCCATCGAGTCCGCACCGGCCCTTGGAGAGAGCACCCTACCCAAGCCCACACATCCTCCCTATCCCGCAACCCAGTAACCCCACTTAACCTTTGTAGACACCAAAGGCAATTTAGCATAGCCAATCCACCTAGCCCGCACATCTTTGGACTGTGGGAGGAAACCGGAGCACCCTGAGGAAACCCACATAGACACGGGGAGAACGTGCAGACTCCGCACAGACAGTGACCCAAGCCGAGAATCGAACCTAGGACCCTGGAGCTGTGAAGCAACTGTGCTAACCACTATGCTAGCCGTTAAGAGGGGAAAGAACTAATGAGAACCTGAGGAGCAACTTTTTTTTTTTACACAGAGGGTGGTACATATGTAGAATGAGCTGCCGGAGGAAGTGGTTGAGACAGGGACATTGACAACATTTAAATGGCAATTGGACAGATACATGGATAGAAAGGTTCAGAGGGATATGGGAAATATGCAGACAAATGGGGTTAGCCTAGATGGGCTTTTTGGTTGGCATGGACCAGTTTGGGCCAAAGTGCCTGTCTCCATGCCATAGATTCCAGGGTTATGATTTTCTAATTCCTATGCTATGACCCCACTTCACCTGAAGATAACTCTTGGTTTTGACTTTTCATTTGTAACATCATGGTAGACTGACTAACTGTAAGAAATAGTATTAGCATTTTCTTTTAAGTGCTATGCTAAAATCAAGCAAATACTGCACAATATATTTTAATAAGCTGCAAAAATTCACAGTATAATTGGCCCACTGATTCTTTTACACTGCTGTGAAAAATCGATAGGAGAGAAAAAAGTGCAGGGATCGATGAGAAATGGGGCCGACTGGATTGCTCCATGGAGTCTGCACAATGGGCCGAATAGTCTCCTTCTGTGGCAATAAATAACTGTGAATTCTATTAGTCAAAATGTTAAATAGGCAAACATCTTGCAAATATTAATATGTATAAACCATATAAAATGTCCAACAGTCCATCTTGGACTTGATTCTGACCTTTGATTAGACAAAAATTGATTTGCAGTTAAAAATCAATGAAGAAAACTGCTTCTAAATGTAACTGTTTTCAGTTCTCCTGCAGCTGCAGAATATCACTTAAGTACCACAAAATGGATAAAACTGAATTAAACACAAGCCGTGGTCTTTTAAGAGACACAAATGTGGGTAAACCTGTGCACAGTAAACCTGTACATAGTTCCACATTTTTGCATGGATGAAACTACCTAAATTCTTCAGTATTCTAATAGTTTCTAAACTATGTTGACAACTGGAAGCAGCTCAATTCAATACTGTAGCTCAAACAATTCTGAAATATAGCAAGTAATAAAAGAGCATTTTAAAAAATAAACTGTTTGAGTGTTTTCAGGATCAATTTGGATTGTTAAATATCTTTGCTCTGTATTTTGATTCTGGTTTAACCTGTAATGCCCAGTTAGACAGCTCTATCAACATTAGTTACACCCTTCTTTGGAATGCAAGGCTCTGAAGGGAGGTGATAATCCCTACTTTATGCAAGACTAAATAATTTTCATGCTGCAGTAGCCTAACATCAAAGCCACCATGGTCACCTGTTATACCAAATGATAGTGCTAGAAAGAAATCTTTCAATACAAATGTATTCAGTTTCTCTATCTAATGTATAATTTATATATTCCATTCAGAAAGGAAACCTGCTTTACTCTTACTATGTAACACGTACTGCTGAATTTCTAATTAGGTACGTTTATCCCTCAAAAGGCTTTCCAGAATTTTGAAACTCTCAGGTCAATTAGAAGATCATGATTGTCACAATGTTTCCATTTCTACAAGAAATGTTGTGAAGTCTATTAACTTAACCAGGTGCAACGTTTAAAATTTGGTTAAAAAAAAGTGCTTCTGTTTTATTATGCGAACGCAGAATAAATTGAAAAAGAGATGTTCACAGTAGAGGTTTTGTTTTCGGCTTCAGTGGAGTACTCTGCCTTTTATGGATAGCCAAAGGAACATGTTGTTTGAATTCAGTTGGGGTGTACGGTCTACATCGCACTGGCATTGAAATTCAAACACAATGCCACTCAATTGTATGGCATGAACTGACAGTAGCATCTTTAACCAGCAGAGTACAGACTATACTGCTCAGCTCTTGGAAAATCCAAAATAAAATGTCTGAATGTATATCGCTTCAAGTGCAGGACAAAATGCTTCAGCAACATGTCTCTTTTTCCACCAATATTCAATTTCTGTACTACCAAGTGAACATTTTCTATGTTCTAATAATAAAACACAACATTCAACATTTCACAAATTTAAATCTCATTGAAAGTATAAGAAACTTTGTGATGTTTATAGAAACTGTACCATTGTTACAATCACAACTTTCTAATTTACCCTAGATTTCAAAAATTCAGGGATATTGCCCATAACTTTTAAACAGTTTCAAGTTCCAATTGTTCACTAGTTCAAAATATCTTTTAAGGGATAAAACTCATCTAACTAAAAATTCAGTGGTACATTTTATACAGCAACATGCTGATGGATATGATTAAGCAATCGGACAGCACTTGCTGAATAATCCTGAGTGTGCTAATATAGTTACACTAACAACCAAAGATATTCAGTCAAATTTGTAATGTGGCTCATTGACCCTTTCTAGAAATAACATACATTGATACGCAGGGATGTTTCTGCAAACTAAAGGAACATGATCAGGTCTTGCAACTGGTTTTAGATTACGGAGAAGCATGGAGAGTGTATAGTTCTCCATTATTTTCTCCATAGCAATGACTCAGTCAGAGTCAAATTGCCAACCAATCACCACCCGTTTTCTCCACTAATTTAAATTTGGCATTCTTACATTTGTCCAGATTCGTGCAAGACCAAAGCTTCGGCAACATGTCTCTTTACAACAATAAACAAAATGTTATCTCAAGTGTGTGAGTCTGATAATCCAATATCATCTTTTCAATTACATTAATCATTCGGAAATTTTAGCTCATTTTTATACAAAGCAATACCAGAAAATAATCATTAGAATATCTGTTCCAAATAAACACCAGCAAGTTCATGAACATCATAGTTTAATAACATTCACTTGTGATATGAATATACAAAAGAATTATGATCTGGAAATTACATTATGCAATATTAACATGTAATATGTTGAGATTATATCCCTTCATCTTCTATTTCCTGAAGGTATTCAAATGGTTTTAAAATAAATATGTTTTAGTTAAAATAGTGTGCAAAAGAATGTAATTCACACTGGTTCACAAATGTTTAATACTTGTGCGCATGAATAGGCTTGAACTTGCTTGAAGTGAGAGTGAAAGATTTTTAAACAAATTTAGCGTACCCAATTCTTTTTTTGCAATTAAGGAGCAATTTAGCATGGCCAATTCACCTACCCTGCACACCTTTTGGGGATGTGGAGGTGAGGCACAGGCATACAAGGGGAGAATGTGCGAATTCCAAATGGAGATAGACCCAGAGCCAGGATCGCACCTGGGTCCTTGGCATCATGAGGCAGCAGTGCTAACCACTGCGCCATCGTTCCACTCAAAAGTGGGAGTGAAATATCTAAGTCTGTACTAGTTGGGAGTTTAGAAGGATGAAGAGGGGATCTTATTGAAACTTACAGGATACTGCGAGACCTGGATAGAGTGGATGTGGGAATGATGTTTCCACTTGTAGGAAAAACTAGAACCAGAGGACACAATCTCAGACTAAAGGGACAATCCTTTAAAACAGAGGTGAGGAGGAATATCTTCAGCCAGAGGGTGGTGAATCTGTGGAACTCTTTGCCGGAAAAGGCTGTGGAGGCCAAATCACAGTGTCTTTTAGACAGAGATAGATAGGTTCTTGATTAATAAGAGGATCAGTGGCTATGGGGAGAAGGCAGGAGAATGGGGATGAGAAAAATATCAGCCATGATTGAATGGCGGAGCAGAGGATGGGTCGAGTGGCCTAATTCTGCTCCTATATCTCAAGGTCTTATTTAATCTCAATAGGGATGGGAATTTATTCTGAGCAGGGAAACTGAGCTTGTGCTTAGTGGAGTGAATAATCCAGTTTGTGCTTTTCTTTGGTTAACATACACTACTTCCACTAACTCATCCAGAAGTAACTTTGTATCTTCCCTCTCAGCCAGATGGATGACATAGTCAGTCATTGGTTTTAACCTACAAGCTATTTTTAAGTAACCTGCTAAGGCCAGTTTTACATTTTCATTCAAAATAATATAATTTGTTATGACACGGTTATCACTGTAGCTCGGGCCAAAACAGCTGGGGTTGGGAAGGCTAAAGAAAAACTTCCCTACATGGGAACAAAAAGGTTATAAGAGCTAGAGCCTACTCTCTAACCCAGGGGTGGGCAAACTTTTCCGTGCAAGGGCCACATTCAGAAATTCACAATTTTAAAGGGCCGCATAGTATATTAAGTAAAATAATTACTTCACCCGGTTATGATTCTGGGCGCCTCATATAGAACATAGAACATTACAGCACAGAACAGGCCCTTCGGCCCTCGATGTTGTGCTGAGCAATGATCACCCTACTCAAGTCAACGTATCCACCCTATACCAGTAAATAACCCAACCTTAAAAAAAAATAACATTTAAAAAAAAAAAAATTATCCCTGGTGGGCCGCATAAAGACCTTTGGCGGGCCGTAGTTTGCCCACCCCTGCTCTAACCTGATTGATAGAAAACAAATCTTGCAAATTAAGTTGTCATCGTGCCTCCAAGCACAGTGTAAACTTACGTGCAGTGAAGGGGTGGCAAATAATTAGGTTAGGTGATTTGGCCATGATAAATTGCCCTCAAGTGACCAAAAAGGTTAGGACGGATTATTGGGTATGGGGGATAGGGTGGAAGTGAGAGCGTAAGTGGGTTGGTGCAGACCCGATGAGCCAAATGGTCTCCTTCTGCACTGTATATTCTATGTTAACTTATTGTTTGCAGACAGTTAAATTCGGGTAGCAAGATGACAAATATAGAATGAGAATGATGGTTACAGATTGCGAAGCATCCACATTTCCCAATGTAAGTAAACCATGGATATTAAATCGATTGAAGGGCTAGCTAATAACTGTTCACTTAAATTTGGAACTAAGACAATGTGTGCATTCAATCACCATGACAGAGACTAGGGCACTTGATTTAAACTACACTTCAATGTAATACCATGGGAGTGCTGCACAGTTTTAGGTTTTTTTTTGGACAAGGTATTCAACATTTGCCCTCCCAGCTGGATGCAAAAGGTCCCATGACACTATTTAAAGAATTGAGTTTCTTATAATAATAATCTTTATTGTCACAAGTAGGATTACATGAACACAGCAATGAAGTTACTGTGAAAAGCCCCTAGTCGCCACATTTCGGTGCCTGTTCGGGTACACGGAGGGAGAATTCAGAATGTCCAAATTACCAAACGGCACGTCTTTCGGAACTTGTGGGAGGAAACCGGAGCACCTGGAGGAAACCCACGCAGACACGGGGAGAATGTGCAGACTCCGCATAGACAGTGACCCAAGCCGGATTTGAACCTGGGACCCTGGCGCTGAGAAGCAATAGTGCTAACCACTGTGCTACCGTGCCACCCACAGCGGCCTGGCCAAAATTTATTTCTCAGCGCCGTGGCTAAAATATATTGCTCAATCTCCACCACAACTACAGATTATCTAGTAGTTTATCTCATTGATGTTTTTTTGGGAGTCTTGCTATGTGTAAATAAGCGACTACTGATCTCTACGTTACAACAGTGGCAGTTCATGAAACTTTTAAGATATCTTGCGGTTGCGATAGCTGCTGTATAAATGCAAGTTCTTCCTTTACCTACAAGTTAAATACCTGCTGTAATATCAATGCTTAATCTTGTAAGAATATTAGCTGTGTTAATTTAGATTTTAATTAAATGAGTAATAGTGACAATACAAAAGCAAAACATTGCACATGTTCGAAATCGGAAATAAGAACCAGAAAATGCAGGAACTACTCAGCAGGTCCTAATTGTGGAGACAGAAACAAAGTTAATGTTTCTTTGTTTTTATTCGTTCATACGAGTTGGGCGTCGCTGGCTAGGTCAGCATTCATTGCCCATTCCCGAGGGCATTTAAGAGTCAACCACACTGCTGTGGATCTGGAGACACATGTAGGCCAGATCAGGTAAGGATGACATTTTCCTTCCCTAAAGGACTTAATGAACCAGATGGGTTTTTATGACAATCAACAATGGTTTCATGGTCACCGTTAGATTTTTAATTCCAGATTTATAGGTCAGGTTAATGACCATTTTCAGATGTTACATCTGTATTCCATTTGTCTATGATAACATTAGCAAGTAGTGAGCTCATTTTACTTAGGTCGTTCTGCATTTCAATGGTAATTTGCTGAGGGAGTAGCTATTACATTTACTTTGCACTCTCAATGGACGAGTTTGGGGGAGTTAACTTGAGATCTTATAAGCTATAAATAGTGTGTGATGGGGAGAAAGAGAAAAGACTCATCCAATACCTGTAGCATATTTAGACAATATATCTGGAAGGATATAAATCATTTAAATCATTACTAATGTTTTAAAATAATATACGTAATTTTTTTTGAAGACACTCCAAGTACACAACCTGAAATACACAACCTAATTCAAACTGTCAACAAATATATATACACAAATAGTAATTTTGACCGTAAAACTTTTAAGTCCACAATTAACATACCTTCTGCTTTATGAAGCTCCAATGCCAGCTGCTCCCTAGCCGTCAGCTCTTCCTTAACTCTTTCAAGGAGTTCTGTTTGGCGTTTACGTAAATCAGTAATCTCGGTTTTCTTTCGGACAGACTCTCGCACAAGTTCTGTCTGAGTAATCCTGGCATGATCAAGCTACACACAAAACACATTACACAAATCAATTTGGTCAACTATTTATCAGTTCTTAATAAATTATTTACATATATTATGAAACTAAGAAATTAAGTGCATGTATTAAATAGTGCAATGAACATGTTTAGGTTTTGTGCCTACACATGAAACATGTTTTGAATGGAGATAATGGTTAGTTAGAAGCTACAGTGTATTCACTGAAGGAGGCAATACAAGCCTTTCCTATCCCACCTTTTTATTACTCTTCTGATTAATAGAAGACACTCAAGACAAATTGCAATCAATAAAGTTCACTGTATTAGAGGCTACCTTATCCTAAAGATTCTTAACAAATAATTCAATTCCTCTCCATTTATCTGATATATATAAGCTTAATGGGTAAATAATTGAAGTCATATAACATAGCTGGCTGAAGGCTTGAGGTATTAAACAAGGTGACCATGGCAACTGATACATTCTGGAGCAGGATCGGAGGGAATATGGGTAAGGATGCCAGATCACTTCCTTCACTGACAGGTCCTGACTCATGGCAGAACGACCAAAGCACAAAACTGGGTGCTAAGACCTTGGCTGAACCGATCCTATATCAATTTTGATTCCTAAATGTTATGAATATGATGCAATTTGTGCCCATTAGATTGTTAAAATGAAAGCATATTTATAGTTTGGTGTATAATTGAGTAGACTCTTAGGAGAAGATAAATGTTCGAATGCTATTCTTCCCATCACTGTTGGGGTTTCATTGTTCACAGGTGTATTTACATTCATGCTTTCCATGGATTTGTGATGCATAAGCTAGAATGTATAATTCACAAGTCTTTGATTCTGGAGCCCAGCATCTGCACTCTTCTTTCCGTAGCTAATTATTATGACAATTTACACTATAAATTATCTATTCTTTGCCCTCAAAGTATGAAATGTATTTACTGCAATAAAACTTAGGGTAGTTTTCAAATACTATTTCTCTAATTCAATTTAAGAAAGGGAAATACAATATAAATAATACTGAACTTTGTGTATGCTTAATAGTGACTTCCGGTGGCCGCCATGGAATGAATGGTCGCACATTTAGTGGCTTCTGCTCAAGGTGGAGTTTTTAGGTCTTTTCCTGCCTGAAGGAATGTAGTATTTGAGGGTAAATAGTGCAGTAGTGCCCAGGGATGGTAATGCTCCTCTGGTGTTGCTGGTGGATGGATCAGCGGACAAGGAGCGCCACGAGAAAGAAAGAGCAGTTGGAGCAGGAGACTTTTCGTGGTGCACCACAGGTAAAGATGGCAGATGGCAAGGGGCCAGTGGTCGACAGGGCAGCTAGTGGAATTCTTGAATAACAAGTTCTAGCAGCAGAGAAAAGAACCTTGGAAGACCTGGCCAAGGTAGTGGAACAGTTGAGATCTGGGGTTGAGTGAAACGAGCAGAGGCTGGAGTCCCAGGGCCACGCGACTCAGAAAAAGGAGGTGCTGAGAAAGCATGAGGAGCAGTTGGCCTAGTTGGCAGCGGAGCTGGGAGTGATGCGGGAAAGTCAGAAGAGGCTGAGGGAGAAGGTAGAGGATCTGGAGAACCACTCCAGGAGGCAAAATGTGAGGATTGGTGAGTTGCCTGAGGCATTGAAGGTGTGGAGGCCGCTGTATATGTGGCGAAATAACTGATGCATGTAGAAATGGTACAGCAGTTATCATGGGGGATTTTAATCTACATGTCGATTGGTTTAACCAGGTCGGTCAAGGCAACCTTGAGGAGGAGTTTATAGAATGTATCCGCAATAGTTTCCTAGAACAGTATGTAATGGAACCTACGAGGGAACAAGCGGTCCTAGATCTTGTCCTGTGTAATGAGACAGGATTGATTCATGATCTCATAGTTAGGGATCCTCTCGGAAGGAGTGATCACAATATGG
The DNA here is from genome assembly GCF_902713615.1 of Scyliorhinus canicula. Lineage (NCBI taxonomy): Eukaryota > Metazoa > Chordata > Chondrichthyes > Carcharhiniformes > Scyliorhinidae > Scyliorhinus > Scyliorhinus canicula. The sequence continues at coordinate 159,228,904 of NC_052150.1, forward strand.
TGGAATTTAAAATACAGATGGAGGGTGAGAAAGTAAAATCAAATACTAGTGTTTTGTGTTTAAACAAAGGAGATTACAAGGGGATGAGAGAAGAACTAGCTAAGGTAGACTGGGAGCTAAGACTTTATGGTGGGACAGTTGAGGAACAGTGGAGAACCTTCCAAAAGGTTTATACCAACAAAAAGGAAGGACGGAAGAAAGAGGGAAAATCGACCGTGGATATCTAAGGAAATAAGGGAGATTATCAAACTGAAGGAAAAAGCATATAAAGTGGCAAAGATTGCTGGGAGATTAGAGGACTGGGAAATCTTTAGGGGGCAACAGAAAGCTACTAAAAAAGCTATAAAGAAGAGTAAGATAGAGTATGAGAGTAAACTTGCTCAGAATATAAAAACAGAGAGTAAAAGTTTTTACAAATATATAAGACAAAAAAGAGTGGCTAAGGTAAATATTGGTCCTTTAGAGGATGAGAAGGGAGTTTTAATAATGGGAGATGAGGAAATGGCTGAGGAACTGAACAGGTTTTTTGGGTCGGTCTTTACAGTGGAAGACACAAATAACATGCCAGCGACTGATAGAAATGAGGCTATGACAGGTGAGGACCTTGAGAGGATTGTTATCACTAAGGAGGGAGTGATGGGCAAGCTAATGGGGCTAAAGGTAGACAAGTCTCCTGGCCCTGATGGAATGCATCCCAGAGTGCTAAAAGAGATGGCTAGGGAAATTGCAGATGCACTAGTGATAATTTACCAAAATTCACTAGACTCTGGGGTGGTCCCGGTGGATTGGAAATTAGCAAACGTGACGCCACTGTTTAAAAAAGGAGGTAGGCAGAAAGCAGGAAATTATAGGCCAGTGAGCTTAACTTCGGTAGTAGGGAAGATGCTGGAATCTATCATCAAGGAAGAAATTGCGAGGCATCTGGATAGAAATTGTCCCATTGGGCAGACGCAGCATGGGTTCGTAAAAGGCAGGTCATGCCTAACTAATTTAGTGGAATTTTTTGAGGACATTACCAGTGCAGTAGATAACGGGGAGCCGATGGATGTGGTATATCTGGATTTCCAGAAAGCCTTTGACAAGGTGCCACACAAAAGGTTGCTGCATAAGATAAAGATGCATGGCATTAAGGGTGGAGTAGTAGCATGGATAGAGGATTGGTTAATTAATAGAAAGCAAAGAGTTGGGATAAATGGGTGTTTCTCTGGTTGGCAATCAGTAGCTAGTGGTGTCCCTCAGGGATCCGTGTTGGGCCCACAGTTGTTCACAATTTACATAGATGATTTGGAGTTGGGGACCAAGGGCAATGTGTCCAAGTTTGCAGATGACACTAAGATGAGTGGTAAAGCGAAAAGTGCAGAGGATACTGGAAGTGTGCAGAGGGATTTGGATAGGTTAAGTGAATGGGCTCGGGTCTGGCAGATGGAATACAATGTTGACAAATGTGAGGTTATCCATTTTGGTAGGAATAACAGCAAAAGGGATTATTATTTAAACGATAAAATATTAAAGCATGCCGCTGTTCAGAGAGACTTGGGTGTGCTAGTGCATGAGTCACAGAAGGTTGGTTTACAAGTGCAACAGGTGATTAAGAAGGCAAATGGAATTTTGTCCTTCATTGCTAGAGGGATGGAGTTTAAGACTAGGGAGGTTATGTTGCAATTGTATAAGGTGTTAGTGCGGCCACACCTGGAGTATTGTGTTCAGTTTTGGTCTCCTTACTTGAGAAAGGACGTACTGGCGCTGGAGGGTGTGCAGAGGAGATTCACTAGGTTAATCCCAGAGCTGAAGGGGTTGGATTATGAGGAGAGGTTGAGTAGACTGGGACTGTACTCGTTGGAATTTAGAAGGATGAGGGGGGATCTTATAGAAACATTTAAAATTATGAAGGGAATAGATAGGATAGATGCGGGCAGGTTGTTTCCACTGGCGGGTGACAGCAGAACTAGGGGACATAGCCTCAAAATAAGGGGAAGTAGATTTAGGACTGAGTTTAGGAGGAACTTCTTCACCCAAAGGGTTGTGAATCTATGGAATTCCTTGCCCAGTGAAGCAGTTGAGGCTCCTTCATTAAATGTTTTTAAGATAAAGATAGATCGTTTTTTGAAGAATAAAGGGATTAAGGGTTATGGTGTTCGGGCCGGAAAGTGGAGCTGAGTCCACAAAAGATCAGCCATGATCTAATTGAATGGCGGAGCAGGCTCGAGGGGCCAGATGGCCTACTCCTGATCCTAGTTCTTATGTTCTTATTTTCTTATGAATATGCTGGAGTTGATGGGGGAAGGGGACCTTTGATCGGCCTCTCGAGGTGAACCGTGTGCACAGGCCGCTGACAAGGCCGCAGATGGGCGAACCACCAAGGGCGACGCAGCTGCATCACTTTTTGGATAAGGAAAGGATCTTACGATGGGTGAGGCAGACCAAGAAATGCACCTGGGAAGGGACTGAGCTGCATGTCTACCAAGGTCTGGGTGCAGAGTTTACGGAAAGGAGGGCCGGGTTCAACCTGATAAAGGCTGCCCTCTCTGAGAATGGGGTGAAGTTTGGAGTATTATACCCGGCCCGTCTGCGGGTGATGTTCCAGAAACAGGAGCTCTATTTCACCACGCCAGAAGGAGCGACAGATTTTATGAGGGACATTGGACTGGCAAAAGTGTGAGGACATTGAACTTTGGAGGAGATTTGTGTGCTTTTTATAGTGTCTGGGAGTGGGTATTCCGGGGCAGGTCTTGGCAGGAGAGCAGAGATGGTGAATGGGCTTTTGTTATCCTTTGCGTGTTGGCGTTGAGGGGAAAGGGAGACCCCCCCAACCCCCGATCGGGCCGGTCATGTGGAACGCAAGGATGTTGAATGGGTCGGTTAAACAGTCGCGTGTATTCATATATCTGAGTTTGAAGACGGACGTGGCATTTTTGCAGGAGACACACCTTAAATTGCAGGATCAGACGAGGCTGAGAAAGAGATGGGTGGGGCAGGTGTTTCAGTCGGGGGCTGGACCTGAAGACAAGGGGGGTGGCGGTGTTGGGAAATAAAAGGGTTGCATTTGAGGTGGGGTGCATTGTGGCCGATCCAGGGGATTAGTATGTGATGGTCAGTGGGAAGTTGGAGGGGATACCGGGGGTCTGATAAATGTTTATGCCCTGAATCGAGATGACGTGGATTTTATAAGGCGGATTTTGGGGAAGATTTCAGACCTGGACTCGCATTGGTTAATTATGGAGGCGATTTTTTAAATAGGTCATATACCGAGCCTGGACCCGTTCAGTCCCAGGGTGGTGAGAGCTGAGGGGGTTCATGGAGAGCATGGGGGGGGCAGACGATGGACCAGTGGATGGCGAAGGAGTTTTCATACTTCTCCCATGTGCACCGGGTGTACTCCCGGATTGACTTTTTTGCGATGAACATGGTGCTGCTGGCAGGTGCGGCAAACTTGGAGTATTCTGCGATTGTGGTTTCTGACCACGTGCCGCATTGGGTGGATTTGCGGGTGGCTCGGGCAGAGACTCAATGGCCGCAGTGGAGGCTAGACGTGGGGTTGTTGACAGATGAAGAGGTGTGAGAGTGGGTGAGGGCTGCCATTCAGGGCTATGTGGAGTTGAACTACACGGGAAGGTCACAGCTGCCACATCTGTCACTCAAGACTGTAGTTACAGGTGGGTTTATTTTGATTCGGGCGCACAGGGAGAATGCGGAGTGGGAGGAGAGGGAAAGGTTTTTGAGGGTGGATAGGTGATATATGGAGGCACCAGAGGCAGGGTTGTTGAGGAGAGGCAGAGTCTGTATATGGAGTTTGGGCTAGTCTCTACAGATGGGTTTTGTGAAAGGAAGGCAATTGTCGTCGAATGTGCAGAGGCTACTCAATGTAATTTTGATGCCTTCGGAGGGGCAGGAGCTAGAGGTAGTGGTGGTGATGGATGCGAAGAAGGCTTTTGATCGGGCAGAGTGGGAATATTTGTTGGAGGTTCTGGGGCAGTTCGGACAGGGGTTATGGATTGGGTCTGGCTGCTATATAAGGCGCCGGGTGCAAGTGTGGGACAAACTGTTCGAGTTTGGGGTACTTTGGGCTACACCATGGGATGAGGCACGGGTATCCGTTCTCCCCTTTGCTTTTCTCCTTGCCGATATAGAGCTGTTGGTAATGGCACTTAGGGCGTTGAGGTATTGAGTGGGGGGGAGGGAACATAGGGTATCACTGTATGCGGACGACCTGTTATTACATATCTCGGATGCAGGGTGTAGCATTGGGGGTTACTATTGAATTCTGGGGGAGTACAGGCGGGTGCAGACAGTGAAAATGACGGTGTTGCCTAGGTTTTGGTTTGTGTTTCAGAACCTCCCTATCTTCGTCCCCAAGTCATTGTTTAGGAAGGTCAATGGGCTGATCTCCGGGTAAGTGTGGGCAGGTGGGCAGGGAAGGCCCAGCGGGTGCGAGCGACTTTTTTGAAGTGAGGGGGGGTTGCCGAATATGCTAAATTATTGCATGGCAAATAGTGCGCAAGTGGGCTGTGAAGGTGGCCAGTCTGGGGCGGGTCGAGGCGGCGTTGTGTATGCGAACGAGTTTGAGGGCTTTGCTTTGATGCCTTTACCGTTCTCACTGGCCAGGTACTCCACGAGCCCAGTGATGGTGTCGACCCCAAGGGTGTGGGGACAGCATTTGGTGGAGGGTGATCTGCAACAACCATAGGTTTACACCGCCGGGGCTGGATGCAAGGTTTATGGGGTGGCGACAGGCATGGACTGAGCGCTTTAGGGAGCTCTTTATAGTGGGAAAATTTGCAGGGCTGGAGGACTTGTAGGAGTGTATGAGTCGCCCAAGGGGAATTGCTTTAGGTACCTGCAGATTCGGAATTTCGTGAGGAGAGATGTGCGCTGTTCTTTCTTGTGCTGCCTCCCATGGGGTGCAGGACAATTTGCTGTCAAAAGATGAAATAGGTGAGAAGGTGTTGGATATGTATAAGGAATTGATGGAGTGCGAGGGATCCCTGGTGGGGGATATTAAGCATAAATGGGAGGAGGAGCTGGGAGGGGAGGTGAGGCCGGACATGGGTGGAGGCCTTGTGGAGAGTGAACATGTCGTGTGAGGTGAAGCCTCATCCAGTTTAAGGTGGTGCATAGGGCTCATATGACGGTGGCAAGAATGAGTAGTTTGTTTGCGGGGTAGAGGATAGATGCGGGCAGTGCATAGGGTGCCTGCAAATCACATCCAAATGTTCTGAGCGGGTCCAAGACTGAGGGGGTTCTGGCAGGGGTTTATGGCCATGATGTCCAAGGTGTGGGGGTTGTTCCGAGTCCAGAGGTGGTGAAATTTGGGTGCTGGAAGACCAGGGAGTCCAGGTGGTGATAGACACCGAAGTTTTGGCCTTTGCCTGGAGACAGATTTTGCAAAGGTGGCGGGACTCAGAGCTGCCGAAAGCGGGAGTGTGGATGAGTGATCTGGCAGAATTCTTCAGGCTGGAGAAGATCAAGAGGGTTACAGAAGGGTTCACCCACGGGTGGAAACCATTTATCGATTAAAAAAAAAATAGTTTTGAGGCATTAGCAAATTGAGGGGGGGGGGGGGGGGGAAGAGAAAAGAGATAAGGGGGTTAAAATGGGGAAGGCAGGATGTGGTCGGGGTGTTAGTATCGGGGGGTCGCGATTGTTTATCGAGTTTGTGTATTGTTCTTCTGATATTTTGTGTATATATGTGAAAATGACTTGAATAAAACCATTAAATAAAAAACATATAATTAATGGAAATTTTAAAACTTAAGCTTATGGTCTACCCAATTTGTATTTCCAAAGAATCAACATTTAAATGCTTTCAAAATGGTAGATTGAATAATGAATGAAGACTACCCCAAATTACATATTAAATATTTTTTTTAATGTTCGGACTTTTAAGAACTAAAAATCAGGAGTAGTTCATATGATCCCTAGATCCTGCTCCACCATTCTGTGCGATTATGGTAATCTACTGTCTCAACTCCACTTTTCCACCTATTCCCCATATCCCTTGTTTCAAGAAGATGCCAAAAATCTATCTCAGCCTTGAATATGTTAAATATGAGCATTCACAACCCTCTGGGGTACAGAATTCCAAAGGTTTGCAGCCCGCAGTGAAATAAACATTTTTTTTACCTCAGTCCTAAACGATTAACCCCTTATCTTGAGACTGTGCACCTGCCTTCTAGATCCTCCAGCCAATGCCCAAGCCTGACAAACCTTGCATGTTTCAATGAGATCATCTCACTCTTCGCAACGTTCAAAAGCATGTGAACAATTTACTCAGCTCATTGCAGGACAGCCCTCTCATCCCAGGAACTTAGATATTGAAAACAAAACTGCACAGCATTCTAGGTGCGGCCTGACCAAAACCCTGCACAATTGCAACAGGACTTCCTTATCCTGCTTCTCTAATCCCCTTGCAATAAAGGTAAACCTGTTATGTGCCCAATTGCTTGCTGAACCTGCATGCTAATTTTGTGTTTCTTGTTTGAGTGTACTCAAATCTATCTAAATATCAACAATTACAAGTTCTCTTTTCGGGACTGTTATCTGTTTACTTGGGTGTTTTATCACATCATGTTGGGATTTTTATTATTTCACTGGTTACGGGTTTGGGTGGGGTTCGCGGCCCTGTTGGGTCATGTGCCTGTCTTCCCGCGTTTTGGGTCGGGATCGGGGGCACGGGCCTCTTTCCCGCGCTGGAGAAGCAGGGGGCGGGGTCGGCATTGGGGGAATGGTTGGGGGACACTGGGGAGGGTAATTGGGGTGGAGGGAGCAGCCAGGGTCAGCAGGAGTCGGCTGACTTACGGAAGTACAATGACCAGTGTTACGCAGCTAGGGGGGGCCTAGCTGGGGGGGGGGGGGGGGGGGTACCGGGTTGCTGCTGGGATGGCCAAGAAGGAGCTACAGCGTCCAGAGGGGATCAGGATGGCGGTCTGTCGCTGTGGGGAACGGGCTGAGTGGGGGGCGCGGGCACGTGGCGGACTACGGAAGGGTGATGGCTAGTCGACGGGGGCAGGTGGCCCTCCATTCCGGCTGATCACCTGGAATGCGAGGGGACTGAATGGGCCGGTCAAACGGTACCGCGTGTTCGCGCACCTGAGAGGGCTGAAGACGGACGTGTCTATGCTTCAGGAGACGCTCCTGAAGGTGGCGGATCAGGTCAGGTTGAGGAAGGGGTGGGTAGGCCAAGTGTTTCATTCGGGGCTGGATGCAAAAAACCGGGGGGGGGGGGGGGGGGGGGGGATCCTGGTGGGGAAGAGGGCCGCCGTTTGAGGCGTCGAGTGTGGTGGCAGACAGCGGCGGGAGGTACGTGATGGTGAGCGGCAAGCTGCAAGGGGAGCGGGTGGTGCTGGTCAATGTACATGTCCCGAATTGGGATGATGCGGGTTCATGCGGCGCATGTTGGGCCGGATTCCAGATTTGGAGGCGGGGTCCTGATAATGGGGGGGGGGGGGGGGGGGGGGGGGAGGAATTTCAACACGGTGCTGGGATCCGCCACTGGATCGATCCAGTTCCAGGACGGGTAGGAGGCCTGCGGCGGCTAAGGTGCTGAGGGGGTTTATGGACCAGATGGGAGGGGTGGATCCTTGAAGGTTCGTGAGGCCGAGGGCCAGGGAATTTTCATACTTCTCCCATGTGCATAAGGCCTACTCCCGGATCGATTTCTTTGTTTTGAGTAGGGCGCTGATTGCGGGGGTAGTAGACGCTGAGTACTCGGCAATAGCTATTTCTGACCATGCCCCGCATTGGGTGGACCTGGAGCTGGAGGAGGAGAGGGACCAGCGCCCGTTGTGGCGCTTGGAGGTGGGGCTGCTGGCGGACGAGGATGTGAGGGGGCGGGTTCGAGGATGCATCGAGAGGTACCTGGAGGCCAACGATAATGGGGAGGTCCGAGTGGGGACGGTCTGGGAGGCGCTGAAGACGGTGGTTCGGGGGGGGGGGGGGGGGGGAGTTGATCTCCATTTGGGCGCACAGGGAGAGAGGGGAGCAGAGAGAAAGGGAGAGATTGGTGGGGGAGATGGTGAGGGTGGACAGGAGGAACCGGAGGAGGGATTGCTGAGGGAGCGGTGCAGCCTTCATGCTGAGTTCGACTTGTTGACCACCAGAAAGGCGGAGGCTCAATGGAGAAAGACTCAGGGTGCGGTGTACGAGTATGGGGAGAAGGCGAGTAGGATGCTGGCACACCAGCTCCGTAAGCGGGATGCGGCTAGGGAGATTGGTGGAGTTAAGGACCGGGGAGGAAATGTGGTGCGGAGGGGGGTAGACATTAATGGAGTCTTCAGGGACTTTTATGAGAGACTATATTGGTCTGAACCGCCGGCGGAGAAGGGGGGGGGGATTGGGGCGCTTTTTGGACCGGCTGAGAGTCCCGAGGGTGGAGGAGGGATGGGTGGAGGGTCTGGGGGCGGCAGTTGAGCTTGAGGAGCTGGTTAAAGGGATAGGGAACATGCAAACGGGGAAGACGCCGGGCCGGATGAGTTCCCGGTTGAATTTTACAAGGCGTATGCAGACCTGCGGGGCACCCTGTTGGTTAGGACCTTCAACCAGGCGAGGGAGGGAGGGGGGGGGGGGGGGGGGGGGGGGGGGGGGGGTGGCTTTGCCCCGACGATGTCTCGGGCACTGCTCTCCTTGATCCTTAAGCGAAACAAGGATCCCCTGCAGTGTGGGTCATATAGGCCGATCTCACTCCTGAATGTGGACGCCAAGTTGTTGGCAAAGATCTTAGCCACGAGGATAGAAGATTGTGTGCCGCAGGTTATCCACGAGGATCAAACGGGGTTTGTGAAGGGGAGGCAGCTGAACACTAATATACGGAGGCTCTTGAACGTTATTATGATGCCGGCGGTGGAAGGGGAGGTGGAGATAGTGGTGGTGCTAGATGCGGAGAAGGCCTTTGATAGGGTCGAGTGGGGGTACTTGTGGGAGGTGCTGGAAAGGTTCGGGTTTGGGGAGGGGTTTGTCAGTTGGGTGAGGGTGTTGTATGAGGCCCCGATGGCGAGTGTGGCCACGAATAAGAGGCCGGAGTATTTTCGACTATACTGAGGGACGAGGCAGGGGTGTCCCCTGTCCCCCCTACTTTTTGTCCTGGCAATTGAACCCCTGGCTATGGCGCTGAGGGAGTCGGGGGATTGGAGGGGGCTGGTCCGGGGTGGGAAGGAGCATCGAGTGTCGCTCTATGCAGATTACCTGTTGTTGTATGTGGCGGACCCGGTGCGGGGAATGCCGGTGGTGATGTGGATTCTCTAGGAATTTGGGGATTTCGCAGGGTATAAGCCTAACTTTGTGAAAAGCGAGCTGTTTGTGGTACACCTAGGGGACCAGGAGGGGGAGATTGGGAGGCTCCCACTGAAAAGGGCGGAGAGGAGCTTCAGGTACTTGGGGGTTCATGTGGCCAGGAGCTGGGGGGCCTTGCATAAGCTAAACCTCAAGGCTGGTGGAGCAAATGGAGGAGGAGTTTAAGAGGTGGGACATGCTTCCGCTGTCTTTGGCGGGTAGGGTGCAGTCAGTCAAGGTGACGGTGCTCCCGAGGTTTCTGTTCCTGTTCCAGTGCCTCCCCATCCTTATCCCGAAGGCCTTTTTCAGGCGGGTTAACAGGAGCATTACGGGGTTTGTGTGGGCACACGGGACTCCAAGGGTGAGACTGGTGTTCTTGGAGCGGGGCAGTGATTGGGGGGGGGGGGGTGGGCTGGCGTTGCCCAACCTCTGTGGGTATTATTGGGCTGCCAACGCAGCGATGGTGCGTAAGTGGGTAATGGACGGGGAGGGGGCGGCATGGAAGAGGCTGGAGATGGCATCCTGTGTGGGTGCGAGCCTGGAAGCGCTTGCAACGGCGCCGCTGCCGCTCCCTCCAACGAGGTATACCACGCGCCCGGTGGTGGCAGCTACCCTCAAGATTTCGGGGGGCAATGGTGGCGGCACAGGGGGGAGGTTCGGGCCTCGATGGGGTTCCCGATACGGGGGAACCACCGGTTTGTTCCGGGGAGAATTGATGGCGGGTTCCTGAGTTGGCACAGGGCAGGTGTCAGGAGGCTGGGGGACCTGTTCATAGTCGGGACGTTTGCAAGCCTGGGTGAGCTGGAAGGGAAGTTCAGGCTCCAACCGGGGAACACCTTTAGGTACATGCAAGTAAGGGCGTTTGTCAGGCGGCAGGTGGCGGGGTTCCCCCTGCTGCCGCCACATGGGGTCCAGGACAGAGTGCTCTCGGGGTATGGGTTGGAGAGGGGAGGATCTCGGAAGTGTACCAGGCGATGCAGGTGGTAGACAAGGCCTCGGTGGAGGAGCTGAAAGATAAATGGGAGGAGGAGCTGGGTGAGGAGATTGAGGAGGGGACGTGGGCGGATGCCCTAGAAAGGGTGAACTCCTCCTCTTCGTGTGCGAGGCATAGCCTCATACAGTTTAAGGTACTGCATAGGGCACATATGACCGGGACAAGGATGAGCCGTTTTTTTGGGAACCGAGGACAGGTGTATTAGGTGGTCAGGGAGCCCAGCAAACCATGTCCACATGTTCTGGGCATGCACAGCGCTGGGGGAATTTTGGAAGGGTGTAGCAAGGACGGTATCGAGGGTGGTAGGATCCAGGGTCAATCCAGATTGGGGACTCGCAATATTTGGGGTTGCAGTGGAGCCGGGAGTGCAGGAGGCGAAAGAGGCCGGTGTTCTGGCCTTTGCGTCCCTAGTAGCCCGGCGGAGGATTCTTCTTCAGTGGAAGGATGCGAGGCCCCCAAGCGTGGAGGCCTGGGTCAACGATATGGCGGGGTTTATTAAATTGGAGAGGGTGAAATTTGCCCTAAGGGGGTCAGTGCAGGGGTTTTTCAGGAGATGGCAACCATTCCTAGATCTCCTGGCAGAACGGTAAAAACAAAAGGTCAGCAGCAGCAGCTACGGGGGGTTGTCTCTTTGTTTTTGTTTTGGGTTGAATATCTGTTTTTTTGCCAATGACGGGCGTTAATTTATTATTTCTCTTTTGTATTTACGGCGTGGGGAGGGTTGTTTTTTTTGTTATTGTTTTCTTTTTTGTGAAAATGTGAAAATTTGAATAAAAATTATTTAAAAAAAAAACAATTACAAGTTCCACGCCAGCTGTAGCCAATGACGGTAGGATTTTCTTAAATTTACAGATTAAGATTCATGTACATAAAATGTTCTAAACAATTGGGCAGAAATTCAATCACATTTGGTAACATTCATAAAGCACTTGGGACTTGCTTTCAAAATCCGTAACAAAATCTTTAAAATAAACACTCATGAATTTGATACAAATGTGAGAGCCAGTGTCTAAAATATTATAGTCACTTCACTAGGGTAAGTTAGACCCTTATATACATAAGATTTCACACCGCATTACAGAAACCATCCTCCCTTGTGGAATGAAAAATTAATAGATGCTTGTGAATCATTATATAGTTTTAACAATGCATCGTAAAATAATCTGAAATCACAGTTCAACTATGTTCAAAAATAATATGGAAGTCAACAACTTTTTCCTTTCTCCGTGAGAAATATGTCCATAACTCAAAAATCTAGAGGCACTTCAGGTCTTTGATATCAAAATGCAAATCTACTTGATACAAGAAATTACTTTCTAGTTTTACATGCCATGCGAGGTTAGTATCATAGTGCATTGCGAAGTATATGGTATAACATACTCACCAAGAAACATACAATACTTCAACAAAAAAGAAAATACGAGTTCTCAGGGACTAAAATATTCTTCCTGGCAGGGTAGCTCTTACAAAAAGTCAGCACAGGCATGATGAACCAAATGGGTCCTTCTGTGCTGTCTGACTCCATGCACCAAGTTTTATTTGAACTGTCAGTTTGATTTTAAAACTCATGATCATTATTTAATTATTCAATACTCTTGGGCCTTGTGCACCATAAAAACTACTTGCCATCTAGTTATCTTTAATGCATCATTTAACAGGCGTTTTCACATTTAAATTACACTGTCATTTTAGGTCACATTTATAGCAAGCAAAGGTCAAGGCTAATGAACATTTCTTAATTTGCAATTTATCAACAATCTATACCAACCAAAGAAGAGCTTACCAACCCAACCCCACTTTCCAGGCTTTGGTCCATTGTCCTTTAACCCTATCGCACTTCAAGTGGCATCCATTTATTTTAAATGCCATGAGGATTTCTGCTTCTATGCAAGTGGGCTCCAGATTCCCACCACCTTCTGACTGAAAACAAATTCTCAACTCTCCCTTAATCATTTTACCAATTCTTTTAAATCTATAATCCCTGGCCATTGATCTCTTAGGAAAATAAATCCTTCTAGCACACTTTATCTAGATCCCTCATAATTTTATAGCCCTCAAATAAATCTTTTCTCCTCCAAATAAAATTAACCTAACCTTACCCAATCTTTACTCAATTAAAATTCTCCATTCGTAGATCTCCTTTTACCCTCTCTCACGCAATCACATCCTGCCTGTAATGCAGTAATCAGCAATGTTGATAGTACTATAGTAGAGGTCTAACTATTCTTCTATATTGTTCTAGCATAACTCAATTTGTAAGCCATTAATAAAAATTCTCTTAATAATTCACTAGGTTTGGGGCAACACAGTGGTGCAATGGTTAGCACTACTGCCTCACGGCACTGAGGACCCGGGTGCAATCCTGGCCCCAGGTCACTGTCCATGTGGGGTTTGCACATTCTCCCCATCTTCGTTGGTCTCACCCCACCCAAAAAAAGATGTGCAGGGTAGGTGAATTGGCCATGCCAAGTTGCCCCTTAATTGGAAAAATAAAATAACTGGGTACCCTAAATATATTTTTTTAAATTCACTACTTTTGTAGAATGACACAATAGTAATTAAATGTATATTTTTAACGAACTCAATTTCATTGAAATAGTAACATAACATTTTTACTTTAAGACAAGAAACAAAAAAATGGTCTTAGTACTTACTGTATATGGAGGGGTAGGCAAAGAGATCTGTGAAACTACCCTTAGTAAATGTCCACCTACATCATCACAATAATGTCCGATTGAAGTATGCACCACTATTGAATTTAATTCTGTTAAACACGTTGGAAAAGTAAATGGCCGTGGCAATGGGACACGTGATTCCACCTCATAAATTTCATCTTCTTTACCTTCTGGCCAAACATGGTTTAAAGTATCAGAAGTATAATGCCGCTGAATCAACTCCATATCCAGGAAAGCTTCATTCAACTCCTTTATACCTGAGCTTTCATTTCACAGTGAACATCTTTATTCTTTTACTACTGAGCTCAATTTTTGCCAACTTCATCACCAACTTGAGATATTAACTTGATGCAAAACCAACTAATACATCTGCTGCCACATTTTTGCAAGCAGTCTTAAGCAAATGAGGTCTCTTCGATGGATGATGACAAGTTGGAAACCATGAACAGATAGTAAACAATTGGCACAGAAGGTAGATGGATCACTTTTAACTTGTTACGACAGATGTCTTCTATCAACTCCAGTGAAGCTTAGTTTAGAGAATCAAGGTACATTCTCCACTCTATCAAATGCACGGATGACGATTCAAATAGGTAGTTACCATAACAATAAAGTAGTCCACTGCTAATTTAAAAAAACGTTTGCAGCAAGCCAGTGTAACTGAAGATATCCAGCCAATATTTGTCCAAAGATTATCTGTCTCAATGCAGATAACTAGATAATTGGAGTTCCTCCTGTAGCCGACCAGTATATGAAGCGCAGAGAACACACTTCAAAAATGGCTCTTTTTTGTAGCAGTACAAGAGCTGTGGACTTCTTCCGGACTTGATTATACACTCTGACTGCTTCCTGGATTTAGACCTTACTCACACGCAGTGCAGAGGGAGTGGCTTAACTTTAATACCTCCAAGCAACCTGGCAGGAGAGACTGCAAACAAAGGCCAGTCGACACACAGCCAGAAAAACAGGATTTAAAATCCACGTCAGTTCAGGTGCTAATTGCTGGTGCCAAGAAGTTTGTATTTTGTTTTCAGAAGACTTTCAAAGCTAAATAAAATTGGAATATGCAACCAACAGCTAAATATCCAAAATGAGGAGTTAGTCTTGACTCAATGCTGCATTGTCATCGGAGTCAGAAAGTTGTGGGCTTAAATGCCATTACAGGATTTAACCATATAATCTCAGTTGACAATTCCGCAAGAGGCACTGTTTTTTTAAATGACATGTTAAACTGAGGCCCTACCTGTCTTCACACACGATACTATCTGAACAGCAGCTAGGCAGTTCTCCCAGTATGCTGGCAACATTAATTCCTCCACAAACACCACGACAATAGATTCTATGATCATTTATGTCATTGCTATGCGTGAACCTGTGCACAGGTTATCGAACGACATTTCACCACAACAGTGAAGTACACTTCAAAAACACTGCCATTAAGCACACTGGAACATTCTGCAATTGTGAAAGCACTATACTGGATACGTGTAAATTCGATCCAACGTTAACGTCCAGAAGACAAATGTAAAAATCCTGAAGCACATAAACATCAAAAGCACTTCTCAGTTAAAGATGCCAAAAAAATGTGATCAAACTGCTGGCTTGCAAACAGCATTCACGGAAAGTGATAACTAAGTGACACAAAAAGTGTTATATTTCAGTTCAGATAGCAACATTAAAGTGCAATCAATAGTTTAAAAAAATAAATTTAGAGTACCCAATTATTTTTTTCTAATTAAAGGTCAATTTCACATGTTCAATATAAAATATAGAAACTCAATAAAAAACATTTCAAAAAAAAAATAAAATTTTTTCACATGTTCAATCCACCTAGCCTGCACATCTTTGGGTTGTGGGGGCGAAACCCACGCAAACATGGGGAAAATGTGTAAACTCCACACGGACAGTGACCCAGAGCCGGGATCGAACCTGGGACTTCGGCGCCATGTGGCAGCAGTGCTAACCATTGTGCCACCATGCTGCCCTTAAGTGCAATCAATATTAACTTACATTTATATTGGGCTGGATTCTCCGATCCTGCGGCTGTGTCCGCAGGATCGGTCTGCTCTTACGACCAGAAAGTCGGCGCCGCCTCCGCGCCAATCCTCCGTTCGGTTGGGGACTAGCAGCCATGCAGCATAAAACCCCAGATTTACCTGCGGATACGGCCGGCCGCACACAGACCCAGCCTACCAAAAACTGCCCCCTTTGTAGCCAGCCTCGCCTCCCCCAGACCTCCCCCACCCCCCCCCCCCCCCCCCCCCCCCACCAGTGCTCCCAGCCCCAGCCGAAGCCCCCCTGCCAGCGGAACGGCAACCCCCCCCCCCACCCAACTATGGCGGCACTGGACTCAGTCCGCAGTCGCCACACGAGGTCCCCAAACGGTGAGAGCACATGTGAGCGATGCTGTCGGAGACTCAGCCCATCAGGGGCGCAGCATCGTAGAAGGGCCCCAGGTGTTGTCCCGAGGCCATCCATATGGTGTGCAGCGTACGCCTGCCATTTTTGAGTGGACGGAGCATTGCAAAAACAGCATCAAATTATTTATGTATGGTGATTTTTATATATTTTATGAAACAACCACCAAGTTATGTGCAGGTTTAAACCCTAGGGCAAGCCCAAAACGTACCTGCTTACCAGACTCTCTGCAAACATTCCGGCGTAAACGGGGATTCTCCGGCCAATCGCCAAACGCGATTGCGCCGTTTGGAGAATCCCGCCCCAGGTGCTTTTAATGTCAGAAATAGCTACTGGTGAAATTCTCAGAGAAATGTACAATGGTTCAGGGTGCATGCTTGGAGTTTGGTAAGCAGAGAGTTTGGTGAATTGGAGGGGCTGTGGCGACGGCACGGTTGCAGTGCTTAGCTCTGTTGCTTCACAGCGTCAGGGACCCAGGTTTGATTCCCGGCTTGGGGCACTGCCTGTGCGGAGTCTGCCCGTTCTCTGTGTCTGTGTGGGTTTCCTCCGGGTGCTCTGGTTTCCTCCCACAAGTCCCGAAAGACGCACATTATGAATTCTCCCTCTGTGTACTGAACAGGCGTACTGAACAGGCGCCGGAATGTGGTGACTAGGGGCTTTTCACAGTAACTTCATTGTAGTGTTAATGTAAGCCTACTTGTGACAATAAATATTATTTTTTCAAAATTAAGAGGTGTTTGTTTCCCTTTGCGTTTTTAAAAAATCATTCTCACCCTTTTGGATTAGTTGTTATTCTACAAAAGGGAAAGGAATTAGATGTTTGCAGAGAGTCTGGTAAGCAGGTACGTTCTGGGCTTGCCCTAGGGTTTAAAACGTCACATAACTTGGCGGTTGTTTAATACAATATATAAAAATCACCATACATAAATAATTTGATTAAGTAACCACATTAAGGATGGGAGGGGATGTGATGTGTTAAGGCTGCACCATGTGGAAGTTCCTGGATATCATTGTGATCCAGGGCAAACACATCTGCAGTAAGTGTTTGTGGCTTGAGGAACTTCAGCTCAGTCATCGAGCTGGAGGCTGAGCAGCAAGCACTGTGACACATCGGGGGAAGAAGTTGCCTGAATGCTTTGCTTCAAGAGGTGGTTACACCACCTTGGATAGGATCTTCTGGTTTAGAAAGTGGTCAGGGACAGGGAGGTACATAAGGGGACCCAGAGGGCAGGAGTATCAGCCTCTGCAATTGTCCAACAAGTCTGAAGTTTTCTCAGTTTGTTTGGGTGTAAGTAGGAGCTGTAGAGTGGATGAGATGACTGGCCATGGCACCATGATACAGGAAGACATTCAAGTCTGGGAGCACATAGGAATGTAGTTAGTCGGGGACAGCATAGTGAGGGAGACTGACAATGCTCTCTGCAGCAAAGACAGAGAGGATAGAAGGCTATGTTGCCTTCCCAGTGCCAGGTTTGGGACATCTCAGGGCTGGAGATCAACCTGCAGTGGGAGGGGGAGGATGCCATTGTCATGTTCCATGCAGGTACCAACAACATAGATACAATGAGGAAAGAAGTTCTGCATAGAGAGTTCGAAGAGTTAGACACTAAATTAAACAACAGAACCTCAGCACTACTGCTTCCCAGGGACCTAGGTTAAATTCCAGCCTTGGGTGACTGTCTGTGTGGCGTTTGCACATTCTCCCTGTGTCTGCGTCGGTTTTCTCTGGGAATTCAGGTTACCTGCCACAGTCCAAAGATGTGCAGGTTAGGTGGATTGGCCATGATAAATTGCCCCTTAATGTCCAAAGGTTTAGATGGGCTTACAGGGATAGGGTGGGGGTGTAGATCTAGGTAGGGTGTTCCTTCGGAGGGTTGACCAACGGGCCGAATGGTCTCCTTCTACAATGTACGGATTCTATGATTGCAAGGCAGCTATTTAGGTAATGATACCCAGACTGTACAAACATTGAAAAAAAGCAACTAGTGTCAAAGGGGAAAAATTGGATAAAGAAAAATATAATGGTTCTTTATTTAAATGCACAGTATTCAGCACACCATAAATGAATTAACGGCACACATTGAGGTTAATGTGCATGATCCTATAGCCATTACAGAGACACGCTTACAAAAGAGATCAAAGTGACAAATACATTTTCAGGGGTATGTGACTTTCCATAAGGACAAGCAGGAAGGGAAGTGTGGTGGGGAAGCTTTGTTAGTTTGACATAGGGGCTGGTTTTGCACAGTGGGCTAAATAGCTGGATTGTAATGCAGAACAAGGCAGCAGCGCAGGTTCAATTCCCGTACCGGCCTCCCCGAACAGGCGCCGGAATGTGATGACTAGGGGCTCTTCACAGTACTTCATTGAAGCCTACTTGTGACAATAAGCGATTATTATTATTAGAATTAGTACCATAGCAAGAAATGATCTTGGATCGGAAGATGTAGAATCATATGGGTGGAGGTACGAAATAACGAGGTGAAGATACTTGTGGGAGAAGTCTATAAGCCGTCTAACAGTAGCTATAGTGTAGGATGGAGAATAAATCAGGATAGAATATTGTAAAAAAGGCAGTACATTAATCATGAGTGACTTTAATCTTCATGTGGATTGGGATAATCAAATTGAAGCTAGAAGGAAGAAGAGTATTCAGGACAGTCTCCTAGAACAATATGCTGTGGATCCAACCAGGGATCAGGCTATCTTGAATCTGGGAATGTGTAATGAGGCAGGTCTAATGAACAATTTCAGAGTTAAAGATCCCCGAGCAAATAGTGACCGTATCAGTGTAGAATTTAGCATTCAGTTTTGACAGTATGCAGAAACAACTGTTAAATTTAAAAAAAGGTAACTGCACAGGAATGAGTGAAGGGTTGACTGAAGTAGAAAGGGAAAGGAGTTTAGCAGAAAAGACAGTTGATCAACATTGACAGAAATTGTTAATGACTCAGAATAAAATGTATCCCAGTGAGGAAGGAGGATTCTAGGAAAGAGATAAATCAACCACAGTTAAAGGAGGAAGTTAAGGACAGTATTAAACAGAAAGAAAAAACATATAATGTGTCAAAGAATAGTGGTACGCCAGAGGATTGGGGGAAGTGTTAAAAGCCAAAAAATTTAATTAAGAAGAGAAGAGAAACTCAGAGGGTAAATTAGCATATATACAAAGAGTCATCGGACTCGAAACGTTAGCTCTTTTCTCTCCCTACAGATGCTGCCAGACTTGCTGAGATTTTCCAGCATTTTCCCTTTCGCGTCAAAGTTAAAATAGGCCCTCAGAGAATAAGACTGGAGAAATAATACTGGGAAACCAGGAAATGGCAGAAGTGTCTGAAAAAAATACTTTACGTCAGTCTTCACAGTAGACGACACCAATAATATTCCAAAAATACTAAACAATCAAGGGACAAAAGGGGAAGTAAATACAACAACTTACACTAAAGAAAAAATACTAGGGAAACAAATGGAGCTAGAGGTTGTTACGTTCCCTGGACCTGATGGGTTGCATCCCATTAAAGGAAGAAACTCTAGAGATAGTGGATGCACTGGTGATAATGTTCCAGGAATCCTTAAATTCTGGAATTGTCCCTGAGGATTGGAAAACTGCCAATATAACATCTTTATTCAAAAGGCAGGAAGACAAAAAACTGGGAACTGTAGGCCAGTTAGCTTAATATTTGCCATTGGGAAAATGTTAAGAGTCAATTATAAAAAGATGTAATAACAGCATTTAGAAATACATAATATGATCAAGCAAAGTCAGCACGGTTTCATGTAGGGGAAATCATGCCTGACAATTTTATTAGAATTCTTTCTGGTAACAAGCAGAATAGGTACAGGGGAACTAGTATATGTAATACACTTGGATTTACAAAAAGTGTTCGATAAGCTACCACACAAAATTCTGAAGTGAGCCGTGGTGTTGGGGGTAGTATAATAGCATAGATTGAGGATTGGTTCCTCAATAAAAGACAGATGTTGTGGTGGGAGGGGCATTTTCAGGGCAACCTGTAATTAGTGGAGTGCCACAGGGATCAGTGCTGGACCATCATTATTTACTATATATATTAATGACTTGGACGAGGGAAGTGAATGTACAACAGAAACAGAAAATACTGGACAATCTCAGCAGGTCTGACAGCATCTGTGGACAGAGAAGGGAGCTAACGTTGAGAATGCATGACATTTAGTTAAAACTGGAGAACACTGGAAATAGGGTCAGATTTACACTGTTGTGGGGAGGTGCAGAATGGTGTAGCTGGATAGGATGTCAGCAATAGGTGGAGATTGACAAAGATGTCAATACAGAAAAAGAGAAAAGGAATGCAAATGGAGGTGATCAAGGCTAAAAAGGGTGCTGAGAGTTGCACATAAAGAGATTAGAATGTGTGAATGGCAGAACAAAGGTGAGCAGTATGTTAAAGGTCAACTAGGAAGAGGGATCCAGCAAGTGGGGTGGGGTGCGGAGAATGGTGAGGGAAAAACAGATCAATGGAAGAAATGAAAATAAATAGATAGAAATAAAAATGGGGTGAAGGTGGAGGAGAGTTGTTGAACTCAATGTTAAGCCTGTAACGTGCCTAATTAGAAGATTGGGTGCTGTTCCTCAAATTTGCGCTGGGCTTCACTGGAACATTGCAGCAGGCCAAGGACAGACATATGGATGTGAGAGTAGGACAGTGAGTTGAAATGAGAAACGACAGTAAAGTCTGGGTTCTGCTTGTGGATGGACCTAAGGTGTTCAGCAAAGTGGTCATGCAGTCTGTAGACGCCAATGTAGAGTAGACCACATTGGGAGCAGAAAATGCAACAGACCAGATTGAAGGAGTTGCACGTGAAGTGCTACCTCACTTGAAAAGTATGTTTAGGCTCTCGATCGTGAGCAGGGAGGAAGTAATGGGGCAGGCGTTACACCTTTCACGATCACATGGGAAGATGACGTGGGAAGAGGGTGTGGCGTTTACATCACTCCAAGGAATTGGACAAGAGGAGAGAGTATGGAATCAAGTTAGGAAGAAATTAGTACAATGGGGCAGGAGCTGGCTGACACGATGGGTCTACAGAGGGATATGGACAGATTAGGTGAGTGGGCAAAAACTTGGCAGATTGAATATGTGAATGTTGACCAGGGGCTGGTTTAGCTCACTGGGCTAAATCGCTGGCTTTTAAAGCAGGCCAGCAGCACGGTTCGATTCCCGTACCAGCCTCCTCGGACAGGCGCCGGAATGTGGCAACTACGGGCTTTTCACAGTAACCTCACTGAAGCCTAATCGTGACAATAAGCGATTTTCATTTCATTTTTTTCCAATTCAGTTCTGACCTGAAGTCCTCTGCACTCTCTTACAAAATGGTCTTCCAAGACATAGAAACATAGAAAATAGAAGCAGGAGGAGGCCATTCGACCCTGCTGATCATCAAGTTCAATGCCCTGATCCCACAATCTCCCCATACCCCTTGATCCCTTTAGCCTCAAGATCTATATCTAATTCTTTCTCAAAATTACACTATGTTTTCTGGCCTCAACTACTTTGTGGTAGTGAATTCCAGATTCACCACTCTCTGGTGAAGAGATTTCTCCTCACCTCAGTCCTAAAAGATTTACCCTTATCCTCAAACTATGACTCCTAGCTGTGGACTTCCCCAACCTCGGAACATTCCTGTCTAATACTGTAAGTTGCTATGAGATCCCCTCTCACTCTTCTAAACTCCAATGAATATAATCCTAACCGACTTAGTCTCTTCTCATAGGACAGTCCCACCATCCCAGGAATCAGCCTGGTAATACCTTCACTTCACACCCCCCACTACCTGGCCATTGCTATATTCGCCGACCAATAATAATTTATAAAATTTGGAAGAGCCAGCACCGCACCCCCACGCTCCAGCAGCATCATCTTCACAAACAGGGTTTTACCCACCCAAACAAATCGCAAGATCACCGCATTCACCTTTTTAAAGAACGCCTTGGGGATTAAAAATTGGAAGGCTCTGAAAGACAAACAGGATCCTCGGGAGGACCGCCATTTTCATTGGCTGCACCCACCCCGCCAATGACAGCGGGAGGGCACCCACCTCCGAAAGCGCGCCCCCCCACCCCCCCCCTCTCATCTGTTCTACCAGCTGACCCAAATTCAGCTTGCGCAGCTGCTCCCACTCCCGTGTCACCTGGATATCCAAATACCGAAAACTCCCCCCTACCACCTTGAACAGCATCTCCCCAATCTGTTCTCCTGCCCCCTGGTCTGAATCGCAAAGACCTCACTCTTGCCCATATTCAATTTATACTCCGAAAACCCACCGAATTCTTTTAATATCCCCACAATTCCTCCAAACCCTCCAGCAGATCTGAAACATTTAGAAGTAAATCATCCGCATAAAGCGAGACCCTGAATCGGTCTATTTGACCCACATTGTTCTGGGTCTTAATCGCCTGCTTTAAAATGAGGGAGATCGACGCCTGCGACAACGTTGGGGACGAGGGAGTACTCCCAGCTCCTTTTGCCTCATTGAAAGCCCTTACCAACAGCAGTCTCAATACCCCGAGAATTTCTTGCCAAATTCCATCGGTACCTGTCCGGACCTGGGGCCTTGCCCGATTGTATCGCCTCCAGCCTCCACTACATCTACCAGCCCAATTGGGGCCCCCAGGCCCTCCACCAGCTCCTCATCCACCTTCGGGAACCCCAACATCTCTAGAAACTGCATCATCTCCTCCATCCCGGCTCGGGGTTCCAACTCATACAGCTTGCTACAGAAGCCCCCAAACACCCCATTCACCCCCGCTGGGTCCAAGACCGTATTCCCACCTGTGTCCTTCACTTTCCAAATCTCCCTCGCCGCCTCCTGCTACCTCAACTGGTGCGCTAGCATTCTGCTCACCTTCTCCCCATATTCATACACCGCCCCTCTCACCCTTCTCAACTGCCCCACCATATTTCCCGTAGATAATAGCCCAAACTCCTTCCGCAGACTCTTCCGCTCTTTTAGCATCCCCACCTCCGGAGCATCCACTTAGCTCCTGTCCATCTGCAGGATTTCCTCCACTAGCCTTTCGATCTCCGCCAGCTCCGCCTTCTTGCTATGTGCCCGAATCAAAATAAACTCCCTCCTGACCACAGCCTTTAGTGCCTCCCATTCCGTAACTGCCATGGCCTCCCCGTATCATTAATCTCCACATATCCCTGGATGGCCTTCCTCACCCGCTCACATGCCTCTTCCTCCGCCAGCAGTCCCATGTCCAGCCTCCATTGCGGGCGCTCGGCCCCCCCTTTGCTCATTCACAGGTCCATTCTGTGCGTGGCATGGTCCGACACCGCTACTGCCAAATGCTCAACATCAAGCACCCCTGCCAACAACGTCTTATCGAACACAAAAGTCTATTCGGGAGTACACCTTGTGCACATGGAAGAAGAATGAAAATTCTGGGCAGCACGGTGGCGCAGTGGTTAACACTGCTACCTCATGGCACCGAGGTCCCAGGTTCGATCCTGGCTCTGGGTCACTCTCTGTGTGGAGTTTGCGTGCGTTTCGTCCCCACAACCAAAAGATGTGCAGGTTAGGTGGATCGGCCACGCTAAATTGCCCCTTAATTGGAAAAACTGTATTGGGGACTCTAAATTTTTAAAAAAATGAAAATTCTTTCGCCCTCAGTCTCCCAAATCTCCACGGATCCGCCCCCAATGTGCTCCATGAACCCTCGGAGCTCCTTAGCTGCCGCCGATACCTCCCCGACCTAGAGTTCAACCGGTCAACCAGGACCGTATTAAAGACTCTCCCATAATTAACCAATGAGAGTCCAGGTCCGGGATTCTCCCCAGCACCTGCCTCATAAATTCAATGTCGTCCCAGGTCAGGGCATAAATGTTCAGTATACCACCAGCATCCCCTCCAGCTTCCCGCTCACCATAACAAACCTCCCCCCAGAGTCCGCCACTTTACTTCCCATTTCAAACGCCACCCGCTTATTGATCAATATCGGCAACCCCTTCATTTTAGAGTCCAATCCCGAGTGAAATACTTGCCCTACCCATCCCTTCCTCAGTTTAATCTGGTCCCCCACCTTTAAGCGTGTCTCCTGTAGCATAGGCATATCCGCCTTCAATCATTTAAAATGTGTGAAGACATGGGGTCTCTTGACCTGCCCGTTCAACCCTCGCACGGTCCACGTGATCAGCCTGATCTGTAGGGCAACCCGCCCTCCTCCCCCCTGCCGATCAACCATAGCCCCTCTTGGGCCAGCCTCCAGCCAGCGTAGTGCAACTCCCTAGGCCAGCCCTCGGGCACCCACCGTCATCGACCCTCCTCCTATTACCTTTTAGAAGCCCTTCCCCTGTCAGCAGTACATTCCCCCCACCCCGCCAAGTCTCCAAAACATCAACCCCTACCCCATCCCCCAACTAACCTTCTGCTCACCCCCACTGCAATTCCGTGAACTAGCCCGCCCAGCTAGCCTGGCAGCCCCCGCCCATGGTACCTAACGTCCCACCCTACCCCACTGATTCCCCTCCCTCCCTTCCAATCAACCCGCTAGTGCAAACAAAAACCCCTCCCCAAGCCCAATCGATGAGATCAACCCTCCATCTTCCAACAAAGAACAGAAACAAGCCTGAAGCAAAACAATGGCCCCAAACATAAATTAAACCCAGCGCCAAAGCATCTCCACCAAAGTTAAATATCCTCCTTCTCCTACCAGTTCATTGTCTCTGATAAATTCCATCGCCTTCTCCGACTTCCCGAAGTATAGTTCCCAGCCTTTTTAGGTCACCTACAAACGTGCCGGGTACAGCATCTTAAACTTCTTCCCCTTCCTAAAGAGGGCCTCCTTGGCTTTATTGTAGCTCACTCTCCTCTTGACCAGCTCTGCAACCAGGCCCTGATATACTCGAAGTTCACTGCCCTCCCAGGTGCAGCGCCTAGTATTCCTGGCCCACCTCAAGATCTGTTCCTTCTCCAGGAAATGGTGCAAATGCACCACCATCGCCCTCGGCGGCTCGTTCCCCTGGGGTCTCCTCACTAGCATCTTATGCGCTCAATCCACTTCCAGTGGCCTTGCGAATGCACCCTCTCCCAGCACCTTCTCCAACATCTTCCCCACATACACGCTATCGCGGCTTCCTCACTTCCCTGTGGCAGACCCACGATTCTTAGATTCTGCCTGCGTGACCGGTTCTCCAGGTCTTTGAGTTTTTCCTGGAGCTACCCTGGCAGATCCCACATCAGTCCCATCTCCGCTGCCATCGAGGCAAGCCACTCCTCGTGTTCCTCCGCCACCTCCTCCATCTTCTAGATCACCTGACTCTGGGCCTCCAGCCTCATCTCCACATGGTCGATCACCGCCTTAATCGAGTCCACCCACCGGGCCAGGTCCTCCAAATTCTCCTTACGTTGCTGGGTGACCGTCCCATTCAGAAAGCCTATCAGCTGCTCTGTTGACCACTGAGCCGGCAGGACCGCTCCCTGACCCTCCACCATCTCCACATGTGTCGCAGACGCCGCACCAGCTTTTGCACTCTGTTCCCCTCTTTTGCGACCGCTTCTGGCCCTCAGCTCCATGCACCAATGGGTCACTCTTTTCTGCTAGCACACCTGCACCTTTTTACCTCCTCACATCCACCCATTAACCGGGGAAAAGGTCAGAAAAAAGTACCGCGAGCGGGAGCCACCAAATGTGCGAACATCACACATGGCTGCCACGAGAAGTCCTGTATTTTCCCCTTCTTAATCACTCTCTTGGTTTGCCTTTGCTGAATTTTATACAGTTCTCAATCCTCAGGTCTTTTGCTGTTTCTTGCTAATTTGTATGCCTCTTCTTTGAATCTAAAACTATCTCTAATTTCCCTTGTAAGCCATAGTTTTGCCACAGTTCCTTTTCTACTCTTGCATCAAATAGGAATAAACAACTTTTGGAGTTCATCTATTCGTTCCTTGAATGCCTGCCATTGCCTGTCCACTGTTCTTCCTTTCAGTAATATTTTCCAGTCCGTCGTAGCCAGCTCATGCCTCATACCATCACAGTTACCTTTATTGAGGTTCAGGACCCTGGTCTCAGAATCAACTATCTCACCATTCACTCTGATAGAATTCTATCATATTATGGACATTCATCCCCAAGGTTTCTCTCACAACGAGATTGCTAACTGCACAACACCCAGTCCAAAATGGCCTGTTCCATTGTAGGTTCCTCAACATACTGGTCCCAAGGGCAGCACGTTGGCCTAGTGGTTAGCACAGCTGCCTCACGGCGCTGAGGTCCCAGGTTCGATCCCGGCTCTGGGTCACTGTCCGTGTCGAGTTTGCACATTCTCCCTGTGTCTGCGTGGGTTTCGCCCCCACAACCCAAAAATGTGCAGAGTAGGTGGATTGGCCACACTAAATTGCCCCTTAATTGGAAAAAAATAATTGGGTAATCTAAATTTCCAAAAAAACATACTGGTCCCGAAAACCATCCCGTATACACTCCAGAAATTCCTCATCTATTGTGCTGTGACGAATTTGACTCACCCAATCTATATGCAGATTAAAGTCACCCATAATCACTGATGTTCATCACCTGCATTCTGATTTCCTGTCTAATGCTATTCCCAACATTATCACTGGAGTTTGGTGGTCTGTATACCACCCCTACAAATGTTTTTTGCCCCTTGATGTGTATCCCAACCCGGACAAATTCCACATCATCCGTATTAATATCTTTCCTCAATAGTGTATCAATATCTTCTTTAATCAACAAAAAAACTTCACCACGTTTTCCTTTCTGTCTGTCCTTCGTAAAAACTGAATAGCCCTCAATGTTTAGTTACCATCCTTGGTCACCTTGGGACCACGTCTCCGTGATGTCATATGCCTTTACATCTATGACTTTGATTGCACATTGGAATACGACCATTACTTCCTTTATAATGCACTTTAACAGTTTGCTAATGGCAGATGTTAAGCTCACTGACCTCCAGTTACCTGTTTTTGCCCCCTCCCTTTTTGAATAAGGGTATATTGGTAGTTTTCCAATCCTCTGGGACTTTTCTAGAACATAGAACAGTACAGCACAGTACAGTCCCTTCGGCCCATGATGTTGTGCCGACCATTTATCCTAATCTAAGATCAACCTAACCTACACCCCTTCAATTTACTGCTGTCCATGTGCCTGTCCAAGAGTCGCTTAAATGTCCCTAATGACTCTGACTCCACCATCTCTGCTGGCAGTGCATTCCACGCACCCACCACTCTGTATGAAGAACCTACCTCTGACATCGTCCCTATGCCTTCCTCCAATCACCTTAAAATTATGATCCCTCGTGACAGCCATTTCTGCTCTGGGGAAAAGTCTCTGGCTATCCTCTCTATCCATGCCTTTCATCACATTGTACACCTCTATCAAGTCACCTCTCTTCCTTCTTCGCTCCAGTTAGAAAAGCCCTAGCTCCCTCAATCTTTCTTCATAAGACATGCCCTCCAGTCCAGACAGCATCCTGGCCAACCTCCTCTGCACCCTCTCCAAAGCATCCACATTCTTATGAGACGACCAGAACTGGACACAATATTCCAAGTGTGGTCTAACCAGGGTTTTATAAAGTTGCAGCAAAACCTCGCAGCTCTGAAACTCAATCCCCCTGCAAATGAAAGCCGACACACCATACGCCTTCTTAACAACCCTATCAACCTGGGTGGCAACTTTGAGGGATCTATGTATGTGGATCCCAAGATCCCTCTGTTCCTCCACACTTACAAGAATCTTGCCTTTAACCCTGTATTCAGCATTCAAATTCGACCTTCCAAAATATATCACTTCACATTTATCTAGGTTGAACTCCCTCTGCCACTTCTCAGCCCAGCTCTGCATCCTGTCAATGTCCTGTTGCAACCTGCAGCAGCCCTCGACACTATCTACAACTCCACCAACCTTCCTGTCATCGGCAAACTTACTAACCCACCCTTCCAATTCCTCATCCAAGTCATTTATAAAAACCACAAAGAGCAGAGGTCCCAGAACAGATCTCAACAGGACACCACTGGTCACCCACCTCCAGGCAGAATACTTTCCATCCACTACCACTCGCTGTCTTCTTTCGGCCAGCCAATTCTGTATCCAGACAGCCAAATTTCCCTGTATCCCATGCCCCCATACTTTGTGAACGAACTTAGCATGGGGAACCTTATCAAATGCCTTACTGAAATCCATATCACCACATCCACTACCTGACCTTCATCAATGTGTCTCGTCACATCCTCAAAGAATTCAATGAGGCTTGTAAGGCATGACCTGCCCCATA
Source organism: Scyliorhinus canicula (assembly GCF_902713615.1). NCBI lineage: Eukaryota > Metazoa > Chordata > Chondrichthyes > Carcharhiniformes > Scyliorhinidae > Scyliorhinus > Scyliorhinus canicula. The sequence continues at coordinate 159,256,524 of NC_052150.1, forward strand.
CAAAACCATGCTGACCATCTTTAATCAAACTATGTTTTTCTAAATAATCATAAATTCTATCTCTCAGAATCCTTTCCAATATTTTGCTCACCACAGACGCAAGACTGACTGGTCTGTAATTCCCAGGGATTTCCCTATTCCCTTTCTTGAACAGGGGAACAACATTCGCCTCCCGCCAATCATCCGGTACTACTCCAGTGGAGAGTGAGGAAGGAAAGATCATCGTCAACGGCGCAGCAATCTCCTCCCTCGCTTCTTGTAGTAACCCTGGGTATATCCCATCAGACCCAGGGGACGTATCTATCCTGATGCTTTTCAAAATTTCCAGCATATCCTCCTTAATATCAAACTGTTTGTGTCTATTAACCTGGTTCGTGCTGTTGTCATGATCAACAAGGTCCCAGTCTCTAATGAATGCGGAATCGGTCTTACTCTCACTCTGATCATCCTCTTATTTCTCACATAAGTGTAGAACGCCTTGGGGTTTTCCCTAATCCTTCCCGCTAAGGCTTTTTCATGCCCCTTTCTAGCTCTCCCAAGTCCATTTTTGAGTTCCTTTCTGGCTACCTTGTAACCCTCCCGTGCCAGATCCTTGCTTCCTCAACCTTACGCAAGGTTCCTTCTTCCTCTTGACTAGAAGCTCTACTTCTCTTGTCATCCAAGGCTCCTTCAACTTTCCATTCCTTCCTTGTCTCAGTGGGACAAAACTATCCAGCACTCGCAGCAAGTGATCCTTAAACAATCCCCACATTACTGTTGTGCATTTCCCCAAGAACTGTTCCCACTTTATGCTCCACAGCTCCTGTCTAATAGCTGTATAATTTCCCCTACCCCAATTAAATACCTTCCCAAAATGCCTGTTCCTATCCCTCTCTATGACTATGGCCAAGGTCAAGGAGCTGTGGTCACTGTCACTGAAATGCTCTCCCACTGAGACATCTGACACCTGGCCTGGTTCATTGCCAAGCACCTTATTCAATATGGTCTCCCCCTAGTCGGCCTATCTACATATTGAGTCAGGAATCCTTCCTGTACACACCTGACAAAATCTGTTCCATCCAAACCATTTGCAGTAAGGAGGTTCCAGTCAATATTAGGGAAGTTGAAGACACCCATGACACCAACTCTGTTACTTCTGCACCTTTCCAAGATCTGCCCAAGGAATGGAAGAAATGGAAAGCCCAATCTGTTCCTCCGTCTGTTTGAATTTAAGGATTCTTGGAAGGTTATTACCAGTGCATCCACTATCTCTGCAGCTACTTCCTTTAATATCCTGGGATGCAACTCATCCGGTCCAGAGGTCTTATCGACCTTTAGCTCCATTTGTTTCCCTAGTACTTTTTCTCTAGTGATAGTTTTTGTTTACTTGTTTACTTATTCCCTCTCCCCTTTTCCCCCTTGAGTATGCACTTTGATAGGAAGAATAAAGGAGCTGAACATTATTTAAATGGAGAAAGACTGCATAAAGTTGCTGCACAAAGGGATACGGGGTTCTAGTTCATAAATTACCAAAAGCAAGCATGAATGTTCAGCAGGCAATAGGAAAGGTAAATATAATGTTGGCTTTTATTTCAAAGAGAATCAAGTATAAAAATAGGGAACTCTTGCTTTCATTATGCAAGGCACTAGTTATACCACACTGGAATACTGTGAACAGTTTTGGTCCCCTTATCTAAGCAAATATATACTGGCATAGACGCAGTCCAGAGAAGATTCACTAGATTGATCTTGGTTATGGAGGGATTTTCTTATGAAGAGAGGTTGAGCAGGGTGAGCCTGTGCTTATTGGAGTTTAGAAGAGTGAGCAGCAACCTTATTGAGATGTAAAGGATTCTCAGGCGGCTTGACAGGGTGGCTGTTGAGAGGTGGTAGAGTCTAGGTCCAGAGGCCATAATCTCAGAATAAGGGTTTGTCCATTTATGACGGAGATGAAGAGGAAGTTCTTCACTCAGAGGGTAGTAAACCTGTGGAATTCTTTACCACAAAGGAGGATGATCAAGGTTAGGCCATTAAGTATGTTCAAGGCTGAAACAGACAGATTTTTAATCAGTAAGAGATTCAAGGGCTGTTGAGATAAGGCAGGAAAGTGGAGTTGAGGATTATCATATTAGATCAGTCATATCTCATTCAATAACTGAGCAAAGTTGATGGGCCAAATGGTCTACATCTGTTCCTACGTCTTCTGGTCTTATTCCAAAGTGCAATCAGAGTCATGGAGGACTATGTTACAAGAGTCTGCAGAGGACTCCAGGTCCAAACTCCAAAGAAAATCAAGATCAGCAAATAACTATAGTTTGTTGTTGGTTTGTTATCCATTGGTACACTAGTACACTAACCCTGACTGGCAGGCCTCGTTACAGGATACATAAATCTGGTTTGACTCAGAAAAAGACATTCACTATCCAGTGCATCCTCTGCTCCATGTGCTTGAAGTCATGTTTCCATTTAATGAACATGCAGACGAGCCATTCAATGACTTCTGCACCATTTCTTCAGTGGTGAGTTAAGAGGTGAGATAACCAGAGAGGATTAACGAAACCTTCAAGGCCTTCTACCAAGAGCTATACACCTCGGAGCCCCCAACGGGGAAGGCTGGGATGAACCGGTTTCTTGATGGACTGGACATACCAGTCGTGGGAGAGGGCAGAAAACGGGATCTGGAAGCACCACTAACACTGGGAGAGATCATGGAGAGCATTAGCTCCATGCAGACGGGGAAGGCGCCGGGACCGGACGGATTCCCGGCGGACTTCTACAAAAAATTCGCGACAGCGCTGGCCCCGCACCTGCGGGAGATGTTCACAGACTCGCTAGCTAGGAGCACACTGCCACCCACGTTAGCACAGGCCTCAATCTCGCTGATACCTAAGAAAGACAAAGACCCAACGGAATGTGGGTCATACAGACCCATATCTCTGCTGAACGCAGACGCCAAAATACTGGCCAAAATCCTAGCCAAAAGGCTAGAAGACTGTGTACCTGAGGTGGTCACAGAGGACCAGACGGGCTTCGTCAAAGGTAGACAGCTTACCGCGAACATCAGGCGCCTGCTGAACGTGATAATGACCCCCTCCGGGGAGAGAACACAAGAGGTGATCGTCTCCCTGGACGCAGAAAAGGCCTTCGACAGAGTCGAATGGAAATACCTCATAGAGGTACTGGAGCGGTTCGGGCTTGGAACAGGGTTCACCGCTTGGGTAAAGCTCCTATACAACGCTCCCATGGCGAGTGTACGGACCAACAATACCAACTCCCAATACTTCCAGCTGCACAGGGGCACCAGACAAGGATGCCCACTGTCCCCGCTGCTGTTCGCACTAGCAATCGAACCGCTAGCAATCGCGCTCAGGGCAGCAAAAAATTGGAGGGGGATCCGAAGGGGAGGTAGAGAGCACAGAGTCTCACTCTATGCGGATGATCTGCTCCTCTATATCTCGGACCCACAAAGCAGCATGGACGGAATCATAGCGCTCCTGAAAGAGTTTGGAGCCTTCTCGGGCTACAAACTCAACATGAGCAAAAGTGAGATCTTCCCAGTACGCTCGCAAAGGGGGGGGGGGCCGCACTAAAGGGGCTGCCGTTCAAACAAGCCCGAAATAAATTCCGCTACCTGGGGATCCAAATAGCCCATGACTGGAAAGGGATCCACAAATGGAACCTCACCAGCCTGACGGAGGAAGTTAAAAAGGACCTGCAAAGATGGAACACACTCCCGCTCTCCCTTGCGGGGAGAGTCCAGACGATCAAAATGAACGTACTGCCCAGGTTCCTTTTTCTGTTTAGATCCATTCCGATCTACATCCCCAAGGCCTTTTTCAAAGCGCTGGACAAACATATCATGGCGTTCGTATGGGGGGGTAAAAATGCTAGGATCCCAAAGAAGGTCATACAAAAAACAAAATCCAGGGGGGGGCTAGCCCTCCCGAATCTACAATTCTACCACTGGGCGGCAACAGCCGAGCGAGTAAGGGGATGGATCCAGGAGCCAGAAGCCGAGTGGGTGCGTGCGGAGGAGGCCTCCTGCATGGGAACCTCCCTCCGGGCCCTCGCCACGGCAGCACTCCCATCCCCACCCAAAAAACACTCCACCAGCCCAGTGGTGACAGCCACCCTCCAATCCTGGAACCAACTGCGGCAGCAATTTGGCCTGTACAAAATGTCGGACAAGGCTCCCATCTGCAACAACCATAGGTTCAAACCACCACTGACCGACGCCACCTTCAAAAGGTGGAGGCAGGACGGGGGGGACACTGACAGTCAGGGACCTATACACGGACGACAGGATCGCAACACTGGACGAACTGACAGAGAAATTTCAGCTAGCTGGGGGGAACGAGCTACGGTACCTGCAGCTCAAAAACTTCCTACGAAAGGAGACAAGGACGTACCCACAACCGCCACGACAGACACTATTGGAAGACCTACTGGACGCAAGTATCCTAGAGAAAGGGAACTGTAGTGACATGTATGACCGACTGGTAGATAGGGACGACACCGTACTGGACGCAACAAGAAGGAAATGGGAGGACGACCTGGGGATGGAGATAGGGTGGGGACTCTGGAGCGAAGCACTGCATAGGGTCAACTCCACCTCCACATGCGCAAGGCTCAGCCTGACGCAACTAAAAGTGGTACATAGAGCCCACTTAACGAGAAACCGTATGAGTAGGTTCTTCCCGGAGGTGGAGGACAAATGTGAGCGGTGCCAGAGAGGCCCGGCCAACCACGCCCACATGTTCTGGTCTTGCCCCAGACTTGTGGAGTACTGGACAGCCTTCTTCGAGGCTATGTCCAAAGTGGTGGGGGTGAGGGTGGAGCCATGCCCGATAGTGGCGGTCTTCGGGGTTTCAGACCAGCCAGATCTATTCCTGGGGAGGAGGGCGGACGCCCTTGCCTTTGCCTCCCTGATTGCCCGCCGTAGAATCCTGTTTGGCTGGCGGTCAGCAGCACCACCCAGAGCTGCAGACTGGCTGTCCGACCTCTCGGAATCTCTCCAAATGGAGAAAATCAAATTCGCCATCCGAGGGTCGGACGACGGCTTCCACAGAACGTGGGAGCCATTCATGCAACTGTTCCGGGACCTGTTTGTGGCCAACGTACATGAGGAAGAATAGTCGGGTGGCCAAGAACCAGGGGAAAATGGGCGGGAATCGGGGGAAGGTAGCTGGGGGGGTGGGGGGGGAATACGGGCTCGGTATGGGGGTTTGATGGCAAGCCAAGGCCCAAAACCAAACTATAAATAAATGCCTATAAACATGTGCCTCGGCCATATTGGGGAATGTAAAATATGTATGCTGGCTAAAGGGGGCGGCCACAATTATTGTTATGAAGATGCTTACCTGTAAATATTCATGTTAAATTTTTGTGTTTTCCTTTTTTTTTTCTCTCTCTCTAATAACTTGTAATTTGTCATATATAAAATATGAAAACTCAATAAAAAAACATTTATAAAAAAAAAAAAAGAGGTGAGATACTAGGCCAGAGAACATTCAGTCAGTGAGATGTGTTTAAGTGATCCTTTCGAGGAACCTATATATGCTACAGTGGTGATGGCGAAGGACAACTATGCCTTCCTACAATCCTAAATCCAAGAAACTTCTTTGAAACATAATTTAGAACTGAGGGCCCGAGCTTGATGACTGAGAAATAGGAAGATTTTAAGGAGGTGGGGAGTGGGGGTGAGGAAGGTTGAAAGTCTCTCTTTCCTGTGCAGCCACTGAGGTTTGACTCTACTAAGATTGAAGAGCTGTGAATGTGAAAAATAAACTTCAAATCATGCTGGCATAGAAAATATGTTACCTGATAGGTGGTTTCTGTGATAGCTTCCAGCAATTTTTCTAAAGCTGCTTGAAGACGGGTTCCCACATTTAGTACAAGCTCTTCAGCCTCCGGATCCAGTATTCCGCCACTGAAGATGCTCTCTGTGAAACGGTGAGACAGTTCCAGTCCTTCATCTGTCCCTCCTGACCAGATACTAGCATCATCACCTCCTGTGTCACTACCATAATGGGAATTTGACTTCTCTTCTGAGGATTAAAAAGAGATCATGTGAATCTAGATTTGCCCATTGAACAGAAGGCTACAGCCCCTGAACAACGATTTCTATGAAAATGGTCAGAACTCAAATTGAGAACTTATCCTTTTTACCCAATTAGTCTCTCTGTAAAACCTTCTGAAAAAGTTATAGCCTGTTGAATGAGGTGTAAAGTGTTTTTTCAATGGCATATTGTATTTACAATTGAACAGCTTCACTAGCTATAAGAAACAACTTTATCTTTGCGCAATGTCAAATTTCTTCATTGTGGTTAAAAACTTTCCACATTTTCAAATTTGTTTTATAAAACCAGTGCAGTAGATAACGGGGAGCCAATGGATGTGGTATATCTGGATTTCCAGAAAGCCTTTGACAAGGTGCCACACAAAAGGTTGCTGCATAAGATAAAGATGCATGGCATTAAGGGTAAAGTAGTAGCATGGATAGAAGATTGGTTAATTAATAGAAAGCACAGAGTGGGGATTAATGGGTGTTTCTCTGGTTGGCAATCAGTAGCTAGTGGTGTCCCTCAGGGATCCGTGTTGGGCCCACAATTTACATAGATGATTTGGAGTTGGGGACCAAGGGCAATGTGTCCAAGTTTGCAGATGACACTAAGATGAGTGGTAAAGCGAAAAGTGCAGAGGATACTGGAAGTGTGCAGAGGGATTTGGATAGGTTAAGTGAATGGGCTAGGGTCTGGCAGATGGAATACAATGTTGACAAATGTGAGGTTATCCATTTTGGTAGGAATAACAGCAAACGGGATTAGTATTTAAATTATAAAATATTAAAACATGCTGCTGTGCAGAGAGACCTGGGTGTGCTAGTGCATGAGTCACAGAAAGTTGGTTTACAGGTGCAACAGGTGATTAAGAAAGCAAATGGAATTTTGTCCTTCATTGCTAGAGGGATGAAGTTTAAGACTAGGGAGGTGATGTTGCAGTTGTATAGGGTGTTGGTGAGGCCACGCCTGGAGTATTGTGTTCAGTTTTGGTCTCCTTACTTGAGAAAGGACATACTGGCACTGGAGGGTGTGCAGAGGAGATTCACTAGGTTAATCCCAGAGCTGAAGGGGTTGGATTATGAGGAGAGGTTGAGTAGACTGGGACTGTACTCGTTGGAATTTAGAAGGATGAGGGGGGATCTTATAGAAACATTTAAAATTATGAAGGGAATAGATAGGATAGATGCGGGCAGGTTGTTTCCACTGGCGGGTGAAAGCAGAACTAGGGATATAGCTTCAAAATAAGGGGAAGTAGATTTAGGACTGAGTTTAGGAGGAACTTCTTCACCCAAAGGGTTGTGAATCTATGGAATTCCTTGCCCAGTGAAGCAGTTGAGGCTCCTTCATTAAATGTTTTTAAGGTAAAGGTAGATAGTTTTTTGAAGAATAAAGGGATTAAGGGTTATGGTGTTCGGGCTGGAAAGTGGAGCTGAGTCCACAAAAGATCAGCCATGATCTCACTGAATGGCGGAGCAGGCTCGAGGGGCCAGATGGCCTACTCCTAGTTCTTATGAAAATCTTACATTTCAGTTTCTACTTTAATCCCATATGCATGTCTCAATAATTGATTCCACTCTCAGTAAAATGTAATTAAAATTGTAAGATAATTAGTGTATTTTATTTCTGGGTTTGCTGTCTATTAGAATACCTCGGTGTGATTGGTTGCATATCATACTTAAAGACATCAATGCAACTGGACAGCAGATTCAAACTTGTGGGGAATGGGGAAACTCATGCCACAGATCACTAGATCTTTTTAACACCTTTTTTAGCGATCAGAGACAGGTGCTTTCACTTTGCTACTGACAGTAAAATCTGCACCATATTACAGTAGTCCCCCGTTATACCGCGCTCCGCAATACCGTGGTTCGCGATATACCGCGGGGGGGGGGGGGGGGGGGGCTTATGGACCCCAACTGTCAATTGTGTCAATTTCAGCGGCCGGCTCACTTTGATCCGGAGAGGGAAGCTGCTCTCTCACTGAAACAATCAGCCGGCCGCTGAAATTGACACTGCCGGCTGCTCTCTCCCTCCAATCCAACTTTTAAGTTTTAATGTTTCTGATTGGAGGGAGAGAGCAGCCGGCAGTGTCAATTTCAGCGGCCGGCTCACTTTGATCCGGAGAGGGAAGCTGCTCTCTCACTGAAGCAATCAGCCGGCCGCTGAAATTGACACTGCCGGCTGCTCTCTCCCTCCAATCAGAACCCCAGCAGCCACAGCCTGTACCTCAGCAGCCACAGCCTGAACCCCAGCAGCCACAGTACCCCAGCAGCCACAGCCTGAAGCCCAGCAGCCACGGCCTGTACCCCAGGAGCCACAGCCTGTACCCCAGCAGCCACAGTACCCCAGCAGCCACAGCCTGAAGCCCAGCAGCTACAGCCTGTACCCCAGCAGCCACGGCCTGTACCCCAGGAGCCACAGCCTGTACCCCAGGAGCCACAGCCTGTACCCCAGGAGCCACAGCCTGTACCCCAGCTACAGAGGGGAGGGGCGATGTGAGACAATGCTGGTCTTGCAGAGGCCCGTATGACCTCCTCCTGTGTTCTCTGCTCTCTCCCTCCAATCAGCCGGCAGTGTCAATTTCAGCGGCCGGCTCACTTTGATCTGGAGAGGGAAGCTGCTCTCTCACTGAAACAATCAGCCGGCCGCTGAAATTGACACTGCCAGCTGCTCTCTCCCTCCAATCAGAAACATTAAAACTTAAAAGTTGGATTGGAGGGAGAGAGCAGCCAGCAGTGTCAATTTCAGCGGCCGGCTGATTGTTTCAGTGAGAGCAGCTTCCCTCTCCGGATCAAAGTGAGCCGGCCGCTGAAATTGACACTGTTTTAATTAGATCCACGATGGGGGTTTTAAATTTATTTAAAAATCTATGCTAGCGCTTCCCATTGTGAGTCTACGGGGGTCCGACCTCTCCCCCCGCCCCCCGTAGACTCTCAATGGGAAGCGCTAGCATAGATTTTTAAATAAATTTAAAACCCCCATCGTGGATATCCGCGGCTCGGATGCAACGCGGGTGGCTGTCTTGGACCCCAACACCTGCGTTATAAAGGGGGACTACTGTAGTAACAATATCAGTTTCTGAGCAGCATGTTAGTTTTCTGGAACTTTCCAAAATACTTTTTAAATATTTACGTATCAATGCCTTATTGAAACACACGTGGGTCATCAACTTTAAAAAAAAATACACGGTCAGCCAAGATTGGTAATGAAAATAATAGATTATAACATTTTGTACTTGAACCAGTCGGGTTAAGAGATAAAGTCATTTTAATAATTTTGGAAAAAACATAGAATAGATACACCAAAGTACTGATGCATATTATTGATAAAAAGAATTATTCAACACAGAAGGCCATTGGGCCTATTGTGTCTGTGCCAGCTGTTGGAAAGAACTAGCCAAATAATCCTACTGTACAACTTTCCCCATTGACTTGCAAGGCATTGGAAACCCATTTAATAATAATAATAATCGCTTAGTGTCACAAGTCGGCTTCAATGAAGTTATTGTGAAAAGCCCCTAGTCGCCACATTCCGGCACCTGTTCAGGGAGGTTGGTACAGGAATTGAACCCGCGCTGATGGCCTTGTTCTGCATTACAAGCCAGCTATTTAGCCCACTGTGCTAAACCAGCTCAATTTGTTAATATACTAAATGTCTTCACAATTGGAGTGAAACATATGCAACAGTCTTCAGGAATAACGACCATTGACTTCCGGTTGCGGTGATGAGGAGCTAAGCCGCACGTTCGGTAGCTCCCGCTATTTTCGGTCTTTTGGGCTCTTTTAAGGGCCCGTAGCGGTACTGGTTGGACTTTTCCCCGTGTGGGAACACTTCCTCTAAGACTCTCCACCGGTGGATGGCTTGGACCAGGAGCGGAGTGGTCAAAAAATCGGCTTTGGAGCAGAGAAAGGTGCGAGACAGGAAAGGCAAGATGGCGGCGGGCGGGGAATCAGCAGCGCGAGAGCAGCAGGCGCTGCTTCAGCTCTCCTTCAGGGAGCTGAAGGCAGAGATCCTGGAACCGCTTAAGGCCTCCCTGGACCAGCTCATGGTGACCCAGACGGCTCAGGGTGTGGAGATCCGAGAGCTTCGGCAAAAGGCCTCGGAGAGCGAGGACGAACTCCTGGGCCTGGCAGTGAAGGTGGAGTCGCACGAGGCGCTCCACAAGTGGTCAGCGAGGATGGAGGAGATGGAGAACCGCGCCATTCGGAAGAATCTGCGGATTCTAGGCCTCCCAGAGGGGCTGGAATGTTAGGATTTGGGGGCCTATGTGTCTATGATGCTGAACTCACTAATGGGCGCTGGGACGTTCCAGGGACCCTTGGAGCTGGAGGGTGCCCATTGGGTGCTGCTGAGGAAATCCAGGCCAAACGAGCCACCTCGGGCGGTGCTGGTATGTTTTCACCGCTTCGTCGACCGTGAGTGTGTGCTGAGATGGGCGAAGGAGAGGAGTAGCAAGTGGAAGAATGCGGAGATCAGGATCTACCAGGACTGGAGTGCGGAGGTGGCAAAGAAAAGGGCTGGTTTTAATCGGACAAAGGCAGTGCTCTACAAGAAGCAGGTAAAGTTTGGCCTGTTACAGCCGGCATGCCTCTGGGTCACATAAGGACCACCAGCTCGACTTTGACTCTCCGGAGGAGGCCTGGGCTTTCGTCCAGGCAGAGAAGCTGGACTTGAACTGAGGACTGGGGGCTGGGGAGCGGTGTACACGGCCTGGAGGCTCTGTCCTCCTTGGTATCCTTTCGCTTTTATCGGTTCTATTTGATGATGTCTTTTTGCTGTTCTGCTTTTTCGCTTTTTGGGACTGTTATCTGTTTACTTGGGCGTTTTGTCACGTCTGGTTTTGTTTCACTGGTTGAGAGTTTGGGAGTGGTTCGCGGTCCTGTTGGGTCATGTGCCCGTCTTTTCCCGCGTGTTGGGTCGGGGGGGCGGGGCTCGGGATGGAAGCGCGGGCTTCTCTCCCTCGCTGGAGGAGCAGTGGGAGGGGCCGGCACTGGGGGGAGGGGGTTGTGTTGAACTGGGGAGGGTCATAGGGGTGGCGGGAGCGGCCGTGGTCAGCAGGAGTCGGCTGACTTACGGAAGTACAATGGAAGGGGCTACGCAGCTAGGGGGTGCTGGGGGGGGGGGGGTACCGGGTTGCTGTTGGAATGGCCGAGAAGGAGCTGGAGCATGTAGAGGGGGCCGGGATGGGGTTCTGTTGCCGTGGGGAACGGGCTGAGCGGGGGACTCGGGCACGTGGCGGACTGAGGAAGGGTAATGGCTAGTCAACGGGGGAGGCGGGCAGGTAGCCCCCTGATCCGACTGATAACCTGGAATGTGAGGGGACTGAATGGGCCGGTCAAACGGGCCCGCGTGTTTGCGCACCTGAAGGCAGATGTGGCCATGCTTCAGGAGACGCACCTGAAGGTGGCGGATCAGGTTAGATTGAGGAAGGGATGGGTAGGCCAAGTGTTTCATTTGGGGCTGGATGCAAAAGAATCGGGGGGTGGCGATCCTGGTGGGGAAGAGGGTGTCGTTTGAGGCGTCGAATGTGGTGGCAGACAGCGGCGGGAGGTATGTGATGGTAAGCGGCAAGCTGCAGGGGGAGCGGGTGGTGCTGGTCAATGTATACGCCCCAAATTGGGACGATGTGGGTTTCATGCGGCGCATAGAACATAGAACTGTACAGCACAGAACAGGCCCTTCGGCCCTCAATGTTGTGCCGAGCCATGATCACCCTACTCAAACCCACGTATCCACCCTATACCCGTAACCCAACAACCCCCCCTTAACCTTACTTTTATTAGGACACTACGGGCAATTTAGCATGGCCAATCCACCTAACCTGCACATTTTTGACTGTGGGAGGAAACCGGAGCACCCGGAGGAAACCCACGCAAACAGGGGGAGGACGTGCAGACTCTACACAGACAGTGACCCAGCCGGGAATCGAACCTGGGACCCTGGAGCTGTGAAGCATTTATGCTAACCACCATGCTACCCTGCTGCATGTTGGGCCGGATTCCAGATTTGGAGGCGGGGGCATGATAATGAGGGGGGGGATTTCAACATGGTGCTGGATCCGCCACTGGATCAATCCAGATCCAGGACGGATAGGAGGCCAGCGGCGGCTAAGGTGTTGAGGGGGTTTATGGACCAGATGGGAGGGGTGGATCCATGGAGGTTTGAGAGGCCAAGGGACAGGAAATTTTCATACTTCTCCCATGTGCATAAGGCCTATTCCCGGATTGCTTTTTTCATTATGAGTAGGGCGCTGATTACGAAGGTGGAGGATGCTGAGTATTCGGCGATAGCCATTTCTGACCATGCCCCGCACTGGGTGGGCCTCGAGCTGGGGGAGGAGAGAGACCAGCGCCCGCTTTGGCGCTTGGAGGTGGGGCTGCTGGCGGACGAGGATGTGAGGGGGCGGGTTCGAGGATGTATCGAGAGATATCTGGAGGCCAATGACAACGGGGAGGTCCGAGTGGGGACGGTCTGGGAAGCGCTGAAGGCGGTGGTTATGTGGGAGTTGATCTCCATTCGAGCCCACAGGGAGAGGAGAGAGAGAGGGAGAGACTGGTGGGGGAGATGGTGAGGGTGGACAGGAGATACGCGGAGGCTCTGGAGGAGGGATTGCTGGGGGAGCGGCGTAGTCTCCAGGCTGAGTTCGACTTGTTGACCACCAGAAAGGCTGAAGCTCAGTGGAGGAAGGCACAGGGAGCGGTGTATGAATATGGGGAGAAGGCGAGCAGGATGCTGGTGCACCAGCTCCGCAAGCGGGATGCGACTAGGGAGAATGGTGGAGTTAAGGATAGGGGAGGAAATGTGTTGCGAAGGGGTGAAGACATTAATGGGGTCTTCAGGGACTTTTATGAGGAACTGTATCGGTCCGAACCCCAGTGGAGCAGCTTTTTGGACCGGCTAAGATTCTCGAGGGTGGAGGAGGGACAGGTGGAAGGACTGGGGGCGCCGGTTGAGCTGGAGGAGCTGGTCAAAGGGATAGGGAGCATGCAGTCGGGGAAGGCGCCGGGATCGGATGGGTTCCCGGTCCAATTTTATAAGATGTATGCAGACCTGTTGGGCCCCCTGTTGGTTAGGACCTTCAATGAGGCAAGGGAAGGGGGGGCTCTGCCTCCGACGATGTCTCGGGCGCTGATTTCCTTGATCCTTAAGCGGGACAAGGATCCCCTGCAGTGTGGGTCATAGAGGCCGATCTCACTCTTAAATGTAGACGCCAAGCTGTTGGCGAAGATTTTAGCCACGGGGATAGAGGACTGTGTGCCGCAGGTTATCCACGAGGATCAAACGGGGTCGGTGAAGGGGAGGCAGCTGAACACTAACATAGGGAGGCTCTTGAATGTTATAATGATGCCGGCGGTAGAAGGGGAGGCGGAGATAGTGGTGGCGTTGGACGCGGAAAAGGCCTTCGATAGGGTTGAGTGGGGGGTACTTGTGGGAGGTGCTGGAAAGGTTCGGGTTTGGGGAGGGGTTTGTCAGGTGGGTGAGGCCGTTATGAGGCCCCGATGGCGAGTGTGGCTACGAATAGGAGGAGGTTGGAGTATTTTCGGTTATACCGAGGGACGAGGCAGGGGTGTCCCTTGTCCCCCCTGCTTTTTGTGCTGGAAATTGAACCCATGGCCATGGCGCTGAAGGAGACGAGGAACTGGAGGGGGCTGGTGCGGGGTGGGGAGGAACACCGAATGTCTCTCTATGCGGATGACTTATTGTTAGATGTGGCGGACCCGGTGGTGGGAATGCTGGAGGTGATGAGGATTCTTAGGGAATTTGTGGATTTCTCAGGGTACAAGCTCAACTTGGGGAAGAGCGAGCTGTTCGTTGTACACCCGGGGGACCAGGAGGGGGGGATTGGTAGGCTCCCACTAAAAAGGGCGGAGAGGAGCTTCAGGTACTTGGGGGTCCAGGTGGCCAGGAGCTGGGGGACCTTTCATAAGCTTAACCTCAAGGCTGGTGGAGCAAATGGAGGAGGAGTTCAAGAGATGGGACAAGTTGCCGCTGTCTCTGGCGGGTAGGGTGCAATCAGTCAAGCTGGCGGTGCTCCCGAGATTTCTGTTCCTGTTCCAGTGCCTCCCCAACCTTTTCCCGAAGGCGTTTTTCAGGCGGGTTAACAGGAGCATTACGGGGTTTGTGTGGGTGCACGGGACCCCAAGGGTGAGAAGGGTGTTCTTGGAGTGGGGCAGGGATAGGGGGGGGGCTGGCGCTGCCCAACCTCTGTGGGCATTATTGGGCTGCCAACGCAGTGATGGTGCGTAAGTGGGTAATGGACTGGAAGGGGGCAGCATGGAAGAGGATGGATATGGCGTCCTGCGTGGACACGAGCCTAGAGACTCTGGTAACGGCACCGCTGCCGCTCCCTCCAACGAGGTATACCATGAGCCCGGTGGTGGCGGCTACCCTCAAAATTTGGGGGCAATGGAGACGGCACAGGGGGGAGGTGGGGGCCTCGAAGGGGGCCCCCAATACAGGGGAACCACCGGTTTGTCCCGGGGAGAATTGATGGCGGATTCCTGAGTTGGCACAGGGCAGGTGTTAGGAGGTTGAGGGACCGGTTTGTAGATGGGATGTTTGCGAGCCTGGGTGAGCTGGAAGGGAAGTTCGGGCTCCCCCCGGGGAATACCTTTAGGTACAAGCAGGTAAGGGTGTTTGCCAGGCGGCAGGTGGCCTAGTTCCCCCTGCTGCCGCCGCGTGGGGTTCAGGACAGGGTGCTCTCGGGGGTGTGGGTTTGAGAGGGGAAGATCTCGGCAACGTACCAAGTGATGCAGGTGGTAGACGAGGGCTCGGTGGAGGAGCTGAAGGGTAAATGGGAGGAGGAGCTGGGTGAGGAGATTGAGGAGGGGACGTGGGCGGACGCCCTAGGAAGGGTGAACTCCTCCTCGTCTTGTGCGAGGCATAGCCTCATACAGTTTAAGGTGCTGCATAGGGCTCACATGACCGGGACAAGGATGAGCCTGTTTTTTGGGACCGAGGACAGGTGTATTAGGTGCTCAGGGAGCCCAGCAAACCATACCCATATGTTCTGGGCATGCCCAGCACTGGAGGAATTTTGGAAGGGCGTAGCAAGGACGGTGTCGGGGGTGGTAGGATCCAGGGTCAAACCGGGCTGGGGTTGCAGAGGAGCCAGGAGTGCAGGAGGCGAAAGAGGCCGGCATTCTGGCCTTTGCGTCCCTAGTAGCCCGGCGGAGGATTCTTCTTCAGTGGAAGGATGCGAGGCCCCCAAGCATGGAAGCCTGGGTCAACAATATAGCGGGGTTTATTAAATTGGAGAGGGTGAAATTTGCCCTAAGGGGATCGGTGCAGGGGTTCTTCAGGAGGTGGCAACCATTCCTAGATTTCCTGGCAGAACGGTAGAAAAAGGCCGGGGGGGTGGGGGGAGAAAGAGAGAGAGAGAGAGAGAGAGAGAGAGAGGAGGAGACGGGCGTTAATTTATTTCTTCTTTTTTGTATACATGGTGGGAGGGGTTTGTTCTTTCTCTTCTTAGCATTTTCTGTTATTGATATTTTGTGAAAATTTGAAAAAAATTATATATTTAAAAAAAGAATAACGACCTTTATTCTGTATTGGTTACATTGCAATTAATTTCAGAGGCACTTGATAAGGGTCTGCACCAGAGATTATCAACATTGAAAGTGCCATTATGACAACTGGGTTGACAGATAGGACAGAGTGGCAACAAAACATACACTCTCTGTAATGTGACAAGGGTTGTTCTCCAAGGGTTTGTACTGATGCTTTAGCTTTTCACCACACACACAAATGATATTTAAACGAATTAAGAGTCTAAATTTATATTTGACACCAAGTTAGGAAACATAGTAGGTTGTGTAGATGGAAGTAGGAAATTACAAATGCAGTCAGCTAATTGAGTGAGAAAGACTCAGGGCTTACAGGGTTAAATTATGGTCACAAAGTTAGTTTGTATTTCATTAAGTTTAGAAAAATTGAGATGATCTTTTCAAATTATATATTTTAAAGATTTTTCATAGAAAACAAACACGCTCTCAAATCCATGAATAGGATGGGAATAGAGGGATACGGACTGTAGCCATCTAAGATGGACACCAACGAACACAAAATGGAAGACTGCAAAGAGTGCAGGGAAAACGGACATGTTAAAGAGCAAACAGCTTGCAGAGCCATTAAGCATTGAGACAATTGCAGAAACTGGTTTCCTGACAACTGCAGAGATCAGGCAGCGCTGTAAATGGGAAAGCCGTTAACATAGTAATGAGGTGATACTGGGCAGTCCCAGGTACAATGGATACAATTAAGTATCAATTGATACTTTTAATAGCAGCCCAGACACGATGGAGCCAGAGAAGCCAGGACAATAAGTCCTAAGAACCGCCCCAGCGATCAAGGAACGGCCCTAGGATTGGGGGGTTCAAACCATATCGTTTGGGCAGAGGCCCAATCGATCCTCCGCAGGTGAGGAAGCCCGCCCAAAGGGCCGCGGACCCCCTGGAACCTATAAAAGAGAGGTCCCGCACATGGTTCAGTCTCCTGTCTCCGGCCTCCGACTCCAGCCTCCAGACCCCTGTCTTCTACAGCAGCCACCAATCCGTAAGTGCCTAAACAACGACCGCTACCTGATACCGGCATTACTTACACCTTTGCCGACTGATAAAGATCCGAAGCCTGCAGACCAGACTCGAACAAAGGCCTTGTTCCCTGACCTTGCAGTTCCTTCTTAGCTAAGTATTAGTTGTCTAGTGGTAGAAGTTTAATCTTTAGCGTGTGCATGAGTGTTATTATAATTGTGTTATAATAAACTCTAATTGTTTTGGACTTACTAATTGGTGTACAGCCTTATTGCTTTGAACTTGACCTTGATACTTGTGAAGGTGCCTTAACGGCACCTGGCGACTCCAGAGCTTAGAACGTGAAACAGAGCCAAGTGAGTGTTAAGCACACCCACTCAAAACGAGCAACATTTAGTGGCGACATCCAGACGGGACTCGATTAGAAGTGCCCCCCCCCCCCCCCACTCCAAGAGAACCCAGAAATTTGAATTGGAAATCTAATTGGGAAAAAGGAAATACCACAAGTGGTCAAGGAGTTCAAATCAATAACAATAATTCGGAAGTGTGTTTTGTGCATGCGTAACTAACAGGGTTGTAAGGTTAAACTGAGAGATTTTTGTTGCGACAAACTGTCGGGAGTTTTTTAAGCGGAACATAGCAAAAGCCTTACCCGTCTTTTAAAACATTACCTGAACATCCCCTGTTCCAAATTAAGACAGAAAGAGGAAATAGCCATGCAGGCAATGGAACGCCTCATGAACCCAGAGCAGTTCGTGGTCGCAGCGACCAGCAGTAGCAGAGTAGGCCAGTGTCCTGTATGGGAGCTGGAACTCCGAAAATATCTCAAAGGGAAAGGATTGCCCCTTTGGAATGAGTTTTGTATGAATGAGGAGACAGGTCCCGGGAGTATAGGACATATTTGGTGGGAGAACCCCTCTCAAATTCATAAAAAGAATTCAAGTAAAGCACGCAAGCCGATGGCAATCGTGTCCTGTTTGGCACAATTGCGGGGCACTGAGGAGGTCGTTCGGACGCTCCGAGCAGAGTTAGAGGAGAGAAACAGAATGAGTAAAGTGGATGTCAGGGACATCGAAAGGGAAAACCTCGAGCAAAGAGGGAAGCTGGCAGAGAAGGTTAGAGAGGTGGATGATGCCAAGAGGGCACATCAGTCGTGTCTAGCCCATCTGAGCAGTTCCCAGACCCAATATGAAAAAGCCTATCAGGATGTGCAACATGCAGTCCTGATACGAGAGGAATCAGAAAAGCAGGTAGAGGCATTGCAGTCAATGCTCGGACCTAAAGGCAGCTTTAAGAGCACTCCATGCTGCCACCACTGAGCAAAGACAGAGCACAGTGGACCACGCAAAATGCAGGAAGCAGATTGCCGAGCTGCAATCGTTGCTTTCAGTGCAGAATGGGTTCCAAAGCACCTTTGGAACGCAGTTAGATGAGGAGAATGCCCCAGATTGGCAGGAATTGAGCGAGACAGCGCAGCGCTATGTTCAGGGAACATGTGCGCCAGCAGCGCAACAGAAAAGGAAAGCACCCCAACCCCCCCACAGATCAGATAACACCCGCACCTATGAACCCAGTCACCACCCAAAGAAAGGCAACCATAGACGGCGCACCCGACATCACCTACACCACCCCCTTAACTGTAACGCAACTCAGGGACGCGTGTGAGAAAATCACCCCGTTTCTCCCCACCGCAGACCCCCACCAATTTTTCGCGAAAGTGAAGCAGCAGGCTACCATGTACGGCCTGGATGAGAGAGAGCAGGTTAAGCTCACTGTTTTGAGCTTAGACCCATCGGTAGTTGCAGCCCTCCCCGACCCACAGAACGTTGGAGGAGGCACACTAGAAGAGATGCATTCATCCATTTTGGATGCGATAGGATATAATAGAGGAGACCCAGTCGAAGGCCTAAATAAATGTAGGCAAAAGAGGACAGAGCATCCCACAGCATTCGCAGGAAGGCTGTGGATCCATTTCACTGCCGTTTTTGGCGAATTAGACCGAGCACATTTAAACCGAGACAATATGGTTAAATGGACCCGCACCATAATCTCCCATGCCACAGATGCAGGACAAAATGTTTGTAATAGTTACGACCCCTCAGAAGAGACCCATAATGAGAAATGGGTTCTGAAAAGATTGTCCCGCGCTTGGGAACAATCTGTCCAGGGCAAAGTTAAAGTAAAGACCCCAGAGGACGCTCAGGCTGCAGCAGATATTCAGGCAGTGAGAGCGCACCAAAACCCCGCATGGGTAAACGAAGGGAAGAACAGCCCCCCACAGAAGTCGCAGGAATGCTCAACTGTGGTCAATTAGGCCATTTTGCTAAAGAATGCAATGCCCCACAGAGATCTCAGAGAGGCCAGCAGACAGGCACTCTGAAGAGAAACAAACCTAACCCTATCCATTGTATAGGGACGCAGTCAGGACAGACCAATGTGGACGGAACGGACTGACGGCGTTCGGGCTCCCCCACTTGGGTTTGTGACACCCTCTGGGACCAATCCGGAAGGCTGGTCGTCACAGCAAAGGTTAGAGGGAAGCCCATAGATTTACTTTGGGACACAGGAGGGTCCCGCACCACAATTAATTCCACCACCACAGCACAGGCAGACACGTGGCCGACCACATCCACAATTACACTCAGCGGATTTACAGGTCACTCGTAGCAGGGACACATTACAGCCCCCGTAGCAATTCAGCTAGGGAACATCTCCACCAGACACCCTGTTGTTTTAGTTAATCTGCCCCGCACAGCAGAACACATACTAGGTATTGATTTCATGAATGCCCACAGCCTGTCGTTCGATCCAGTAAACCAGTGTTTCTGGAGAATGGCAAAATCGGACAGAGCACCCGCAACTCTCACAGTAGGAGAGTATGCAAATCGGATTAGCGCAGTAGGCGACTATTGTTTCGACCTGACCACGCTTAGTACGGACAGACAAGTTTGGGCAGTTTTAAACCGACACAGGACAGCATTTCCCAGTCACCGGCAGGACTGCGGCAGAATGACTGGACAAGTCATTCTAGAAGCAGAGGGAGAAATTGGAAAAGTGATAGGGAGCTTATTGGAGCAAGGGGTACTTAGGACAGTAGCCTCGACCAATAATGCACCTATTTGGCCAGTGAGAAAGCCCGACGGATCATGGCGTCTGACCATAGATTATCGGGAACTCAACAAAGTAACCCCAGCAGTAGCTCCCACGGTAGCAAGTCCCGGGACCATGCTCAAACAGGGACTCCACTCCAAATATTTCACGGTTTTGGACATTAGCAATGGCTTCTGGTCAATCCCATTGGCAAAGGCGTGCCAGTACAAATTTGCCTTCACATTTAAAGGACAGCGGTATACGTGGACATGCCTCCCACAAGGATTCCACAATTCCCCTTCCATTTTCCACCGACAGCTGGCAAATGAATTAGTCAAATTTTCCCGACCCGAATGTCTGGTACAGTATGTAGACGACCTATTACTGCAGACAGACACCAAGGCAGAGCACATTACGCTTCTGGCCGAGCTCCTGGAACTTCTGAACTTAATCGGATGTAAAGTTAACCCCAGAAAGGCCCAAATATTAGAGAACCAAGTGATGTATTTGGGTACAGTCATCACGCACGGCAAACGCGAGATCGAGTTCAAAAGAATTGAATCGATTGTCAAATTGCCCCTTCCCCAGAATGTTTCAACCCTCCGGTCGTTTTTAGGACTGGTTGGTTACTGTCGGAACCATATCGATGGCTTTGCGACAAAGGCAGCCCCACTCTCAGACCTCCTTAAGAAAGGAGCCCCATGGGAATGGCTTCCGCAGCATACAGAGGCTGTGGAAGAATTAAAAAAGGCCCTTAGCGCAGCACCCGCGCTACAAGTCCCAGACCAACTCTCCCCCTATGCAATAGAGGTAGCGAGCACAGATCTGACCCTCTCGGCCGTGCTCCTTCAGGAACGGCACGAACATCTACGACCCGTGGCTTATGCCTCTCGACTTTTAGACCCCGTAGAGCAAGGATTTTCAGCCTGCGAGAGGCACCTCCTAGCAGTATTTTGGGCAGTTCAGTACTTCTCGTACATTACCGGACTCAATCCCATCACCATTTTGACCGAGCACACCCCCACAGTTACTTTTAGACGGTCGACTGAAGGACGGTTCAGTGAGCCAGATCAGAGCAACTAGATAGACGTTACTGTTACAAAGACGGGACATAACAGTTAAACGGACCAGGACACACATTTTTACCAGACAACCTCCAGTATCCAGGACAGCCCCATGAATGTGAAATTGTAGCACCCCTACACAACACAGGACCCTTCATCGCAAAGACGCCCCCCAGAAAGATAGGGAATTCAAGCCAGAGCCCCCAGCACACAGACACTTGTGCCCCACTGAAAATATATGTGGACGTTTCATCCACAGTTTTAGATGGAGAACGCATCACTAGATGCGGGATCTATGTGGAGGATGCGCAGGGTCGCGCACTAGAGGAAATTTCTTTAAAATTACCGGGTCACTTAGGCGCGCAGGCAGCAGAGCTCGCGGCCATCGCATATATAGTGGACCACCCAGATTTGTTTCCCAGCCCGGCAGACATATATTCGGACAGCTTATATGTTTGTAACAGCCTGACCGATTTCCTACCCCTGTGGAGGACACAAGGTTTTGTCTCCGCAGACGGGAAGCCCCTTCCATCAGCCCCATTACTCCGCCATATCCTAGAAAAGGCAAAGGATAGGACTTTTGGCATAGTTAAAGATAGGAGTCACCATAGGTCATCCCCCCCTGGAAATGTAAAAGCCGACGCACTGGCAAAAGCAGGTTCCAGGCGAGGTCACCTTTGGACACCCCCAGCTAGTGCACCAGCTAGCGCCCCTGTGAGTGCAGTTCAGGTCTCACAGACAGACATCAAGGATTTAATACAGGCCCAGAAACAGGACGGAAATCTCAGGGAGATTTTTAAAGGAAACTTTGTGGCCCAATATGATAGGTTCAGACACGCTTTGACCACACATTAGGGTGTGATCATCAAAGACAAACTGTATGTGGTTCCTGAACAAGATAGGAATCAAATGATTGCCTTATTCCATGACAGTCATGGACACCAAGGGATCGACCCGACCACAAGACACCTTAGACAACTCTGTTGGTGGCCCAACTTACGAAAAGATGTAACACACTACATCGAGAATTGTCTAATTTGTGCACAAAATAACCCGGAGAGGTACTCAAAGAAGGCACAACTCAGCCACACTCGCCCAGTTAATGGCCCCTGGACAAACCTCCAGATCGATTTTATAGGACCTTTGCCCCCTTGCAGGAATGGCTATAAATATGTTCTGGTAGTTATAGATACCTTTACCAAATGGGTAGAGGCCTTCCCTTCACGAACCAACACAGTTAAGACAGCTGCAAAGATCCTGACCCACCACATCTTTACGAGATGGGGTCTCCCCAGAAGTATAGAGTCAGATCAGGGGTCTCACTTTACAGGACGGGTCATGAGGAACGTCCTGACCATAGTTGGCATAAAACAGAACTTCCACATTGCGTATCACCCCCAGTCAAGCGGGACAGTCGAACGCATGAATCGGACCCTAAAATCGACCCTTAGGAAGATGGTACAATTCGACTTGGGATTCAGTGCTCCCATTCGCACTAATGTTCATCCGCAACACAGTTTCATCATCTACAGGTTTCACCCCACACACACTCATGACCGGACGCCCTATGGGAAAGGGACAGAATTCCTTTTAGGACTGGACATGACTAGCCCCGAAGTGACGGCCCTCACACATGAGAAAGCAGTCAAAGATTTAGTGGAAACTGTGAGGTCTGCACAGTTAGCAGCCGCAGTAACCCTAGGCAAACGACGAAAACAGAGCACGGCTTGTTTTAATAAGAATGTACACCCCACGGAATTTCAGGTTGGGCAACAGGTTATGTTATCTGTTTACAACCCCAGCACGTTTTTGGCTCCTAAATTTTCTGGCTCGTATTCAATTTCGGACAAAATCAGCCCCTCCGTTTTCAGAATAAAATACCCCAACGGTAAGACTGCGTGGTTTCATATTAACCAACTGAAGGCTTATGGAACACAGTCTAACCACACACACCATGTCCTACTGGACGCTGCAGAACATCTCGCTCCGCCCACAAGAGACACATTTCCACCCTCCCCCTCACAGACCAGTTCCTCATCGGACTCGCCCTCGACTCCGCCCACTGACTCCAGACCACACCCCGGAACGCCCACAAGCTGCCACAGCAGAGACAGTGACTGTGACAATGAGGACAGCCAGAGCACTCCACCCTACAGCCCCCACTTTAGCGACTACGACCCCGACTCCAGTGACTCCATGGAGGTCACCTACATTAAATATCCAAACCCACACCCAGACCCACCACCCAACACAGACGACCCCGACAATGCCCCTTCAAATTTAGACCCCACATTTTGGCACAGGGACAATTCTTGGCGACTTGTCCGCAACGACGAGAGTGACCCCCGGTCACATAATGCAAAGATTGCATGCCTGATCCATACGAGGGTATGGGATCCGGGAGAAGAGGAAGACTTGATGTCTGACTCCCGACACGGCAACCCCTTTGTGACCCTGTTCACAGAGAATAAGGAGAAGTGAGGTGTCCAGATGATGTAAAAGAGGAACTGCTTGAGGGAAGCAATGTCCTTTCTGATGGAACCTGCACGTATGTTTGTTTGTTTATATGTTAAGAGTTTGATTGGAGATCGGCCACTCCCTTTTCAGCTGAAAAGCTTGTGACCACCTCACATACACGTTAGTTTGTCCGCAGATATCTCTGAGAACTTCACTCAGTTAAATATCCTCTGGTGAACCGACAAAGTTCACGGCTTGTCTTCTGTTTTCAGATGTTGGAGCATCTTGGCTCCTCCCTTGTTTTTTAGGTGCCCCTCTATTCTGGGAATAGAGGCTGCAATTCCATATGACTACATTCTTGCCCGTTCATTTCAGGTTGCTCAGGAAGTGGAGAAACAGCATTGAGGACCCGCCCTGTCTGAGAACCCACTTTGGTCAGCCAAGCTCGGGTACAGCACAGCACGCCCTACCCAGGGATCCCATTCAAATCTTACCCGTAGCGGCCCATACGCAACTCATTCGACCTTTTCGTTCCAAACTTTGGTTTCATTTTTCTTTAGGTAGCCCTTCGGCAGCCATCCCACATGCTATTTACATCCAGGAACATTCGGATGGTAAATCGCAAAGCCTGCGAGACGGCTCGCAGTGGCAAAGTTGTTAGGTGTATGTCTGGTCCTAAATTCGCTTTTGAAAAAAAAAAATGAGGGGAGTCACAGGGTGTGACTTGGCCATTCATTTAAGGGACAATTGGAATGAGAGGACAGATACACTAACATTACAGATATTAAACTATGTATTGACAGGTACTGTGCTTGATCCCATAGCTTTCGAACAGTCGAAGGAGGGATCACAGCAAGATCAGCCATACAGAAGGAAGAGAAGAAAGACCACGATGGAAGCCTACATATTCTTATTTACTGTTGTATTTTTGCACGTGGACGCAAACCATGTTTCCCCCATGACCCCCGCCGTTAATGTTTCCCACACACCGACTTCTCGAAGCCCAGTGATGAACAGCGAGGTTCAGACCTGGTGCACAAAATTCATGACCTGGTACTCGCTTTCATATATAATTGAATCTCTTTTGGTGATTGCAGTTCTCTACATCATAGTGCAGACCCTCAGGATGAGGAAATGGAAAAGGAGAGCCTCCCGCTCTTGCCCCTCAACCATTTACCGAGTCCAATCCCCTATTTTCGGTTTTCACCAAATCCCCCAACCCCTTGATGTATAAGAGATTTATTTAATGCGATCTGTAAATAACATGATTATGGATGTATTATATTGTTCTGTACTCGACTGCCGAGTCAGAAAGCGAGACGTAAAGATACTGTGGAATGAATGAGTAAGACTTTAGGATTTTATAGGATGTAAGGCTTTAGAATGTGATAGGATGTTTAAACGCATGAGGAGAGTAGTTATTGCGATAGTTAGAGGTTCCCGATTCAAATTGGTAATGCATGTCCCCTTTGACATAGCGCCAATTAGAAAATGTTAGCTAAACTTTTTTTTCTGCCATAGTTGAGGACAGAGTAGACGCCCTGGAACTCGCTGAGGTCAGGGAACCCAAAGGAACACAAAGGAACCGTACATAGGTGATCCTTCACAATTTCTAGTGAGGATCACAAGGAGGGAGTGTAGCCATCTAAGATGGACACCAACGAACACAAAATGGAAGACTGTAAAGAGTGCAGGGAAAACGGACATGTTAAAGAGCAAACAGCTTGCAGAGCCATTAAGCATTGAGACAATTGCAGAAATCGGTTTCCTGACAACTGCAGAGATCAGGCAGCGCTGTAAATGGGAAAGCCGTTAACATAGTAATGAGGTGATACCGGGCAGTCCCAGGTACAATGGATACAATTAAGTATCAATTGATACTTTTAATAACAGCCCAGACACAATGGAGCCAGAGAAGCCAGGACAATAAGTCCTAAGAACCGCCCCAGCGATCAAGGAACGGCCCTAGGATTGGGAGGTTCAAACCATATCGATTGGGAAGAGGCCCAATCGATCCCCAGCAGGTGAGGAAGCCCGCCCAAAGGGGCGCGGACCCCCTGGGACCTATAAAAGAGAGGTCCCGCACATGGTTCAGTCTCCTGTCTCCGGCCTCCGACTCCAGCCTCCAGACCCCTGTCTTCTACATCAGCCGTCGAGCAGCAGCCACCAATCCGTAAGTGCCTAAACAACGACCGCTACCTGATACCGGCATTACTTACACCTTTGCCGACTGATAAAGATCCGAAGCCTGCAGACCAGACTCGAACAAAGGCCTTGTTCCCTGACCTTGCAGTTCCTTCTTAGCTAAGTATTAGTTGTCTAGTGGTAGAAGTTTAATCTTTAGCGTGTGCATGAGTGTTATTATAATTGTGTTATAATAAACTCTAATTGTTTTGGACTTACTAATTGGTGTACAGCCTTATTGCTTTGAACTTGACCTTGATACTTGTGAAGGTGTCTTTACGGCACCTGGCGACCCCAGAGCTTAGAACGTGAAACAGAGCCAAGTGAGTGTTAAGCACAACCACTCAAAACGAGCAACAGGACCCCGGAAGTGTAGAAGATTTTAGTTTAGACGGGCAGCATGGTCGGCGCAGGTTTGGAGGGCTGAAGGGCTTGTTCCTGTGCTGTATTTTTCTTTGTTCTTTGTTCAACACAGCTAAGAAAATGGCTCATATATGGTACATTTGTCGTGCTAAAAGTACCAAAAAACCCAACATTCAACTACCCTTATAACCCCTCTAGTCCCATAACTGTGTCCTACACCATCGTAACAGCTGATGGTAATTAATTCTTTGAAGTATGAGATAAATGGCCACCACCTCAGGTAGCACCCTTCCACTAACCTCCTAACAGCATACTTGACCGTTTCCAGGTACAAGAACTCAAGGTCACCCAAACAGGCCAAGACACTAGGTGGAGCGGAATCTCTCCATCTCAGCAGAACTCACCTCCGCGCTATCAGCAAGAAAAAGGCAAGAGCATCTGCTTTCACCCCAGTCTGCAACCCTGGCAAGTCCCATACCCCGAAACAGACAAGGCTCCAGATCAATGTTAAAAACTGCTGACGTGGTGCTAAAGAAGGAGATCCAAAAGCTTACCATCATTGGACACGACCAGAACATGAGAGTGTGATTAGCACGCCCACAAGAGCACTGCTCACACGTAAACTCCACTTCAGCAAAAGCCCACTCATCCTAGTTTTAGTCAGGTGAGCCATGTGTACCACCTTAAGCTGGATCAGGCTGAGCTGTGCACAGGAGGTGGAATTCACCCTGAAAAGGGTCTCATTGCACGCATCCTCATCTTGAATGGGCCCCAACTCCTCCTCCCATTTCGCCCTCACCCGATCCAGTGGCGCAGATTCCACTGAAATGATCCGCCCATAAATATTTGAGATGCTTCCCCATCCAGACCTTGCCAACATCAAGATTCCCCCCCCCCCCCTTGTGATCACTCTGAAATTAATTCAAGGTCTTGGATGAACTTGTAGTACTCTGTAGTGTAACTTACGTTGTTGGTGTAATTTGTAATTAACAACATTGTATGAATGTGAACTGTTTTATTCAGACAAGTAAACTTACAGTCATTTGTCCACCGCATATGGGTAAAGACACACTGTGGTAGCAACATGGTACTACGAGAAAAGTAGGACAAACTCCAGGAACCAAGTCGCGCAACTCAAAGTATCGGAACAGGTGTGCTCCTGGTAATTAGAATTTTACCAAAAACTCCTCCCAGCTGGCAAACCATCCCTCCATAAACAGGTCCCCAAAGCACCCGCGCCCCTTCTCTTCCCATGCCTTGAAAGTTGCATCCAAACCCGATGGTGCAAACAAATGCGTTACCAGATATAGGGGCCAACAATGACTTGGCACTCAGCTTGTAATGTTGCCTGAACTGCCTCCATATCTTCAAAGTAGAAATCACCAACAGGCTCGAGGTATACCTCATTGCGGAGAACGGGAGTGGCACCATCACCAGAGCCTATAAGCTCAACCCCTTATAGGCGAACCTGCCTCCATCCTCTCCCATATGGTATGACTCCCTATACCAACCCAGCACCTTTCCACATTGGCCACCCAATAATACAGGAGAAAGTTGGATAATGCCAAGCCCCAGACTGCTGGTCCCTCTGAATTTACACCCGGGGAATTCTTGCCCGCCTATATAAAAGAATTCACTAACTCGTCCACCCTTGCAAAGAACTATTCAGCAAGGAAAACAGAATGGCATTGAAACAGAAATAAGAACCGTGGCAGAATATTAATCTTGATCGTCTGGACGTAACCTGCCAGGGACAGCAGGAGACTCTCTCACCTCTGCACATCAGACCTCACCATACCCACCAGGCTTGTATAATTTAACTTATGAAGCCTGGGCCAATCATGGGGCACACCGATACCGAGATACCGGAAGCTACATCTGGCAAGACGAAAAGGGCAATATCCCCAGATTGGCTCCCCTCCCCGGGACATTAACCAGAAAATATTCCCTCTTTTCCAGGTATAATTTATAGCCCGAAAAGGAACCAAAGCCTCTCAGTAGCTTCATAATCTTGTCCATAGAGGAAGAAACTACATCCATTACAAAGAAGAGCAGGTATTCAGCATATAGAGACACCCAATGCTCCAGTCTCCCCATCTCCCAGAAGACCTCAGTGCTATAGCCAGAGGTTCTATCTCCAGGACGAACAGGAGCGGCGACAATGGGCACCCCTGCCTTTACCCCTACTCAATGGAAAATACCCTGAGCTCGACGAGTACATGAGCCATGGGGGCCTTGTACATCAGCCTCGCCCATGAGATAAACCTCTGCCCAAGTCCAAATCTTTTGAGCATCTCAAAAAGGTCCTCCCACTCTACCTTGTTGAATACCTTCTCTGCATCCATAGGTATAATCACCTCTGGCTCAGGTGCCAGAGAAGGGGAAAGGACAACATTCAGAACCCTCCGTATATTAGCCAACAATTGCAGCCCCTTCACAAAGCCTGTCTGGCCTTCTGCAACTATTGCCAGGACACATGACTCTAATCGCAGGGCTAGCATCTCAGCCAATAACTTGGCGTCCACATTAAGCAATGAGATGGGCCTGTATGAACCACACTCCATGTGGTCTTTATCTTGTTTCAAAATTAGGGAGATGGAGGCCTGCGAACGTAGGGAACCCCCGAGCTACCATCAATGGCTCTAGCTGGCCCGCAAACTTCTTATAAAACTCACGGGATACCCAGCAGGGCCCAGAACCTTACCCGTTTGCATCAGCCCCATCGCCCTCGGTACCTCCTCTGAGCCTAACGGGGCCTCCAACTCATTTCTATTCTCCCCCTCTACCATCAGGAAGGGAAAACCGTTCAAGAACTCCGCCATGTCTGACGCCCTCTCCGGGGGCTCTGGCCAAAAAAAGATCACAGAAACATAGAAAATAAGCACAGGGGTAGGCCATTCGGACCTTCAAGCCTGCACTATCATTCAATATGATCATGGCTGACCAAGCAAATCTAGTATCCCACTGCCGCCTTTTCTCCATACCCCTTGCTCCCTTTAGCCGCAAGGGCCTGGACCAGCTCCCTCTTGAATATTTCCAACAGACTGGCCCCAACAGCTTTCTGTGGTGGGGAATTCCACAAGTTCACAACTCTGAGAAGAAGTTCTGAGGCTGTGACCCCTAGGTCTGGACATCGAGTTCAACATTCTTCCCGCATCTAGCCTGTCCAGTCCCTTCAGGATTTTATGTTTCTATGAGATCACCTCTCATTCTTCCAAACTCCAGTGAGTACAAGCCCAGTCGATCCAGTCTTTTGTCATATGCCAGTCCTGCCATCCCAGGAATTATTCGGGTAAACCTTCGCTGGACCCCCTCAATAGCAAGAGTGTCCTTCCTCAAACTAGAACACAATCCTCCAGGTGTACCCTCACCAAGACCCTGTATAACTGCAGCAGGCCATCCCTACTCCTATACTCAAATCCTTTTGCTATGAAGGCCAGCAGGCCATTAGTTTTCCTCACAGCCTGCTGTACCTGCATGTCAACCTTCAGCGACTGTTCCACCATTACACCCAGGTCTGTTGCACTTCCCCTTTTCCTAAACTGCCACCATTCAGATAATAATCTGCCTTCCTGTTTTTGCCACCAAAGTGGATAACCTCACATTTGCCCACTCAGTCAGCCTGTCCAGGTCACCCTGCAACTTCTTTGCATCCTCCTCATAGCACACACTGCCACCTATAGGTCCCTATAGAAAGCTTCAAATGCCACACTGATGTTCCTCGGTGTGGTCACCAAGCTACCACCCCAGTCCCTGATCTGTACAATCTCCCAGGGAGCCGCCTGCCACCTCAGCTGGTGCGCCAGCAGACGGCCTGCCTTCTCCCCATGCTCATTTACTATAACAACTTGAGCGCTTCAACTGGGCGTCCCCATGGATATCAGGTCAAACTGCATTTTGCAGCTGCTTCCTAGTTGCCAGCAACTCTGGAGTAGGGTCCTCTGAATAGTGACAATCCATTTCCAGAATCGCCCCTACCAACTGCTGTCATGCCGCCTTCCCCGCCCCATCTAAATGCGTTTTATAAGAGATTACCTCTCCTCTTACCACCAGTTTAAGTGCCTCCCATAGTGTAGAGGGAGTCACCAATCCATTTCTATTAAACCTGATGTATTCCTCAATGGCCACAGACATATGCTCACAGAACTCTTCCGCTAGTAGTGCCACATCTAACCTCCCTTGTGCCCGCCGGATGGGATCCGTCTCCAGCTCCTCAAATGTGGAACATGGTCAGAGATTACTATCACCGAATATTCTGCCCTTTTGATCTCCGGAAGCAGGGAATAACCAAACAAGAAACAGTCTATCCTTGAATAGACCTCATGCACATGTGGAAAGAAAATGAAAACATCTTGTCGTGCGGGTGTAAAAAGCGCCATGGGTCTGGACCCCATCTGCTCCAGGAAGGCCTGAAGAATCTATGCTCCCCCCCCTCCCCCCCGGAGGAGGCAGAGACTAGGGCCTAGACTGATCCATTTTAGGTCCAACACACAATTGAAGTCCCTCCCAATAGTAACTGGTGTGGGTATATGGATATAGGCCAGCATACTCCTAATAAACACCTCATCAACTCAGTTAGGGGCATATGTATTCACGATGACAACCAAGGTACCTGCTAGAGACCCACTAACCACCATATACCTATCATTAGGATTCACAACAACTGCTTTATTATTATTGGGTAGCAGAGGCAGCAGGCGTTGCCGAACTTGCTTCATTATTATTGGGCAGCAAATGTGGACAAGGTGCGACGGTGATGGGAAGGAGTAGAGTGGGTTAGGATGGAGGAGGAATCTTGTAAGGGGTCTAGTTTGAGGGCTATGGTGACAGCAGCGTTGCCAATGGCTCCGAGTAGGTATTCAGGGAGCCCAGTGGTGCAGTCCACGGTGAAGATATGGAATCAGTCGAGGAGGCATTTTAGGATGAGAGGGATGTCGGTGCTAACGCCGGTGTGCAAGAATCATGGGTTTGAGCCGCGGGGAAAAAGAGAGAGAGAGAGGATGATGATTAGTGTATACAGGAGGTGGAGGAAAGTGTGGCTGGTTAAGGTGAGGGATTTGTATTTGGAGCAAGGGTTCGCCAATCTGGAGGAGCTAAGGTAGTGAGTTTAGATATCTGCAGTTTAGGGACTTTGTGTGAAAGGTCTGGAAGGGGTTCCCTAGGTTGCCGGCTGCTTCTGGATATGGAAGGGGAGGGAAGAACTGGGGGTATATACACAAGTGGCTGGGGAGCAGGGAGGCGAGCGGGTGGTGAAGATCAAGGAGAAATGAGAAGCGGAGTTGGGAGTGGAGATCAATTGGGGAGTATGGAGTGAGGCACTGCGAAGGGTAAACGGGACCTCCTCTTGTGCAAGGATGAGCCCGATACAGTTTAATGTGGTGCAGAGGATGCATATGACTTGGGCGAGAATGAGTGGATTCTTTCAGGGGGTAGAAGATGAGTGTGAGAGGTGCGGGCGGGGGCCAGCGAATCACGCGCACATGTTTTGGTGTTACGAAAAATTGGGAAGATTCTGGGCGGGAGTGTTTGCGGTCTTAGCCAGGGTAGAGGAGGATGAGGTGGACCCGGACCTTTGGTGGCGATATTTGGGGTTTCAGAGAAGTCGGTGCCCATGGAGAGGAGAGAGGCCAATGTCGTGGCCTTCGCCTCTGATTGCATGGCGGCGAATTTTGCTGGAGTGGCAGTTGGCATCGCCTCCGGGGGGTAGCGGCCTGTTGGGTTACTGTACGACTTCCTGCGGTTACAGAAGTTAAAGTATGAGTTAAGGGGCTCAGCATGGGAGTTTGAGAAAAGGTGGGGGACGTTTGTGACCGTGTTTCAGGAGCTGTTCGCAGCAGAGGGTGGGGGTGAAAAAGGAGAAAAATCTGTACAGACGGTCTAGTTGATTGTTGGGAAGTATGTTTCCCGGTGTGTTTATTTGATGTACCCTATTTTCATACATGTCTGTAATAAAATACATTTAAAAAAAAAGGATCCACAACAATAATAATAATCTTTATTGCCACAAGTAGGCTTACATTAACACTGCAATTAAGGTACTGTGAAAAACATTCCGGCACCTGTTCTTGTACAGAGGGAGAATTCAGAATATCCAAATAACCTAACAGCACGTCTTTCGAGACTTGTGTAAGGAAACTGGAGCACCCGGAGGAAACCTACGCAGACATGGGGAGAATGTGCAGACTCCGCACAGTGACCCAAGCCTGGAACTGTTCCTGGGACCCTGGCGCTGTGAAGCAACAGTGCTAACCACTGTGCTCCGTGCTGCCAAACCTGGTCATCGACAAGGGCACCTGCCATCGAAACCCGAGTGAAATACATGTCTGATCCCTCACCTTCAAATAGGTCTTCTGCAAAAACACCACATCAGCGTTTAAGTTCTTTAGGTGAGAAAAAACTCTTGAAATTTTCACCAATCCCCTTACCAACCAACCAACCAAATTGGGGGTCTCCCAACCTACCCTCCTTCCGGAATCAGCCGTTTCCAGCATCAGGGAGAACTAAATAAATCTTCAAGAGGTACCAGTCAAAGGTCCTCCCAAGATGGCCATCAACCCTAAAGAAAATCCTAGATCAACCATTAGCCAACTAATCGCCGCCCCCCCCCCCCCCCCCCCACCACACCCCCAATCTCCCACCCAAATCCACAAACTGAACCAAACCCACGGTACCAGCCCCCCCCCTAATCCAAGCACTAAGCACTTCAAACCTGGCCAAACTGGTTTAATGCCTGCAGCCTCTTCCCCCACCTCACTCCCGTTCGCCAGCATTATAAACATCTAGCAAAGCAGCCCCCCCCCCCCCCTCCAACCAGGCCAAAGAAAAAGGACGTCAACCTCGCCCAAAGTTAAACTAGTCCTCATAGCAAGAAACACCCCCCTACCCCCAAGACAGCAACAACTACAAATAAATCGGAAAGAAACCCTCCATACATCACATTCTGTTCAGTTAGACCCAAGTTCATGCTGGTTAACAAAGTCTTCCACCTCTTCTGGTGTCTCGAAGTAAGAGTCATTGGCCTCATTTGTGACCTGCAACCTTGCCGGCTGCACCACCCTAAAACAACCTCCCATCTAGTAGAGGACAGCATTCACCTTGTTAAAGGCCTCCTGCTTCCTCCCCAACTCTGCCCCATGTCTAGATAGATCCATACGAGGCTTCCTGCCCACTTCATATTGCGGTGCTCCTTGGTCCACTTCAGGATCTTCTCCTTATCCCCAAAACTGTTAAATCAAACAATACCCACACGAGGCGGCTCAATCGTTCGGTCGTGGTTTCTCTCGAAGCATCAGGTGGGCCTTGTCCACCGTCACCAGCCATCTTCCAAAACATCTGTGCTTGATTTACGATGGGATTCGGGCCCTCCACCCCTCGGAGACTGATGTTCCAGGTTTTGACGTTTGCCTTCAACCGTTAATGCTCATTGGCCGCCAATGCCATCTCGACTTCTAATGACACAAGCTGCTCACTATGCCTCGTCGGCGCCTTCTCCTCCTCCCTTCAGCACTTCACCATGTTTCTTCACTGCCTCAACGGTTTTATCAAGCTCCAGCCACACAGGGCCCAGTGTCTCCTCAATCAACTTACACAATCTCTCAGAGACTGACTTCCACTGCCTTTCAAAATGCATAGTAAACCCCTTCGACAGCATGTCCACTGTAATCTGTGCTGCTGACACCTGCATCTTTGCTGTCTCCCATTTTGTCTGCAGGAGTTATATGAGGCCTCTGAGTCCACCAAAGAACTGTCCATTTTGGATTTCTTGTTTCCTTTCGTTGCTACCTTTATTTACAAACCATAAGCAGCGAGTATGATTCTTGTATTGACCAAATGACCACACAACTAGTATGTTAGTTCAAAAGACAGTTTATTATTAAACACAAGACTTATCTCTCTGTGCAATGGTACACGTGGCTACGCGTTAAACTACACCTATCAACTAAGATGACCTTTACTTAACTTCTAGATGACTGGCTCTGTGCAGGTAGGTAAGGCCTTTATCTGAGTCCCCACGTGTGTCGGCTGCAAATCATCAGGTTCGTCTCGGCTGCAGCTAGTCTCTCTCAGGTAGCGAACGTGGGTCTTGACTTGGCTGATCGTTATGCTGCGATTGTTGTGGGCACAGGCCAGTCCCAAAAGAGACAGAAATCATTCTGCATTGGTCTTTTAACTGGCTTGAGTTTTCCCTGCCCCTTTAGTGTGTAGTTTCTGGGTTACTGACAATCAATTCCTCAGGGCTCCACCCTCTGATTGGTCACATCCAATCAGGGGCTGACACATCACTTTTGGGATGGGCACTCAGTGGCCAATCCTGGGAGGGCTCCGAGTAGGAGCTTGGTGCCGCCTAGTCTGGAAGATGATGCGATGGACCTGATGGTCCCATTGTTACTTTAATCGCCTCGAGTGGCCCATTTGTAGGTGTGAATTCCTGCATACTTCTGGGCTGCCATTTGCAGATACAAGCTGCAGCTTGTCGGTGTCCGAAACCTGGCCACAATTCCCATCATTCTTGGCGGGCAGCCATTTTAGATGGCCACACTTTCCCTTTCCTTTTTGGCATGTATTCAGTGTGGGGATCCTGTAGTACCGAACCAGAATGTTTTCCTGCAGAAATCTCCCTAATAAACAGGTAAAAAGGTCTAAAAAATGCAGATCCTTGTTGGAGCTACCAAATGTGCAACCTTCCTCTCACATACCGCCACCGAAGTCCCGAGAGAAATGATGTTTCCACACAAAGAGTTGAGGAAAATTGCTCCTCCTAAAGAGTGCATGGATGGATTGAGTCAATCAAAATTTTTAAGACTGAATTTGATAGATTTTTGCTAGACAAGAGAAGCCTCGTAGATACCATTAAAGTACATATCAGCAATGGCCACACTGAAAGGGAGGACAAACTTGAGAAGCTAAATGACCAACTACTATGTTGTTAATCATAATACTCCTAAACTTCAATTTTACAAAAGTACATGTATTTACAAATAATTACTAACTACAAGACTGAACTAGTTTTGAAATAAAAACAAGCTCAATCTTATAGTAGTGCCTGGTATTAATTATTATGCATCAAATGGATTACATTCATGAATGGAAGAGCCTGAAGGCTGATTATTACAAGCTAATTGTGAGAAGGAGGAAGAAGGAATGTGTCATCTGATACTCTGATGGTTTTTGAAGAATGCTTCATCAACAATCCAGAATTTCAATATACCAACTTAGTCTTACTTGCCCTTTTCATGTAATACAACATCCCAAGACACTTCACATAGAAATTATAATGCAAAATATGACTCCAAGCCACATAAGGAGATATATGGGTAGATGACCAACTTTGGTCAAAGGGTCAGATTTAATGAATGAAAAGGAAAGAGAGGGGATGGAGGTACTCAGGGAGGGAATTTCAGAATTTGGGATTTAGAGAGCAAAAGTCAGAGCCACTGACAGTGGAACAATTCAATTCAGGGATGTTCACCAGGGCATAATTAGAGGAGCGCAGATATTTTGGGAGGATTGCAGTTGGAAGACAATGCCGAGAAAGGGAGGATCCAGGGCATGGAGGGATTTGAAAACTAGCATGAAAATCGGGACATTATTTAACCTGAGCTAGCGTAGATCAGCGAACACAGAATTGATATGTCAACGTGCTCTCGCCTGAGTTTACTGCCTTCTTATCCTCCCTACATTTCTCCGTACATGTAAACTTCCCAAAACATAGTCATTTAAAAAAATATGTATTTTATCCCAAACTCAAACAGGATTGGGTTGCAAAAACCACCTACAAACACAATCATTACACATAGTTTGTAACATTTTTACCCTTAAAGCCCCCCTCCCCCGGCGACTAACAGATCTTTGAAAATGGATAGGAACGGGTCCCACCGCTAACTCTAACCCTGGCAGGGCTAACATAACCTTCTCCAGGCTCAAAAATTCATGCAGGTTCCCCACCCACCTACTGTGGTGTTGGCGAGCGCCAGTTCAGAAAAATCCTTCACTGGGCAATCAGAGAGGCAAAGGCCACCACATCGGTCTCCTTCCCGTCCTGCAGTCCCAGCAGCTCCGAGGGGCACGGTGCTCTTTCGAACCCCCCTATCTCCAACAGAGCCTTTAACACTGCTTCCCAAAATAACACTCACCCCCAGAATATATGGACTTGGTTCGCCTGCCCCCACCCACACCTCCCACTGCAAGCCTCCACCCCAGGGAAGAACGCCCTCATCCAGGCCCGTGTCATATGTACCCGATGCACCACCTTAAATTGAATGAGACTCATCCTTGCAAATGAGGACATCACATTTCCCACCTGCCCTTGATCCTGTTCATAAATGCCATTTATTTCCCAACACACGTAAGGATCTTCCCCACACACACACACATGCCTCATTAAGTTCCACCTGTGCATCATTACCCAATCATGCACAACCTGAATCCCCAAATACCAGAACCTAACCTTAGCAACCCTAAATGGTAAAGCCCCAAGACTCGTACTCCTCCCCAAGTCATTCACCAGGATGACCTCTCTTTCCCACATTCAATTTGTACCCAGAGAAAGCCCCGAATTTCTCCTACAAGTACATAATTCTTCCCATACTCTCCAACAGGTCCATCACATCTAGAAGTAAGTCATCGATATAAAACAACACCCTATGCTCCTTACCCCCCCCCCCCCCCCCCCATACAATCCCCCGATGCCCAGAATGCAAACAATAGCGGCTACAAAGGGCACCCCTGCCTCATTTCCCTATGCAGCCTAAAATCCTTTGAATCCACCCCATTCATTCGCACACTCGCCGTGGGGGGATGCATAGAGTAAGCGTACCAATGCCAAAATGTTGACCAAACCCAAACTTCTGCAAGGCTTCAAACAAATACCTCCACTCAACTCGGTCAAAGGCCTTCTCCGCATCCAGTGACACTATCACCTGCAGCGGCCCGGTCCTGGGTGGGGGCTCCTTCTGCTCCTTCAGAATCTCCGTGTTTGAGTCTGCTGAAAACCTATGGTCGACCTCCACAATACCCTCTAGTAACCTCTGCCTCTCCTTCTTATCCCTATGGGCCTTAAAATAAATCATTTCCCGAATCACTGCCTTCGATACCTCCCAAAATGTAGCCACAGAGACTTCCTTATTATGATTAAATTCCACGTAATTCTTTATGGCCAATAGCACCTTGTCGCACAACCCATTATCTGCGAGTAACCACAAATCAAGTCTCCACTCTGGTCTCTGTGCCCAGCCTGCCTCAAGCCTCACATCTGCATAGTGCGGCACGTGATCTGAAAAGACTATGACAGCACAACGGGCGGGACCGGGGCACACAACAGGCAGGGCGGGGGGGGGGCACAACAGGCAGGGCCGGGGGGGGGGGGGGCACAACAAGCAGGGCCGGGGGGGGGGCACAACAGGCAGGGCCGGGGGGGGCACAACAGGCAGGGCGGGGGGGGGGGGGGGGGGGGGGGGGCACAACAGGCAGGGCCGGGGGGGGGGGCACAACAGGCAGGGCCGGGGGGCACAACAGGCAGGGCCGGGTGGCACAACAGGCAGGGCCGGGGGGGGGTGCAGTGGAGGATAAGGGCTGGTTTAGCTCAGTGGTCTAGACAGCTGGTTTGGAGTGCAGAACAAGGCCAGCAGCACGGGCTCAATTCCCATACCAGCCTCCCCGAACAGGCCCCGGAATGTGGCGACTAGGGGCTTTTCACAGTAACTTCATACTTGTGACAATAAAAGATGATTATTATTATTGTTATTATTATTATAATACTGTGTGGGAGTTGGTCGTTATTTCCTTTATATGTTTATCTTTTAATCTTGGTATAAACAGTTTACTGACGTTTTACCGATAAATCTGGTGTCTGGAGCAGTCAGGGATCTCAGGAAAACACAAATTATTGGTTAATTCACTTATGTTTGGGCTGTCTTGGGAAGTCTGCGGAGCTGGAACTGACCTTGCACTCCCATAATGTTGTAACAACAGTGTCAATCCTATTGTTCCTCGGAGTTAATTCTATCTTTTTCTGTGAAGTATTACTCCGAGGTTTGTAATGTATTTCCTACTTTTGGATGGTTCCAATTGCAGGACAATGCCCCAACAGTAGGAGCAGAATTAGGCCACTGAGCCCATCGAGTCTGCTCCACCATTTAAACATGGCTGATATTTTTCTCATCCCCATTCTCCTGCCTTCTCCCCATAACCCCTGGTCCCCTTATTAATCAAGAACCTGTCCATCTTGGTCTTAAAGACACTCTTCAAAAACAGCTTCTTCTTCGCTGTTACCAAGATCCTAAACAACCCTCTTATGGACTGACCTGATTAATACAACAGTCCTGTATGCTTCACCCGATGCCCGTGTCTATGTATTTGCATTGTGTACCTTGTGTTGCTCTATTATGTATTTTCTTTTCGGTACACGTGACTATAAACAAATCCAATCCAAACTCAGTGATTTGGCCTCCACAGCATTCAGCGGCAAAGAGTTCCACAGATTCACTGCCCTCTGGCTGAAAAAATTCCTCCTCATCTCTGTTTTGAAGGATCGTCCCTTTAGTCTGAGATTGTGTCTGCAGAAAATGCGCGTGGCACAGTGATTAGCACTGCTGCCTACAGCGCTGGGGACCCGGTTCAATCCCGGCCCCGGGTCACTGCCTGTGTGGAGTTTGCACATTAACCCCGTGTCTGCATGGACAAGCCAAAGATGTGCCGGTAGGTGGATTGGCCTCAATAAATTGCCCCTTAATTGGAAAAAAATATTTGGGTACTCGGAATTAAAAAACAGAAAATGCTGGATAAACTCAGCATCTCTGATTGCATCTAACTTTGTTTCTCTCCAGAATGCTGCCAGATCTGCTGAGTTTATCCAGCATTTTCTGTTTTTATTTCAGATTTCCAGCATTTTGCTTTTATTTGAGTCCCCCAACGGATATTTGGAGTACGATGCACTGAAGGTCAGTAGTTACAGGCTATAATATCACAATAAGCCAGATGTCCATCACGTAGCCAGGTAGGAATTCAAATTAGGAAAAGCAGCTATTGAGAAGCATCACCTGGAGGCAGGGTGTAGGAGTATAGATTCACCTCCAGGGTTTGATGGCTATTCTGTTTACATTTCAGAGCGACCAACAGCTGCTGCTAAAATTGCATACCTGGACCTGATAGATTTATTATTCAATGGGGTATGGTGTGCACTCATTCTCTGGTAATGCTCTCAGAAGTTTGGTTCAATCATTTTTCTTCACCCTTACCAAAACATTCATTCATGTTTATATTACATTCAAGATCAACTGTTTCAACATCATGCTTAATGGCCTCTGGAGTGTAATAAAATATGAATTCAGACTTATCATGAACTTCCTGCTTTGTACAACACTCTGTTCCACTTGGTTTAGCTCAGTGGGCTGGACAGCTGGTTTGTGATGTAGAACAAGGCCAGCACGGTAGCATGGTGGTTAGCATAAATGCTTCACAGCTCCAGGGTCCCAGGTTCGATTCCCGGCTGGGTCACTGTCTGTGCGGAGTCTGCACGTCCTCCCCGTGTGTGCGTGGGTTTCCTCCGGGTGCTCCGGTTTCCTCCCACAGTCCAAAGATGTGCGGGTTAGGTGGATTGGCCATGCTAAATTGCCCGTAGTGTCCTAAAAAGTAAGGTTAAGGGGGGGGGTTGTTGGGTTACGGATATAGGGTGGATACGTGGGTTTGAGTAGAGTGATCATTGCTCGGCACAACATCGAGGGCCGAAGGGCCTGTTCTGTGCTGTACTGTTCTATCTATCTAGCAGCGCGGGTTCAATTCCCGGACCAGCTTACCCGAACAGGCAACGGAATGTGGCGACTAGGGGCTTTTCATAGTAATTTCATACTTGTGACAATAAAAGGTTATTATTATTATTGCCTCAGTTTTTACCTAATTGGCTACATAATGCCCAATACAATTAATCCAAAATCCGTATCTATAAATTCAACCATGGCATTATTCCTTGTTTAGCTCTAGGTGTATCTGAACCTCTTGTTTTTCAACCCCCTCGCCCAACGCTTCTCTCTGCCACCTTCAGAGAGAAAGCCTCTATCCATGTTAGCCCATTCACTATGGATCTCTTTCCTTAAATTCTTCTACGTTGGCCAATGTACAATGGATTATACTGAGCTAAAAAGCTCCATGTTCAAATTTCTGGTGTGTCAGTCTGTCCAGTGAGGAGAGGATTGAGCTGAGTTCAAGTCTCTAACTAGCCATAGACTAGGTCAACGCACAAGAAAGTAACAATGCAAGGAAAGTTAAAAAATATAGTTTTCTCCTTATTCCAATGTTAAATTATGCCTCACATTTAAACAATGTCAGCCATTTGTAAGTTACGCTTATCTAATTATAATAGTAAATAACTAACTGTCAACAGAGACCTACCTTCTACAGCTCCATGGCTCTGGAATTCAAAATGTTGCAGTGCCTCAATGGGCTCTTGTGTGTCTTGATCCCACAAAAGTGTTCTTAAAGGAGGCTGTCCTTTGATTGATCTCTCCAGGAAGGCTGAAACATGCTTACTTATAGTTTCTTCTGCAGCCGCTGTCGTCTTAACCACTTCTGACAATACTTTCAAGAGTCTCTCATTGGTCTTTTGTAAACTATTTCAATATAAGTTTAAAATTTTTAGCACAGGAGTATTTTAAGCTAGAAGATTAACAGTTGTATCAGATGGAAATATCAAATATTAAGTGATATTTTACCTGGTTTCCAAACTGAATTTAAATACAACTTGTACTTGTGCAATGTCTCTAACGTGTTAAAAAAATTCAAGGTACTTCAACAGAGCATATAAGACAACATCTGACACCAAGCCAACTTCAGACAGGTGACAAAAAGCTTTGTCAAATAAGTCATGAAGAAACTGGAGCATGAACAAGGCCAGCGTTGCAGAAACATAGATTTCTCATCGGGTTGTAAGGCTAGAGGAAGTTACAGATAAAGGAGAACATTGCATGGAGAGTTTGAACAAAACGATAAGAATTTTCAACCCAATGTGTTACTGGGCTGAGAGCCGACGAAGCGAACAGAGTTGAAAAATGGGCAGGAATTACTGAGAGTTAGGATGCAAGCAGCAAGA
Source organism: Scyliorhinus canicula (assembly GCF_902713615.1). Classification (NCBI taxonomy): domain Eukaryota; kingdom Metazoa; phylum Chordata; class Chondrichthyes; order Carcharhiniformes; family Scyliorhinidae; genus Scyliorhinus; species Scyliorhinus canicula. The sequence goes on from NC_052150.1 coordinate 159,297,337, forward strand.
TTTTGCATAAGTCCAAGTTTATAGAGGGTGGAGGATGGCTTGCCAGCCAGGAGATAATTGGAATTATGAAGCCTAGGGGCTACAAAGACATGGATGAGGATCTTAACAGCAGAAGCTCAGAGGTTGAGGCAGTGATAGTAGTTAGGTGAAGTAGAAAGTCTTCATGATGGAGAGTGTATGGGTTTGGAAGTTCATCGTCAAAGAGAAAACTGTGGTTGCTAAGTCTGGATCAATCTTAACAGTGGCCGGGTTGAAAGATGAAATCAGTGGCTATAGAAGTGTGTTCGTAGCTGAGGCCAAAGACAATGGCTTTAATTTTGACAATATGCATTTCGAGGAAGACCAAATGCGAGATAAGCTGTTTAGTAACAGAGATAGCAACAGGTTGGAAGTAGCAGTGGTGAGGAAGAACAGGATGACATCATGTTGAGTTTTCAATGATTTTCTAAGCAGCAAGGAAGTGAAAAACAGAAATGGATCAAGGATAGTATGTATCGTGATAAAGATGCAGAGTGAGAAAATAAGCTATTGCATCAGATTCTGTCGACAGTTGGACAGGCAAGATTGGAACAATTGGAACAAGGTGGGGTAGCCTCACTAAATTAGATAATGGAGGAGAAACTTTGAAGAAGGATAGGGTTGTTAATATGCAATATCGAAGTTAAAGCAATGGGGTCTTTGAGGGAGAAGTCTGGTTTGGTGGCCAAGAAGAAAGAATGTAGTTGTCTTAGGTAATTCAAGCAACCACTACTCTCCAGTTTCATACCATGTATTATTAACAAATTGTACTGGAAAATAAAACATCCTCCAAAGATCCTATAATTAATGGATTTATTAATGTGCGTTTTTAGAAAATCAATTTTTTTTTAAAACCAAGGACTCACACAATGAACCTTAAAATTCAAGTCAGGAAAGAAAAATACAAATAATGCTCAGTTAATTCATGCTATTAAAACATTCAAACTTGCAAAGAAAATTGGTACATCATTCTAACCTTTGTTCTGTGAGGTCACCTTCATTTGCTTCTTCAGATTTTTCTTCATTTGATGGTATGCTGTTGGCCTCACCAGAATGCTCTTGGGATTTGGGCTGGGCTTCTGATTCACTCTGTGCCAAGTTGCGAATTGGTAACAAGTTAACAAATGACAAAAATCCTGTCATTGTACTTTTAAAATGTCCTTTCCCGGACGTAGAGTTTAATTTACTTTTAAAAACTCAGGACTAAAGCAACTTTACATGTTGAATTTATCAGCTCCAATGTATGCTGATACATATAGCAAACAACATGATCTTAAGTACTTCTTTTCAATTTGAATTGCAAATTTAAGACCTATGCATTACATTTGGCCTGGCAAAACAAACAGCGTACAGGTAAATCCCTCTTGGATGTTGCTATGACAACAAAAGGCTTCATCAATTAATGCTGTAAACGATGCCACACCTATAGCTGTTGGAACCAATAAGTGCAGCCGTCCAACAAATGTTATATAGTTCATTAACAAATCAATACAAGTAAAATTTAATTAGAGGCAATAATTAAAAATTAAGCCAAACTGCAGGAACAATCCTACACAGGTACAAGCTCAATTTACCGTCTCTGTCTGTGTACTTCTGTTGTGGATTCCCTGAATGAGTCCTTCCTTTCCAGTTGCAAACATTCTTTCATCTTCCAATAACAGTTTCTCATTACAAACAGAATCATTCTGTTATTAAAAAAAAAGATCTAAAAATCCTTCCAATTGTAAAACAAATTTGTAAACATTGAAATGTTAATTTATAAGATAACATGCAACACACAAAAGTAACATTCTAATGTAGAATTATATTGATTCAGTAAAATGTTGTGCATTCAAAACCAGAAATAGGGTCAAAAGGGAAAGAAATGTATCTAAAAGTCTATTTTAGCATTTGCTGAGTTTGGGGAAGTGTGGTTGTCAAGAGATTTTATGAAGTGTTCAAAATTGTGAGTAGTCTCAACAGAGTGGAGAGACATACTGTTCCCATTGGTGTGAGGTCGGGAACCAGAGGTCACCAATTGATTGACAAAAGAACCAAATGCAAAATGGGGGAACACTGATATGCAGCGAATGTCAAGATCTGGAATGCATTTGAGAACATGGTGGAGGCAGAGAAAAGCAGGGTTTTCAAAAGGGGATTGGATAGGTACCTGAAGCAAAATAGTTTACAGGGCTGCAGGGAAACAGCTGAGGCACGGGATTAACTGAGCTGCTTCTGCAGAGCGCTAGCATGGGCATAGTAGGTTGAATGGCTTTCCTTTGTACTGCAATCATTCCATGATTCCATGAAATTGCTGTTTTGGGTGCCCAATTGTAGCTCCTCACAGACTGCATGGATAGGTTGGAGCAGCAGTTGGATGCATTTAGGAGTATAAAGCTGGCGCAAAGCGTCACAGACAGGAGTTTTAGTGATGTGGTGACACCAAAGGTGCAGGCAGATAGATGGGTGACCACGAGAAGGGGCAGATAGTCAGTGCGGGAATCCCCTGTGGTTGCCCCCCTCTCTAACAATATACCGTTTTGGGTATTGTTGAGGGGGTGTGGCCTATCAGGGGATAACAACAGCAGCAGTCAGGACAGTGGCACCATGGCTGGCTCTGTTGTTAAGCAGGGAGGGACAAAGAGCACTAGAGCAATAGTTATAGGGGACTCTATAGTAAGGGGCACAGACGGGCGCTTCTGTGGACATGAAAGAGACTCCAGGATGGTATGTTGCCTCCCTGGTGCCAGGATGTTTATGAACGGACAGAAAGCATTCTGAAGGTAGAGGGTGAACAGCTAGAGATCGTGGCGCATATTGGTACTAACAACATCGGTAGGAAGAGTGAAATGGTCCTGCAACAGCAGTTTAGGGAGATGAGTAGAAAGTTAAAAAGAAAACCTCTAGGGTTATCTCAGGATTACCCCCTGTGCCACATGCCAGTGAGGCTCAAAAGAAGAAGATTGTACAGCTCAACACGTGGCTAAACAACTGGTGTAGGAGGGAGGGTTTCAAATATCTGGACCATTGGGATCTCTTCCAGGCAGTTGGGACCTGCACAAGGCCAGGTTGCAAACTGGAGGCGCATAAATATTCTGGCTGAGAGGTTTGCTAGTGTCACATGGATGGATTCAAACTAGTTTGGCAGGAGGGGTGGGAACCAAAGCAAAGGTGAGTTAACTGAAGGAGAACTAGAGAGTAGGGCCAGTAAGACTCAAAGGAAGAGCAGGCAGGGTGTAGTTGCTGATCAAAGACGGTCTGGTGGACTGAAGCGCATTTGTTTCAATGCGAGAAGTGTAACAGGTAAGGCAGATGAATTTAGAGCTTGGATTAGTACTTGGAACTATGATGTTGTTGCCATTACAGATACTTGGTTAAGGGAAGGACAGGATGGGCAGCTTAACGGTCCAGGATACAGACGTTCCAGGTCAGATAGAGGGGGCTGTAGAAGGAGTGGGGGAGTTGCACTATTAGTTAAGGAGAATATCACAGTTGTACTGCGGGAGGACACTTTGGAGGGCTCATACAACGAGGCAATATGGGTAGAGATCAGGAATAGGAAGGATGTAGTCACAATATTGGGGGTTTACTGGCCTCCCGACAGCCAGTGGGAGATAGGGGACAGATATGTAGGCAGATTTTGGCAAGGTGTAATAGTCACAGGGTAGTTGTGGGGGGTGATTTTAACTTCTCCTATACTGACTGGGAATAACTTAGTGCTAGGGGTGTGGATGGGACAGAATTTGTAAGAAGCATCCAGGACAGCTTCTTGAAACAGTATGTAATCATCTTACATTAACACTGCAATGAAGTTACTGTGAAAATTCCCTAGTCGCCACACTCCGGCGCTTGTTCGGGTACACGGAGGAAGAATTCATAACGTTCAATTCACCTAACAGCATGTCTTTCTGGACTTGTGGCTGGAAACTGGAGCACTCAGAGGAAACCCACGCAGACAAGGGGAGAACACGCAGACTATGCACAGAAAGTGATCCAGGCCAGGAATCGAATCGGGGAACCTGGCGCTGTGAAGCAATAATGCTAACCATTGTGGCTACCATGCCACCCACTAGATAGTCCAACTAGGGAAGGAGCCGTGCTGGACCTGGTATTGGGGAATGAGGCCAGCCAGGTCGTATTTCAGTAGTGGAGCAGTTCGGGAACAGTGACCACAGTTCAGTAAGCTTTAAGATACTGATGGATAAAGATAGTCCTCAGGTGAAGGTGCTAAATTGGGAGAAGGCTTATTACAACAATATTAGGCAGGAACTGAAGAATGTAGATTGGGGGCAATGTTTGAGGGCAAATCAACATCTGGCATGTGGGAGGCTTTCAAGTGAAAGTGGATAGGAATTGAGGGCCAGACTGTTCCTGTAAGGATGAAGGATAAGTATGGCAAATTTCAGGAACTTTGGATAATGAGAGACATTGTGAGCCAATTCAAAAATAAACATTTGTCATGGCTTGGAGGCTGGGAACACTCAAAGCAAGTGTGGAATACAAGGGAAAGTAGAAAGAAACGGAAGCAAGGAGTCAAGAGGGCTAAAAGGGGTTATGAAAAGTCATTGGCCGGCACGATTAAGGAAAATCCCAAGTCTTTTTATTCATATGTAAAGAGCAAGAGGGTAGCCCACTGAAGGACCCGGGGGGGGGGGGGGGGGGGGGGAATCTATGCGTGGAGCCTGAGGAAATTGGCGAGAAATTAAATGAATACTTTGCGTCAGTATTCACTAAAGAGAAGGATTTCATGGATGATGAGACTGGGGAAGGGGGTGTAGATAGTCTGGGTCATGTTGAGATCAAAAAGGAGGAGGTATTGGGGGTCTTGAAAAACATTAAGGTAGACAAGGGTTGGGCACACTGGATATGTGGAGCTTGTTCAAGGAACAGCTATTGCATGTTCTTGATAAGTACGTACCAGTCAGGCAGGGAGGAAGGGGTCGAGCGAGGGAACCGTGGTTTACCAAAGAAGTGGAATCTCTTGTTAAGAGGAAGAAGGAGGCCTATGTGAAGATGAGGCGTGACGTTTCAGTTGGGGCGCTTGATATTTACAAGGAAGCGAGGAAGGATCTAAAGAGAGAGCTGAGGCGAGCAAGGAGGGGACATGAGAAGTCTTTGGCAGGTAGGATCAAGGAAAACCCAAAAGCTTTCTATAGGTATGTCAGGAATAAAAGAATGACTAGGGTAAGAGTAGGGCCAGTCAAGGACAGTGGTGGGAAGTTGTGTGTGGAGGCTGAGGAGATAAGCGAGATACTAAATGAATACTTTTCGTCAGTATTCACTCAAGAAAAAGATAATATTGTGGAGGAGAATGCTGAGACCCAGGCTATTAGAATAGATGGCATTGAGGTGCGTAGGGAAGAAGTGTTGGCAATTCTGGACAAGGTGAAAATAGATAAGTCCCCGGGGCCGGATGGGATTTATCCTAGGATTCTCTGGGAAGCCAGGGAAGAGATTGCTGAGCCTTTGGCTTTGATTTTTAGGTCATCATTGGCTACAGGAATAGTGCCAGAGGACTGGAGGATAGCAAATGTGGTCCCTTTGTTCAAGAAGGGGAGTAGAGATAACCCCGGTAACTATAGGCCGGTGAGCCTAACGTCTGTGGTGGGTAAAGTCTTGGAGAGGATTATAAAAGATACGATTTATAATCATCTAGATAGGAATAATATGATTAGGGACAGTCAGCATGGTTTTGTGAAGGGTAGGTCATGCCTCACAAACCTTATCGAGTTCTTTGAGAAGGTGACTGAACAGGTAGACGAGGGTAGAGCAGTTGATGTGGTGTACATGGATTTCAGTAAAGCATTTGATAAGGTTCCCCACGGTCGTCTATTGCAGAAAATACGGAGGCTGGGGATTGAGGGTGATTTAGAGATGTGGATCAGAAATTGGCTAGTTGAAAGAAGACAGAGAGTGGTAGTTGATGGGAAATGTTCAGAATGGAGTTCAGTTACGAGTGGCGTACCACAAGGATCTGTTCTGGGGCCGTTGCTGTTTGTCATTTTTATAAATGACCTAGAGGAGGGCGCAGAAGGATGGGTGAGTAAATTTGCAGACGACACTAAAGTCGGTGGAGTTGTAGACAGTGCGGAAGGATGTTGCAGGTTACAGAGGGACATAGATAAGCTGCAGAGCTGGGCTGAGAGGTGGCAAATGGAGTTTAATGTGGAGAAGTGTGAGGTGATTCACTTTGGAAAGAATAACAGAAATGCGGAATATTTGGCTAATGGTAAAATTCTTGGTAGTGTAGATGAGCAGAGGGATCTCGGTGTCCATGTACATAGATCCCTGAAAGTTGCCACCCAGGTTGATAGGGTTGTGAAGAAGGCCTATGGTGTGTTGGCCTTTATTGGTAGAGGGATTGAGTTCCGGAGCCATGAGGTCATGTTGCAGTTGTACAAAACTCTAGTACGGCCGCATTTGGAGTATTGCGTACAGTTCTGGTCGCCTCATTATAGGAAGGACGTGGAAGCTTTGGAACGGGTGCAGAGGAGATTTACCAGGATGTTGCCTGGTATGGAGGGAAAATCTTATGAGGAAAGGCTGATGGACTTGAGGTTGTTTTCGTTAGAGAGAAGAAGGTTAAGAGGTGACTTAATAGAGGCATACAAAATGATCAGAGGGTTAGATAGGGTGGGCAGCGAGAGCCTTCTCCCGCGGATGGAGGTGGCTAGCACGAGGGGACATAGCCTTAAATTGAGGGGTAATAGATATAGGACAGAGGTCAGAGGTGGGTTTTTTACGCAAAGAGTGGTGAGGCCGTGGAATGCCCTACCTGCAACAGTAGTGAACATGCCAACATTGAGGGCATTTAAAAATTTATTGGATAAGCATATGGATGATAAGGGCATAGTGTAGGTTAGATGGCCTTTAGATTTTTTCCATGTCGGTGCAACATCGAGGGCCGAAGGGCCTGTACTGCGCTGTATCGTTCTATGTTCTATGTTCTAAGTCTCCAGGGCCTAATGGGGTATACCCCAGAATACTGAGATAGGCAAGGGAGGAAATTGCTGCAACCTTGAGATAAATCTTTATATCCTCACCGGCTACAGGGGAGGTCTAGAGGATTGGAAAATAGCCAATATCGTTCCTTTGTTTAAGAACAGTAGCAAGGATAATCCAGGTAATTACAGGCTGGTGAGCCTTACATCAATGGTAAGGAAATTATTGGAGAGGATTCTTCGAGACAGGATTTACTCCCACTTGGAAATAAGTGGACGTATTAATGAGAGGCAGCATGGTTTTGTGAAGGGGAGGTTGTGTCTCACTAACTTGATCGAATTTTTTGAGGAAGTGACGAAGACGATTGATGACGGTAGGGCAGTGGATGGTGTCTACATGGACTTCAGTAAGACCTTTGTCAAGGTCTCTCATGGCAGACCTGTAACAAAGGTACAAGTGCAGCCTAACCAAGGTTCTATAAAGCTGCAACATGACTTGCTCATTTTAAAATTCAGTGCCCCGGCTGATGAAGGCAAGCATGGCGTATGCCTTCTTAACTACCTTCTCCACCTGAGTGCCACTTTCATTGAAGTGATCAGAGGTAAGCTGGCAAGATGGATACAGAACTGGCTCGGTCATAAAAGACAGGGGGTAGCAGTGGAAGGGTGCATTTCTGATTGAGGGCTGTGACTAGTGGCGTTCCTCAGGGATCAGTGATGGGACCCTTGCTGCTTGTAATATATATATATATATATAATGATTTGGAGGAAAACGTAACTGGTTTGATTCGTATGTTTGCGGACGACACAAAAGTCGGTGGAATTGTGGATAGCGATGAAGACCGTCAGAGGATACAGCAGGATATAGATCGGTTGGAGACTTGGGCGGAGAGATGGCAGACGAGAGTTTAATCTGGACAAATGTGATGTAATGCATTTTGGAAGGTCTAATACAGATGGGAGGTATACAGTAAATGGCAGAACCCTTAAGAGTATTGATAGGCAGAGGGATCTAGGTATGCAGGTTCACAGATCAATGAAAGTGGCACCCAGGTAGAGAAGTTAAGAAAGCATACGACATGCTTTCCTTCATCGGCCGAGGCATTGAAAAAATTGGCAAGTCATGTTGCAGCTTTATAGAACTTAGTTAGGCCACACTTGGAATATATTGTAATTCTGGTCGCCACACTACCAGAAGAATGTGGAGGCTTTGGAGGGGGGTACAGAAAAGATTTACCAGGATGTTGCCTAGTATGGAGGGCATTAGCTATAAGGAGAGGCTGGCGAAACTTGGTTTGTTCCCTTGCACAGTGGTTAGCACTGCTGTCTCATGACACCAAGGTCCCAGGTTCGATCCCGGCTCTGGGTCACTGTCCGTGTGGAGCTTGCACATTCTCCCCGTGTTTGCGTGGGTTGTGATCCCATAACCCAAAGATGTGCACGGTAGGTGGATTGGCCATGCTAAATTGCCCCTTAGTAGGAACAATTGAATTGGGTACTCTAAATTTATTTTTTAAAACTTGGTTTGTTTTCACTGGAACAATGGAGGTTGAGTGGCGACCTGATAAGACGTCTACAAGATATTGAGAAGTATGGACAGAGTGGATAGTCAGAAGCTTTTTCCCCAGGGTGTAAGAGTCAATCACTAGGGGGATTAGTTTAAGGTACGAGGGGCAAGATTTAAAGATGTACGAGGCAGGTTTTTTTTATGCACAGAGGGTGGTAGGAGCCTGGAACTCACTGCTGGGGGAGATAGTGGAAGTAGGGACGACAGCAACTTTTAAGGGGCGTCTTGACAAATACATGAATAGGATAGGAACATAGGGATATGGTCCTCGGAAGGGTAGGGGATTTTAGTTCAGACAGGCAGCATGCTAGGTGCAGGTTTAGAGGTCCGAACATGGTCGGCGCAGGTTTAGAGGTGTGGTGGGGGTGCAGTGGAGGATACAGTGTGGGAGTTGGTCATTATTTCCTTCATATGTTCATCTTTTAATCTTGCTTTGTTCTTTGTTCATTTAGAGTAAAGAGGTAATGAGCAGTTGATACATTTGATACAGATCTACATGGAAATGTCATGGGTGTGAAAACAGGTATGAATTTGTTCTGGGCAAATCATGTTGAACTAACTTTCTTGAGTTTTTTTGATGAGGAAATAGAGAGCATTATTGAGGATAATGCTGTTGCTGTGGTGTTCATAAACTTCCAAAAGTCATTTGATAAACTGATGCGCAACAGACTGGAGTAAAATTGGAACACATGGAATTAAAATGACAGGAGCAACATAGATACGAAATTGGCTAAGTGACAGGTGTGGTAACCTAGCATGGCCTTTATTTGGGCCTGATTAAAATTGGGTTTTTAAATTATAAAGAATTGGGCACTTTAAGTCAAGCCACAGACACTCCAGCACACAACACCAGGGGAATTCAAACTGGCCTAGTTCGAAGACACAACCAACAGACAAGCTGCCAGAACATGTCTGGACCTGCCCCATCAATCAACAATCAGATCATCACACGCTATTGATATGCACAGTCTACTGCCAGTAGTCCAGATCGGGCCAGCCATTTTGTCACCCAGAGTTTCTGCTGTTACCTTATATGGGAACAGGTAACGTGCAGCCCACACCACCAGAGGTGAAGACCTGGGGCGGGCTCAGGTGACCTTTCAAATGATCATCAACCTGACCATTGGGTGCTGAGACCCCCCTCCGAGGCATCATTGGCAGAAAGCCAGAGAAAATGGCAAAAGGGCGTGAAGGGAGGGGGATAAAAACAGGCACCCAAGGCACATCAGCAGCAAAGTCTCCACGCAGAGGCGTGATCGGAGATGACTGACCAGAGAAGGAAGGAAGAAACAGCATACGAGAACCACCTTTGTGATGGCGAACCTGAGGGGCTCACAGATCAGATCCACGACCTACCAAGCCATCCTTATGGATAGTATAAACCAATCTTGGGTACCTCTAGATTATATTTGTGGGTAGTATATGGGTAAATTGTGAGTAAAATAAATAATGTTGAACTTGAATCTGTGATTTGCTCTCCTCATTAGTAAAGGTAAAACCTTTGAGTAAGTGAACTGGTCAAAAGTATCTGAGGTTTTACAGTAAGTACAGTGGTGAACAATTGTTTTTCGGCAAGGAAGTTTATAATCGAGTTCCCCAGGGATCAGTGTCAGCACCATTGATCTTCCCGATACATATTAATGGCCTTGACCTGGTTGTACAGGACAGAATTTCATAATTTGCGGATAATACAAAACTCGTAACTATTATGAACCAGGAGGAGGATGGTGTAAAACTTCAAAAGGAAATAGTTTGGTGGACTGGGCAAACAAGTGGCAGATTAAATTAAACTGTGAAATGATTCATTTTGCGTTTCATAAAGGGAGCAATTTTAAAGGTGGTGCAGAAGCAGAAAGACCTGGGTATTCTTTGCAAAGCATTTGTAAGATTTTGATAATTCGACTAATTTTTAGAATCTAATATCTATGGATTTTATTCTGTAACCACAGTTTAAAATTAAATGGTTCAGTTTTAACTTATTGGGCAATTAAAAGTCAAAGTAGTTGGGGAAACGGGAAAAGCAGTCATCTGTGAAGAAACAAAATTGTTTTATTGTTTCATGACAGAGCTCATTTGAGTCTTGAGCTGAAGCTGTCTTAATGGGCAAAATACAATTAGATGTTTGTTTTTAAAACAGTTTGAAGGAATAGCTAAAGCGGCCTGAACTTATGATGACACTATGTTTAAAAAAACATTTATTGCTTTAATTGATCTGTACCGGAGAGGAGACCTTTATTCTCCGATATTTTGAACAGAAGTGGTTTTGACTTGTTGACTTTAATACTTTAGGGCAGCATGGTGGTGCAGTGCCTCACAGTGCAGAGGACCCAAGTTCGATCCCGGTCTCAGGTCACTGTCCATGTTGAATTTGCGTATTCTCCCTGTATCTGCGTGGGTCCATCCTCACAACCCAAAAATGTGCAGCGTAGGGCAACACGGTAGCATGGTGGTTAGCATAAATGCTTCACAGCTCCAGGGTCCCAGGTTCGATTCCCGGCTGGGTCACTGTCTGTGCGGAGTCTGCACGTCCTCCCCGTGTGTGCGTGGGTTTCCTCCGGGTGCTCCGGTTTCCTCCCACAGTCCAAAGATGTGCGGGTTAGGTGGATTGGCCATGCTAAATTGCCCGTAGTGTCCTAAAAAGTAAGGTTAAGGGGGGGGTTGTTGGGTTACGGGTATAGGGTGGATACGTGGGTTTGAGTAGGGTGATCATTGCTCGGCACAACATCGAGGGCCGAAGGGCCTGTTCTGTGCTGTACTGTTCTTTTTCTTTTAAGATGGATTGGCCATTGTAAATTGTTGCTTAATTGGGGGGAAAAAAATAACTGGATACTCTAAAAACAATTAAAAAAAAGATTTTAATCCCTTTAGTGTGGGGTTAGGGTTAAGATATGTTGACAAGGGGGCAGCACGGTGGCACAGTGGTTAGCATATGCTGCCTACGGCGCTGAGGACCCGGGTTCGAATCCCGGCCCTGGGTCACTGTCCGTATGGAGTTTGCACATTCTCCCCCTGTCTGCGTGGGTTTCACTCCCATAACCCAAAGATGTGCAGGATAGGTAGATTGGCCACTCTAAATTGCCCCTTAATTGGAAAAAATAATTTGGTACTCTAAATTTATTTTTTTTTTTAAAAGAAAAAAAAAGATATGTTGACAAGGGTGGCGCAGCGGTTAGCACTGCTGCCTCACGCGCCGAGTACCCGGGTTCAATCCAGGCCTCGGGTCACTGTCCATGTGGAGTTTGCACATTCTCCCCGTGTCTACGTGGATCTCACCTCCACGAGCCAAGAGATGTGAATGGTAGGTGGATTTGCCACGCTAAATTGCTCCTCAATTGGAAAAAAAAATGAATTTGGTAAATTTAAATTTATTTTTAAAAAAGATATGTCGACAAGAGAATGTGACTTTATTTATGGCCTACTGTAGCTGGAAGGAAATGTGCACTTGTTTGCGATGGAATGTAAACCTCTGCAGTTTATGACCCATAAAGCAGGGGTTATTGTAAAGGTGGGGTGCTACGAGATGATTTGTATTCTATGGCCAGAGGTAGAGTGAATTTTGGACCATCTCCAAAAAAGGAATGAGGAATGGGAGACTGGGGGATAAAATCTGAGAAATTGTAATTCTCCTGGGCACAGTGATACCATGGCTTCTGCGGTATGACTCTATTACTTCAAAACCAAAGAAGAGCAACATTGTCTGTACTGACAACAAAAGTTCCTGGAATCATGAGAGATGAAAAACTTTTTTTTTGTGAAGTATACGTAAAATTGTGCTTAATAGTTCTACTTGATTCATAAATACTAGTTATTTATACCTTGCAGGTCAAGCACAACTGAGGGCCCCAGTGATAGGAATTAGAAATTCAGACTTTAAATTTTTTTTAAATTAGAAGGATTTTATGCCTCAAAACTCATAAACTTTACATGCTGAAGATGGCAGGACAGGTTACGAAAGCCATTAAAGCATGCAGAATTCTAGGCTTTATCAATAGGGACATAATCATGCTCCTAGAGTTAAGCAAGGAACTTGTGTTAAACCTGCATAAAACCTGATTCAGCCCCATCTGAAGTACTGGACCTAGTTCTGTGCACTTTACTTCAGGAAAGATGTGAAGGCATTAGAAAGGGTGCAGAAAAGATTCACAAAATGGTTCCAATGATAAGGGGACTGTTCTGGGAGAAGAGGAGATATGATAGAGGTATACAAAATGATGATGGATTTGGACAGTGCAGATAAGGAGATAACTGCTCTCATTGGCGGAAGGCTCATGAACCACAGAATACAAATTTAAGGTAATTGACAAAAGAAGCAATGGCAACATGAGGAGAATCGTTCTCATGCAGCGAGTGGTTAGGATCTGAAAACACTGCCCAAGAGTGTGGTGGAGGCAGGGTCAAATGAGGCTTTCAAAAGAGATATGGATCAATATCTGGAAGAAAAAGTTGCAGGCTTATGGCTAAAAAGAATGGCAATAGGTGAACTACTCCTTCAGAGGACCAGCACAGACATAATGGGCTGAATAGCTTCCTTCTGTGCTGTAACCATTCTATGATTCTATAACAGTTATTTAGAAGTTGGTGTAGCGCTGGAATGAACAAAGATGCTGGAGAGATGAGGAAATGAAAAAGATACTCGACAGTGGAATTAGCCCTCGATGTGGAATATGGAAATAAAGGTCACTCTGTTACCACTATGAGAGGAGAGCTAGAGAAAAGAGGAATGGTAAGAGCAGAATGCCTGGAAATGCAGGGAATTCATAGGTAGGCCTATTGATTAAACAAATGAATGCCTCAGCTGAGGATAAAAGATCCAGTATGAAAATTACAGTCTTGAGAGCAGATAAACCATAAAAACTATGAATTAAGCTTTTACAGTATTTAGGTTGGATAGAAACAATCTAAGCAGGAATCTGTATGATTAGAGTAGAAATATGTATGAACGCTGCTGCCAGAGATGGGTACAATTTCCCTAAAACCGTTAAAGTTCAAAAGGTGGTGAAAATGCTGGATGAAATGCCGTCCCGATCATCTGTGAAAGGTCATTATGAAGATAAAGCATATAAAACTGTTCTAAGATGGAATCAGTTCTAGAGAATGATGAGCTTTGGATCTTTTTTTTCTTTTTATAAATTTAGATTATCCAATTATTTTTTCTATTAAGGGGCAATTTAGCGTGGCCAATCCACCTACTCTGCACATTTTTGGGTTGTGGGGGCGAAACCCACGCAGACACAGGGAGAATGTGCAAACTCCACACGGACAGTGACCCAGAGCCGGGATCGAACCTGGGACCTCAGCGCCGTGAGGCGGTTGTGCTAACCACTAGGCCAGCGTGCTGCCCGATGAGCTTTGGATCTTGATTTTTTGTTGAGCTTAGTTGGAGTAATACAGAGAAACTAGAGAATGAAGGTAGAAGGAATTGAAGGGTAAACGGAGAGGTCAGGATTATGCTTGCAAATATTCAGCAAGCATTCATCCAATTTGTTTGATACACCTCCACCACTGTCCAACCCTCACAATACAAACTGAATTACAAGTGTAAAGTTTGGACTCTCAACTGTTACCAGCTGTTCTCCCACCCTCCTGATTTGATTTGATCCTGCAAGTCATTTTAACTAATTTTTACAAAATTTCTCAAAGCATGATTGCTAACAGGTCCACTGCATATTTTCAGCATTTTAGATGCCCCACATTCAGATCTCTCATTCTTTTAGACTCAGTTTAACACATTATTACTGTATGCTCAAATTCATGTTTACAAACCGGGTACATACTTATGTCAAATTATTCTCACCTCTGCAAGCTGTCCTTTCAGGTTTTCCACCTCAGCCAATAACTGCTCTTGTACTTCATGTAGCCGCTCCAGCTGTTGCACGTGGAACTGTCGTAAAGCTTCAACTGATTGTTGATGCTCTTGATCCTGTCGAACAAGCTCCTGCCTCATGTCTTCAAGTCTTTCCTGGGAAGTTAGAAAGAGATGAAGCCACAATTTATTTTCTGTCTTCTAAAGATTATATTTGAAAGTCACACTGCATGTGTATGGTTTCTTTTCCATAAATTCTATTTTTGTATTCTTCAGATTCAGTGTTTAAGCTTTTCTTGAAAATCTATTAACAGAAAGTATACAAGGTTGAAAAAAATATGTACTGTCGCAAGAACTCAGATGTTTCCAATTGAATACAGGAGTACTTTTTCACGACTTCTGGTGGCGGCCATTTCGCACATTTCATAACTCCCGCTCGAGGTGGTTTTTTTTGTCCTTGACCACGGATATTTTGGTGGGAAAAGGTGTAGAATTGGTTGAGGAAAGTTAAACTCCACTGGTGATGTTGATGTATGGATCCATGGACCAGAAGTGAGTCGGAAGCGAAGGAGCTGGTGGAGCAAAAAATTATTTATGCGCCGCAGGTGGAGCTGGCAGAGGTAAAGGGTTGGCCCTACCAGCCAATGGTCAACGGGGCAGCTGGTGGACTTCTTAAATAAGTTTAGCCAGCAGAAGAGGGAAGCCCAGGAGGACCTGGCCACGGTGGTGGAACTGCTAAAAGCAGGATCGATCGGGTGATGCAGAGGCTGGAGACCCAGCACCAGGCAATCCAGAAAGTGGAGGCGGCACTGGGGGAGCACAAGGAGCAGCTTACCTCATTGCCGAGATCGGCATGATGCAGGAGACCCAGAAGCGGCTAAAGGAAAAGGTGGAGGATCTGGAGAACCACTCCCAGAAACAAAACCAGACTTATGGGGATGCCAGAGGGCATCGAGGGAGCGGACACTGTCTCATATGTAGCCAAGATGCTGAAGCAGTTGATGGGGGAGTGGACTTTCGACCGGCCCCTGGAGGCCGACCAGGCGCATAGGGCGCTGATGAGGAGACCACAGGCGAACAAGTCGCCGAGGGCGATGGTGGTGGGGCTTCACCAATTCCTCGACAAGGAGAAGATTTTGTGGGCCAGGCAGACCAGGTGGAAAGATAGTGAGCTCCAGGTGTACCAGGATCTTGGAATGGAACTGGCGAAGAGGAGAGCCGGGTTCAATCGAGTGAAGGCTGCCTTAAGAAGGGGGTGAAGGTTGGGAAGCTGTATACGGCCTGCCTCTGGGTGACGTATAACGGCTGAGAGCATTATTTTGGGACCCCAGAGGAGGCAATGGAGTTTCTAAAAGAACAATGGACGAGCAGGAGAGGACATTGAACTGTGGAGGAAATGTGAGACGATGTTGGTTCTCTCTGCCTTTTTGCTTTATTGCTTTTGGTTTGTTGGTTAGGGGAGAACTCTATTCTTGGAGATGTTTTGTTTGGTTCTGTGGCGGGATGTTTGGTGAATGTGGAGGGTGAGTGCACCTTTTTCTTATTCCATTGTTGTTTGCGCTATGAAGGTATGCATGTTGGGGGGGATTTACAAGGAGCTAATGGACTGGGAGGGAGCCCCGATAGAGGACATCAAAGGGAAGTGGGAGGAGGAACTTTGAGGGGAGGGGGTTATGAGAGGAGAGTCTGAGGAGGGTGAATGCATCTTCATCATTGCTAGCCTTAGTCTTGTTGACAGAATCATAGAATTTACAATGCAGAAGGAGGCCATTTGATGCATCGAGTCTGCACCAGCACTTGGAAAGAGCTTCCTACCCAAGCACATACCTCCACCCTATCTCCATAACCTAGTAACCCCACCTAACCTTTTAGGACTCTAAGGGAAAGTTAGCATGGCCAATCCACCTAACCTCCACATCTTTGAACTCTGGGAGGAAACCGGAGCACCTGGAGGAAACCCACGCAGAAACGGGGAGAATGTGCAGACTCCGCACAGTGACCCAAGCCGGGAATCGAAGCTGGGAACCTGGAGCTGAGAAGCAACTGTGCTAAACACTGTGTTAGCTTCAGGTTATTCATAGAGTGCATATGATGGTAGCCAAGATGAGCAGATTCTTTGAGGTGGTGGAGGACAGTTGTGGCCAGTGAACGGGGTGACCTGCGAACCATGTTTACATGTTTTGGGCATTTCCGAAGCTGAAGGGGCTCTGGGATTCGCGGATGTAATGTCTGAGGTGCTGAAGGTCGCCCCGAGTCCAGAAGTGGCGATATTTGATGTGTAGGAGGACCTGGGAGCCCAGGGGCGAGAGAGGCTGACATCTTGGCCTTTGCCTCCGTGGTAGCTGAGAGATGGTTTTTTTTGCTGGAGTGGAGGGATTCGGGACCACCGAAGCTGGTGGTGTGGGTGAGCAACCTGGCAGAGTTCCTAAGACTGGAGAAAATCAAGTTTGCCTTAAGAGGATCAGTTGATGGACTTGGAAGCCGTTCATCGACTTCTTCGAGGAAAATTGAGGTATCAGTGGGGTAGGGGGTGTGGGTGGTGGAATAAAGGGTTTAAAATGGGGAAGGCAGGACGGGTGATGGGGAACAGCAGGGAAGTTGGGGCATTTTGATAGTTATTTATTTGTTATGACGTTTCTGTTTGTTCTTACTCTTCTGTTGGTTTGTATTTAATGTACATACAAATGATTTAATAAAAATATATATTTTTTTAAAGGAGTACTTTCAGTGCCAAAACAACACGAATGCTCGAAAGGCTGAGTGGCCCTCCTGCTTCTATTTTCTATGTTTTCTGAAACAACTTCTCCATTCTCCAACTGGCCCTAGCGGCCAGGTCTCTGGCACTGAGTCTGGCTCTGGGGCTCAGAAGGGAAGGGGGGAGCATAGAAAAGCAATAGTAATAGGAGATTCAATAGTTAGGGCAATAGATAGGAGATTCTGTGGTCGCGAGCGAGACTCCCGGAAGGTACGTTGCCTCCCGGGTGCCAGGGATGTCTCGGATCGTGTCTTCAGGATCCTGAAAGGGGAGGGTGAGCAGCCAGAAGTCGTGGTGCACATTGGTACCAACGACGTAGGTAGGAAAAGGGGTGTGGAGGTAATAAACAAGTTTAGGGAGTTAGGCTGGAAGTTAAAGGCCAGGACAGACAGAGTTGTCATCTCTGGTTTGTTGCCGGTGCCACGTGATAGCGAGGCTAGGAATAGGGAGAAAGTGCAGTTGAACACGTGGCTGCAGGAATGGTGCAGGAGGGAGGGCTTCAGGTATTTGGATAACTGGAGCGCATTCTGGGGAAGGTGGGACCTGTACAAGCAGGACGGGTTGCATCTGAACCAGAGGGGCACCAATATCCTGGGGGGGGGAGGTTTTCTAGTAGTTTTTGGGAGGGTTTAAACTAATTTGGCTGGGGAATGGGAACCGGATTTGTAGTCCAGCAACTAAGGAAGCCGATATTCAGGACGCCAAAGCACGTAGTGATGCAGTGGGGAAGGTAACACTGACAAAGGAGAGTACTTGCAGGCAAGGAGATGGGTTGAAGTGGGTATACTTCAATGCAAGAAGCATCAGGAATAAGGTGGGTGAACTTAAGGCATGGATCGGTACTTGGGACTACGATGTGGTGGCCATCACAGAAACTTGGATCGAAGAGGGGCAGAAATGGTTGTTGGAGGTCCCTGGTTATAGATGTTTCAACAAGATTAGGGAGGATGGTAAGAGAGGTGGGGGGGTGGCATTGTTAATTAGAGATAGTATAACAGCTGCAGAAAGGCAGTTCGAGGGGGATCTGCCTACTGAGGTAATATGGGTTGAAGTCAGAAATAGGAACGGAGCAGTCACCGTGTTGGGAGTTTTCTATAGGCCCCCCAATAGCAGCAGAGATGTGGAGGAACAGATTGGGAAACAGATTTTGGAACGGTGCAGAAGTCACAGGGCAGTAGTCATGGGTGACTTCAACCTCCCAAACATTGAGTGGAAACTCTTTAGATCAAATAGTTTGGATGGGGTAGTGTTTGTGCAGTGTGTCCAGGAAGCTTTTCTTACACAGTATGTAGATTGTCCGACCAGAGGGGAGGCCATATTGGATTTGGTACTTGGTAATGAACCAGGGCAGGTGATAGATTTGTTAGTGGGGGAGCATTTTGGAGGTAGTGACCACAATTCTGTGACTTTCACTTTAGTAATGGAGAGGGATAGGTGCGTGCAACAGGGCAAGGCTTACAATTGGGGGAAGGGTAAATACAATGCTGTCAGACAAGAATTGAAGTGCATAAGTTGGGAACATAGGCTGTCAGGGAAGGACACAAGTGAAATGTGGAACTTGTTCAAGGAACAGGTACTGCGTGTTTTTGATATGTATGTCCCTGTCAGGCAGGGACGAGATAGTCGAGTGAGGGAACCATGGTTGACAAGAGAGGTTGAATGTCTTGTTAAGATAAAGAAGGAGACTTATGCAAGGCTGAGGAAACAAGGTTCAGACAGGGCGCTGGAGGGATACAAGACAGCCAGGAGGGAACTGAAGAAAGGGATTAGGAGAGCTAAGAGAGGGCATGAAAAATCATTGGCGGGTAGGATCAAGGAAAACCCCAAGGCCTTTTACACATATGTGAGAAATATGAGAATGACTAGAGCGAGGGTAGGTCCGATCAAGGACAGTAGCGGGAGATTGTGTATTGAGTCTGAAGAGATAGGAGAGGTCTTGAACAAGTATTTTTCTTCAGTATTTACAAACGAGAGGGGCCATATTGTTGGAGAGGACAGTGTGAAACAGACTGGTAATCTCGAGGAGATACTTGTTAGGAAGGAAGATGTGTTGGGCATTTTGAAAAACTTGAGGATAGACAAGTCCCCCGGGCCTGACGGGATATATCCAAGGATTCTATGGGAAGCAAGAAATGAAATTGCAGAGCCGTTGGCAATGATCTTTTCGTCCTCACTGTCAACAGGGGTGGTACCAGAGGATTGGAGAGTGGCGAATGTCGTGCTCATGTTCAAAAAAGGGAATAGGGATAACCCTGGGAATTACAGGCCAGTTAGTCTTACTTCGGTGGTAGGCAAAGTAATGGAAAGGGTACTGAGGGATAGGATTTCTGAGCATCTGGAAAGACACTGCTTGATTAGGGATAGTCAGCACGGATTTGTGAGGGGTAGGTCTTGCCTTACAAGTCTTATTGACTTCTTTGAGGAGGTGACCAAGCATGTGGATGAAGGTAAAGCAGTGGATGTAGTGTACATGGATTTTAGTAAGGCATTTGTTAAGGTTCCCCATGGTATGCTTATGCAGAAAGTAAGGAGGCATGGGATAGTGGTAAATTTGGCCAGTTGGATAACGAACTGGCTAACCGATAGAAGACAGAGAATGGTGGTGGATGGCAAATATTCAGCCTGGAGCCCAGTTACCAGTGGCGTACCGCAGGGATCAGTTCTGGGTCCTCTGCTGTTTGTGATTTTCATTAACGACTTGGATGAGGGAGTTGAAGGGTGGGTCAGTAAATTTGCAGATGATACGAAGATTGGTGGAGTTGTGGATAGTGAGGAGGGCTGTTGTCGGCTTCAAAGAGACATAGATGGAGACATGTGGATAGCACAATTGCTTCACAGCTCCAGGGTCCCAAGTTCGATTTCGACTTGGGTCACTGTCTGTGTGGAGTCTGCACATCCTCCCCGTGTGTGCATGGGTTTCCTCCGGGAACTCTGGTTTCTTCCCACAGTCCAAAAGATTTTTTTTTTTTTTTTTTAAATTTCGTGTACCCAATTATTTTTTCCAATTAAGGGGCAATTTAACGTGGCCAATCCACCTAACCTGCACATCTTTGGGTTGTGGGGGCGAAACCCACGCAGACACGGCCCACAGTCCAAAGGTGTGCAGGTTGGGTGGATTGGCCATGATAAATTGCCCTTAGTGTCCAAAATTCTATGATTAACCTAGGACAAAAGTTCGGCACAACATTGTTCTGTGCTGTATTTCTCTATATATCTATATATTTAGCCAAGCAATGAAAGGACTCGCACGTTATTGCAAATTCTAGTGAACGGTCCTTTTGTATACAATTTTGCCTAGTGTTAAAAAAAAAATAGAACTGCCTTTCGACAGACTACAAACTTAAATATTTAATAGCAAGTTTCAAAAAAAGATTTTCCAAAATTAATCAGAAATGCAGAGACCTGGCTCAAAATTATTTCAAATTGCTAATTTGAGGTTACTGGTGGTTCTGATTTTTGCTTATTTCAACCCAAAATAAAGGCATGTCAATACCAAAATAAGTGTTATGCCTATCATCGAGTAAAGTGAAACAAAGTTAAGCTGGCTACTTTCTGAAGACAACTGCAATGCACTGGTGCAGTGGGTAGATAACAAATCTTTCATTATCATAGTGGAAACCTTATTTGCAGCAACAACAAAAAAGGCACACTAATGTCCTATTGATTATTTAAAATAAAATCATATAGATCTTAAAAACAGAATCAATTTACTGACTAAATAAGTGATGACATCAATGAAGGAGGTATCATGTAAACATATGTAAATAGGTTTACATAGGCAAACCGTGACACAATGACCCTTTCTCACTTAATATCCTAAAATATGGCTCGAATGAAAGGATGGGTGATCCTTAAAAAATTGACTCTGGTACAGTTTCTGGTATAACATTTCTGAGGTTGACGTTAAGTACTTTGATAGGGTTCTGGATCTGATCTGGCTATAACATACATGGATGTGCTAGAAAGCAACTTCTTATCTGGATTACCATGCAGTTCTGGTCCCCCACTTAAGGATATGGGATGTGGGAGTCTTTAGGAGCAGTTGATGGGAGTGCAGGACATGCATGTACTGGTAGAAAGGAAGGACAAGAAAGGCAGGATTCGGGAACCATGGATGACTAGGGAAATTGAGAAACTTGTCAAAATGAAAAAAGATGCATATGTGAGGTACAGACAACTAAAAACAGATAAAGCACATGAGGAATAAAAGGAAAGTAGAAACGAGCTCAAGCAAAGAGTTTGGAGGGCAGAAAGGGGTCACAAAATGTCCATGGCAAACAGGATTAAGGAGAATCCCAAGGTATTTTATACGTAAATTAGGAACGAGAGGGTAGCTAGAGAGAGTTGTTCCACTCACGGACAAAGGAGGGAAATTATGTGTAAAACCAGAGGAAGTAGGTGAGGTCCTTAATGAATGTTTTGCATCGGTATTAACAAAGGAGAGGGACAAGTTGATTGGTGGTGTCTCAGGGGGATGTGTAAACACTTTAGAACAGGTCGTTATTACGAGGGAGGAGGTGTTAGGTGTGTTAAAAAGCATTACGGTAGACAAATCCCCAGGGCTAGGTGGCATCTATTCCTGATTGATGAGGGAAGCAAGAGATGAAATAGAGGGGCCTCTTGACAGAAATCTTTGTGTTCTCATTGGCCACAGGTGAGATCTCAGATGATTGGAGGATAGCCAATGTTGTACCATTATTTAAGAAGGGTTGCAAGGATAATCCGGGTAATTATAGGCCAGTGAGCTTGACGTCAGTGATAGCGAAATTTTTGGAAAAGATTCTCAGAGATGGGATCTATGCACATTGGAAGTGAATGGTCTTATTAGCGACAGACTGCATGGTTTTGTCCGAGGGAGGTCATGTCTCACTAATTTGATTGAGTGTTTTGAGGAGGTGACAAAAATGATTGACGAGGGAAGGACTGTGGATGTTGTCTACATGGACTTTAGCAAAACATTTG
Organism: Scyliorhinus canicula; assembly: GCF_902713615.1. NCBI lineage: Eukaryota > Metazoa > Chordata > Chondrichthyes > Carcharhiniformes > Scyliorhinidae > Scyliorhinus > Scyliorhinus canicula. The sequence continues at coordinate 159,319,362 of NC_052150.1, forward strand.
ACAAGGTCCCTCAATGCAGGCTGGTGCAAAATATTAGATCACATGGGGTCAGGGGTGAACTAGTTGGATGGATCCAGAACTGGCTTGGCCATAGAAGACAGAGGTTAACAGTGGAAGGGTGTTTTTCTGAATGAAGGTCTGTAACTAGTGGTATTCTGCAGGGATCAGTACTGGGACCTCTGCTCTTTGCAATATATAAATGACTTGGAAGAAAACAGTGGTCTGATTAGCAAATTTGTCGATGATACTAAGATTGCAGACGTTGCGGATGGTGATGAAGATCGTCAGAGAATACAACAGGATATAGATAGGGTGCAAAATTGGGCAGAGAAATGGCAGACGGAATTTAACCCGGACAAATGTGAGGTGATGCATTTTGGGAGATCTAATTCAGGTGGAAGCTATAAAATAAATGGAAGAACCATCAGGAGCATAGAGACACAGAGATCTGGGCGTGCAAGTCCACAGACCCTTGAAAGTGGCAGCACAGCTGGAAATGATGGTAAAGAAAGCATATGGCATGCTTGCTTTCATAGGATGGGGTATCAAGTATAAAAGCTCAAAATTATGTTACAATTATATAGAATGTTGGTTAGGCCACACTTAGAATACTGCATCCAATTCTGGTCACCGCACTACCAGAAGGACGTGGAGGCTTTGGAGAGAGCACAGAAAAGGTTTACCAGGATGTTGCCTGGTATTGACGGGATTAGCTATGAGGAGAGATTGAATAAACTGGGATTGTTCTCCTTAGAGACGGAGGCTGAGGGGCGACCTGATAGAAGTTTATACAATTATCAGGGGTATAGATAGGGTGAACAGTTGGAGGCTTTTTCCCGGGGCGGAAATAACAATTACAAGGGGGCACAAGTTCAAGGTGAGGGGGAAAAAGGTTCAGTGGAGATGTGCGGGGGAAGTTTTTTTTTAAACACAGAGGGTGGTGGTGGCCTGGAATACACTGCCAAGTGAGGTGGTTGAGGCAGATACGTGAGCGACCTTTAAGACTTATCTGAATAGGCACATGAACAGATGGGGTATAGAAGGAAACAGGCTGTTGGTCTAGATAGGGCACTTGATCGGCATAGGCTTGTCGGGCCGAAGGACCTGTTCCTGTATTGTTCTTTGATATAATTGCATTAGCAGTTCAGAGAAGGCTCACTCGATTGGGATAAAGGGGTTATTTTATGATGAAAGTTTGAGCCTTATACCCATGAAGTTCAGAAGAATGAGGAGGGATCTTATTGAAACATACATGATCCTGAGGGAACTTGGTAAGGCGGAGGCTGAGAGGATATGGTCCCTGATCGGGAAGGCTGGAACCAGTGGACATGGTTTAAAAATTAGCGGTCTCCCATTTAAGATTTAGCGAAGTAGAATATTTCTCTGAGGGTTGTTAGCCTGTGGAATTCTCTTCTCCAGAGGACAATGGAGGCTGAGAGCTGGGTCATTGAATATTTCAAAGCTGAGTTAGATAGGCTTGATCAGCAAGGGGGTCAGAGTTTATTTGGACAGGGGAAGAGCAAAAGAAATGGAGCCGGAGCCACAATCAGTTCAGCTATCATCTTATTGAATGGTGGAGCAGGCTCGAGGGACACAAAGACCTCCTGCTGCTCCTAATTTTTCTTCTGTTGTGTGCACTTCAAGATTTTCATTATTCATTCCACAGAAACAGGAACTCACCTGTGCAATTTCTTGTTTCCCTAATTCTGTAGCTTCTATTTTACATTCATTGTTCATTTCTTTCAGACTGGAATTATCTTTAGCATAAGAATCCTTGAATAGTTCCTCGTCAGCTTTCAAAACCTCCTCCTGCAAAGCAGCTTCTGAAACCACATCAGCCGTTTCCAATTTACATACAGCCTTGTAATTTTGCAACTGCCTTTGAATAGTTAGAATTTCAGCATCTTTTTGTTTCAAAGATCTCCGAAGTTCCTGTTTTTCTTCAGAAAACAAATTTTCTAAACTTTGTCTGTCTTCATCAAACTGACGCTGGAAATCTTGTTTAAGAATTCCCAACCTTTCCTCTTTTTCTTTCTCCCATTCTTCATCACTTATTTTACATGGAGTAGGTTCTTTTTTCAGGTCCCTTGTCACCCTAGCCATCTCAGTCTGTTGAGCAAACTGTACAGACATTTGTACGATTACCTGTTACAATGCAGATTTTTAAAAATGAATTAGAAGTACACTCATCAAAATTTAAATCAATTCAAAGTTTATATCATTTCACAGTAACCATTTTAATGGCACATCAATGATACAAGTCTAAAGTAGCACAATGTCAGCCACAAATAATAATTTTAGACTTTGACTATGGTTGTCATGAGAGACTTATGAGGCATTGGAAAGTATAAGTAGATGGTAGTGGGAATAACGATTCCACTTTAAAATCAACCCCTCCAATACATGACATATTACCAGCTTTAATAAATCTGTTGTGCTATATTTTTGTTAACATTTAGTATTAAACGAGATCATACCTTAGCTATTTCTTTCTGCATGCGTTCTTCATATTGCTTCTCCAGAAGATATGTAACATGACTAGATTTACTTTTTTGCTCTTCGGTATCTTGCAATACAATCGTTTGAAGAACTTCATTTAAGACTCTCGAAGTAGGCTCCCCCCCAGCAAACTCTTCTCCAAATATTTCCACTTTTTCCTCGACCTATTAAAAACAATGCTGTTACATAAGCTGCACAAGTCTTTTGGAAAATTGCCACGCCAAAAATAAAATACTTTTTGATGAACTATTCTAAGAATAAATTCAAATTGGTTCAATTTACAAACTGACAGTCTGATGAATTAATGTTGGACTATTAAAAGCAGCACTTAGGCCTGCTCCGCCGTTCGATAAGATCATGGTTGATCTGACTATGACCTCAACTCCACTTACCTGTTTTCCTGCTGTAAGAGGGCAGCAGAGCAGAGCTACTGATCAGCTGTTCTGGGGAAATTTGCATACGTGCAGTGCGGTCAGCCTAAGTTGAAGGTGAATCTGCGAAGGGGACCCGAGGAGTTTGAGTGAAGGCAATCATCCAGCAGAGGGCAGCAGAGCAGAGCTACTGATCAGCTGTTCTGGGGAAATTTGCATACGTGCAGTGCGGTCAGCCTAAGTTGAAGGTGGTTTGTGGAGAGGCTGTTGGCAAGTGACAGTTAAACCCGAAACACTTCGTGAGTGTTTCCCACCCTACCTCCTCCTCAATCCAACCCCCCCACCCCACGGTGGTTGGGAAGCGGGAGCAGGGGCCTGTCGTGAAGGTGAGTGAGTGCCTTTAAATTTGCTTACCTTTGAGCGGGAGCAGGGTTTGAGGTAATATCAGGTAAGCTCTTCCTTTCTTTTTCTTGTTTTTTTTTTTAAATCTAGAGGTGATGTCAGGGAAGGCAGTACAATGCTCCTCCTGCAGAATGTTTGAGGTGAGGGACGCCGTCAGTGTCCCTGCTGATTTCATCTGTGGGAAGTGCACCCAACTCCAGCTCCTCAAAAACCGTGTTAGGGACCTGGAGCTTGAGCTGGATGAACTTCGGATCATTCGGGAGGCAGAGGGGGTCATAGACAGGAGCTTCAGGGAAATAGTTACACCAAAGACTGGAGATAGATGGGTAACTGTAAGAGGGACTGGGAAGAAGCAGTCAGTGCAGGGACCCCCTGCGGTCGTTCCCCTGAGTAACAAGTATACCGTTTTGGATACTTGTGGGGGGGACGACTTACCAGGGGTAAGCCATGGGGTACGGGCCTCTGGCACAGAGTCTGTCCCTGTTGCTCAGAAGGGAAGGGGGGAAAGGAGTAGAACATTAGTAATTGGGGACTCAATAGTCAGGGGCACAGATAGGAGATTTTGTGGGAGCGAGAGAGACTCACGTTTGGTATGTTGCCTCCCAGGTGCAAGGGTACGTGATGTCTCGGATCGTGTTTTCCGGGTCCTTAAGGGGGAGGGGGAGCAGCCCCAAGTCGTAGTCCACATTGGCACTAACGACATAGGTAGGAAAGGGGACAAGGATGTCAGGCAGGCCTTTAGGGAGCTAGGATGGAAGCTCAGAGCGAGAACAAACAGAGTTGTTATCTCTGGGTTGTTGCCCGTGCCACGTGATAGTGAGATGAGGAATAGGGAGAGAGAGCAATTAAACATGTGGCTACAGGGATGGTGCAGGCGGGAGGGATTCAGATTTCTGGATAACTGGGGCTCTTTCTGGGGAAGGTGGGACCTCTATAGACAGGATGGTCTACATCTGAACCTGAGGGGCACCAATATCCTGGGGGGGAGATTTGTTAGTGCTCTTTGGGGGGGTTTAAACTAATTCAGCAGGGGCATGGGAACCTGGATTGTAGTTTTAGGGTACGGGAGATTGAGAGTATAGAGGTCAGGAGCACAGATTTGACTTCGCAGGAGGGTGCCAGTGTTCAGGTAGGTGGTTTGAAGTGTGTCTACTTCAATGCCAGGAGTATACGAAATAAGGTAGGGGAACTGGCAGCATGGGTTGGTACCTGGGACTTCGATGTTGTGGCCATTTCAGAGACATGGATAGAGCAGGGACAGGAATGGTTGTTGCAGGTTCCGGGGTTTAGGTGTTTTAGTAAGCTCAGAGAAGGGGGCAAAAGAGGGGGAGGTGTGGCGCTGCTAGTCAAGGACAGTATTACGGTGGCGGAAAGGATGCTAGATGGGGACTCTTCTTCTGAGGTAGTATGGGTTGAGGTTAGAAACAGGAAAGGAGAGGTCACCCTGTTGGGAGTTTTCTATAGGCCACCTAATAGTTCTAGGGATGTAGAGGAAAGGATGGCGAAGATGATTCTGGAAAAGAGCGAAAGTAACAGGGTAGTTGTTATGGGAGACTTTAACTTTCCAAATATTGACTGGAAAAGATATAGTTCGAGTACATTAGATGGGTCATTCTTTGTACAATGTGTGCAGGAGGGTTTCCTGACACAATATGTTGACAGGCCAACAAGAGGCGAGGCCACATTGGATTTGGTTTTGGGTAATGAACCAGGCCAGGTGTTAGATCTGGAGGTAGGTGAGCACTTTGGAAACAGTGACCACAATTCGGTGACCTTTACGTTAGTGATGGAAAGGGATAAGTATACCCCGCAGGGCAAGAGTTATAGCTGGGGGAAGGGCAATTATGATGCCATTAGACATGACTTAGGATGTGTTGGTTGGAGAAGTAGGCTGCAAGGGTTGGGCACACTGGATATGTGGAGCTTGTTCAAGGAACAGCTATTGCATGTTCTTGATAAGTACGTACCAGTCAGGCAGGGAGGAAGGGGTCGAGCGAGGGAACCGTGGTTTACCAAAGAAGTGGAATCTCTTGTTAAGAGGAAGAAGGAGGCCTATGTGAAGATGAGGCGTGAAGTTTCAGTTGGGGCGCTTGATATTTACAAGGAAGCGAGGAAGGATCTAAAGAGAGAGCTGAGACGAGCAAGGAGGGGACATGAGAAGTCTTTGGCAGGTAGGATCAAGGAAAACCCAAAAGCTTTCTATAGGTATGTCAGGAATAAAAGAATGACTAGGGTAAGAGTAGGGCCAGTCAAGGACAGTGGTGGGAAGTTGTGTGTGGAGGCTGAGGAGATAAGCGAGATACTAAATGAATACTTTTCGTCAGTATTCACTCAAGAAAAAGATAATATTGTGGAGGAGAATGCTGAGACCCAGGCTATTAGAATAGATGGCATTGAGGTGCGTAGGGAAGAAGTGTTGGCAATTCTGGACAAGGTGAAAATAGATAAGTCCCCGGGGCCGGATGGGATTTATCCTAGGATTCTCTGGGAAGCCAGGGAAGAGATTGCTGAGCCTTTGGCTTTGATTTTTAGGTCATCATTGGCTACAGGAATAGTGCCAGAGGACTGGAGGATAGCAAATGTGGTCCCTTTGTTCAAGAAGGGGAGTAGAGATAACCCCGGTAACTATAGGCCGGTGAGCCTAACGTCTGTGGTGGGTAAAGTCTTGGAGAGGATTATAAAAGATACGATTTATAATCATCTAGATAGGAATAATATGATTAGGGACAGTCAGCATGGTTTTGTGAAGGGTAGGTCATGCCTCACAAACCTTATCGAGTTCTTTGAGAAGGTGACTGAACAGGTCGACGAGGGTAGAGCAGTTGATGTGGTGTATATGGATTTCAGTAAAGCGTTTGATAAGGTTCCCCACGGTCGTCTATTGCAGAAAATACGGAGGCTGGGGATTGAGGGTGATTTAGAGATGTGGATCAGAAATTGGCTAGTTGAAAGAAGACAGAGAGTGGTAGTTGATGGGAAATGTTCAGAATGGAGTTCAGTTACGAGTGGCGTACCACAAGGATCTGTTCTGGGGCCGTTGCTGTTTGTCATTTTTATAAATGACCTAGAGGAGGGCGCAGAAGGATGGGTGAGTAAATTTGCAGACGACACTAAAGTCGGTGGAGTTGTAGACAGTGCGGAAGGATGTTGCAGGTTACAGAGGGACATAGATAAGCTGCAGAGCTGGGCTGAGAGGTGGCAAATGGAGTTTAATGTGGAGAAGTGTGAGGTGATTCACTTTGGAAAGAATAACAGAAATGCGGAACATTTGGCTAATGGTAAAATTCTTGGTAGTGTGGATGAGCAGAGGGATCTCGGTGTCCATGTACATAGATCCCTGAAAGTTGCCACCCAGGTTGATAGGGTTGTGAAGAAGGCCTATGGTGTGTTGGCCTTTATTGGTAGAGGGATTGAGTTCCGGAGCCATGAGGTCATGTTGCAGTTGTACAAAACTCTAGTACGGCCGCATTTGGAGTATTGCGTACAGTTCTGGTCGCCTCATTATAGGAAGGACGTGGAAGCTTTGGAACGGGTGCAGAGGAGATTTACCAGGATGTTGCCTGGTATGGAGGGAAAATCTTATGAGGAAAGGCTGATGGACTTGAGGTTGTTTTCGTTAGAGAGAAGAAGGTTAAGAGGTGACTTAATAGAGGCATACAAAATGATCAGAGGGTTAGATAGGGTGGACAGCGAGAGCCTTCTCCCGCGGATGGAGGTGGCTAGCACGAGGGGACATAGCCTTAAATTGAGGGGTAATAGATATAGGACAGAGGTCAGAGGTGGGTTTTTTACGCAAAGAGTGGTGAGGCCGTGGAATGCCCTACCTGCAACAGTCGTGAACATGCCAACATTGAGGGCATTTAAACATTTATTGGATAAGCATATGGATGATAAGGGCATAGTGTAGGTTAGATGGCCTTTAGATCTTTTTCCATGTCGGTGCAACATCGAGGGCCGAAGGGCCTGTACTGCGCTGTATCGTTCTATGTTCTAAATCATTGACTCCTTTGATGATCAAAAACCTATCTAACTCAGCCTTAAATGTATTCAAAGACCTAGCCTCCACTGCTTTCTGGGGTAGGGAATTCTGCAGACTAACCTTAGAAAGACCTCAAATTTTTGAATTATGCCCCTGAATTCTTGACTCACCACAAGGGATAACATCCTCAGCATCCACGCAGTCAATCCCATTCAGGAATTTATATGTTTAAATAAGATGTCTTTGCCTTCTAAACTCCAAACTCCAATAAGTATCGGCCCAGTCTGCTCAACCATTCCTCACAAGACAACCCTTCATCCCAGAGATCAATTAGTGAACTTTCTCTGAACTGCTTCTAATTGAATTATATAATTTCTTAAGTAAAATGACCAAATTTGTACACAGTACTGCAGGTACGGTATAAGGTCTTGTATTCACTTTGCAATAAATGCCAACATTTAATTTGCCTTCCTAATCATTTGCTGCATCCACACACAAACCTTTTCTAAGTATCGTACCAGGACACCCAGATCCCTCTGTACCAGAAAGTTCTGCAGTTTCTCTCCATTCAAATAAAATTCTGCTTATCTAACCTTCCTGCCAAAGTAGCCACATTCGCATTTTCTAACAGATTACTCCAATTGCCAAATATTTTCCCACTCACTGAACCTATCTAAACCCTTTTGTAGTCTCATTTCAACTTACTTCCCTATCAATCTTTGCGTCATCAGCACGTCATCCAAGATTGCGAACAGTTGCGGCTCTAGCACAGATCCCTGTAGCTAGCAAGTTTGCTAACCTAAAAATGATCCATTTATCCCCACAAATGCTTCCTGTTAGCAAACCAAACCTCTATCCATGCTGATACATTATCCCCTACACAAGCTCTATTTTGTGCATAACATTTCATGTGATACCTTATCAACATTCGATAAAATGGCACAAAGTTTTCGAGAAATCCAAGTACTTCACATCTACAGGTTTCCCTTTATCCATGTTACTTGTTATTTACTCAAATAACCCTAATAAATTAGCCAAGCACTCTTTCCCTTTCATAAAACTATGTTGATTATACCTGATTATGCTGATTTTCTAAATGTCCCATTTTTACCTCCTCAATAACGGATTCTAGTATTTTCCCTAAAACAAAGGAATTTGGAGCTGAAGTCGGCAATTCAGCCCTTCGAGCCTGCTGCGCCATTCAATCAGATCATGGCTGATTTCTTCCTGGTCTCAAAACCACCTCCCATCCATTCCCCATCATCAGAAATATATCTATCTCCTTCTTGAAACCATTTAATGACTCCGATTCGACCGCAGTATGGGGCAGTGAGTTCCACAAATACAGATGTTACATTAACCGGTTTGTAGTTTCTTGCTTTCTGTCTCCCTCCTTCCTTGAATAGAGGCATCACATTAGCAATTTTCCAATCTGCTGGGACCTGTCCAAAAGCTAGGGAATTTGGCTAGGTCAAACCAATGAGTCCACTATACCTACGAACATTTATTTTAAGACCCTAGGATTCAGGCCATCAGATCCTAAGCATCTCTAAGCCTTTAGTTCAAATAGTTTTCCTCCCGAGTGAATGATTGTTTAAGTTCTCTTTTACCTATTGACTTTCCAATATTGTTGGGATTTTTTATCTACAGTCAAGACAGACACAAAATATTTGTTCAAACTTCTGCCATTACCTTGTTTTCCATTATTAATTCATGAGTCTCATCCTCTCAGGGACCAACACTCACTTTAGTTACTCTTTTTCTTTTTAAATACTTGTATTACTATCTGCAACCTCTTACTATCTGTTTTTATACTTTTTGCTAGCTGCATCTCATATTCCAATTTTGCCCTCATTTTATTTTAAAGTCATTCTTTGCTGGTTTTTTAATATCTGTCCAATCTTCTGACTTCCCACCAATCTTCAGTAATGCGCACTTTTTCTTTCAATTTGAACTATCTTTAACTTTCTTAGTTAGCCACGGATGGTGCATCCTTCTCATGAGTCTTTCACTGGAACATATGGCAAGTGAGTGGGAAAAGAATGAACTAATAAAAGAATACTACTAGCCAAGATAAACCGTCTTCATTGTCCGTTTTGGGGGAATTATTGGTCTCTAACCCGACGGTCCAACAGAGAAAGTGGAGTTTGGTCGTGGGATGTCGAGGCCGACGTCGAAGAGATGTGGAGGAGGGAAATCCTAAGCTCCAAGCCGACTAAGGATTCGGTAAAGGTGGCGGGGAAAGCAGCCACGCCCATCACTCTGAATATGATGGTGCGGATGATGGTGAACGAATTGGAGATGTTCAGTGCGGAGATGGATAGCAATTCAAGAGCCAGGACCAAGAAGAGTGTGTCATTTAAAGACATGGTAGGGGAGGCTTTGGACCCGATAATGCAGCAGCTTGGTAAGACGGCTAAGGCAGTAGGTGAGCAGGCTGAGAAGTTGGAAGGTGTGGAGAAGGCCTCGTCTCAGCCCGAGGAACAACTTGCGCATTGGAAGCCGAAATAGCGCTTGCAGGCGATAGAAATAAGGGCCTCAAGGCAAAACTAGATGACATGGAGAACAGATCCAAGCATATGAATCGGAGACTGGTGGGTCTGCCAGTGGGAGTTGAGGGCTCAGGGCCAACCGAATACTTCTCTGCGAAATGTTCTCAGTGGGTGGCGGAGATTAGGTATTTGCTGCACAAGAGCTGGACAGGGCGCACAGGCCTGGAGACAGACTCTGAGGCCACCGCGTATGGTGATCATTCCGTTCCACAGTTTCCGAAGGAAGGAGCAGGTCCTAGAGTTGGCCAAGAAATGCTGGAGCATTGATTGGGATGGTGATATGGTAAGAATTTACCAGGACATTGGCACTGAGCTGGCGAGGCAACTGGTGGCCTTTAATAAGGTGAAGACAATCCTGTATGTTCAAGGGAGTGTGGTTTGAGGGGGCGTACCCATCAAAGCTGAGAGTCATGTTTGACTCAAAGAACTTTTACTTTGAAACTCTGGAGCACGTTGAAATCTTCATCAGAGATCATGGACTGGACACGATTTGAGAGGTGCGGGTGGGCTGTTTGATGGCTGGGGTTTTTGTTCATGTTGATGCCTGTTGGGTTAGTGTATTGGTGGAGATGGTGAGAATGGGGGGCATGTTTTCATGTTTATTCTCTTTTTTGGACTCAGTAGTTGTTGGGATGGTGGTTTTGTTTTCTTTCCTTGGCTTAGGTTTTTGTTTTATATGGTTGGGGTTGAGGACCATTAGGGAGGGGCGAACCTGGGGCAGGAGCGTAGATGTTGGTTAAGGAATAGGTGGGACCTGGGGAGGAGAGTGGGGGAGGTGAACACCTTGCTAACGCTAGGAAGTAGGTTAGTTAACAGAAGTCAAGTGGGGATCAGGATTCAGCTTGTTGGGCCAGTTATGTTAGGCTCGATGGGTCTAGGTTTGGGGGATGGGTAGTTAGCGGAGGCGGAAGGCTGTCCGCCAACTTGGGAGGGGCGGTGGTCGGACTAACAATGACCAGGGCTTTTTCTTTGTTCCACCATTTAGGTGGGGCAGGTCACAACGTTAGGTGGGCATGCGGCATCGGAATCATCGGCGAAGTTATGGCCTGTTCCGATGGTAATGGCTGACTCGAGGTTGGGGGTGGGGGAAATGAGAGACCCCCAACAAGGGTGGTCATCTGGAATGTGCGGAGCTTGGGGTCCCCAGTCAAAAGAGCCCAGGTTTGTTCATTTAGAGTCTGGGGGCCGACATGATGTTTCTCTAGATGGGTGATGGTTGGATGTAGGTCTGCTAGTGGATCTGGGTTCCGTGCAAGGATCTCAAGGACTATCCAGGATTATATCTTAAACAACGATAATAGGGAGGTCCAACCCTATGGGAGGCGCTGAAGAGAGAAATTATATCTTTCAAGGCACATGTAGATGCGGAGGCGCGGAAAAAACTGGTAGATGATATTATAAATCACAGGTATGCAAGCTGTCCATCCCCAGAATTACTAGCAGATAGGAAAAAAAAACTGTAAATGCAGTTCAATTTGATCTCCACAGATGGGACAGTGTGACAGTTGAGACGAGCTAAAGGGGCAATTTATGAGTATAGAGAGAAGGGAAGTCGTCTCCTGGCATAGCAACTAAGGAAAGGGGAGGCAGAGAGGGAGATTGCCCAGATTAGAGTTTGGGACGAGGGGCTGGTTTTGGCTCAGGAGAACGTAAATCGGGTATTTAGGGCCTTCTATAAGAAATTATACAGGTCTGAACCGTCTTGGGATGAGAGGGGGAATTTGTGGGGTGTTGGGGTTTCCCAAAGGGGGGTTGCGGGAGGACCTAGACGCAAAGTTGGAGTTGATAACGTTCAGGGATTTCTTTGAGAAGTGCCTTGTCACAGTCGTTAGAGGCAGAGTCTCATTCAGCTAAAACAATCTTAATCTTTTTATTATTGTCATACATAGGCTTCCATTAACACTGCAATGAAGTTACTGTGAAAATCCCTTAGCATTTCAAGCACACCTCCCCTGGTTAGAATGAGCCGATTTTTCGATGGGGTGGAGGTTAGATGCAATCGCTGTTCGAGGGGACCGGTACACCAAGCACACATGTTCTGGGCGTGCTCAAAGCTGGCGGGTTTCTGGAGATCCTTTTTTGATACCATGTCTGCAATCATGAACATCGGGTTGGGGCCTTGCCTGGTTGCAATTTCTTGGCTATCGGATGTGCCGGAGCTCCGGATGGGGGCAGATGTTCTGGCCTTTGCCTCGCTCGCAGCAAAGAGGCGGATCATCTTAGGCTGGAAGTTGACTCCCACCACCAAGCGCCTTGGCGTGGCTGGGTGACCAGATGGGAGTTTATGCACCTCCAGATAGTCAGGTTCACCACGAGAAGGTCAGTGGAATGGTTTTATCTTAGATGCCGGCCGTTTATAATGTACTTTAAAGAGATGGTCACTGCTAGCTGTTTTTGGGGTGGGTGGGAGTATTACTGTTATTATGTGTTATTGTTTGGTTTTTATAAACATTGTATTAAAACTGTTAAAATTTCAATAAAAATATTTCCCAAAAAAAAATAGAGGACAATCAGGGATAGGCAATAAATGTTGGCCATGCAAGTGATGACTTAATCCTGTAATTTGTAAATTTAAAGAAAAAAAACCAATAGTTCCTCCAACCAAAATCTCTACCACATGAATACCATAAAACATACAATTTTAATGGTTACATTTCTTAATCCATCAAACTCATTCATATTTTGCTATATTTACCTTATATGCCCCTACCTTTTCCAGGTCCAAATCAACAACACAACTTTTAGCCACTTGCTCACCAGGGACATTTATTTCTGACCTAAAGGGGAGGATGGAGAAAATAATGAGCAAAAACAAAAATAAGCCTGAATTTAATCAAGCTTTTAGGTGTAGTCAATGTAGTAATCTTTATTTTAACAGTTTCTTTCCTCTTTTCCCATCAACTTTAAAACTCAACTTTTTGTCGTCGCCACTAATATATCTTTTTACGGTTCTATATTCATTATGTGCAAGATTACATCACCATCAAGTGTTTTGGGATATTCACCTATATTAAAGGTAATGTATAAATATGATTTGTTGTTGCTGAGCTAAATTTATTCAGCAGTAGACATGCTCATTAATATTCAAAAGTGGAGCCACAAGCCTATGTACATGCCTGGTTTATTAAAACGACTTAACTGTTCGTTATCCAAGAAGCAGAGGATAATAAAAACAGAAAGTGCCAGAAAATGCAGCAGGTCTGTCAGGATCTGTGATGAGAGAAACAAAGTTAAAGTTTCAGACTTCTGGTGACAGCCATGGAGTGAGTGGTTGCACACAGGGCAGCTCCTGTTTGAAGGCGTTAGTTCTGGCACTTTTCATCCAGGCTTCGGCAGAAAAGTGGTGTGGAGACTATAGGGGGAGAAGTTTTCCACTGGATGGACATATTTCCATACTATCAGACCCGACAGAAGACTGTGAAAGACATGGCGAAAGAGTTGGAGGAGACTCATGGCACAGCATCAAATACTAAAATGATGGAGGTGCAAGGGTCGTCATTAGCTGGAAAACTGCAAATGGAGCAGTTATTGAGTTTCATCAAGGAGAAAGTTCGGCTGCAAAGTAAGGAAATGCAGAACAATTGGTCAGAGGCGATTGAGGAGGCAGTGGCACCTCTTTGCAGGACTCTGGAACAGGTGGAGAAGTGCCTCGATACAGAAAGGGCAACTATCCAGGAGATGGACAAACTGCAAATGGAGCAGTTATTGAGTTTCATCAAGGAGAAAGTTTGGCTGCAAAGTAAGGAAATGCAGAACAATTGGTCAAAGGCGATTGAGGGGGAAGTGGCACCTCTTTGCGGGACTCTGGAACAGGTGGAGAAGTGCCTCGCGACAGAAAGGGCAACTATCCAGGAGATGGACAAGGTGGTGTCCGACTAGAGTGACCATATTGTGTCACCGGTAGCAGAGATGGCAATCCTGGGGAATCTGTACAAGTCGCTACGGGTGACGATGGAGGACCAGGAAAATAGGTCCAGACGGCATAATCTGAGGATTGTTGGCCTGCTGGTGAGAGTAGAGGGAACGAGTGCAACGGGCTACATTGCGACGGTGCTGGCCAGATTGGTGGAGAAGATGATGTTGGACAAGGCCCTGGTATGGATCGGGCCCTTAGATCCCCGAGACAGAAGCAGAAATCTGGGGAGCCGTTACGGGCAATGATTGTGCAAGTGCACAAGTTCCAAGACAAGGAAAAGATCTTGCGATGGGCCAGGGCACAGCAGGATTGTGGATGGGAAGGAAATCAAGTTCGGATCAACCAGGACATTGGAGCAGAGCTGGCCAGGAGATGGGCGGGGTTCAACAAGGCTGAGGCTGTACTGCATAGGCACAAAATACGGTTTGGGGTGCTGTAATCGGCCAGGCTGTGGGTAACTTATAAGGACCAGGAATATTGTTTTGGGACGCCGCAGGAGGTGAATTACTTTATCAAGGAGCATAAGTTGGGGAACAGCTGAAGAGTGACATTGGGTGGAGGAGTTATCTCCGCGAAAGTTTGGGTTTTGTTACTGTTTGTCGATGGGGAAAAGTTGTAAGGGGGACCGTTTGCTCACCCCCCCCCCCCCCCCCCCCCCGGCCAAACACATTTTTGGGACGTTGATGTGCTTTTTGAAATTTTCATATTTTTGGGATTATTTCTGGACATGTTGGTACTTTTTACTGTAGTTTCGTGTTTGGCATGTGTGTACGAATATTTTTTTTTTAATTTTAATTTTTTAAAAATTTAGTGCACCCAATTCATCTTTTTCCAACTAAGGGGTAATTTAGTGTGTCCAATCCACCTACCTTGTACATCTTTGGGTTGTGGGGGCGAAACCCACGCAAACACAGGGAGAATGTGCAAATACCACGCAGACAGTGACCTAGAGCTGGGACCGAACCTGGGACCGAACCTGGGACCTCGGCACCTTGAGGCAAGAGGGCTAATCCACTGTGCCACCGTGCTGCCCGTGTGTACGAAAATTCAACACGAGTTGTGAGGGGTCATTGGAACGGGCCTTCGGGTGGGAGTCGCCACGCTAGCAAGAGATGCTAGTGAATGGGGGAAGGCGATGCAGCCGGTATGGAGTACAAGTCTGGTCATGGACGGGTTTGGGTGGGCCAACTTCGGTGGGTCAGATTCAGAATGGGATGGGGGCAGAGCCTAGGGGTGATGATGGTGGACATTAGGGGAGAGGGGAAGCAGAAGCTTCTGGTGAGAATTATTACATGGAACGTCTGCAGGTAAAATGGGTCAGTTAAAAAGTCCCGGGTGTTCACACAACTGAAGAGCTGGAGTGTGGACGTGATTTTCTTGCAGGAGACGCATCAGCAGGTGAAAGATCAGATCAGGTTGGGCAAGTGCCTCACTCGGGGTTTGATTCAAAGTCATGGGGGCTTGCCATCTTGTTGAGCTGGAGGTCATGGAGGTCCGCCCTATGTTGACGGGGAGGTCAAGAACAGTGCAAGAGTTGGGAGGGTTTATGGAGAGGATGGGGGTGGTGGATCCATGGTGGTTTGGGCACTCGGGAGAGAGGGAGTACTCCTTCTTTTCACATGTGTCTAGGGTTTATTCCAGGGTCAATTTGTTTGCAATGAGCCGGGCAATGCTAATGGGGGTAGTAGGGGCAGAGTATGCAGGAATAGTGATTTCGGACCACGCTTTGCAATTTAGATGTGAGACTTTGTTTGGGATAGGCGCAGAGGCCGGGATGGAGGTTGGATTTGGGACTTTTGGCCGATAAGGTGTTCTGTGGGAAGGTGAGAATGGCGATTAGGAACTATGTTGAGCTTAATCAGAATGGGCAGGTGTCGGTAGCTACATTTTGGGAAGCCTTGGAAGTGGTGGTCCGGGGGGTGGGGGGGGATTATTTTGTTCAAGGCCCACAGGGATAGCATGAAGGAGGAGTACAGGCATTTTTTGGACGACTTAATTGCAGTGGACATGAAATATTCGGTGGCCCCTCGAAGGAGCTGTTGGCAGGAAAAAAAAAAGTTGCAGGGCTGTTTGGCCGCCTGACGACGGGAAGGATGATGGGTCAGCTGAGGAGGGCAAGGGGGAGTGCAGTATGAGTATGGGGAGAAGGCGAGTTGTATTCTGGCCCATCAGCTGTGGTGTCAGGCAGTGTCAAGGGAAATTCTTCAGCTAGGGGACGGGGAGGAGGAGATGTAGTGTCGGACCCGTAGAGGATAAACAAGGTGTTTAAGGCTATGAGGGGTTCACAGGGCCGAGCCGGTAGGGAAGGAGGCGGATATAGGGCGCTTTCTGGATGGCCAGAGTTGGAGGGGAAGAGGCAGGTGCTGCAGGAGCCGTTGGGGTTAAAGAAGGTGATAGAGTGCATTGGTAGGGTGCAGGCGGGGAAGGCACCGGGGTCAGATGGCTTTCCAGCAGTATTTTATAAACAGGTCGCGATGGAGCTGGCCCCCCACTTGTTGGGCATGTGTAGTGAGGCAGTGGAAAAGGGGGAGCTGCCGGCTCCTTTGACGCAGGTTTCCTTAATCCCGAAAAAGGGGAAGAACCCATTGGAGTGTGGGTCCTACAGGCCCAATTCACTGTAAATATTGACATGAACGTCCCGGCAAGGGTGTTGGCATATCGGGTGGAGGGGTGTGTGCCGGTGCGAGGTCTCGGACGACCAAACGTGTTTTGTGAAGGGGAGGCAGCTCTCTAGTAATATTAGGAGATTTTTGAATGTAGTTATGATGCTGTCAGGGGGACAAGAGCCGGAGGTTACAGTGTCTATGGACACGAAGAAGGCATTTGACCAGGTAGGGTGGAGGATCTGTTTGAGATTTTGGGTAGGTTTGCACCGAGGTTTGCTACAAATTAAACGTGGGGGAAAGTGAGGTGTTTCCAGTGAAATCTGCGGGGTGGGGGAGAACCTGGGGGCTCTGCCATTTAAGGTGGAACGAGAGCGGTTTTGGTAATGCATGAGTGAGCCACAATACATTGGTAACTGACGGGCTTAGTGGAGGAGGTCAAGGGGATCTTAAAAGGTGGGCTAAGCTGCACTTAACATTGGCGCGGAGTGTGCGGATGGTGAAGGTGAACATGTTGCCAAGGTTTCTGTTTGTATTTCAGTCCCTCCCGATTTTTCTTCCTAAAGACGTTTTCCGAGAGTGGAGGCGCTAATTTTGGAATTTTTGTTGGCGGAGAAGGTGCTGAGGATGACAGACAGAGAGAGAGGCAGTGTGGAGGGAGGAAGGGTTGGACCGGGTCAGGGATATGTTCTCAGAGGGGAGGTTTGTGGGGCTGGAGGAACAGCGGGTGAGGTTTGAGTTTCTGTGGGGGGAGCGAGTTCAGGTACTGGCAGTGCGGGACTTTGCTTGAAAGGAGCTGCCTTCGTTCCTCCAATTTCCAGAATGCATGATACTGGAGATAATTCTGCTGTCAGATAAGGTGGGAAAGGCAAGATTGGGGATATCTCTGGGTGGTTGGTTGGGAGAGCACAGCAAGCATTAGAGAAAAGGATCAAACGGATGTGGGATGAGGAGATGGGGAGGGAGTTAGAATGGGGACTCTGGTGTGAGGTGATGAGGCGGGTAAACTCAAACCTCCTCCTGTGCAAGAATGGGTCGGATACAATTTAAAGTGGTGCACAAGATCCACATTACTTGGGCTTGGATGAGTGAGTTTCTTCCGGGGCGTAACACATGGATGCGAGAAGTGCGGCCAAGGGCCGGCGAATCATGCTCACATGTTCTCGGGATGTGAGTGTAATTGGGAGGCGGTGTTCAGGACCCTATCGACGGTAGTAGAGGTTGAGGTGAAGCCGGACAATATGGTGGTGATCATTGTAGTGTCAGAGGTGCTGGAGCTACTGGAGGGAAAGGGGGCCGATGTTGTGGCCTTCGCCTCTCCGATTGCCCGGCGATGGATTATTTTGAACTGGAGGACAGGTACGCCACCTGGGGAGGTTGTGGTTTGGCTGGGAAATTTGTATGAGCTTCAGGTTGAGGAGATCAGATCTGCCTTAAGGGGGTCAGACGAGGACTCCGAGGTATGGTGGAGGCCATTCATGACAATATTTTAGGAGCTGTTTGTCGCCAGAGGGGGGATTAGAAGGGGGAAAACGTGCAAACTGTATATCGTGCTTAGGGCGAATGCAGAATTGATGTTATTGCTTGTGTTTGGAATAAAATATCTCTAAAGAGAGTTAAAGTTTCCAGTCAATATGACACTCACTCTCCACAGATGTTGCCAGACCTGGGTTTTCCAGCATTTATTTAAATTCAGATCTCCAGGATCCACAATACTTTGCTTTTACTTTAGAAGATGATAACTTGAAACAAAACATTCCATTAAAAGAGTGTATGAAGTACATATATTTATAGGCAATGAATTTCAAACACAAACCTGCAACTTGAAAACATTTTAGTGATCAAAATGTAATGGTGATACCAAATTTCTTTTATTCATTCACGAGATATGGGCATGGCTGAAAAAGCCACATTTACTGCCCATCTTTATACAACTGAGTCACTTTCTGGCTGTGGGAGAGGACAGTTAAGAGTTGACCATATTAATGTGGGTCACGTATCAGTCAAATACGTGCCCCCTGGTCATTGGTTCCTCCACGAAGGGGGAAAGGTTCTTACTGTCTGCTCTATCTATACCCATCATAATTATATACATATCAATGTTCCCCCTCAGTCTCCGCTGCTCCGAGGAAAACAATCCCAGTCTATCCAATCTCTCTTCATAGCTGAAACTCTCCAGCCCAGGCAATATCCTGGTAAATCTCCTCTGCACTCTTTCCAGTGCTATCACATCCCTCCTATAATATAGATTCCAGAATTCATAGAATCATAGAATCCCTACAGTGCAGGAGGCTATTCGGCCCACCGGGTCTACACCGGCCCTTGGCAAGAGCAGCCTGCTTAAGCTTAAGCCATGCCTCCACCCTACCCCCATAACCCAGTAAACTCACC
This sequence comes from Scyliorhinus canicula, assembly GCF_902713615.1. Lineage (NCBI taxonomy): Eukaryota > Metazoa > Chordata > Chondrichthyes > Carcharhiniformes > Scyliorhinidae > Scyliorhinus > Scyliorhinus canicula. Next base: position 159,338,075 of record NC_052150.1, read on the forward strand.
TAACCTTTTTTGGACACTAAGGGGCAATTTAGCATGGCCAATCCACCTAGCCTGCACATCTTTGGACTGTGGGAGGAAACCAGAGCACCCAGAGGAAACCCACGCAGAAATGGGGAGAAAGTGCAAACTCCACATAGACAGTCACCCGAGGCCGGGTCCCTGGAGCTGTGAGGCAGCAGTGCTAACCACTGTGCCACCACTGAACACAATACTCTGGCTGGAGCCTAAGTAACATTTTATATAGTTCCTGTATAACCTCCCTGCTCTTAAACTCTATGCCTTGATTAATAAAGGCAAGTATACCATACGCCTTTTTAATCACTGTATCTACCTGACCTGCTACCTCAAGTAACCAGCGTACATGAACACCAAGGTCCCCCTGATCCTCGGTGCTTCCCAGGGTCCTGCTGTTTATCGTGTATTCCCTTGCCTCGTTTGTCCTGCCCAATTGCATCACCTCACACTTATTTGGATTGAATTCAATTTGCCACTGATCAACCCATCTGACCAGCTTGTCTATGTCCTCCTACAATATAAAGCTAACATCCTCACTCTTTACCACCCCATCAATTTTTGTATCATCCGCGAAACCTTCTACATTCATCTCCAAATCATTTATATAAACAGCAAACAGTACGCCCCCTGCAAAACCCCACTGGACACAGGCTGCCAGTTAGAAAAACATCCCTCAACTATTACCCTCCACTTCTGATCACCTCTGGCAATTCTGGATTCAATTTGCCAAATTTCCTTGGATCCCATGGGCTCTGACCTTCGCTTTCAGTCTCCCATGTGGGAGCTTATCAAAAATCTTGAAGTCCAAATAGACTACGTCAAATGCATTGCCTTCATCTATACATCTAGTCACCTCTTTGGAAAATTCAATCAAATTGGTCAGATATGGTCTCCTCTTATGACTGTTCTTGATTAACCCCTGACTCTCCAAATACAGATTAATTGTCTCTCAGTTTCCTGCTTTATCCCTTCTTGAATAATGGTACCACATTGCCTATCCTCCAGAACCTCTCGTGGCCAGAGAGGAATTGAAAATCACTGCCAGCACCCCTACTATTTCCTCCCTTGCCTCACTCAACAGCCGGGAATAAAAAAAATTTTTTTTTAATTTAGAGTACCCAATTATTTTTTCCAATTAAGGGGCAATTTTGAGTGCCTAATCTACCTATCCTGCACATCTTTTGGGTTGTGGGGGTGAAACCCACGCAGACACGGGGAGAATGTGCAAACTCCACACCGACAGTGACCCAGGGCTGGGATTCGAACCCGGGTCCTCAGCGCCGTAGGCAGCAATGCTAACCACTGTGCCACCATGCTGCCCCTGCCACCGTGCTGCCCCTGCCGGGAATACATTTTATCTGACCCTGGCGATTTGTCTATTTTTAATCATGACAAATCACTCAAAACCTCCTCTCTGTCCATGTTAATTCCTTTAATTATATCACAGTCCTTCTCCCAGATTGCTTTACCCACACCGGCCCTTTCACTATTGAACACCGACACACAGTATTCATTTAGAACCCTACCTAGTCCTCCAGCTCCACACACAAATTACCTCTGTGGTCCTTATTGGGCCCCACTCTTTCCCTAGTTAGTATTTTACTCTTAATGCACTTGTAAAACAACTTAGGATTTTCCTTTATTTTACCTGCCAGTATCCTTTCATATCCTTTTTTTGTGCTCCTAATGTCCTTTCTAAGTTCCCTCTTACAAATTCTATATGCCTCGAGGGGTTCTGCTGTTTTGAGCGCACAATGTCTGCCATAAGCCTCCCTTTTTCTCCTTATCCAATACTGTATATTCCTCGATATCCAGGGTTCACTCAATTTGTTCGTCCCTCCCATTTTCTTGATTGGAATATGTTGGCCCAGTACTCTCCTTATTTCCTCTTTAACGCGGCCCACTGTTCTGTCACAGATTTACCTGAAAGTGTCTGCTCCCAGTGTAGTATGGCCAAATCATATCTGATCTTATTAAAATTTTTCTTCCCCCAGTTTAGAACTTTGATTTCAGGACCATTCTTGCCCTTTTCCATAACAATCTTATGATCATTGTCTGCAAAATGCTCCCCCACTGATACTTCTTTTTTTGTTATAAATTTAGAGTACATTATTCTTTCTTTTTCCAATTAAGGGGCAATTTAGCATGGCCAATCCACCTACCCCGCACATCTTTGGGTTGTGAAGGTGATACCCATGCAGACACGACGAGAATGTGAAAACACCACAAGGACAGTGACCTGGGGCCAGGATCGAACCTGGGTCCTCGGCGCCTTGAGGCAGAGTGCGCCACACAGCACTGATACTTCAACTATTTGATCACCTCATTACCTAACGTTGTCCAGGACCGCCCCCTCTCTTGTACGACCTTCTACGTACTTAAAAAGTTCACCTGGCTGCATTTTAAGAATTCCGCTCCCTCTAAGCCTTTTACACTATGACTACCCCAGTTAATATTGGGGAATTTGAAATCCCCCACCATCACTACCCTACTACTTTTACATTGCTCTGAAATTTATCTAGATATCTGCTCTTCTACTTCTCTCAGACTGTTAGGGGGCCTATGAAACAGACCCAGCAATGTGATTGTTCTTTTGGGTTTTCAAGTTCCACCCATATGGCTTTATTTGAAGAGCCTTCTAAGATGCAGGATGAGGACAGCACGGTAGCATAGTGGTTAGCATAATTGCTTCACAGCTCCTGGGTCCCAGGTTTGAATCCCGGCTTGGGTCTGTGCGGAGTCTGCACATTCTCCCTGTGTGCGCGTGGGTTTCCTCCCACAGTCCAAAGATCTGCAGGTTAGGTGGATAGGCCATGCTAAATTGCTCTTCGTGTCCAAAATTGCCCTTCGTGTTAGGTGGGGTTGCTGGGTTATGGGGATGGGGTGGAGGTGTGAGCTTGGGTAGGGTGCTCTTTCCAGGAGCTGGTGCAGACTTGATGGGCCGAATGGCCTCTTTCTGCACAGTAAATTCTATGATTCTATGAATGATTCGATGATACCCTCCCTTCTTACTACTGTAATTGATTCCCTGATCCAAATTGCGACACCCTCTCCCCTTTTACCTCCTTCTGTCTCGCCTGAGTACCCTATATCCTGGAATATTGAGCAGAAAATCATGCCTCTTTCTTAACCAAGTCTCCGTTACAACAATGACATCATACCCCCATGTTTTAATTTGTGCCCTCAACTCATCTGCCTTGTTCGTCCGACTCCTGGCATTAAAGTAAGTACCATTCAATCTTGCCAAACACCCTTATGAAATTCTATGCCTTCCTGACTCACTTGGATGTGGCTGTGCACCTCGCTGCTGAACCTTCTCTCAGGATCCCAGCCCCATGCCAAGTAAGTTCAAACCCTCCGCAACAGAACAAGCAAATAGGCAGAATACTGGATGACAGTCAACCAGCTCACACTTGCAAAACCCAAGGCAAAATGTTTACTCTTGGATGCGAATCTGCAATTAGGCGTCGTTGGTTTAACAATCCTGAGTGTGACTAATAGTTACACCAACAGCCAATTTAAGATAATCCATCAAGCTCATAGCATGGCTCATTTATGGTTGTTTGAAGCAACATACAGAGGTACCTGTTCTCTGGAACAAAAAATATTTAAGTTTTGTCCATTTTTTTTTAACTGCCCCAGAACTTGGGAGCCCAATGTTCCTCTCTGCTTTCTCCATGGCAATGCATCGGCCAATTTGAGCCTAAATGCCAACCAATCAGTACCCTTTTCTCCAGTAATATAAATTGTGATTATTTGAAATTTGTCATTCTTGCATTTGTAAGTCAGTGAACACACGTATGAGAGGTCAACAAGATTTAATGCAGGTCAGGACATAGTAAGCTAGAGGTGATGTAAAACTTGGTTGCCCAAAGGACGAAAGGATGAAGACCAGCAAAAGATACATTAGAATAGTTAGGTTTTGATGGACTCAATTTTTTGCGGTCACATAGTAAATATTGGTTAGAAATTTTTACCATGTCATAAAGCTCCACCTAACTAGTTCCATCTGCTTACACTGCAGGACGGCACAGTAGCAGAATGATTAGCACTGGTGCCTCAGGGCACCAGGCCGGTCCAATTCCGGCTATGGATGACTGTCTGTGTGGAGCTTGCACGTGCAGGGGTTTTCTCCCACAGTCCAAAGATGTGTAGGTTAGGTGGCATGGTCATGATCAATGAGCGGGGTTAGAGGGATAGGGCAGGGAAGTGAGAAAAGTAGAGTGCTCTTTCAGTGGGTTGGTGCAGACTCAATGGGCCAAATGGCCTTCTTCTGCACTGCAGGGATTTTATGGTCATATGGCACTTTAATAAGACCATAAGACTTGGGCAGAATTAGGCCACTCAGCCCATCGAGTCTGCTCCGCCATTCGATCGTCATTGATATTTTTCTCATCCCCATTCTTCTGCTTTCTCCTCTTAACCTCTGATCCCCTTATTGATCAAGAACGTATCCAGCTCTGTCTTAAAGACACTCAGTGATTTGGCCTCCGCAGCCTTCTACGGCAAAAAGTTCCACAGATTCACCACCCTGGCTGAAGAAATTCCCTCTCATCTCAGTTTTAAAGGATCGTCCCTTTAGTCTGAGATTGTGTCCTCTGCTTCTAGTTTTTCCTACAAGTGGAAACATCCTCTCCACGCCCACTCTATCCAGGCCACGCAGTATCCTGTAAGTTTCAATAAGATCTCCCCTCATCCTTCTAAACTTCAACGAGTACAGACCCAGAGTCCTCAACCGTTCCTCCTATGACAAGCTCTTCATTTCCAGGATCATTCTTGGGAACCTCCTCTGGACTCTTTCCAAGGCCAGCACATTCTTCCACAGATATGGGGCCCAAAACTGCTCACAATACTTCAAATGGTGTCTGACCAGAGCCTTATATAACCGCAGATGTACATCCCTGGTCTTGTATTCGAGCCCTCTCGACATGAATGCTAACATTGTATTTGCCTTTCGAACTGCCGACTGACCCTGCATATTAACCTTAAGAGAATCGTAAACAAGGACTCCCAAGTCCCTTTGTGCTTCTGATTTCCTAAGCCATCTCCCCATTTACAAAATAATCTATGCCTCATTCCTCCTTCCATGTGCATAACCTCACACTTTTCCGCATTGTATTCCATCTGCCACTTATTTGCCCACTCACCTAGCCTGTCCAAGTCCTTCTGCAGCCCGTCTGCTTCCTCAATACTACCTGTCCCTCTACAGGTCTTTGCATCATCTGCAAACTTAGCAACAGTGCCTCAGTTCCTTCTTCCAGATCATTAATGTATATTGTGAAAAGTTGTGGTCCCAGCACAGACCCCTGAGGCAGACCACTAGTCACTGACTGCCATCCTGAAAAAGACCCTTTTATCACCACTCTCTGCCTTCTGCCAGTCAGCCAATCCTATATCTATGCCAGGATCTTACCCTTAACACCATGGCCCCTTAACTTATTTCACAATCTCCTATGCGGCACCTTATCAAAGGCCTTCTGGAAATCTAAATAAATCACGTCCACTGGTTCTCCTTTGACTAACTTTCTTGTTACTTCCTCAAAGAACTCTAACAGATTTGTCAGCGATGACCTCCCCTTGACGAAGCCATGCTGACTCAGTCCTATTTTATCATGCACTTCCAAGTACTCTGCGATCTCATCTTTAATAATGGACTCTAAAATCTTACCAATGACCGATGTCAGGCTAATTGACCTATAATTTTCCATCTTCTGCCTCCCTCCCTTCTTAAACAGCGGTGTTACATTAACCACTTTCCAGTCCTCTGGGACCCTTCCTGCCTCCAGTGATTCCTGAAAGATCACCACCAATGCCTCCACAATCTCCTCAGCTATCTCTTTTAGAACCCTGGGGTGTAGTCCATCTGGTTCAGGTGATTTAACCACCTTCAGATTCCCCAGAACCTTCTCCTCAGTGATGGTCACTGCACTCACCTCTGCCCCTGATTCTCCTGGGGCTCTGGCATCCCACTGGTGTCTTCCACCGTTAAGACTGTGTAAAGTATCTATTCAGTCCCTCTGCCATTTGTAGCCACCTGTGTTGGCCACTTCCCTAATTTAAGATGAAGATTCGCAAAGAACGCAGGGAAAAATGGACAGGCTCAGAGAAGCAAGCAGCTTGCAAAGTTTTCCTGTATATTCGACTCGCAGAAAGCAGACAGCATTGAAACCAGCAATCTGACTATTAATGAGCGATTCCCGGGCACAATGGTAACAATCGAGAACGGTCAAAACAAGTCAGACTCCTCGGCGCCAGCAGGAGTCCAGGACAAAAGAGGGTAACGAGCACCCAAGGAACGCCCAGCGATCAGGGAACTGCCCCAGTATTGGGGGAATTCAAACCGATCGATTGGTACGTGATCCAATCGATTGGAGGCAGGAACGGGGTCCGCCCAAAAGGGCGCGAAGCCCCTGGGGCCTATAAAAGGCAGGTCCCAAGTTCAATTCAGTCTCTTAGCCGGCCCTCCCAGCAGAACATCTTAGCAGCTTGGAAGAACTCTTGACCGTGAGGAGAGGCCTAGCTAACAGCTACACCGACAAGTGTCCAGTCAACGCACGCCACGAGATAGGCGCTCCTGACCCTTAGTCCGTACCAGTTGGAAGCCTGCAGCCCAGGATTGAACAAGAGGCCATTGTTCCCTGACCCAGTGGGTTCTTTTCCAAAGATAAGTATTGGCCTGTAGTGGTAGAGATAGTCTAGTTTTGTAGTGTTTATGCATGAGTAGCGATTAACTGTGTATATAATAAACGTGTTTTGATTTGAACCTTACTAATTGGTGTACCGAGTTATTGATCAGCACTTGAACTTAAACCTCGTGGTGGTATCATAAAGATATCTGGCGACTCTAGAGCAAGGTAATAAAACAGAGCCAATTGAGTGTAAAGCACACTCACCAGAACGAGCAACACATTTCTTTGTTTCCTGCAATTACTTCTCCAGCCACATTTTCCAGTGGTCCAATGTCTACTTTTGCCTCTCTCTTAACTTTTATATATTGAAAAAATTCTTCCATCTTCTTTTGTATTACTAGCTAGCTTGCACTCATATTTCATATCTCCCCCCTTATTGCTTTTTTAGCTGTCCTCTGCACACTTTTAAAGGATTCCCAAACCTCTAGATTACCCCTAATCCTCACCACTTTGTATGTTTTTTCTTTTGCTTTTATGCTTCCCTCGTCAGCCTTGGATGCCTTGTCCTCCCCTTAGCATGTTTCCTCCTCCTTGGGATGAATTTCTGTTGTGCCTCCCAAATAACCCCAAAAAACACCTGCCATTGCTGTTCCACTGGCTTCCCTGCTAGGCTCCTTTTCCAATCAACTCTCAGCAGCTCCTCACTCATATCTTTGTAGTTACCCTTATTTAATTGTAATACCATTACATCTGATTGCAGCTTATTCCTCTCAAACTGCAGGGTAAATTCTATCATATTGTGGTCACTGGGTTCCTTCACCTTAAGTTCCCAAATCAAGTTTGCCTCATTACACATCATCAAATCCAGAATTGCCTGTTCCTAGTAGGCTCTGTCATGAGCCGCTCCAGAAACCAATCTCTTAGAAATTCCACAAATTCCTTTTCTTGGGATCCACTACCAACCTTATTTTCCCAGTCCACCTGCTTCCCATGATTATGAAATTAAAATGAAATGAAAATCGCTTGTCACAAGTAGGCTTCAAATGAAGTTACTGTGAAAAGCCCCTAGTCGCCACATTCCGGCGGCTGTTCAGGGAGGCTGATACGGGAATTGAACCATGTGCTGGCCTGCTTTCAAAGCTAGTGATTTAGCCCTGTGCTAACCCAGCCCCTACAGGATTATTGTAATATTGCCTTTTTTACATGCCTTTTCGATTTCCTGATTTATTTTCTGCCCTACATCCTGACTACTGCTAGGGGGTCTGTGCATAACTCTTTTTTACTTTTGCAATTCCTCAACTCTATCCACAGAGATTCTATGCCTTCTGATCCTATATCGCTGCTTCCTATCGATTTAACTTCATTCCTTATTAACAATGCAACCCCGTCCCCTTTTCCCAATTGCCTGACCTTTCGATCGGACACATATCCTTGGATATGTGGGGAATGACCACAGAATTCGGAGATGCAGAGGTATCTAGATATTCTAGTGCATGAGTCACAAGTTAATATGCAAGCATAGCAAGTGATTAAGAAGACAAATGGAATGCTATTCTTTATTAAGTGAGGTCTTGAACATAAAAAGTAACAATGTTATGCTTTAGTTATACAGGGCATTCATGTGACTACATTTCAAATACTGCATGCCATTTTGTCTTATTCAAAGAAGGATATAAATGCTTTGGAAGTGTTTCAGAGGAGGTTTACTAGTTTGATATCTGGAACGAGTACATTATCTTGTGAGGAATGCTTAGACCAGGGGTGGGAAAACTTTTCTGTGCAAGGGCCACATTCAGAAATTCACAATTTTAAAGGGCCGCATAGTATATTAATTAATAGTCCCGGTTGTAACCAATTAGCGTGCGGCATATACCTCAGCGCTTCCCCCGGCGGCATCCTGCCTTTAGCCCTCTTTTTCTCTACTTTTCAAAAATGGCGCTTCACCCGGTTATGATTCTGGGCGCCTCATATAGAACATAGAACAGTACAGCACAGAACAGGCCCTTCGGCCCTCGATGTTGTGCCGAGCAATGATCACCCTACTCAAGTCAACGTATCCATCCTATACCAGTAACCCAACAGCCCCCCCCCCCCCATTAACCTTATAAAAAAATATAAATGTTTTTTTTTTTTAAAATGTTTTTTTTTATGACTTGATCTTGGTGGGCCGCATAAAGACCTTTGGCCGTAGTTTGCCCATCCCTGGCTTAGACAGACTGGGCATGTTTCTACTTGAGTTTAGAAGAGTGAGGGGTAACTTGATTAAGTACTTAAGATCCTCAATGGGCTTGACAAGGTGAACATGGAAAGATGTTTCCTCCTGTGGGTGAGTTCAGAAGTAGGAAGCCTCGTTTTAAAATAAGGGATCGCCCTTTTAGGACAGAGAAGAGGAGAAATATTTTCTGTGAGGGTTGTACAACACTAAGGGACAATATAACACGGTCAATCCATCTAAGCTGCACATCTTTGGCCTGTGGGAGGAAAGTGGAGCACCTGGAGGAAAGCCACGCAGTCACCCAAGGTCTCCTTCTGCCCTGTAGCTATTCTATGGTTCTAAATCCACACTTGTCCAAATGACCTTTAATTTTGCCCAGGATTATTATCTTTAAACATTTGTGCTAAAAAAATGTTTTTTTTTTAAATCTACACACCACTGAGGTTAAACTGATTGAATTGTAATTTCTAGGTTTATCCTTGCGCCTATTTTTTTGAACCAAGTTGTAGCATTTGCAATTCTCAAGTCCTCTGGTTCCACCCCTGTATCTAACAAGGAATTGATGATTACAGTCAGTGCCTACACAATTTCCCCCTTCTCCTCCTTCAGCATTATTAAATTAATTCCACCTAATGTTGGCAAAAGTACAGTAAGTCTTTCTAAAACCTCCTCTTTATCAACTTTTAGCCATCCAACATCTTTAATGTCTCCTCTTTCACTGCGACTACTTCCTTGGTCCAGTCAGATACAATCTGCTCATTTGATAATTCAGCCATTTCCTCTGCCTCCATAGTCCTTAATTCCTACTCTTTCAATATGTATATGCTTAGAAACTTTTAAAGTCCCTTTCCTGTTAGCTGTGACCTCTTCTCAATAGTCCCGCTTTGGCTTTCTTATTTCTTTTTACATTTTCTCTCTATATTTAGCTGCGTTTTCACTTGTATTATTGTCAGTGCAGCTAATTAAAGTAACAAATGATATCATCACATCCAGCAGCATCATTGATTATTCTTGGTCCATGAACACATGTTTCTAAATAGTCCCAAGACTTAGCAGGCTAACTCAAGCTATGAATAAAATTGGTTCATACCTGCACTGTGGAAGTAAGCTAGTAACTTGCTGCAGCTTTTCCTGCAGAGAAATGACCTCTGCAATACATTTCTTCTCGATTTCTTTGCATTGCTGTTCATAAGAAGTCTTCAGACTTTTTATTTCTTCTATATGTTGTTTCTCTAACTCAGCCTTCTGTTGGCAAAACTCCAGCTTTATCTTTTCAATCTCCTCAAGCCGAGCTGACCGAACTCGTAACTGCTCCTTAAGATCTAAGCAACAAAAACTAAAGTGTCATATTCTATTCCTTTATATAGAAAACAAAGATTTAAATTTACTTTATTCCCCCAATACATTGCATTATTCTCCAAATAAATTGCAGTTTTCTACTAGTATGATGAAAAAAAAGTTTAGAATTGCTAAATAAAGCTTTACCATTAAGATCTTGGGAACTAGCACGTGAGCTTTCTATCTGCATTCGCAAACTAGCATTTTCTTCTTGACTTTGCAACTGCAAATTTATGTATGCAGCCTGGAGGTCTTCAATCTGCAATTGTAATCAAGGTTAAGTAATGAAACAGGGATTTTCATTTCCCACATATGCAATTTCTCTTCTGGGCTAACACACTGAAATGGTTAACATCAGTAATTTAACTTTCCAACTGATTAAATTCTCTCAAAATCCTTCATATTCATACATTTAAATTCAGGCAGTGCCTTTCACAACCTCAGATCATCTAAATGTGTTTTGCAACTAATTAACTACTTTTTTGTGCAGTCGCTGTGGCATTGTAGGAAGCACAGCAACAAGGCCCCAAAAACAGCAACAATATGTGAAATCAAAATATGTCTGAAGGCACATGCAGCTATGGGCTTGCAACATCCTGGCTGTAGCACTGAGGGTATGGGTTCTAGAACTATCTGTGCCCCTCACCAAGTTGTTCCAGACTGCCACAGGAATCTAGCTAACAACGTGAAAAATTATGCAGGTATGTTCTGCATTAAAAAAAACAAGACAAATCTAATATGGCTAATTATCATCCATCAGACTTCTCACTCAATCATTAAAGTAATGGTTGGTTTTGTTGACAATGTCACCTTGCTCACATAACCTGCTCACAGATGCTCAGTTTGGGTGCTGCAGGGCCACTTACAGGTATCAATACAGCTTTGATCCAAGCATGGACAAAAGAGCTAAATTCCAGAAGTGAAGTGAGAGTGACTGCCTTTGATATCGTGGCAGCACTTGACTGAGTGTAAATAATTGATGTCAACGGGGATCAGGGAAAATCTTCACTGATTGAAATCATAATTAGGTCAAAAAAGATGGTTGTGATTGTTGAAGGCTAAATGGTAGGTGTTCCTCAGTCTTGGCCCAACCATGTTCAGCTGCTTCATCAAAGATATTCCCTCCAATACAGGGATGTTCGCTTATGATTGCAGTGTTCAGCAACTCCTCAGTTACAGAAGCAATCTGTACCCAGATGAAGCAGGACCTGAACAACATTCAGACTTTGGCTGATAAATAATATTCACCATGTAAGTTCCAGGCAATGACCATTCCCAACAAGACAAAGTTTAACCATTTCTCCTCGACGTTCAATGGTATTACCATTACTGAATTCCCCACCAGTCATATAAATACTGTGGCTACGAGAGCAGATCAGAGGCTGGGAATTCTGCACTGAGTAACACATTTCTTGACTCCGCAAAGCTTGTCCACCGTCTACTATGCAGAAATGAAGAATGTGATGCGATATACTCCACTTGCATGTTTGTCAGCAGCTCCAAGAGCCCCAAAAAAGCTCAATGTCAAGGACAAAGCAGCCAGCTTGAACAACAACCAAATCATGACCTTAAATATTCACTACCTCCACCACCAATGCCAGATCATCGACATGGATACCACTATTACACGTGGAAACACCACCCACCAGGTACGCGGCACATACTCGTGCGACTCGACCAATGTAGTCTACCTCATACGCTGCAGGAAAGGATGTCCCGAAGCGTGGTACATTGGCGAGACCATGCAGACACTGCGACAACGAATGAACGGGCATTGTGGGACAATCACCAGGCAGGAATGTTCCCTTCCAGTCAGGGAACACTTCAGCAGTCAAGGGCATTCAGCCTCTGATCTTCAGGACAGGTGACAACGCAGAATTGCCGAGCAAAAACTTATAGCTAAGTTCCGCACGCATGAGTGCGGCCTCAACCTGGATCGTGGATTCATGTCGCATTACATTCACCCCCCACCATCTGGCCTGGACTTGCAAAATCCTACCAACTGTCCTGGCTTGAGACAATTCACACCTCTTTAACCTGGGGTTACCCCTATCTCTGGATCTGTAAATTACTCTCTTGATTACCTGCAAATGCTTGCATTCCAAGCATTGTCTGGCATCTCTGACTTTGTCTATATAAATGTTTCTGGAACATACCTCTCCATTCACCTGAGGAAGGAGCAGTGCTCCGAAAGCTCGTGTTTGAAACAAACCTGTTGGACTTTAACCTGGTGTTGTAAGACTTCTTAGAATGCACAGTGGCAGCAGTGTACACCATCTACAATTTGCCCTGCAGTAACTCAGATTCCCTCAACGACAAATTCCAAACCTGTGGGGCGGTATTCTCCCCTACCCGGCGGGGCGGGGGGTCCCGGCGTAGCGGAGTGGCACCAACCACTCCGGCATCGGACCTCCCCAAAGGTGCGGAATTGTCCGCACCTTTAGGGGCTAGGCCCGAGCCGGAGTGGCTCCCGCTCAGCCGACTGGCGCCAACGGCCTTTGGCGCCACGCCGACCGGCATCGAGGCTGGCCGAAAGGCCTTCAGCAGTCAGCATGAGTCCGCGCATGCGCCGGAGCGTCAGTGGCCGCTGCCGTCACCACTGGCACATGCGCGGTGGAGGGGATCTCTTTCGGAGGCCGTGGCGGCGGCGGAAGAAAAAGAGTGCCCCCACGGCACAGAGCCGCTCGCCAATCGGTGGGCCCCGATTCCGGGCCAGGCCACCGTGGGGGCACCCCCCAGGGTCCGATCGCTCTGCGCGCCCCCCCCCCCCCCCCCCCCCCCCCCAAGGAAATTAGGGATAGTCAATGCTAGCCTATCCAACACTGCCCACACCCCATGAGCGCCACAGTCAACAGCAACAAAACACTCATCTTTTACCTCAAAGAAAGCTGGTCACTGATTTGGGAGATGCTAGAGCATCCATTTTCTCTCTGCCAACATCAGTTTGAATCGCGCTAGGATATCTGAGAGCCACGGTCAACCCTGATTTCCTCTATTAAAAAATCTTAATTTATTAGTTTTTCTTCCAAAATGTAGATACTGCTATTGGATACATTGAATTATTTTGCTTACCTTTTTGAAATCATTAGTTAATTGTGTTTGGATATCTCTTAGTTTACTGTATTCCTCAAGTAGTTTCCTTTGCAGTATCAGTAGATTAGTTTGCGTAGCTACAAACCAAAAGATAACGGTCAGCTAATCTCATTTAATATCTCACTACAGACTGAAAAAATATCTGGAAATCTGTGTTACAAAATTGAGAAATTCTGTTAATATTTTATCAGGAACCACAAAGTTCTAAAAGCATCTAATGATTTCTACTGCATTATTCAAATTTTAGAAAGTTCCACTCCTATCAGACATCTTCATACACTTGCTTTAATGTTTCTTCATGATAATTCAGGAACTGTTCCACTGCAATTGTCACAACGGAGAAGCAATTAAAATTGCCAGAACATTAAAAAAATCATCATACATTAAGCATCTAAAGATGACAATTTTTCATGGATTATGATGTTTTATGTTATCAGTGTTCTTTTACATAATGTGACAAAATAAACATAATGGCCCAGATTTCATGGTCAGCATCAAAACAATGATGCTCGCTACAGTATTGACCTTGAAGGAACTCCCACACAGATCTATGGTCTCTGTGGGGTGTATTTCCCTTTAACCAACATTACTTAGAACCTATTGCCAAATCAAGGGAATAGCCAGGTGTTTATCAGTGCCACGTGGGTTTCCACATTTTTAGGTGCATATATCCAGACTCCAGTTTCAGAGAAGCAATGACAGCAAATGCAGACAGTTTCAGTCATTACTAATGCAATATTTAGGCCAGTGAGTCATCAATGATTTATATTTTTAATAATTTGTCAGATAATACTTTTCTTTCACATATGTATTCTCTTAGCAAGAATTCTGTGAACATGGGTGACACAAAAGAGCATGCAGTCTTATCACCTCACTACAAAATATCAAACAGATATTGAAAGATATATTTTGGGGGAAATCTTACACAATACATTGAAGCATTGGAATAGGAGTAAGCCATTTGGTCCCTGGAGCCTGTTTTGCAATTCGAGAGCGGACTATACGGTCAATAGAAGAGTCCTGGGGAAAATTAATGTACAGAAAGATCTGGGAGTTCAGGTCCATTGTACCCTGAAGGTGGCAACGCAGGTCGATAGAGTGGTCAAGAAGGCATACAGCATGCTTGCCTTCATCGGACGGGGTATTGAGTACAAGAGTCAGCAGGTCACGTTACAGTTCTTTAGGACTTTGGTTAGGCCACATTTGGAATACTGCGTGCAGTTCTGGTCGCCACATTACCAGAAGGATGTTGATGCTTTAGAGAGGATGCAGAGGAGGTTCACCAGGATGTGCCTGGGATGGAGGGTGCTAGCTATGAAGAAGGGTTGAGTAGATTAGGATTGTTTTCGTTGGAAAGACAGAGGTTGAGGGGGGACCTGATTGAGGTCTACAAAATTATGAGGGGTATGGACAGGGTGGATAGCAATAAACTTTTGCCAAGAGTGGGGGTGTCAATTACATGGGGTAACGATTTCAAGGTGAGAGGGGGAAAGTTAAAGGGAGATGTGCGTGGAAAGTTTTTTTTATGCAGACGGTGGTGGGTGCCTGGAACGCTTTGCCAGCGGAGATGGTAGAGGCGGGCACGATAGCATCATTTAAGATGCATCTAGACAGATATATGAACGGGCGTGGAACAGAGGGAAGTATATCTTTGGAAAATAGGCGACAGGTTTAGACAAAGGATCTGGATCAGCGCAGGCTGGGAGGGCCGAAGGGCCTGTTCCTGTGCTGTAATTTTCTTTGTTCTTTGTACCAGAGTTGTGGTTGAGGTGGGGTTAATAGCATATTTAGACTCTGATTAATAATAGCATCCTGATTATTAATCTTACAAGATTAAGATTATTGACAGAAATTAAATGAAGTAGGATCCGGATTAATGATGCAATAGGTCTCTAAAAATCAATTATTGCAAATAATAAACAATCTATAAGCATCTAGATTATTTATGCGATACTGTCTAATTGTTGAATCAACAGGCATCTGATTATTAATGCAATAAGGACCATGTAATTAATGTAATTAGATCTTCATCATTAATGAAAAGAATCATGATTAATAATGCAATAGAAGGCTGATTCTTTATGCCAGCTATAAGATCCTGATTGCTGATGGAACAGGCACCAGACTGTTAATGTAATAGTATCCTGAATTTTGATAGAATAGAACTCTGATAATCATGCATAAACCAGATTATTAATATAATAGGACCAGGGACACTGATGCAATATAATCCGTATTACTGATGTAGCAAGATTCCAATTATAAAGATAAATAACCTTTATTGTCACAAGTAGGCTTACATTAACACTGCAATGAAGTTACTGTGAAATGCCCCTAGTCGCTATAGTCCGGTGCCTATTCGGGTACAGAGGGAGAATTCAGAATTCTCAGCCGGTTTGGGAATTGAACCCGTGCTGCTGGCCTTGTTCTGCATCACAAACCAGCTGTCTAGCCCACTGAGCTAAACCAGCTGTCATATGTCTATGTCATATAATCAAGATTATTAATGCATTATGATCCTGATTATTCATGCAAGATGATCACTATTATTGAAGAAACATGCATCCTGGAAAAGATAAAGGCTTTTTTTGCATCAGCAATTGGTCCCCAAAGGGCAGTCCATTAGGCCACTCCCGCCAACAAAAAAAACCCGTGAGGATTTAGTGGGAGCTCATGGCTATCAGAAATCAGTCCAAGACAGCAATTCCTCCTTCACAGCTCAGCTCCAAAATCTTATCTTGCTGCTCCATTCGGGGTGGTCATGATCCACAGATTGAAAAGCGCTGCATTATATATTTCTGGTTAACAAAAATCATGTACCTAAAATGCAAAACTAAAATTTGACCTAGCATTAACTGCTGTTTAAGGAAGAATGTCCCCAACTTCCATCCCAGGACTCCAATGCCTCAAATTTAAAATTGTGTGTGTTTAATTTCCTCCAAGAGTTAATCCTTCTTTCTGTAACTCCTCCTGTACTTTCTTTTCCTACAACTCTGGCCTCTTGTACATCACCTTCACTCTTTGCCTCACCACACAAAACCAACTCTCGACAATTAACAGCTAAAACTCCTTTGCCTCTTCCCTCCTATTTTCCTTAAAACACACCCCCATCCACCAAGCTCTTGTTCATTTCTTATGTTCTTACAGTCATGGTTTGGAAATTGGTAAAACAATAACTTGTCTTTGATAAAGTAATTAGCGTATCTGGACAGCTCATTTTTCTTTGGTCAGTGCAATAAGGAAAATACAACCCATAAACTGTGATTGCAAATCAAGAGTTAGAAAAGGTGGGCAGCACGGTGGCTCAGTGGTTAGCACTGCAGTCTCACGGCACCAAGGTCCCAGGTTCGATCCCGGCTCTGGGACACTGTCCGTGTGGGGTTTGCACATTCTCCCCGTGTTTGCGTGGGTTTCATCGATTTCATAGAATTTACAGTGCAGGAGGCCAGTCGGCCCATCGAGTGGCCATTCGGCCCACCCAAGCCCACACTTCCACCCTGTCCCCATAACCCAGTAACCCCACCCAACACGAAGGGCAATTTTGGACACTAAGGGCAATTTAGCATGGCCAATCCACCTAACCTGCACATCTTTGGACTGTGGGAGGAAACCCACGCACACACGGGGAGAACGTGCAGACTCCGCACAGACAGTGACCCAGCCGGGAATCGAACCTGGGACCCTGGAGCTATGAAGCAATTGTGCTAACCACTATGCTACCGTGCTGCCCCTCCAACTCAAAGATGTGCAGGGAAGGTGGATTGGCCACACTAAATTGCCCCTTAATTGGAAAAAATGAATTGGGCACACTAAATCTATTTTTAAAAAAGCCAAGGTGCAATAGGTAGCTCTGATGGACGTCTCGTAGCTGAAACATTAACTCTTGTTTCACTTTCAGATGTTAATTAACCTGTTGTGAATATCCAGCACTTCCTGTTTATTTTTTTTATTGCCAGGAGTAACATGTTTTTGAAAATTACATTGAACTAAAATGTTCAAAAACAGGATTCAAACAGAGGCCGAGATTCTTCGGCCTCACCTGCCCGGCGACCGGAAATACCCATCCCAGGTCAATGGACTTTTATATGGTCCACGTCCCGTCCGTGGGCGACCGTGCGAAGAATCCAGCCCAGAATTTCTAACTAATATTATGTTTAATATCACAAGAGGTTAGAATTTAGGTGAGAATATAAATAGGATTTTAATTAAATATGTTTGTGCGACTTAGTTTCAACGGCTGCAAAATATCAGATAGTACAGAAAAGTAGTACACCTCTTGCTCCTTCAGCGAGATCTTTGTGGACCTGGCTTTCCTCATTAATAAAGTCTGTGGCTCCCAAAGATAGCGTTTCGTCAGATTGATCTTCATGTTCTCTTCTTTCTATCAAATTATCTTCATCCTGTATACTGGCAAATAACTGCCAAACCAAAACATTGAATTGAGACATATCACATTTTTTAAAAATCTGCAACGGCATACGATCTTACATCTGAACAAGCAAACTATGTAGGTATAAGGAAGAAGTTAGCAAAGATATTGGCCGACTAGATTTTAAAAATATGACGATGGATAGGCAATGGCAAAAACTTAAAAAATAAAATCATAATTTGCAATGATTCACTTAAGGAATAAAACAAAATAGCGGCAGAGCCATGCATAACAATTTTTGGAAGAAAATAAAACCAGAAACCCCTTTTAAAAAAGTCAGGAGGTTGGGCAGCATCTGTGGAGAGAGAAATAGAGTTAACTTTTCGGATTGCTGACCTTTAATCTATATTGGAAAAAGTCAGAGATGTGACAGAATAAAAAACAATTTATAGGATCAGGGAAAGAAGGGGGGAAGGATTAGGACAAAAGGAAACGCTCGAGATTGAGTGACAGACAAGAGAGAAAGACGAGAGATTAAATGACAAGGCGGGATGGCAGTGCAAGTTTGCATGTTATAATTAAGCTACATCGCAGGCTTTTTAAATAGTTCTGATGGAAGGTCATCAACCTGAAACAGAACCTGTTGCAGTTCTCTCTAGCTTTGACAAAGAGTCATCCAGACTCAAAATGTTAGCTCCATTCTCACTTCAGAATGCTGTCAGGCCTGCTGAGATTCTCCAGTATTTTCAGTTCTTGTTTCATAAACTGCTTTGTTCTTTACAAATACTGTCAGACCTGCACAGTTTTTCCAGCAATTGCTGGTTTTTACTCCAGAATGTTATCATCTGCAGTATTTTGTGTTAAGTTATTGTATCATGTTAAAGGAATGATGTCAAACGGCAGATGCGAAGATTGGCATTATTTTAGAATTCAGCAGTAGTCAAGAAATTCATAATGAACTAAAAAGACAATGAGAGTAAAATAACAAAAGTCATAAGTAGATTGATTGTACAAGCTTCAGTACACTCGTGGAATGGGTAAAATTAGTGAAAGTAAGTTTGGGCCAATGAGAAGTGTTAGGAAAATTAAGGTAGTTTTAAGGGAATTATATTTATAATAATCATAAAAATAATCTTTATTAGTGTCACAAGTAGGCTTACATTAAAACTGCAATA
The DNA here is from genome assembly GCF_902713615.1 of Scyliorhinus canicula. Classification (NCBI taxonomy): domain Eukaryota; kingdom Metazoa; phylum Chordata; class Chondrichthyes; order Carcharhiniformes; family Scyliorhinidae; genus Scyliorhinus; species Scyliorhinus canicula. The sequence continues at coordinate 159,356,909 of NC_052150.1, forward strand.
AAGTTACTGTGAAAATCCCCTAGTTGCCACACTCCGGCACCTGTTCAGGTACTCGGTGCCGGAGAGGGAATTCAAAATGTCCAATTCACCTAACAAGCACATCTTTTGGGATTTGTGGGAGGAAACCGGAGCGCCCGGGGAAGCCGATGCAGACATGGGGAGAACGTGCAGACTCTGTACAGCCAGTGACCCAAGCCAGGAATCGAACCCAGGTCCCCAGCACTGTGAAGCAATAGTGCTAACCACTGTGATGCCATGCCGCCCATATTTATATTGGTGAACATTAGAAACAAGGTATAGTTTTAAGTTGGTTTAATTTAATATTTCTGTGAATGAAAGGGTGAAATGCACAATTAGATTCATGCTGGACAACGGTGTTCATATATGTGATATCTATGATAGTAGGTTAAGTTCCAAAAGTGTTTCTATTGTGCTGAGAACGGGCTATAGCATTAAGCTTAAATACAAGTAGCAATTATTGCTTAGCAACTGGAGGCCCTTATAAGGTTAAAAAAAAACCTTTTAATTTTAGTTTTAGCTGAATATAATGCAGTTGGAGACAGGGCACTGGGGAGTGAACCTCACACAACTCTGCCAGTAGAAGCTGAACAGGTCAAGGGACTTGCAAAGACCCAGTCTGCCTCAAAAATACAATAGAATCTAGATAACCAGGGAATTGGGACAGAAATAATGTCTAAGATGATTGAAGTTAAGAGAACAGAGACCAAGATATTGTTCAGAAAAATTCAAGGGAGAGCAAACAAAGTGTTCCGAGTTAAAGAGACAATTGCAGTAACTAGATTTAAAGTGAGACAGCAGACTTCAGAGGTAAATTTAATGTTTAATGCCATTTTAATAGTCTGTAAATCAAGAGTTAAAACAATTGTGCATAGTTTGTACTATAGTCAAGACAAAGAAATCCTAAAGGAATTAGTGTAAAATCCTGGATTGAATTTGCTGTTAAAAATGGAGCGGAAGTTTTGTTTCAAAGTGTCATTTGGAAAACCTGACTGGATTTTGGAATGCAAAGCACCAAAAGAAAGTAATGAGAGAAGATTTTAAAATGTGTTTTTGGGAGTGGGATTTGGAAACTCTCCTGTGACAATCATCTGGGGGAAATCCAGAGGAGAAATCCACAGAAATGCACTTGAGGTTCAGAGTGGAGAATGTATTTGACCACATCTTACGTGTTTAGAGAGACATTGTGTCACTGAGACTGTTGTAGCTTAAGATATACTTTGTAATCAGTGTTGATCTTAAAATGCATGTATGTCAAACTAAGGGGGGGAGGGGGCGGTAAAGGACTATCCATCATAATCCAATATTTTTGTGTTTAATAAATGTTTTTTTTGTTCAAATCAATTAGTAGCCCTGTGACTCTGTTCCTCTACATTTTTTTTAAATGTAAAAGCTTTGGGGCGGAATTCTCTGACAATGGGGTTATGTCCCTATGCCCGTGAGAAAACCGGCACAAATCACTCTGGACTTTCCTGGAGAAAGTCCAGAGTAATTCTCCGTTTTGCAGGAGGCTAGCAGAGCCCCGGAGTGCTCCTCGCAGCTGCAGATAAAGGGCCCTCCACTTCCGGCCGCAGGTCCGCACATGCGCGTGGCGGCCGCCTGCAGCGGTGTCCCCGCGCAACATGGCGGACCCACACCGGGGACCGGCCCCGACAATATAGGCCCCTCTCTGAGATTGCGCGTGCCTGGTGGCCCCAATCGCAAGACTGCCCGTCCTGGAGCCCCACCCCCGGTGATAGATCTGCAGCCGCCACTCTGAGCTCCCGCAGGGTGGAACCATGAGTGAACCACACCAGCAGGAACTCAGCCAGTTGTCGGCGGAACCTCTTTCAATGCCACCCGACCGGTGCTGTCGACGGCGCGCACGCGATTGGCGGCGATTCTCTGGTCTGAGGCCCATTCTCTGCGGTGAGCACGATTGCGATGCTGAGGCTCGGAGAATCCCGGCCATTCTTTTGAGCCAGAATTCGATTTTGGGATCTTTCTATCTGGTTACAACATCAACTGGGATCAAAAAAGAGGAAGGGGTAGGATAAATCATAATGGGGAAGAAGGAAATGACAGGCCATTAAACAAATACTCTGAATCTGTCTTTGTATAAGACAAATAAATCGAGAAATAGTGGAGAAACAAGGTCCTCGAGAATTAAATTTAAAGAAATTAGCAAAGAAACAGTTGTGAAATTAACAGGGCCGAAAGCAAGCAAATCTTTTGGACTTGCTTATTAAAATCTATGGTACAGAAGAGGTGACTAAAGGGATAGATATTAATCTTCCCAAAATTCCCTAGATTCGAGAGCAGTCCTTTTGTTTGGACAGTTGGCAAATATAACCTCACTATTCAAGAAAGGAGGGAAGAGAGAAAACAGGAAGTTAACCAATTAACCTGCATTAGTGGGATCTATTTTTAGTGCATGCTAACAGGGCATTTGGATAAACGTATGATTGGGCAGCAGCAATGTGATTTACGAAAGAATTGTGTTTGACAATTCAGGTTTTTTGAGGATGGAACTAGTAAGATGGATAATGTACCACAAAACCCATTGCTTGAGCCACCTCAATTTACAATCTATATTGACGACTTAAGGAAGAGGTCAAAAGTATTATATCCAAGTCTGCTAACTATACTAAGTTAGGTGGGAAAGTCAGCTGCAAAAAGGATGCAGAAAAGATTAGACCCGGTTATAGAAAAAGGTGGAGAGATATTTATGGGGAAACATAAAAACGCAGATTTTATTTTTAAATGGTGAGAGATTGAGATATTTCAGGATTCAGGGGAATATACGTGTCTTTGTCCATGAAACACCAAATTAGCATGCAGCTACAGAAAGAAATAGTAGTAATAATAATAATCTTTATTATCGTCACAAGTAGACTTACATTAACACTGCAATGAAGTTACTGATAAAATCCCCTAATGGCACACTCCGGCACCTGTTCGGGGGAGAATTCAGAATTTCCAATTCACCTAACACGCACATCTTTCAGGACTTGTGGGAGGAAACTGGAGCAAACCCATGAAGAAAGGGAGAACGTGAAGACTCTGCACAGTCAGTGACCTAAACGAGAATCGTGCTTGGGACCCTGGCGCTGTGAAGCAAACAGTGCTAACCACTGTGCTACCATGGCACACAAAATTAGGTGAGCAAGTGTTATTCTGGACTTTATCACTAATGGATTGGAGTACAAGGACAAATAGATCTTACTGCAATTGGATAGGGCCTTTCTGAGCCCACACCTGGAGGGCTGCGTATCGTTTTAGTCCCTTTATCCAAAGAAGGATATACTTGCCTTCAGCGTGTAACAAAGCTTCACTAGATGAATTTTGGCTAGAAAGAGTGCCCTATGTGGAGAGGTTCAGTAGACTACATTTATTTTCCCCAGAGTTCAGAACAGAGGTGGCCTCATTGAAACATGTAACTTTCTTAAGTGTTAGGGCGGCACGGTTGCGCTGTGGTTAGCACTGTTGCCTATGGCTCTGAGGACCTAGGTTCGATCCCAGCCCTGGGTCACTGTCTGTGTGGAGTTTGCACATTCTCCTCTTGTCTGCTTGGGTTTCGCCCCCACAACCTAAAGATGTGAAGGTTAGGTGGATTGGCCACACTACATTGCCCCTTAATTGGAAAAATAAAAATTGGGTACACTAAATTTATTTAAAAAGAAAACTTTCTTAAGACACTTGATAGGGTATTTGCTGAAAGTATGCGTACCATGGCTCGGGAGATTGCAACATGGAGTCACCGTCTCAGGAGGATCAGCTATTAAGGGCTGAGATGAGAATTGATTCATATAGTCATAGAGGTTTACAGCATGGAAACAGGCCCTTTGATCCAACATTTTCGTGCCTCTGGACCCTTTTGTACCTCTCCCCTTAAACCTATGTCCTTTAGTTTTAGACTCCCCTACCTTTGGGAAAATATGTTAGCTATCTACCTTATCTATGCCCCTCATTATTTTATAGACCTTTACAAGGTCCTCCCTAGGCCTCCTACGTTCCAGGGAAAAAAGTCCCATTGTATCCAGCCTCTCCTTCTAACTCAAACCATCAAGTCCCGGTAGCATCTTGGTAAATCTTTTCTACACTCTTTCTAGCTTAATAATATCCTTTCTATAATAGGGTGACCAGAACTGTACACAGTATTCCAAGTGTGGCCTTACTAATGTCGTGTACAACTTCAACAAAACGTCACAACTCCTGTATTCAATGTTCTGACCAATGAAACCAAGCATGCCAAATGCCTTCTTCACCACCCTGTCCACCAGTGACTCCACTTTCAAGGAGCAAGGAACATGTACTTCCAGATTTCTTTGTTCTATAACTCCCCCCAACACCCTGCCATTAACTGAGTAGGTCCTTCCCCGATTCGATCTACCAAAATGCATCACCTCACATTTATCTAAATTAAACTCCATCTGCCATTCATCAGCTCACTGGCCCGGTTGATCTAGATCCCATTGTAATCCTAGATAACCTTCTTCACTGCCCACTATGCCATCAATCTTGATGTCATCTGCATACTTACTAACCATGCCTTCTAAATTCTCATCTGGATGCTTAATATAAATAACAAGTAACAGTGGATGCAGCACTGATCTCTAAGGCACACCACTGGTCACAGGACTCCAGTTTGAAAAACAACCCTCTACAAAACACCCTTTGTCTACTGTCGTCAAGCCAATTTTGTATCCAATTGGCTACCTCACCCTGGATCCCGAGAGATTTAACCTTATGCAACAACCTACCATGCGTTAGCCCCCAAAGAGCTGTGAACCTTTAGAATTCTGATTGAACTCAGTTTCTCAAAAGAATAACTCAGAAATGTCTTGATCATTACATCAATTCTCAGAAAGCTAAGTTTTCTCTTTCCTTAAAACGGAGGGATGAATATCTTTTATATTGCTATGGGAGATATTCAGAACAGTATTCATGCTACAAATAGCGACTTGCGCCTTACAACCAATGTTTAAAGCCACTAAAACAGTCAACTGCTCGGCCCAAGATCGTAAGAAACTAGAGTCATGAACCTTTAGAATTCTCTGCCTGACAGATATGGAACCTTAATTATCAAATAACAAATTGAAACATTTTTGGATACAAAGGGAATCAAGTGCTCTAGGATTGTGTGGGAAGGTGCAGCTGAGATAGACAGCCAAGATCTTATTGAAGGCAAAATAAATGGGAGTGAGCCAATAACTTACTCCTGAGCCCATTTCTAATCTTATGATTCAGAAACACATACATCAGTTGCCACCTACATGGGTACTCAAAGTTTTAGCTTTTAAAATGTAACGTCGGTACATTTCTTAATCTAATTTTTGATCAATTAAAGTAGGACACCAGTACATAAATATTGCAAGTTTTAATCCTTAAAGCAAGCATTATTGGCTTAGAAAAACACGTTTATTTTGAAACATGCATAAAGAAAATCAGAATACTGCTAATCAGAAAAAAGGTTCAGGACAATTTCTAAAAATGTGACATTTTGAAATATTAATGTACCTGGGTGAGTTGCATGCATTCATCAGATATCTTCTTGTTGAGCTTCTCTATCAAGGTTTGTGAAGATTCTTCAAAGTCTAAATAACAACCATTCATTACAAGTCAGAAAAGGCTGCCTGCACAAATGTCAATGATGCTCAGATATGTTAATTTTGAGGGGGTTCTAAGGAAGAGAAGATTTCTTGATTTCAGTGCTCTTCACTGAGCCACTCAATAGGAATTTAATTATGTAGCATGAAAAATGTTCCATTCAATTTTCTCATTTGGGATTCATTTAAATTAACCCAAGAGAAAATACTTACAATAAAAGCAGGAACATCAATTGTTCATAAATTTAAAACATTTGTCTAGCTGAAGGCAAAATTGGGTTAGGAAATTGCTTGAACTCAGTTTCTCAAAAGAGTAACTAAGAAATGTCTTGATCATTACATCAATTCTCAGAAAGCTAAGTTTTCTCTTTCCTTAAAACGGAGGAATGGACGTCTTTTCATATTGCTATGGGAGATATTCAGAACAGTATTCATGCTACAAATAGTGACTTGCACCTTACAACCAATGTTTAAAGCCACTAAAACAGTCAACTGCTCGGCCCAAGATCGTAAGAAACTACAGAGAGTCATGAACACAGCCGAGTCCATCACGCAAACCCACCTCCCATCCATTGACTCTGACTACACTTCCTGCTGCCTTGGGAAAGTGGGCAGCATAATCAAAGACCCCTCCCACCTGGGGCTATTCTCTCTTCCAACTTCTTCCTTTGGGCAGAAGCTACAAAAGTCTGAGAACACGCACCAACAGATTCAAAACAGCTTCTTCCCAACAGTAATCAGATTCCTGAATGACCCCCTTATGGACTGAACTGATCTCTCCATGCATTTCTCTACTGTGTAGCACTACTACGTATACTTCACCTGATGTCTATGTCTATATATTTTTTCACGTATGGAACGATCTGCCTGGATTGCACACACAACGATACTTCTCACTGTAACTTGGTGCACATGACAATAAATCAAAATCTAATCTTATTAAAATAAATTAAAATATTAAAGAGAAGATCTTGCATTGTTTTTTCATTAAATAAGTTAAATTTGTGTTGCCCCAATAAAGTTTTCTGTTTTTATCACCTTTTTGAGGAAAGCCTTGTATTTCCTGCTGGTACAGTGCTTGAAGCTGCTTTATTTCTGAAGAATGAGAGATCGTGAGCTTCTCCTGGAGTCTTTCAAGAGCAATTGCTTTTTCATTGTTCAAATTGTCACGAATAAGCTCCAGCTGAGCAGCATAAATCTGAGAAAGACTAATGCGCTGGGCCTCCAACTGAAGCTTTAACTCCGCCTGGCGATAAACAAAAAGGTCAATTTTCTTTATTTTTCATCCTCTTGCCCCACACACCTCATTATCTTTTTCCACGTTTCAATTTAAAGGGACAGAATGGTCCAACCAAAAACAGAGTCAACACAGCAGTCCTTCCTGCCCCGATGTATGCTGACAAAATTTTCCTTCTTTAGGAAAGTCACTTGAAAACACAAGTCAAGTCTCAGATCAGAACTTGAACATAGCTACTGACAGGATTATTACTGCAGATAGACATCTCGTGTATTTATTATAGATTCTATTGATTCATTTTTATAATTGAGCATGCACACAAGGTACAATTCACAAGAATGTCAATTTTGCAAATAAATATTTCTAAAATCTTTCAAGTATTGCAGCATTTTAAGAGATTAAGCAAAACTGTTTAAATTCCCTGAAAGCTTTATTAAATAAAAAATCATATCCTTTAAGACGTTGACTAATTTTTTTGAAGTGTGAGTTGGTGTACAATGGTGGGGCTGGGATGATGGTGGGGTAAAGATGTATGAATGATGTAATAGAGAAATAATGTTGAACTAAATGTTGAGAATCATACCTCTGCCTGTTTTGTAATTTGTTCCATCTGTTCCAGGTAACTTTGAGAAGATGCAGTGTACCCTTGAAGAGTGATAGACGTCTCACATCCTTTGCGCTCTGCGTCTTGTGCCTGCAGTAACAGGTTGTATATAACTCAAAACAAAAGTTGTGTTTTACTTTATAGAAAAGTTAGTGTTGACTTCCGATGATGGTGATGTGCTGAGAGGATGCACATCAGGTGGCTCCCCCTGAACTGGGACAAAAAAGGCACTTTTAATTGAATTTTGCCCAAAGAACAAGGGAAAAAAAATCCCTCAACAATTAAAGGAGGGTAACCGAGGAAAACTGCCAGTGAATGTGAGCTCGAGGGGGCAAAGAGACAGCAGAAGCAGCTGAAAGTGCCACGACCAGCAGGCGGACGAGATAGCAAACCCACGGGGCGAAGGGGCCCCAACCACCCAGGAGAGAGGGCGGCCAACAACCCAAGCATCAGCCTCCCCACCACCATCTGGAGACGGATGGACAAGCTTCCTGATGAAGCAGTTGACCGCCATGAAGGAGGCAATCAGGATAGAGATCCAGGTGTCGGTCAAGGTGTCGGTAGCAGAGGCAATGGCCACCATGAAGAAGGCAATCGATGGGAAAAAATTGGTAACGGAGGAGAGGACAATCCTCGACCTGGAAAAGGCCTCGATGGACCAGAGCAACAGATTCGCCGCCCTGGAAGCGGAGGTAAAAAGGTTGGTGGCGGTTCTGGAGAACCTCAGGGGTAAAGTCAAGGACCAGGAGAACAAATCCCGACTACAAAACATCAAGATCATGGGCCTGCCCGAAGGCATCGAGGGCAAAGACCCAACAGATTACATAGCCCAAATGCTGAGCAACATAGTCGGGAGACCGCTTCCCCAAGCCCCCAGAGCTTGACAGAGCGCACGGGTCACTTAGACTGAAACCCAAGGCTGGGGAGCAGCTGAAGGCAATTATCGCAAAGCTCCACCAATATCAGGACTGTGAGAGGATCCTGCGGTGGGCACGGCAACAAAAGCAATCACCTGGGAAGGACATAGCATCAGAATTTGCCAGGACATTGAGACAGAACTAGCAAAACGCAGGGCCGCATTTCATCAGGCAAAATCGGCCCTGTACAAGAATGGGGTACGTTTCGGTATGCTGTTCCTTGCCAGGCTCTGGGTCACATACCAAAAGATAGACATTACATTAAAGCCCCGAAGGAAGTGAATGAGTTGTCACAACCAACAGCTGGGACAAGACAGGCACTGCAACGATGAGAGTTGTTTAATAATAATCTTTATTAGTGTCACAAGTAGGCTTACATTAACACTGCAATGAAGTTACTGTGAAAATCCCCTAGTCACCGACGCGACTGCTCGGGTACACTGAGGAAGGATTCAGAAAGTCCAATTCACCTTAACAAGCAGGTCTTTTGGGATATGTGGGAGGAAATCTGAGCACCCGGAGGAATCTCACGCAGACACAGAGAGAACGTGCAGACTCCGCACAGGCAGTGACTCAAGCGGGAAACGAACCAGAGATCTTGGCGCTGGGAAGCAACAGTGCTAACCACTGTGCTACCGTGCCGCCCTTTGTACAGAGAAAAACTCTGAAAGAGCAAAAGACTCATTGGGCATTGAGAATGTTTTCAGGACTGTGCTGCCTCATTTTGATCATAAAGGGAAGACTGAGTCTTAGAAAGGAGCAGGGGCTGGGGAAGGCAGTGACAGTTTAGACAGGGAGAATGGGCAGTCAGCAGGGAAAAAGGAAGGGGCTGGACCAGCCCAGGGAAGAGGGTCACCATGCCAGTAGAAATAGCTAGCACAGGAAGGCAGAAAGCAAGGGGGACCGCAGCGCACCTCCTGGCAGGGAGGGAGCATCTGGTCGGTGAGGGGGGGTGCATAGGGATGGGGATGGGGAAGGGGGGGGACACAGAAAGGGGGGGGGGGGAAGAGGGACACAAAAGGAACAGTGAAGGAAAAATGAGCTGGGTATCGTACATGCCTCGGCAGGGGAGGAAAAGGCTGAGGAAACAAGATGGTGCCGCAAGCAGCCACTTTGGAGGGTCCCTGGACAAAGGGAACCCGGGAGCGCAGGGGCACACCAACGTGGCGTACACGTAGTTGGCGGTCATGTTGAGTGCCCGCTGGACAAAAGGAAACCCCGGAGCGTATGGGCCCGGCCTCATGGTGAGAACGGTGACAGCGGACATTCTGGACAGCCTCCGAACAAAGGGAAACCCTGGAGTGCATGGTTGATCCCACAGGTGCGTGAGGAAAGAAAACCCTCACCAGGATTATCACCTGGAATGTTAGGAGACTTAACGGCCCAGTGAAAAGATTCAGAGTCTTCGCCCATTTGAGAAGCCTAAAAGCCGACATAGTCTTCCTTCAGGAAACGCACCTGCGGGAGAAGGACCAACCACGGGTAAGAAAGGGCTGTGTGGGACGTATCACTCATGTTACGGGACCAGGGCTAGGGGAGTAGCCATATTGCTTAGCTAGAGAACGAGGTTCGCAGTG